>NC_046288.1:85972611-86656988 GCF_004115265.2 Rhinolophus ferrumequinum | reverse complement strand
TAGCTCCCACCTAAGGTAGGGGAGCCAGGATCTCTTTCTAGAAGAATCTCCTTTGAGACAGGATTTACAGGCAAGGCTGCAGAGGAGGCAAGTAGGTGGGGCTGGGAGTGTAGTTGAGACTATTGCTGCCAGAAACCTTTTTATAAATTGTTTTTGAGCGGGAGAGTGGATTTCGCAGGTCTGGGATGGAAGAGGAGTGGTAAGGTTTCAGGTGGTCTCCATGAGAAATGGGGACAGTGAGCTAGCAGGGCGTCCAGGTTGCTGGCCAGCCAGAGGTCCCTGGTGAAGGTGGAGACGGCACTATGCGGTAGCCCCAACCTGCCCATTGGCCAGGGTCCAGGTGCTGGGCAAGGAGAGCAGCGAGAGGTGGTGGTGAGCGGCAGGCTGGCTGTGCAGGCACAGCTCCTGGGCATCTGAGAGCAGAGTCGGCTCACTCACCCCACCCCTGCTGGCATGCACCGCAGCCCCTCCAGGTGGCTGGCACCCACCCAACCCTGACTTTCTGCCACAACCGCTTTGCCCTGGCTCCTGTCTCGCCCAGCTCAGGGCATCTGTACAGAGCAGGCACAGAGCCGGCACGTGGGGATGGTGTTTGAGTGAAGAAGCAAGCTACCTTTGATGAATACGCCAAGGTAATGAATGTATCGGGACTTCAAAATGTTGACAGCACTCTCTCTGCCTGCACAGTGGACTCACGCCTGGGGCGGAGCTCTGGATGTGTTCTCATGCTCCACATGTTCTCTGACAGTGCAAACAGTTTTTGTTTGTATTCTGATAATGGGGGTGGAGGGCTTTGCCCCTGACTTCTCTGACCTGGGGGTCCTAGGGTGCTACTTGTTAAGGCTGCTGAGGAAGGAGCAGAGGTTGTCCTAGTAACTCTTACATTCTCTGCTGAGGCCAAGCAAAGAGCCGTCCAAGGCCTGGCCTGCTCTGTGCGAGAGAAACTCAGAGCGGCAGAGAAGTGGGCTGCTTGGGACGTTTGGCAGAGATCTTTGGGACCCAGGCCTGACTCAGGAGCCTGCCCTTGGTAGTCAGAACGAAGCCTGTGCTGAATTTAGCCAGTTTCTGTCGGTTACTCATTCACCGGTCTCTTTAAAATAATGTTGATTTGAATTTTAATGATTTTCAGGGGTTTTTTGCATGTAAGTTGTAGACCAACTTGGGTTTTTACAGTTATACAAAGGTTGAAAAAAACTTAAATTATATTACATTTTACGTTTGTGTATGTTTAAGTAACAAAAATAGTTTGGGTGGGGGGTGGGAAATGGCACTTTTGGAGAATTATTTTTCCTTTAAGCGGTCTGGGTAGCCCTGAGGCATCCTGCCACCGGATGACTGTTTGGCAAATGAACCTTCTGCTTCTGTGTTTTCAAGGTTCTGTTTGGTTGTGGAAATTAGCAACTGTGCCTGTGTTCTCACATATATGGTTAAAATGTGAGTCTTGCATGTTACACTAAGGAGCTGGGTTCTCTAATAGTGTCTATAAAGCATATGGCCCCAATTTACACCAGCCACTTCAGAGTTTGCATCAGCATTCATCCTTATCTTGAACGTTTGCCCTGTTGGGTCTTGGTTCATAATATAAACACATACAGCTGCTCTACAATGAACTTCATGGAAGTGGCTGCTTACATGTGTCACTACTGCCCAGAATTGTCAGGTTGGGAGGACAAAACTTCCTCCGCCTCCTAGAAAGGTAATCTGAGTGGTGGTCTTTGGTTTCTTTGACTTAACACAATGCTTCTGAGATTTATCCATGTTGCTGCGTGTCTCAGTAGCTAATTCCTTTTTATTTCGGAGTCATATTCCGCTGTACGGATGAACCACAATTTGCTTATCCATCACCAACAGAGGGACATTTGTGTTTCCTGGTTTGGACTGTTAGGACTAAAGCACCTAGTAACATTTCAGTACAAGTCTGGACATCGTTCATTTCTCTTTGATAAGTACCTAGGAGTGGAATTCAAGTCCTAGGGTAAGTGTATACCTAACATTATAGGGAACTGTTGTGCTATTATTTTTCAAGGTGCTTAGACTATTTTCCAGCCATGTATGAGAGTTCCTGTTGGTCTCCATCCTCACCAAGGTTGGATATTGATAGTCCTTAAATATAGCCATTCCAGTGGCTTATAGTGTTTATCGCATATGGTTTTAATTTGCATTTCTTAATCACTTGTTGAGCATCTTTGTATGTACGCATTTTTCACTTGTATCTTTTTGGTGAAGTGGCTGCTCAAATCTTTTGCCTAATTTTAATTGGGTTG
This sequence comes from Rhinolophus ferrumequinum, assembly GCF_004115265.2. NCBI lineage: Eukaryota > Metazoa > Chordata > Mammalia > Chiroptera > Rhinolophidae > Rhinolophus > Rhinolophus ferrumequinum. The sequence goes on along the minus strand of NC_046288.1, from coordinate 86,654,724 downwards.
TTTGTCTTACTGTTATTGAGTTGTGAGAGATCTTTATATATTCTGAATATAAACCTCTGATCAGATATGTTTCTCAAATATTTTCTCCCAGTGTGTGTGAGTTGCCTTTTCATTATGTAACACTGTTTTTCCAAGAGCAGAAGTTTTAAATTTTGATCAAGTCTAATTTACCAATTTAAATGATTGGGGCCTTTTGTGTTCTATGTAAGAAACATTTGCTACCCATGGTCATAAAGATTTTCCCTTGTGGTATTTTCTAGATGTCTATGGTTTAAGCTTATACATTTGATCTGTGATCCATTTTGAGTGAAGTTCTGTGTCTTTTGTAAGAGTTGAAGTTCACTATTTTTGTATATAGGTATCTAATTTTGTTCCAAAACGCTTGTTGAAAACACTATTTTTCCTCATTGAATTACTTTGGCATCTTTGTCAGAAATCAGTTGATGCTGTATGCATGGATCTGCTTCTGGACTCTTTCACTCTACATACATACCCCACTTTTTTTTTTTTTAAATCACAGTTTATTTGTTTTTAAGATTTTTATTATTGGGGAAGGGGAACAGGACTTTATTGGGGAACAGTGTGTACTTCCAGCACTTTTTTCCAGGTCAAATTGTTGTCCTTTCAGTCTTAGTTGTGGAGGGCGCAGCTCAGCTCCAGGTCCAGTTGCCGTTGCTAGTTGCAGGGGGCGCAGCCCACCATCCCTTGCGGGAGTCGAACCAGCAACCCTGTGGTTGAGAGGATGCGCTCCAACCAACTGAGCCATCCGGGAGGCAGCTCAGCTCAAGGTGCCCTGTTCAATCTTACTTGCAGGGGGCAGAGCCTGCCATCCCTTGTGGGACTCGAGGAATTGAACTGGCAACCTTGTGGTTGAGAGCCCACTGGCCCATGTGGGAATTGAACCGGCAGCCTTCGGCGTTAGGAGCACAGAGCTCCAACCGCCTGAGCCACCGTGCCGGCCCCATACCCATCTTTTTGCTGGCACCATACTACCTCAATTCCTGAAGCTTTTTATTATAAGTCTTGAAATTAGGTAGTAGAAGTCCTCCGGCTTTGTTATTTTTTCAAAAGTGTTTGGCTGTTCTAATAGGTCCTTTGCATTCCATGTAAAGTTTAGAATCATCTGGCCAGTTTCTACAAAAAGGCCTGCTGAGATTGTAACCTGCATTGTGTGGAGTTATAGACCAGTTTGGGGAAAATGGACATCTTAATATTGAGTATTCCAGTCCATGAATGTGGTATGACTATTTATTGTTAGAATAGTACTGTAGTCTTTAAACTACAGGCTTTGTACAAAGTGTATTGAAAAATTTCCAAAGTATTTCATATTTTTCTTGCTATCTTAAATGGTACTTTAAAAATTTTCAATATCCAATTGTTTATTGCTAGTATGTAGAAATACAGTTGTTTTTGTATAATTGACCTTGTGTCCTGTGAAAACTCATTTATTAATTCTAGTGGTCTTTTGGTAGATTGCTTAGGATTTTCCACATAGATGATCACGTCATCTACAAATAATATATTTCTTCCTTTCTTATCTGTATGTCTTTTATTTTTTCTTGCCTTATTCCATTGACCAGGATCTCCTGTGTAATGTTGTGAATAGGAGGGGCGTGAGTAGACTTTCTTCCCCGTTGCAGTCTTGTGGGGAAAGCAGTTAATCTTTTACTGGTAAGTGTTAGCTGTAGGATTTGGTAGGTCAGGTTGAAGAAGTTTACTTCTGTTTTTAGTTTGCTGAGATTTATCATGAATGGATATTTAATTTCATCAAACTTTTTTTTTTTTTTTACATCTATGGAGATGATCATAGAGGTTTTGTTGTGTTTTAGTTAACAAAATTAATTACGGTGATTTTTTTAAATGTTGAAAGAACCTTGCTTCCTGGGATAATCCACACTTGGTCATGATGTATGTATTCTCCTTTTTATAGGTTGCTGTGTTGGATTTGGTAATGTTTTGTTAGGATTCTTGCATCTGTGTTCATGGAGGATATTAGTCTAGAGTTTTCTTTCCTAACAATATCTTTGTGTGGTTTGATGTCAGGATAGTACCTCAGAATTAGGAAGTATTCTCTACTTTTCTGGAAAAGTCTGTGTAGAACTGGTATTATTTTCTGCCTTAAATGTTTGGTAGAATTCCCTAGTGAAGCTGTTGCCTTATTAGGAAGATTTTGAGTTCAATTTAATTTTTACCTGATCAGTGAGTTCATTTTATTTGATAAAGGGTATCTATTTCTTCATGAGTGAGCTTTGTTAATTTTCTGTCTTTAAAGACGTTTACATAATTATTTCACAATATATGTAAGTCAGGTCAGTATGCTGTGCACCTTAAACTTATACAGTGATGCATGTCAATTTTATGTTTAAAAAATTGGGGGAAAAAGGAAATTTGTCATTTCATGTCAAATGGATGGGCATGAAGTTGTTCAGAGTATTCCTGTATTTCTTTTCAATTTCCATAAGTTCTGTAGTGATTGAGCGCCCTCTGATTGGGGAATATATCGGTTGTTTGATTATTTTTCAAACAACCGATTTTTCAAACAACCGGTTGTCTTTTTTCCCAGATAGCCTGGCTAGAGGTGTGTTATGTTTATTGATCTTTTCAGAAAACCACATTTTGGTTGAACCGATTTTTCCATTTTCTATTTTATCAATTTTCGCTCTTAAGTTTCTTATGTCTGTCTTTCTACTTTACATTTAATTTGTTCTTCATTGAAGGATTTACTGTGTAGTCATCGTGTGCCCTATTTTAAAAGGCCTAACTTCATCCCTTGTCACCCAGAAATGCTGCTGTCCAGGTTTGGGTTGCGGTCGCGTCTTCCCGGGGCTCCTGTGTGTCAGGCGGCATCCCTGGCCCTAGTGCTTGGTGCTGAGCAAGTCAGAAAGGGTCCTGCTCTCGGGAGGGCTGGCCATCCTGTGATGAAGACAGGCGGAAGGAGAGCACTGGGCGCTCAGAGAGCACTGGGCGCTCACTGGGCAGCAATGAGAGGAAGGGATTAATTGGGGCGGTCAGGGTCGGGACTTGAACAGGGAACTTGAACATAATAATGAAGGAGTAACAGCTTAGCTCCCCAGATCTGTGGAAGGAACTCTAAGGAATACAGTCCTGGCGGGTCTAGGAAACAGCCCCTACTGTAGAGCCTGGGCAGAGGACCCGAGGAGGACACACCTGCCAGAGGCCCTCCTGGGAGAGGGTGCGGTTAGGACCCTGGGGCAGCAGAGAGGTTGCTGAGGAGCTGGGGGCGGGGCGCTGGGGGAGGAGGGCAGCGCTGTGTCCGTGGTGTCCCTCCAGCGCCCTCTGCTGCCCCTCCGTCACAGAGCGGGCAGAGAAGGGGCATTTGGCTGAAAGTTGGTCACAGGCTCAGCCGCCTCCCCAGAAGTGGTGTTTGCTGAGGCGTAACAGGGAGAGAGTTCAGGCAGTGCTGTCGGGAGCCATCCAGACAGTTAGTAAATCAGCGCTCTGGGCAGCAAGTGGTCTTAGGAGGCTCAGTTTGTTTCTAAGTGTGGGAGGTCCCTGGGGGCTCCATGCTCTCCTGCATCGAAACCCGCCTCCGGCTGCTGCTTGAACAGACCGTCACAGTGGATGGACAGGCTGCCAAGATGCCAGCCAAGAGGTGGCCGTGGTCAGTGTGGGCTGGCAGCAGTGGACAGAGAAGCACGTGTGGCTTGTGGGTGGGTCTGCATAGGAGGGCACACCTTCCTTAGGCCACCCAACCTGCAGCCGCTGGGGCTCAGCCTGGTCCTCTCACCACTGCCCGCAGAGCTGCCCCTTGGTCATAAAGCAGTCAGACCCCATCGCCCGCCGTTCCTGTCCTCTGTGCTGGTAGGATTGTCTCATCTCCAGGTATTCTGGTCCCATCGGCAGAAACCCCGAACGTCTCTTCTAGTTCACAGCTCCCTCCCAGCTTCCGTGACTGCTGCCGGGAAGTGCCCAGAGAAGGCTGTGGGGTGGAGGGCACCGGGGCTCGTCCTGTTCCCTTGTACCTTCCCGGCTCTTCCCGGGTAGAGAGGAAGCTCCAGGCAGGACTTGGGGTGTCTGTTCTGTGCCAGGCTCTCCGAGGTTCTCTGGTGACCAGGTCCCGAGGTCCAAACAGGTGGACCATAGTAGGTGGCTCTTGCTTTAGGTTTTCCTCGACGTCAGTCAGGACTTTGCACTGGACTGTCTGCTAGGGACTCTGTGACACCCCCAAACCCGCCTTGCCCCCTGGTCTAACCCCTGTCATGATGACGCTAGTCCCCACCCGCAGAGAGCTCTCTGACACCTGGCTTCCCACCCCTGCCACCCACAGAGGAGACTCTGGCTCGTCTCCCACCCTCAGGCTCTTTCTTTTCAGAGTCACGTATTGGTGTCCATGTGCCCAAACTCCGAGGGACCCATGACAGGCCTTGTGCTTTTGTCCAGTAGCCAACTGGGCTGAAGCTGCAGGTGTCTGACCAAACCTGACAAGCACCCAGCCAAGGCGTGAGACCCAGGCCGCTCGGGCACCGGTGGACACCACAGAGGGTGGCAGAAGGGACGGTGCAGTCCTCTGCACGTGTGATTGCCCTCAGGAGTCTCCCATGACGGCCCGTTGCTCAGGCTGTCGGGAGCGCTGGCGGCCCTGTCAGTGAGCCCTGCAGGAGGCACCTTGCACCTTTCTCACCAGTGGGGGCCTCCAGCTCTAAGACTGGAGCCACGTTGCCAGATAACAGGGTCCCTCTCCAGCCCTGGCCCTGGCAGGAGGGACAAGGTGCTGGCTGGGCAGGTCGGGGGATTCTGTTCTGAGACAAGAGAAACTGAAGGAGGAGAGCAGTCTGTGCTGGAGCTTGAGGTTGTCTCTGAGCTCTGCGTGGTCACTGCTGCCATCCTTCAGGTGCTACTGCCTGCGGCCCAGAGTGTCCTTGTTCCCAGTCGGAGCAAGAGCACCGGCCCTGGGACTCCACTGGCCAGGGATGCCTCTGCTCCGGCCACGTGACGCCGGGCTGGATGTGGCCACTAGGTTTCCACTGAGCACCATGTCAAATGACTGGCCATGTCACTTCCTGGAGGTGGCCACTGGAGGGTCACTGCCTGTGGAGTATCCTCATGGGGTTATGCTAGAACTGTCAGAAGGTAAATAAATAACGGGTTCCAAACAAAATCCTGGGGTGTCAAAGAGGAAAGGTTTCCAGGGTAATAATGTCAGTTAAGATATTTTCAATGTCGGTTTTACATGTTTTCTAAAAGGCGTTTATCTGAAATTCGTGAATGAGCATTTGAACATAACTAGTCTGTGCTATTCTCTTTCAAGCAGGGCCAAGACTTTCTTCTCCACGCCCCTCTTGGCGGGTCCCAGGTGGAAGCCGGCGGCGGGAGGCTAGCTTTGGGTGCCCAGTCGCTGCCCTCGGACGCGGCGTGTGCCTGCGAGGCTTGCAACGAGCGCAGGTACCAGTGGGCGCCGTGGGAGGGTGGGTTCCGGGCCAGCCCACCGGGCGCTGGAGCTGGAATAGGAAGTGGGCCTTTTCAGAAATGCCACCCGCTCCCGAGAGGGTGCCAGTGGTCTGGTGATGAGAGGGAAAACCGGATGAGTGTGGCTCATCCATCCTCCCTGCCCTGAGGACTAATGGCAGGGAGCTCGTCCTCGGAAGGAAGAGGGGCCAGAGCTCAGTCATCAGAACCCAGAGTCGGAGTCGACTGGGGGTTGGGGGTGTGGTGACCGCAGCTGCGAAGACAGCGCAGAGGAGCCAGGCCCCGGGCCTTAGTGTGGGGAGAGCTGCCTAATGGGCACCTGGATGGCCAAGGTCAAGGGAGCCCAACCATCGGCATTCCCGAGCGCTGTCGTGCGAGGAGGGCCTGACATCTCCTGGAGACGAAGGTCTCAGGGCCTGGCCAGCCGAGGGGCTCCTGGGGCTGTGCGGGCCGGCAACGGTCAGTCCTCCGGCAGTGCCAGCAGAGCAGATGGGAGGAGAGGTGCTGGCGCTGGGGCCCTGCGTTGTCTGCGGGGTGGGGAGGGCGCGCTGCGCCGACTGCCCCTGACCTGCCCGCCCTCTTATGCCACATCACAGGGAGACCTCGGCAGATGTGGAGCGGGAGCCACAGCAGCTGCAGAACTGCTGGTCTGAGGTGCGCTACATGGTCCGCTGTATTTACCGCCAGGCGGGGACCCCGCTGGCAGACGACCAGGACCAGTCCCTGGTGCCCGACAAAGACGGGGTGCAGGAGCTCGTGGACAGGTACACGTGTCCCTGCGTTGCGTCCCTTCCTTGCCTCTGCCGGCGTGGGGGAAGCGGGGCGCTGGGGGTCTTCAGGCAGCCTGGCTGGGCAGGCGCTGTGGGTACGGTTCCAAACTCATTCTGATGAAACGCTCACTGCCATGTCACGGAAATGAAGTGACACAGGAAAAGAACGCGGCACATTTCTTAGTGTTGACACTGACGGTGACAGCCTTCTGAGGACTGACCGCCAGGGCTGGCACAGCACCTTCTCAAGCCAGAAAGGACAGCCAGTTGTCCCTTGGGGAGGTGACAAAACTGAGGCTGTGTGCGACTGGCCGCTGGAGACCGCGCACACAGCGGGAGTGGAGCCGCTGTGGCCGGCCTGCCCACCGGGCTGTCCCCACACAGACTGGCTCACGGTGCGTGTCTGCTCTTTGGTGACACTTCATGCTCGTAACAGTACGGAATTTGAGGTGGACGTGATTCTTATTCTTCCTTAGTTTGCAGCACCTCTTCTCCCTATTATGAAATGTTGCAATAAAAGCAGTAAATCCGAGCTAGACATTTCTGGATTGATTCTCACCTGGGTCTCTCTCTGGCATTTTGAATGCAGCCCCCTTGGGGGCCTCATAAACTCTTGTGATGGGCAGGGAGGGCTGGACTGCGGGTGATGGGAACTCGCAGGTGAATTTCCCGTGTGTTCAGGCTTCCACCTCTGAGCCTCTGGTGTCCCATGAGATGGTTCCAGGTGGCATGTGCCTTTTTTAGAAGTTAGGTTTCTTGGTGAGTATTAGGAAAAAATGTATAATCTGCACATCAAGCCCACGACTTCACAGCTTATGAGTGCTTAGGAAAAGGCTCAGGTAACACACAATTGAAAGAAAACGTTCAGCAAATAATCATGCAGGTGAGGGATGTTATGGTAGAGGCAAGACGCTGAAGAATGGAAAAAGTCTCCCCTCATTCCACGGTGTGTGTGGCCTGCGTGGTATGCTCCTCCTAGACGTTGTGTCCGGGAGCTCTCCTCTGTCGTTTAAGTGCCCTCACACGGCAGCAGAGTCCCTTGCCAGGCACTTGTACAGCTGGTGCCAGTGATCCTTTCCTCCTTCCTGTGGCCCCCGGCACCCTGCGTAACTTGGCTCTGCCCGCCCTCCCGTCTCATCTCCCTCTTCTATTGCCCTTCATTTCTGCCCCAGGGCCTTTGCATTTGTTCTTCTCTCTGTCTCAAATGTTCTTCCTTTTTCAGGGTTTTGTTGGGTTTTTTTTCCTCCCATCATTCACATTAGTTTTCAGTCACCTTGTCAGAGAGGCCACCATATCTAAAATTCACGGGGCTTCCCCCTCCACTCCTTATCCCCTTACCTTCTTTTGATTCTGTCGCAGCCACCACCTAAGTGACACTGTGTGTGCCTGTGCTGTGCGCACCCTGAGGGCACCGTTCCCGGCCGCCAGCGCGTGCCCGCGTGGGCCGTGGATGTGCGAGCCTCCTCAGCATCACACAGCATCACATTCCTGACTCTTGGTCGTGGAACTTGAACAAAATCTATTTGCAAAAGTACCACACGGTCATTTCGTTCAATTTGTAAGACACAGAAATGGACAATGAAATAAGATAAAATGTATGTCTAAGGTCACCATGCTAAGAGAACTAAGAAAGAGGTATCTAGTCTGCTTGTAAGTTTGATTGTCTTTGTCATTTGAGTCTTGTATGACTTTCTTTTAACCGATGAAATACAGTCTGTTTCAGAGGACATTATACTAGATTGTTATGCTGAAAAATTAATTTATCTGAAGTGTACTAACCACAGTGGGAATCCCATCGATTTTTACCGTTTCTCCAGCCATATTTTGTCTGAGGTGTCCCATTTTCCATTGCTGGATTTTACTTGGCTCTTATCTGTTATAACAGAGGTGATGTGGTAATTTTAAAATGGGATAGGTGACAACTTACATTCTTCTCTTTTGACCAGATGTGGTGCCAGCAGGTGAAAAGATACGTTATATGAAACCCAGGAACTGTGTGCTTACTGTGTTTTATAACTCGTGTCTAACAAAGGGTCCTCCCGGTGATGGGTTCTAGGCGGATGTCGGAGTTGTTGCTTTGGTGCTTTTAGGTTTCCATCTAGAGGCTCCTAGAAGTGCACAATGAAAGGAAAGCCAAATACTATAGAACAAGTTTAGAAAATAGATTATCTCCAAGTTAGTAAAGAAATTCATGAAAAGGTTACTGTGGATCTGTGGAGGAAGGGCACACATTAATTTTTTTCTTGCTCTTCCCCTTACAAATTTTATTTTATACACTTTTACCATTTTTTTTGGTAGGATGATTAAAAAAGATCTACTGTCTCTGAGTGTCCGATGATTAAAAAATAATGCAAACCCATTTGGATTAAATACTGAATTCCTAGAAAGAAGGAAGGAACAGTCTGCTGCAGTTCTCCACACAGGAATCAATCTGTTCTTCACCTGTTAACATGTCAGCATTCAAACATCATTGTCTTCGGTCTTCTGTGTTTTCAGTAGTCCAGTCAGCTGCTGGTGTGTCCACTCTGCCACCTGCTGGCTGTGAGAGTTCCAGCAACTTACCCAGTCTATGTGGCTTTCAGTGTTTAACACGTGTGACAGACAGCGCCCGCCGTGGGGTGACTGAGTTAACACGTGTGACAGACAGCGCTCATCGTGGGGTGACTGAGTTAACACGTGTGACAGACAGCGCCCATCGTGGGGTGACTGAGTTAACACGTGTGACAGACAGCGCCCATCGTGGGGTGACTGAGTTAACACGTGTGACAGACTGCGCCCATCGTGGGGTGACTAACACGTGTGACAGTGCCCATTTTGGGGTGACTGAGTTAACACATGTGACAGCGCCCATCGTGGAGTGACTGAGTTAACACGTGTGACAGATACCTCTGGCGCAGGTTAAGCTCTCGGTGAATGTCGGTGTTTCTGCCCATTAATGATAACTTGGGGAGGTGCCCGCCACTCTCTCTGCCTGGGTCCCCCTCAGTTGAGTGGGGTTACTGCACCTCTCACAGGTGTGAGACGGTGCTGATTGTCATGCACGGGAGGCTCCTGGGAAAGACTTCAGGGAAGATGCTCTTGGATATAAAAGGGCACCTTGGGGTCGCAAGTGACGGTGACTCTCTTGTTGCAGGCTCTGCGAGAGGGACCCCTACCAGCTGTACCAGCGGTTGGAGCAGCAGGCTCGGGAGTACGTGCTGGAGATGAAGGTGCGCCTGCTCCGGCAGCTGTCGGCCGTGTCCAGGGTGAAGGCGCCGGCCGCCCTGCAGGGCCCTCCGCAGGCGCACCAGTTCGTGTCCTTGCTCCTCGAGGAGTACGGCGCCCTCTGCCAGGCGGCCCGCGCCATCAGCACCTTCCTGGGCACTCTGGTGAGCCAGCGCCTGCCCGTGTGTCATTGGGAACGGAGGACTGTGTGGTGGGATGAAGTGCCCTCAGCCCCCTCCCCGTGAGGTCCGGGCGGCAGGACAGAGCCGACACCCCTGTTTCTCTGCTGCTGGACAAAAGCATTGAGTGGGTTGACATGCGGTGACACACCATGGAAACACTATTTGGGGAGCTTGAGGCCTAGGGAGCGAGGCGTGGGAAGCGGGTGTGGTGAGGACAGTGTGTGCATGCAGGGGGGAAGAAAGATGTGGTTTGTAGTGCCAGCTGTACACGGCTCCTGTTGGGGGGGTCCACACAGGGCCTGTCACGGTCCCCAGGCGCTTTCAGTCCTTGATCACGCGACAGCGCAGCAGGGTAAGGGTGGGCTCACAAAGTCGAGAAGGTGCTGTCCGCACCCTGCAGGCATCTCACATGAGCACAGGTTGATGAGAGGACAGGCGCTGCAGGTATAGTCCTTGGGAACTGGGCGAGCTGGGGATCCATCTGAGACAGCCTCAGCGCCTGCTGTTTGGAAGGCGACCACTGTCCCCATAGAGACCAGTCTCTCATGTCTTGACTGTCACAGAAGCACCCATTTACTAGCAGTCTGTGGAGTTTTTCATCGTCACTTAAATTTTATTAAATGGCACTTCACCGGGCTAGTGGAGTAGTGGGTGCTTTCTCAGTGGTAAAGGTACATCTCGAAACAAGTACAGTATAGTACCTCGGTTTTCGAACATTTCCGTTGACAAACATTTCGGTTTATGAATGCCGTAAACCTGGAAGTAAATGCTTCGGTTTTTTGAACACGCCTCGGAAGTCGAACATGTCACGCAGCTTCCGCAGAGTGCAAGATCCTGACGCCTAGCTGTCGGCTGTTTTACTCGAACGGTCTTCCAGAATGGGTTACGTTTGAAAACCGAGGTACCACTGTATAGTAACCAGTGGTTCCTAAGAACCGCTGATTCTAAAGTTGACTGACGTTCTTGCCAGAAAAATGTACATACACACAGTTTTGCACCAGAGCCCGTGTAGTCTCAATGTGTCTCGAAACTGACCGTACACTGGTCGTTTGGAGAACACTGGTTCACTGAGTGAGCTGTGCAGGTTCTACAAAACAGAACTCAGCATAAAAGGTGGTCCTCGTGGGAAAGGCCTTTTGCTGGAAAGCTCAGATTTGATGATTGGCTGCAAATGGCCTGTTACTCTCCATGAAGCCACCAGTTTGCGTGCTGTGCGGATCCAGCCATCTCATTCTCTGCTGACTCCATTGGCTTCTCCAGAGACAGCACCTGTCCTGACCCTGCAGGACCCATGGGGCACATGCACATAGAAAGGTGGTTCCAGAGAGGCACTGAGGTTCGGCTGTCCTCACGGGTGTCATCTTTTACAGCAGCTGTGACAGCACAGGTCCCGCATGCCCTGGGCAAGTTTCCCAGCCTCTGGGGGCTGTTTGAGGCCTGTGGATGGGGCGTGGCGGCTGCCACAAGTTCAGGGTTACTACTGGTGCTGAGAACAGTGCTGGCCTGCAGGAAGCACTCCATTGTCAGCACGTGTGCTTACTACCCTTGTTGGTGTTGGGTTGTGAAATGAGTTTGGGGTCTGCTCTTTCTCTGGCCTCATCTGGAAGTATGACCCCAGATTTCATAAAAAATGCCAAACGTCTCTAGAAATCAGTCTTTGCCTACTTACCTGTAGTTAACATCAGGGCAAAAAGCCACAGCTGTGGCCCCAGTGTTATAACTCATTGTTCACAGACCAGCAGGCAGGGGCCACTGGCCCTGTCCCGAAGATTTACAAGGGGGCCCTGCCCTGCGTCCCTGCTAGCCGGGGCCTGATCTGCTGCTGCCTTGGCTCCTGCGTGTTCTTCATCATAGGACGAATCATACATCAGATCAGGGGCCTGCTCCTGTGTTCCTGGGGACTGTTGGAGTTCAGGGACCTCTGCATTTGTCTTTCTGTCCCTGTAGCTGGCCCAGTGCCTGCGCAGAGTGGTCCCTGTGAAGCCTGTTACACGTGGCCATCCGAAACTCATCTGTGGCCATGTCGTTAGAAGCACCTTGTCGGTGACACTCTCATTGCTGGGGCTGAATTTATCAGTCCCAGGTCTGGGCTCTGCCATGCCCAGCTCTCCTGCATTGAGTAATGGCCCTGAGAGGTGCTGGGTGTGACATGAATGAGGACATGTGGATGTATTTGGGTAAGCATGCAATGAGAGTGGGCGCTGTGACGTTGCCTGCATCGAGGAGGGTGTGAGGGGCCTCGGCATAGGTCCCAGGGCCTGGCTGAAGCTCTTCTCCATGTTCAGGGTGTAAGGAGGCCGTGACCAACAGGGCTGGCACACGCACATGGTACGGTGGTGTCTGCGGTGCTCAGGCACAGGGGTCAGTTACGTGTTCTGGCAGTCCCCCCACCAGCCAGTTGTCAGGACAAAATGACGGAATCTTCACGTCTAGGTTGTTTGCTAACATCTCCGGGTGTGATCATCTCCGATTGGCTAATTGTCCATAGGAACAGACCACTAAATGTAGTCCCCCAGCCACCTGCTATCGAGGCGTCGCGCAGGAATGGTGGTCATGCTCAGCAGTTTCGGGGGCCAGTCGTTAGGCCAGGAGCACTCGGCCAGGGATGGAAGGTGATTCCAGCACAAGTACACGTGCGTGGAGCTTGCAGACGGACGCATGGGTGCATACATGCACAGTTGTATCAAGATCTGCTGAAAGGGAACGCTGCTTTTAGGACAGGCCGTTTGTCCTCGCCACCTGTGTTGAGGGAGAGTGCCAGCTTGTTCCCAGATGTTTGAAAGTTGTGTAAAGCACCTGATGAGTCTGCCTGGGTTTACTAGGGAAGTGAAAGGCCTGACTCTACGAGTGTGGCCAGTGCAGAAGCTCCTCGCATCTGTCAGAAAGGGAGACTCTCAGGAGAGGCCAGAAAATAATATCCTTGGGCATCGAAGCACTTGTATGCATTTAAATTGGTTGGAAAGTAGGCTTTTTGGTCCATTTTGCAAGCACAATTGTAAGAAATGACCATCAAATCCATGCTCATTGCTCCTTCTCTGCCCTCCCTCACCTGTGTGGGAATCTCCACCCCTTTCTTTTGCATGAGTTGTTTGGAAGGGAGGCCAGGGCCGTGTCTGTGTAGGCAGAGACCTCCATTAGGGTCGGCTTTGGGACGGACGGGAGCCAACATCTCGTCCTACGCTGTAGCCTCCGGGCCTGTGCAGAGGGGCAGGGGAGAGGGACAGGAAATCCTGGGAGTTTCAGACCTCATCAGTCCAGTGCGTCTTCTCTTTATCTTTTTTAACTAGGAAAATGAGCACTTGAAGAAGTTCCAGGTGACCTGGGAGCTGCACAATAAGCACCTGTTTGAAAACCTGGTCTTTTCGGAGCCCCTTCTGCAGAGCAACTTGCCAGCACTGCTGTCGCAAATCAGGTATTAGGCCTTTTTTTTTTTTTTTAATTTTCTTGGGGAATATTGGGGAACAGTGTGCATTTCCCAGGGCCCATCAGCTCTAAGTCGTTGTCCTTCAGTCTAGCTGTGGAGGGTGCAGCTCAGCTCCAAGTCCAGTCGCCGTTTTCAATCTTAGTTGCAGGGGGCGCAGCCCACCATCCCATGAGGGAATCCAACTGGCAACCTTGTTGTTGAGAGCTCGCACTCTAACCAACTGAGCCATCCGGCCGCCCCTCCAGAAGCTCAGTGGTAGCTCGTTGTCTTCAGTCTAGTTGTGGAGGGCACAGCTCACTGGCCCATGTGGGAATCGAGCCGTCCACCCAGTTGTTCAGAGCTCTCACTCTAACCAACTGAGCCATCCGGCCGCCCCAGGTATCCAGGTATCACGTCTTAATCTGCTTGTGTCCCTGTGCTCTGCCAGCACAGTCCTTTGTGCATCTGATCACCACTGCCGCATGGAAGTTCTTGCTGGAAAATTCACGAGGCTTTGGGGAAAACGCAGTTTGGGCAGAACACTCAAAACCCCAAGAGTAATATGATTAAACTTTAAAATACTAATGCACTAAGGTTTAACACCACAAATTCCTCGTGAGGAAGGAACATCTCTGGTAAACATAGCATTCTACCTTGACAAGACTCATGTGTAGTCAGGCGGCTGGGGTGTAGTCTGTGCTGTGGCACTTGGTGTGCAGCGGAGACGGGCTGAGGGGGCGGGAGGAGGCCTCCAGCAGGGTCTGAGATGCCGGGGCGCTCCGAGGCACTGGGAGGGATTAGCCACACTGCCGGGTATTTCAAACGTTTCCACAGCGTGTTTGTCCATGGCTTTGGTTGTGTTACTGGTGTAGAGCATCCAGGGTGCGTCCTCTCGTGTGCCAAGACGATGTGCCAAGCACAGTCCTGGGGCATTCGCCCTGGTGATGGGGGAAGTGAGAAGGCAGCTGGGAGGAGGCTGCCCTCCCCTCTGTTTTCACTGCACTGCTGAGCCAGGTGTGCTGGTTTTGTTCCTTTTCTACTTACCACAGAGGGACAGCGCAGATGGAGTCATTTTGCTGTAAATGTCCACATTGAAACATATTGGACTGGATTCGCAAAGAACGGATATTGTATTTAAGTAAATATATTATTGTAGTTGACTCATATACCAGTTGAAACCCATGTATAGGAACCTTTGTTTCCTATATTCCTAAATCCTGTTAGAGCGGTCTTAACTCTTCCCACTGTCCACCCTCACCTCCGGAGAAAGAGTCACCCTATAAGCAGTTACTAGAACCGGTTGGGGATGAGATCAGAACAGTGTTACGTGGGTGTGGCCTGCACTCCAGTGGGTTCCTGATCGCCCCACCTCCTTTCTTTGACCACTGTGAAAGCGTCCATGATGTTTCATGGGGGTTCTCAGACTGTCCTCACTGCGACCCTCACGGAACAGAGTCAGGACAGTGATCAGAGCCATGAGTTTGAAATGCAGAATCTGGTTTTGTCCCGTTACAACGTTCAAATCCAGCAAAAGCACTTGTTATAGAGGCATGCGTCTTGGCGGGGAGGGGTTCTTACAGCAAGAATCCAAGGTATTTAGCCTTGGTTTTTCTGTTTCTGGTGAGACAGTGAGTTTAATGGGCCTATCCTCCAACTGTGCGTGGGAGACACAAACCTGAAATGCAGTATAAAACTCCCATGTTTTTTCTCTGCCCTAGTTCTGGATTTCTCATTTACTCATTGCATATGGGGGTCAGGCTGCAAAGATCGGCAGTGTGTTAGCACGAAGGTTAGTTCTGGGTCAGGCTGCAGTATTGCTTTCAGGAGCAGGAGATGGAGGGGAATCGAGACGGGATGAAGCTGGTGAGACAGGAAGCGGAGCATTCCCCAGGAGGGCTGGTGGCACCCAAAGGAGGGGTTCTGTCAGTTTCCCAGCAGATTCCCTTGTTGCACAGAGAATCAGTCGGATTTGAGCTGCTAATGTCGATGTCCACTTAACTCGTAAAAGTTTTGCAAGAAGTTATATACAGACACCACCCCCTGACATAATGACCCCTTCTGCAGCACATGAAATTGTGGTTGTAGTTAACGATGACACTTTGTTTCTGGCCTATATTTATTTAACTTTATTATAAGGTAAAATATAGATACAGAAAACCACACAAAGCGAATGTGTCGCTTAATGAATTGTTAGCAGGCAGACATCCCTCAGGTACCACCCAGCACACCCGCGTGGCCACCTAGAAGCAAGTCCCCTGGGGGCCCTGTCGCCCAGCAGTCACACTCCGCCCTTCCTTTATTCTCTTGCCACTCAAGTGTGCATTTCCACAGTCTTGCCTGGGTTTTAGTTATGAAAGTTATTGCTCTCTTTTTTTGAACAGCTTTCTTGAGATTACTGCCGTACAATTCAATGGCAATTGGTATATTACGTTAATTTTCTAAAATTGTAGTTAAATGAAAATAACATACGACTTGCCATTTTAGCCATTTTTAAGTGTACAATTCAGTAATATTATTACATTAACCGTGTTGGGCAACCATCACTAGTATCTATTTCCAGAACTTTCATCACCCCAGAGACTGTCACCATTAAACAGTGGCCCCCTCCTTTTTCTCCCCATGTCTTTTGAGATTTGTTACTCTACAGGCCCCCCCACCCCTTTTCCCTTAAAATTTATGTCAGAAAACGGGAGCCATTTATCCTGTAGTGATGCCGGCATGTGGATCCCGCAGCTGCCACTCACGGAGCGCCCAGCCCTCCTGCTCTGCCACCTGGGACTTGGTGGCAGGGTCCAGGAGCCTTGCTGTGTCTGCTTATTTGTAGTTGGGGATGTTAGCAGTTATGACCTAAGTTGGTCTTTATTTTTAATATATAAAATTAATTGATAGGGAAAATTTTAATTAGGCTCATAGATAAACTTACTCAAACTGATTGTATGATTCTCCTGATCCCTTGTTGTGTCTCACACATTATTTGTAATAGATACTAGCATGAATATCTTTCCATGGTGCTGTCGTGTTTCTGCAAATTCGGTATTTAGATGGTAACCTGTTTTCTGAGCCATGGTCATTTGACCCGAGGACACTCCTGGGGTCCCGTTTCCTCTGGAGTCCAGCCCAGCTTGGCTTGAATGTGAGCCCTGTGCCTACAGATTGTGCTCCAGTTTCCCCACCAAGCATGGCCCAGGATCCCCCAGAGGCAAAGCCTCCCCTAGTTCAAAGCACACTTATCTCGGGAGGCAGGAGACTGTCACTTCCGGTAGGAGTGGGACGGCGAGTGCAGCGGGCTGAGCCGCGGCTGCCTGGCATGCCAGTTTGCCAAGTGGTGCAGAGGGGCAGCTGGCTTTACATAGTGGGTGGTTTGCACGAAGAGTGGGCATTGGGCTGTGATGAGCAAGGTTGCAGGAACAGGAGTGGGGAGAAAACCACTGCTTCCGGCAGCTCTGTCGTGAGACACAAGACTGTTCTCAGGCCTTGGGGTCCCCCAGGTGCCTTGCGGAGCCCAGACAGGCCTCAGAGAGCCTCTGGGTTCTGTGTCCTGAGGCAAAAACAGCCTCAGAATGGCCTTGCTGTTTGAGAGATCCTCAGTCACTGTATGGTTAGTACCGTTCTCTTTCCTCCCTCTGAGATTCCCCAAACAGCTTCTCAGTCCCCCCTGATTTCTGCCTGCTCCCTCTTTAAAGTGAATTTCACAGATAGATACGTGTGCGGGTAGCTTCCGAAACCACCAATCCATTTGCAAGCTCTCCGTGTTTACATAGTCGTCACTCTGAGTCCCCCAAGGGTGGACACAGGTAAAAGCGAAGAGGGAGCCATTTGTACCCGCTGAAAGGTCCTAATTTTAAAACCCTTTAAAATCACTCTATTGGTTTTTTTTGTTTGTTTTTTGTTTTTGTTTTTATTGGGGAAGGGAAACTGTATTTCCAGGACTTGATTGGGGAACAGTGTGTTTCTCCAGGGCCCATGAGCTCCACATCAAGTCTTAGTTGTGGAGGGCGCAGCTCAGCTCCAAGTCCAGTTGCCGTTTTCAACTTTTAGTTGCAGGGACACAACCCACCATCCCATGCAGGAATTGAACCGGCAACCTTGTTGAGAGCTCGCGCTCTAACCAACTGAACCATCCGGCCCCCCTCCAGAAGCTCAGCAGCAGCTTGTTTTCAATCTAGTTGTGGAGGGTGCAGCTCACTGGCCCATGTGGGAATCGAACTGGTAACCCTGTTGTGTTGCTCAGAGCTCACGCTCCAACCAACTGAGCCATCTGGTCACCCCTGTTATTTATTTTTGTTGTCATGTTGTTCAGTTATTTTTCCAATAAAGTTATGAAAATCTAGAAGATCATGAAGAAGTGTAGGTACTATAAATAATTTGGTACTTCTAGATATTTGTCCTATGTACACCCACACACACATTTTTAAACATGATGCCATAGTCATATCTTAACAGGCATATTTCCACATCAAAACATATGTATGTAAATACGTATGTATATGTATGTGTGTGCGAAGGAGTAGATGTGTTACAGAGTTTGTAATAAGCACCTCACTGCTTAGAATCCCTTTGTCTAGCTGGGCCGTCCTGTGTAGTACTGATCCCCACTGAGTGGCTTCCTGTTTCTTCATATAAACAACAGTGGTTGTTAACTGCACAGCGTCATTGTGTTCTTGGGTGATTATAAATGTCTTTGATTTTGAAATTCCTTGTCAGAATGTCTTCATTACAGTTGTTTCGGGTCAAACGTTGATATATTTAGATATTAACAAAATGAATGGTTTCTGATGAGAACCCAGTGGCTCCCCCTGTCCCACCCGCTCTCCCCGGCTCTCCCCGGCTCTCCCGGGCCGTCCTCTTGCCCCATGTCTTCTTTCTCAGAAACATAGGCATTTTTCTCATTATTTACCTGTATGTGTGTCATTTGTTTTCTGTTTGGTTTCTCATTTGCCATTTTACCATCTTTCTTAACAAGACATAATATAAATTGAATAAAAATATAGTTTGATTTCTTTGTTTGAATCGGATTTTCTGTTTAACTTAATTTAAAAACCAGGTCCAAATTCTGTTCTTCTCCTTAAATGTTTTGTTTTCTCTGGGTCAGTGTATATCTATAGGGAAAAGTAGTTTACCACCCCCACTGAATGGCTAGGCTCTAATCTTTCTAAAACAGTGATATTCGCTGATTTTTTTCTTAGGAGCTGTTACGTCTTTGAGCTTCTCCTTTATGCGAGTTTCTGTTCTGGGTGGCTCGCATATGTACTTAGTAATCCAGTGTTGTCCCTCTTGTCACGTGGGAGGGGCGGTGACAAACAGAAGCAAACGTCCGGCCGCTGGCCCAGAGCCTTTGGACCCCTTTCTTTTGTTGAAAGGCCTCTCTCCATAGGCTGGGAACCACGACACACGACACCTGCAACGAGGACACGTACAGCACCTTGCTGCAGCGGTACCAGCGCTCCGAGGAGGAGCTCCGCAGGGTCGCCGAGGAGTGGCTGGAGTGCCAGAGGAGGATCGACGCCTATGTGGACGAGCAGGTCGGTGCGCACCACCAGGACCCGCCAGTGCGAGGGCCTGTCAGGGTAAGGGGGCGCACGTGGGGACCTCCCGGCCCCTGGTTTTCCAGACGGGGTCGAGACTCCTGATGCACCACGTTCACCCTCACCCAGCTGTACCTGCAGGGGCAGCAGCAGTGGGTCAGGTCAGCATGGGCCTGGCCACACCCACTTTATAGGCTGCCACCCAGGCTCTGTCACCTGCAGGAGCCCCTGGGGTGTTGAGCTGCTGAGTCTTTCAGGAACCATTTACTGAACACTCTGCCCTTCAGAGCCTGGGGACGCACAGACAAGTGTGACCTACAGAGCCCGTTCTCTGTCCGCCCACAACAAACTAGAAAGGCTGTGCAGACATGAACACAGATGGCCATGTGGGCAGGTGGCTCACGGGCTGGAGGAGGACAGAGAAGCAGGGCTCCCGTTGGAGGTGGGGCCTGAAGGGCAGGGGCGACTGCAGCCAGAACCTCCCAAGTGACATGGAGCAGGGCTTTCAGATGGCATCTGCCTGCCCGCCTCTGTTAAATTCACTTCCTAAATGTGCGGTAGTTATAGCTACTTATAAAAGAAAGACGTATTTCCTAAAACCTGCAGGTATGTACCATGTGAAGGGAGACCTGGCACCAACAGCGCGTCTTCCCATCCAAGAGAGAGCCGCAGGTCTCTGTAGGCCGGCTTTTGTAGCCTGCATTACGGTGTTACACAGTTCACCCATTTCTGACCGAGTTCACACCTAAGTATTTTACAGTTTGGGGCTGTTGTGAGTGGTATCACATGGCGGAATCTCTGTCTTAAACAGTGGTTGCTAGTGTGTAGGCAGCCGAGTTATACTGTGTCCAGTGACCTCACCAAACTCCGTTAGCTCTCCAACAGTTTGGGAGCTGATCGCCCGGAACTTTCTGGGAAATCACGATGCTTCTACAGATACTGGTGGTTCTGTCCTGCCTCCAGCATTTGAACTCTGTTGTTCAGGCTCACCTTGCATTTCCAGGACATGAGCAGAGTGTGGCGGCAGCAACCCTGTTAGCACCAGGCTTCAGAGGGCTTGGATGCTTCACACTGCTGCTCACCACACAGATTTGGGTGCTTTTTTAGCAAAATGAAGAAGTGTCATTTTTTCCAGCTAGCTTATTGAAGTTGTTTGTTTTGTTAAAAAACAGGAATAAATGTTAAATTTTTATGTTTTTCCTTCTTTTACATATCTCTAAAAGAATTAAGAGATTAGATTTCCTAATTTTGAGATACTGTTGCATTCCTGGGATTACACCCTGCTAGATTATGATATATTATTTTAAATCCATTTTTAGATTTAATTTTATTTAGGGTTTTTCTATCTGTATTCTGAGATATTGTAGTTTTTGTCCTTGAGGTCTTGTCTGTTTTACTGTTTTATATGAAAGTTACGCTAGTCTCAGAGATTGAATTGAGAAATTTGCCGTGTTTTTTCAAATTGCAAGAATAGTTTAAATATTCTGATCCATGAAGAATTTGATAGAACCTCCCATAAAACTTGGGGATCTGATTTGTTTTCGTAGGGAGCAGGAGCAAGGACTGGCGATCTTTTACTTCCCTTTCAATTTACCTTACATTTCTTAATGTCTTTTGGGTTCTTTGCTTCATGAGTGACTTTTACAAATTAGTATTTGCCTAGGAAATTATCCACGTCATTTAGATGAAGGGTGATGAGCTTGTGCTTACAAGAGTGAAAACGGGTGACGTGGCAGCCGTAGGCCACACTTTAGAGAGAGAGCGCTTTCTCCACCGAAAGGAAACATGGGGCCGCAAAGGGCAGTGCGCCTGTCCCGTGTGCCCGCGGAGTGCCTTATAGGGCTGCTGAGATGTCGACAGAAACCAGAAGCCTGCGTGATTAGGTGAAATCCCAAAAGCTTTTTCAGGGTTACTCAACTTCTTTTCAGGGTTACTCAACTTCTTAAAACATTGTGCAGGCCCAACAAAATAGCCCCAGAGCCACTGATGGCACCTCTTACGTGAATCACAAGTGTACATTGTACAGGTGTTTTCTCTTGTGGTTTAGAAGCATCTCCTCCGTGTGTTCGGTCCTCGTTTCTGGGGTGCCCGCTCTTCCCTTGGTCAGCCTTTGGGGAAGTTGGAGAACCAGCTTTCGGGTTTATTGATCACGTTTATTTCTTTGTTTTCCCAGTAATTTCTGCTTTTACCTTTAATTCCTTCCTACTTTATTAGTTGGTTTCTTGTTTTGTTCTGTTTCTTACATTGAACACATCCTTCTCAGTCTTTTTTTGTTCTGTTTTATTCTCAAATGCATTTACACCTGTACTTCTGCATGTAGAGCACATCTCATAAAATTTGATTTGTGGGGCTTGTATTGTCAATTATTTCTAAACAGACTAATTTCAACTTTAATTTCTTCTCGAATGGTTTAAACTATTTAAAATTGTTTTCAAATGCATGAATTTTATTTTATAAAACTACTCTTTACTTGGGTTTGTTGGTAGTATTTTCTTGCCCGTAGGATTTTTTTTTTTTTAATCATCTCTGGGACTCTTCCTTCTTCCCAAACTGACACTGTCCCCACTAAACAACACCCCAGGCCCTGGCCATCCCTAGTCTGCTTTTTGTCCCTGTGGATTTGGCTTCTCAGAGGGCCTCATGTAAGTATAGGCTTTTCCCCTTTGTGCCTGGCGTGTTGCACTCAGCCTGATGGCCTCAGGGTCTGTCCCCTCACCTGTTAGGCTGCTTGTGTGTCTTCCCTTGACCTGAGCCCCTCACATGCAGCGTCGGTCATCTTCTTTTTCTAACTCCAGCACATGCAGGGCACACGTGGCCATTCAGAAAAGGGCAAGTGGTCACTTACTGTATTGGCAGCTTCCGCTCTAATGTCTTAGTTTCGCTCTTTAATGTGAGCTCATTGAGTACCTTAGCAGGATGCTGGGATAGGAAGGATGTCAGCTGGTGCCTCAGTAGTGGTACCTCTCGTGTCCACAGGTGATGCTTCTTGGATATTCCGTTTTTGAATCTCCCCTAGAAAGTGCCCTGAGTAGCTCCTGCTGGTACTGAGATTTTTGTGTTCTTCCATTCCCTCATTAGATGACAATGAAAACCAAACAGCGCATGCTAACGGAAGACTGGGAGCTTTTTAAACAGAGGCGATTCCTGGAAGAGCAGGTGAGGCTTGGGTAGGAGGACAGTTCAAGGAAATGGAAATGGTTCACTGCGGAGCAAGTGGCTAAATGACCAGCATTTCAGGACCGCGCTGCAGGCCTGCTCTGCCCTGGCCTGGACACCCCCCTTGCCTCGCCTCTGACAGCGTTACCCACACTGCCTCCTGGGCCTTGCCCAGGCCTGGTGCTTCCGAGCGGCTCCTCTGCCTGGTGGCCCCCTGAGCGGCTATGCAGGCGCACCTCCCACACCGAGCCCCCTAGCTTTGGTTTCTCGCCTCGCTTCTCTTCCAGAAGCTCAGCTCCTTGGGGCAGCGATTTGATTTATCTCAGTGCCGATACCCAGAACGTGCCAAGCACATGGCACATTCAAGATAAGGGCTGGGCATCTGCTGCATTTGCTGGTGAGGAAGCAGCCGGGGTTGCTAGTTCCCAGCCAGGCACACACTCCAGGCCCGCTGCCCCCTTTCCTAGCCCTGGCCTACTGTAGGAAGCTATGACCTTTGGTCTCTACATGAGCAGAATACCTATTATCGTAATTACTGGAAAATATGAGCCACGTAATAGTAGACGTGTCTTGCAGAATTAACCTGTTGTTTTATAATTCCTTTAGTTCACGAATAAGAAAGCGGTCACTGGCGAGAACAACTTCACAGACGCCATGAGGCACATGCTATCGTCACGGCTGAGCATGCCCGACTGCCCCAACTGCAGCTACCGGCGGAGGTGAGCGCGGCGGGTGTGCCGGGAGCGCGTCCGACCTGCCCTGGGCCGACTGTCTTGGTAACTGCCTTACTTCCCACCCAGGTGTGCGTGTGATGACTGCAGCCTCTCACACATTCTCACGTGTGGTATCGTGGATCCCCCTGTCACTGGCGACACCCACATTCACCAGCTGCCACTCCAAGTGGGTTCTGCTGCCGACTGTCTCCCCGAGATGCGCCCCCCGAGTGTGTCATCAGCAAGCTCAGGGTCAGGTTCCAGCTCCCCTATTACAATCCAGCAGCACCCCAGACTCATCCTCACAGACAATGGCTCTGCACCAACTTTGTAAGTTGTGACTTTGTCATCAGGTTTCAGGCATTTAAGTAATTGGTACTGAGAGACACAGACAGTGACATCTGCAGAAGTATGGGTGTCATTGCCGTGCTTTCCAAGGAAAAGGACCCCTTTTTTTTTTATGCAACCTTCAAAACACGAAACCAGTCAACCCAAACTTTGACACTATTCTGTTGCCTGAAAGAAAAGCTAAAATGGTAGAGGCCAGTTAGGAGCCAGCTCACTGGTGTGGCCGTTGTGCAGGAAGCTTCACGCCCTCCCTTTACCTGCGGAGGGGTGGGGGACACCCTGCCTTCCCTCCGTGTCTGGTGAGAATGCGTGCACTTACGTTAGCAAGAGACTGACAGGGTCTGTCTCCCTCACTCCCACGTTGCCTAGAAGTAGAATACATTTTGTGTGGGTGAGGTGGCTGCAGCGTCACCAGTTGCCACTGTAGGCGAGTGGTCCCACAGGTCTTCGGAGTTGTGACCTCGTCTTTGCAGCGGCACCCCACTCTAATTCCTGCACGTGGGCTGTGTTTTTGTTTGATTTAGAGAAATGTTGACCTGTACCACCAGGCCATGTTGACGAGTGACCTGGCGGGCTCCAGGGGAGAAGCTGCAGCGTTCCTCAGATTTCTTCCGTGGGTTTCTCACAGTGACTCTGACTAAAGCTTTCCTCCAGAGTCTGTAATTCTCAGTAAGGATTTGATCCCAAACCCGAAGAAGTGCTGAAGGGAGCAGCCTGAACTCCCAGGTTCTTTTCGTTGCACGCAGACTGCTCTGCGCTGAGGGCCTCGCAGCCCCAGGCAGCCCGCTCCTTACCGAGTTAGACCTGCGTCGGCTGTTCACAGCTGACTTGGGCAGGTCCACCTGGCTCGTGTCCCAGCTGCTGATGCCAGTGGCGGCTCCTGCGCTGTGTCCAGTGGAGGAAACGTCTGTGGGAGCCTTGCCCCTGGCCCGCAGTGCCCACACTGCTCTGGGCATCGGGGCCTCCACTCGTGGCGAGTGTCTTCCAGTCATGAAGTGCCGGGTTTGAAAACCTCCAGTGTGGCCTCAGTGTGTGTTGGCACTTTCTTGGTGCCATTTCTGGTTGGTTAAGTCAAGTCGTGTACTTTCAGTCACTCCCACGATGCTCTGAATTTATGGCTTCTCGTGGTGGTCAAGTTTGCCTTCCTCCCGTTGAGCAAATGGTTCATTTCTGAACCTCGGTTTACCTTTCTGTCTGAATTGTGGGGACGATGACACATCCATCAGGAATGGGTGTGAGTGTTGACTGAGGTGTCGTGGGTCCTCAGCAGCCCTGAGCAGCCAGCCCTCACCTGGCGGCTGCTGTTTGTGCCTCTTCGGTGCTCCAGGTTCTAGAGCATTGTTGTATGTGGACGCTTGTTTCCCTAAAAATGGAAAAGACGCCCGAGTTTGGCGGTTCTGGACACTCCCCGCCAAAGCCAATCAATCGCCAGTTCTTCGGCTTTTCCTTCTGCGGGCCTTGTGCGCCGAGGCTGTGGGTGGAGCGGAGGCAGGTGGGGTAGACCGTGGGCGTCGTTCAGGCCTTGAGCCATTTGCACTGAAGGTAACTGCCAGCTCTTTTCATGCACCGCGAAACCGTACATTTAAACAGCGGCCCCATAGGCCACAGCCTTGAAATCTGCTTTCGTTTTTTAGTAAATATTCCATTTGCCCATTGCTCAGATGTCCTGCTAAAGCTGATACTTAATTAAGATCATGACTGGCTTGACCAGAGCTGGTCTGGTAGCAAAAACTTTCAGTATTTTGTCACATAAGTGCATGCCTTTAAAGTTTTGTTCAACTGTCTGTATCTGAAATTTTGGTTAAAAACCAAATTCTGAAGATCTAAGGTTGTCCTCTGTTCACCTTTAATTTTAGTCGAAAATGAAGTGTGTCTGCACTTTAAGTTGAATGGAAATGCAGTATCAGTTAAATTTTTGTGGTTTCCTTAATGTTTCTGCTTTTGGAGTGTTTTCCACTCCTGCGAACAGCACAGGGGTAGTGTCCCGGCCCCTGCTCATGTGTTCAGGTTACTCGTGACGTTAGGACGTGCCCAGGTACTCAGTGCCGCACTCTCGTAGGGGAGAGCAGCGTCTGTGCTGGGAGGGGGACCGCTCCAGCCTCAGGGGTGACCACGTCCCTCGTCTCAGTTGTAGCGATGATGAAGACGTTGCACCCTTGTCTGCTAAATTTGCTGACATTTACCCGTTGAGTAACTACGACGACACTGAGGTGGTGGCCAACATGAATGGAATCCACAGCGAATTACATGGTGGCGGGGAGAACATGGCCCTGAAAGATGAGGTATGCTCGCGGCTTCTTCATGGTCACGATCAGCGGCGTGGAATGGTGGGCTGGTGTTCGGTTTTCTTGTGCTTCTGTTTTGCAAAATGCACCTTCCTAAACGCTGTTTTAAAGTCCCCGCAGGTGAGCAGCACCACGAGCAGTTCTTCAGAGGCTGACGACGAAGACGTGGATGCCGAGGGTAGTGGGGAGCCGCCGGGGGCCCCGAAGGAAGACACAGTTCTGGGCAGTGGGAGCCCCAGGAAGGAGGAAAGTAAAGTGGGCAGTCCACCCCCGTCTTACCCAACTCAGCAGGTAGGATTTTATTTCTTCCCGCTTCCTGTTTTGCCAAGGGTCTCTTTCTCTGTGTATATTTCCTCTAATAAACATAAGCATTATGAAATACAAAATTATGTCATTTTGAATAACTTCTGAAGATCAGAACGGGAGAGAATCAAGGCATACTCACAGAATCAATAAACATGACCTGTAACCCCCATTTTGATCTGTTTCTTTTGCTTGACTCTGTAATCACCAGTCTTGACTTGTCAACACCCCAGGGAGCTCCAGACACTTACATGTCGTGGAGGTTTTTTGTCTGTATAGAAACAAGGGGGATATAAAGTAAAGTAGCGCGATGTTAAAATTCCAAACAAGGTTGCTTTGGTTCAGGAGCTTTTCCCCCGGTAGGTAACTGTTTTTCTGTTAACCTTATCTGACTGTTACGTTTTCATAGACACTCAGTTTTATAATAGATGCTCAAGCAATATTTAAATGAGAAGAAGAACACATGAAGGTTAAGGTGCTTGGCTAATTAATCACTTGCATAAGTGTTGTAAATGCACGGCCCAAACAGTAGAGGTGCTGGGCAATGGTATTCCACTGGGCAGTCGTGCTCCACCTCCTTCCCCAGCTAGCTTGTCTGCCACCCACCTACCCACCCCAGTCCCAACAGGTGCCCAGGTTTCCTTATTTACTGTCTTCTTCCCGTGTTTATTCATGAAAACACAGTATTTACTCTTCCCCTTTCTTAGGAAAGGCCCACACTCGCCCTCCTTGCTCAGCAGTAATCCTGGACAGTGTCTCTGTCTGTGCGGCCGAATGCATGTCCTCGTTCTCTTCCGCTGGCCCACCTGTGTCTGCAGTGTGGGCACATCGTATCGTTCTGTGTTTTCCTTCAGTTCCCTGTTGATCGGCACTGTGTCTGTTCCCTCTGTTCCCCTCATAAACTATTCCCGAGCAGCCTTATACATCTGACATTTTATTACTGGGTCAGGGTGGTGGCCTCCCCTGTCCCCCAGAAGAGGGTGATGTCACAGTTTTGGCTTTTTACCAGTCTGATAGATAAGAAATGGTGACCCCTTGAGGTTTCAATTTTCATCTCACTTTTTATGGGCAAAGTTGAGCATCCTTTCATATACTGGGGGTGCCAAAAAATGGATACAAGTGGACACTTTGGTCAACATTGCTCAAGCAGTAGTTTGCTGTTATCAGAAGTGTCTAGACGCTGATGGGAACCACTTTGAGCACCTCTTGTAATTGTAGAAGTCAAATGTGACTTGTATTCAGTTTCTGTTATCAGTATATGTTGAGTATTACAATTTTAAGAGTTTTTTTCCTTTCTTAAAATGTGTGTACATTTTTTTGGTACCCTCTGTATGTAAGGGCCATTCGTTTTCTACGTTACTACTGAGTTAGGAGAGTTCTTTATATATTGTTTCAAGTCCTTTATTAAGTACGTGATTTGCAAATATTTTCTCTTGGTCTGTGGCATGTCTGTTAGTTTTTTTATGGTGTTCTTTGAAAAACAAAAGTTTTTCATTTTAATTGATTCCAGCTTATCAGTTCTTTCTGTTCTGAATCATGCTTTTGATGTCACATCCCAGAAAGCTTTGCCTAATACAGAACTGTTTTCTTCTGGAAGATTTACAATTTTAGCCCTTACTTGGGTTTGTAGTTCGTTTGACTCAGGTTTCGCTTTGGTGTGAGGTTAGGGTCAGCCTTCAGATCTGCCGGTTTTGAGTCATGCGTTTTGGGACCCTATTGTTCAATGTGTGTGCATGTATTACTGTTATGTCTCCCTGGTACACTGACCCTTTTGTCATTGTGAACTGTTTCTCGGTGTATATTTCGTATCTTAAAGACTGTTTTACCTAATACTAATATAACCACTCCAGCTGTCTTGGGGTTACTGGGGTTATATATTTTTTGTCCTTTTAATGTCAGTCTCTGTGTCTTTGAATCTAGAATTCGTCTTCAAATCTTTCAGTTGGGTCTTGAATTTTCATGCTGCCCTCAGTCTCTGCTTTTTGTTTGAAATGCTTCATTGACATTTAATGTAATGATTAGTGATATTTATTTTACAATCTGCCTTTTGCTGTTTCTGTACGTCTCATGTTTTTGTTCCTCTTTTCTTCCTTTTTTTATATTATACGAAATTTTTAGTGTACCATTTTACTTCTGTTGATTTCTTTAATTATGTTTTTTTTTAGTTTAGTTTTTTGAGGGGCTTGAGGAGTTGGGAATGGAAAGAGCCCCAGGCAAGAAGGCCAGACTCCTGCGGTCCTGAACTTCTAGCGGATTTGCAGGAATAAAGGCTTCCAGTTTGGTTTTCTCCTTTGGTTGATTTCCACAGTTGCCTCTGACAGTCGTGTTCAGTGGCGCACTTGTTTTGAGGCAGAGGCGTCTGACTCCTTCATTCTGTCTTAGCCAGAAGTCCTGTCTCTGGTGCGTCTTGCAGACTCTGAATTGCCATTCGTCGAGCAGTGCGAGGCCCGCAGGACACAGCACCTCAGCGGCCTGTTGTCCTCGGCCCCAGCTCCCTCTGTCCCTCTGCCCTCTCTGCCAGTTCCCTGTCCCTGCTCAGACAGGTACAGGTTGCAGGTCGTGGTGGCTGCTGCCTCAGGTGCGCGGCTGGGGATGACGCACATCTCCTCTCTTAGGTCCCTGGGTCCCGGTCTCTCGGGGCCCCTCTCACAAGGAGGGCCCTGGCCGAGTTGTGGAAATGCTCGACAGACGGTGACCAACGTTAGTTCCGCTCATACCAATCTTCATTTCACTAAGTAAGCGGTTCCTTTCTTTTTCTTGTAGGCTGAACAAGCTGCAGACTCTTGTGAGTGTCATGTTTGTAAGCAAGAAGCTTCTGGACTGCCAGTGTCAGCAATGACAGCTGGAGCCCTTCCTCCTGGACATCAGTTCATGAACCCAGAGAAGCCCACACACCCCGCTTTGCATCTGTACCCCCACATCCACGGACATGTGCCTTTGCACGCCGTGCCACACCTGCCTCGCCCGCTCATCCACCCCACCTTGTACACGGCGCCCCCCTTCACACACAGTAAGGTAAGTCGGGGTAGAAAGGGCCTGACAAACAAAACTGTGGAGATGGGCAGCTTGCAGAGGACAGCGCCCGCTCCTGATAGGACGGTCTGCAGGTGTTCCTCTGCCATAAATAAGCTCTTTGAATTTGGAATCTTTGCACTTTAAAAACAGTCATGAAAGTCCTGGTTTATTCCTGGAGAATTAACTATAATGAAAAGAGTGTTTCAGACGGTGTAGGTGTAATGGGTTATACTTGGGGCTACTTCCAGTCGTGGCTTCTGGGGCCTGGCTCCTGCTGTGCTGGGTAGCACGGGTCCTCTAACACCAGCTGGGCTCTACAGGGTCTGCAGGGACAATGCTCTAAGCACGAAAACCAAGGACCTGTAGAAATGCACAGGCTGGAAGGAGAGACCCTCAGAGCAGTGCTGTGGGAAACCGTCATGTGCGCGTTGTGGAAGGGAGCCAGGGGGCGGACGGGAGAGGCCTGCCAGAAAGCAGTGGTGCCACGAGCCTGTCAGGAACGGATGGGAGCCAGAGGAAGTCTCATTTCTGCGTGTCTCTTCTCCGAGAATCCTGTGCTTCTACTTAGTGCCTAGACTTTACTCTGCTGGGAGGTTTTAGGTTAGGTCCAGTTTTTGTACCTTAGACAGTTTTGCCTCTCAAGCTATTTTAAAGTTACCTTAATTAACTCTTATCATAAATTCTAATTTTTTAATCAGTTATTCTGGTTCAAGGTTAGTTCTAATCAATCAAAAGTAGAATTTTCCCCAAATTCTACTGACTTATTAAAACAGTGATTCTTAACTGGGAGAGACAGGGAGGAAGGACATGGCACGGAAGGGTCTTTTTCAGACTGCGTGCACGTTTTGTTCCCTGAGGGATACCCTGTGAGGTGGCACAGGTCTAGTCGATGTGTGGGGTGTGCTGTGTGTATGCTGGGGAAGGGCATAAGCGGTAGCTTACCACCCGCTGATTTAGAACCGAATGGAGTCATTTTGTCATGTTCTGGGACAGGAAGTACTTGGTAACTACCCAAATTTATGCTTAAGCTTTATTAGACTGAGTATTGCTCAATTTATACATTTAACGCTGCCTTCGTTAATAGAAGGATTTTAAATAACGTTTTCAGGTCTTCGAATAATGTCATTGCGTTTAACATTGTTTCCTTACCATTTTGACGGGGTGCCGCAGGAACCTAACTCTTGTTTATGTCAGTTAGCCTGTGGTCACACTGATTTTGTTACACGTCGTTTTGCTTATAGTCACAGAACTTCTTGACAACGTTAGGTGAGGACTTACTACAGTATTCAAAGCCAGGAGGCTTCACGGTCTGCCCAGTCTGTGACCCCCTTCCCTCAGGGTGACTGCACAAGCTTGGGAAGCTGTCCCCTCCCTGTTCTTCCCTAAATGGAGGTTTGTTTTCCAGTCCCTGGGAACCACCCTGTGTAGAAAGTTCTGTATACTTCTTACTGGTAGAAGCTATTCAAGAACTAGTTCCTAAAAATCTTCAAGTAAAGTTATGAAATTGGTTCTTCCCAAAGGCTGTTGGGACACTCCAGTTAAAAACTGACCTGCTCACCTTCCACCCCCGACTTTTGGCCTTTTCTCAGGTAGTCTATAGAAAAATAAAGGAGAAAAAAATGTTTTTGGGGGAGTGTTATTGGTATCTAAAATCTATTTATTTGCTCCCTGGTAAACTTTAATCCAGCAGATAGATGTGAAAGATTCATGGGCAGAAAGGCAAATACAGAAGACACGTTATTAAGCTTTATTTCAACCAGTGTGAGACTGTTTACTGATTCATTTAAAATACATTAGCCGGATGCCGTTTGTATTTGGAAAAAGGAGATGCATTTGGCAAAATACTTCATTCATACCTGGTGTAAAAATGTATGTTTCTCTAAACAAGCTTGCCTTGGCACTCACCAGGTCGTGCAACATGAGTTTGTGTTATTGGAGTTAGTTTCACTCGGTTGAATACTGTGGATCCCTCTGTGCTTAAGTGCATGGTGTGTTCACAGCTCACAGCAGTTAGTAGAAGCACCTTCAAGGGAGCCGAGAATGGCACTAACTGGCCTTCGGTCACAGCAGCACAGGTTTCCTGGAGAGAACAGGGTCTGGCAGTACTCTGTTCCCAGTGTAGGTGGGAGGGGCTGACCGTGGGCGGCGGCCTGACCACTCAGGCCTTCCGACCTCCCCCGCTGCTGCATCGCAGGGCCTGTGGGAGTGTCTGCTCTGCTGACGTGGCCATTGTCGCCTTGAAGGCTTTGTGTGATTGCACTTGTACTTCTCCTTTTAATTCATTTTTTGGCCTTTGTGGGTGAACATTTAATACCTGAAATACTTGGGATGAGTACTATGAAAATTTTGTTTTTCTTGAAATTAGAAGAACTTGAAGACTATTTCTATTTTCAGGTGCCTTTATACCAATGATACATTTAATTTATATGATGAGATACAAGTTATTTGAAAGTTAAAAGTAGTTGCAGGAGGCAAGTACAGTAATGAAATACTAGAGAAGAAATCAAAACTGTGACAGGGAATTTCCAAATATCGGGGGATTTCTGCTATCTTTGTGTTAATTGATTCCTACTTTAATTTCACTATGTCTGAGAGCAGACACTCTATGACTTCTGTTCTTTGGAATTTGTGAAAGTGTGCTTAACGGCCCAGAGTGTCGTCTGTCATGGTGAATGTGCCACGTGAGCTTGAGAAGAACGTGTGTTCTGCTGTTCCTGGAGGAAGTGGTCTTTAATGTCCATTCTATCCAGTTGGTTGTTGTTTGAGTTCAACCATGTCCTTCCTGATTTTCCATCTGCCGGACCTGTCCACTCTGACCGAGGACTTCTGAGTCTCCAGCCATAACAGTGGGCTCTTCTGTTTCTCCTTGCAGCTCTATCAGTTTCCCTCCTGTAGTTCCATGCTTATGTATTTAGCAGTGTTCCATGTTCTTGGAGAGTTGACCCTTTTATCATTGTGTAATGCCCTTCTTTATGCCTGATATTCCTTGCTCTGAAGTCCGATGTGTCTGAAGTTAATACAGCTACTCCAGTTTAGGATTAGTGTTAGTATGGTATTTCTCCATTTCTTTACTTTTAACTTAAAGGAGTCTGTACTTACTGTAGGTTTCTCATAGACAGGCACATGCACACACACGGGTCTCGTTTATGATGTACTGTGATAATCCCTGTGGTTGGTATATTTAGACCATTCACATTTAAAGTGATTTTCTTTTTTATGTGTTTGCATTAATAGCAACTATGTTTGTAACTTTTCTATTAGGTTGGTACAAAAGTAATTGCAGTTTTTGCAATTGTTTTTAACCTTTTAAACAGCAATTGCTTTTGCACCAGCCTAATATTTGTTACCAGAGACTTCTTTTTCTGCCTTTTCCACTTTTAATTGAGAATTTTATGATTCCATTTAATCTCTTAGTATATCAATTATACTTACTTGTTAAAATTTTAAGTTGTATTAGAATATATACAGTATTTTAGCTAACCTAAATAAGCCCCCTTCAGATAACGCTATTCTGCTTCATGTGTAGTGCAGATACCTTTTAACAGATTAGTCCCAATCCCTCCCTCCCTTCCCTTTCAACCTGCTGTCATTATTCTCATTTATCCATGTATCAATCACCCAGTACAGTTACTATTATTACTTTAAACAAAGTTATCTCTTAGGTCAATTAATAAGAAAAATAAGGGATTTTATTTATTCTTCCTCCATTGCTCTCCCTTTCTTTATGTACATCCAAGTTTCTGACCTATATTATTTTATTTCTGCCTGAAGAAAATCTTTTAACATTTCTTGCAGGGCAGGTCTGCTGGCGATGAGTTCCCTCAGTTTTTGTTTGTCTGAGGAAGTCTTTATTTCTCCTTTACTTTTGAAGGATAATTTCGCTGGATACAGAATTCTAGGTTGGTGGTGTTTTTTTTTTCTTTCAACACTTTAAACATATTTGATTCCATTCTTTTCATGCTTTATGGTTTCTGATGAGGTGCCGTCTGTAATTTTTTCCTTGTTTTGTAGGTACAGGAATTCTTTCCTGCCCCCCGCCCCCAGGCTGCTTTCAAGATTTTCTTTTTGTCTTTGATTTTGTGCAGTTTGAATATAATATGCCTACGTGTAGATTTGGGGGTATTTTTTCTATTTGGTTTTCCCTGAGCTTCCTGGATCTATGGTTTGGTTTCTGACAATGATTTTAGAAAGTTCTGAGCATTATGACTTTAAATATTTCTTCCATCTGTTCTCTTTCTTCTCCTTCTCGTGCTCCAATTACCATATGTTGCATCTTTTCAAATCATCCCACAGTTCTTGGATACTTTGTTCTGTTTTTTTGGTGGTGGTGGTGGGGTTTTTTTGTTTTGTTTTGTTTTTGTTTTTTAATTCTTATTTCTTTTTGCATTTCAGTTTGAGAAGTTTCTGTTGACATATCTTGAAGCTCACTGATTCTTTCCTTGGCTGTGTCCAGTCTACTCATTAGCTCATCAAAAGCATTCTTCATTTCTCTTAACAGTTTTTGTTTTCTAGCATTTCTTTTTTATTTCTTAGAGTTTCCATTTCTCTTCACGTTACTCATTTGTTGTTGCATATTACATATTTTTTCCATTAGAACCATTAGCGTGGTAATCATTTTAAATTTCCTGTCTGATCATTTTCAGCCATTTTATCTTCGCATTTCCGCTCTGCCATTCTGTTGTATCTCTCTGAACCTCTGATTGTTAGTCCTTCTCATTCTGTTCTTCATACCTGAAGCTGTCTTTCATATTTCTCTTGTTTCTCAGTCTGTCCTGGGAACTCTTTTGGATCAGTCTTCCAGTTAAGTGATTCTGTTACTGTGTCTAATCTGCCACTTAAGTTTGAGTTTTTAATTGCAACTGTAATTCTTAGTTCAAAGCTCTAGTTTAGTTATTTTTCAAATATATTAACAACTTTTTATCTTGTTCCTTGATCACTTTTTCTTTCACCTTTCCTTTCTTTAAGCATTTTACACAGTTATTCTGTGTTTGAGACAAACCTTGTGGATCTAAATCTGTGTTTCTGCTGATGTGTTGTTTCCTTATGTGTATAGTAATTTTTTATTATGAGGTCATGTTTTGTTCAACTTACTCTGTGAGAACCCCAAGGTCCTAAATAGGGGATGCTTCCTTAAGAGGGGTTTCCGTTTGCTGGTTCAGGGCACCTGTTTCCAGGTGCTGACCCACCTGGGGTCCTTCAGCTCCTCTTGAAAGTCTCCAGCTCTCCTGTCTCTGGTGGGACCACAGGTCCATCCGCCAGGACTGTCACCTTGGTGTGTGCACCCTCAGAGCAGCCATCCCTTCCCCGCCATCCCTTCCCCGCCATCCCTTCCCCGCCATCCCTTCCCCGCCATCCCTTCCCCGCACCTCCACCGGGCCCTGTTTTTCTCACCGTGTTCTTATCACCTCTTTGTAAAAGGTTTTCCTTGCTTTCTCTGTGGCGCAGCAGTTTCTTACGAAGGTATTTGGTGCCATTTATCTGGGATCTAGAGTGAAGAGTCCCCTCTTAGTGGACAAAGCCCCCAAGCAGAGGAAGAACACATGACCTTACAGAGAAGAGCAGAGGTGAGCTGCTGGGGCTTGCTCGCAGTGTAGGGTCAGCCTTCATCTCACGTGGCCTAGGAGCAGGAGGTCATGACTTGGGCCTGGTACCTGAGGCTTCCAACTTTCAATCTTGTGTCTTTTTCCATCTGGAAAACGTGTTATGAAACAGTCACCATGCTGGGCAAGGGTCTAGTAATGAAGGTAGAGAGAGGTCTTAAAATCTTCACTGGGAGCTTGAGGAATATTCAAAAGTGGTGACAGGCCGCCTCAGTGAGTTCCATGGATCAAGTGCAGCTTGGTAAAGTAGCTCCCACGTGGCTCTGGGCTGCATGCATCTGTCACCTCCCTCACTGGGTCCCTGAAGCACAACCACTGCAGACGTGTTTCATAAAGTTGAGCATGACCCACGTGTACGTTGGAGTTTGGTACCGGTTGGAATTTGAGGGAGGAGAAAGCTGTATGGAGACAGGGACATCAGTGGGTTGCACGCCGCGGGTCGTATTGTGATCTTTGGTCTGTATTTTGTTTCAGAGGTCGTGTTCAGTCCTCCTGGCCTGAGAAATAGCAAGACCAAAACACAGCTGGTGCGTGTGCCTCTGCACCGTTTCTGGCAGGAATACTGAAGAACCTTAGTAAGAAGAAACAGACTAGTCGTCATCTTAACTGTGTTGTCCCCGGGGGTGTGAGGGGAATCCCTTCTGTTTGAAAACTCAGTGTTGACGGTCTCTGTCACGCGTGCGGCAGTGGCTCGCCCCTGGCTCTCCAGTTTGCCATCTTCTGCACCTGCGCTGGCAGTTCTGGGACCGACGTGGTGGTTGCCAGACAGGCTGGGTCTTCGGCTCCTGTGTGAACTCTTAAGAGCATGCTCAGTGAGGGCATCTGGTCGTGTGCGTACGTGCGTGCGTGTCAGAGCTTTCATTTAAAGCAAAAGTTTTGCTTTCCTGTGAATCACTTTTGTCTCAAAGTGGAGAACAATTGAAAACTTGAGTTAATCGAAGTAGTGTGGATTTACAGAGAGAGTGAAATCAGTGTTCTAAGTATGAGCATTGTCCCCACGGCAAGAGACTTGTTTCATTCATGCTTGCATCACTGGTGTACTTAGAGGCAGAGCCCCAAATGACCCAGTTGACATGCCTTTTTTTTTTCTGAAGGAAACCCCAGCTGTTGAGGTTAGTAGGCGTTTTGTGTGAAAGCATTCATATGGGTACAGTTTGTTTGTTACGGACCCCGCTCCCTGTGTCTGCACCTGGGTCTCCTGTGTTGAGTAGACTGGCTTCTGAAGAAGTATGTGGATCGAATGTATAGAATCGTTAACTTACGTTTCCCGTATTACAGGCTTGTGTTGTGTTCCTTGAGTCCTCTAAGCTAAAGTCTGTCCAACATTTACTGAACACCCATTATGTGCCAGGCCCTGTGCTACATGCTAGGAAAATAAAAACCAGTTATTCCTGGTCCCTGTTTTCAGGAATCTCATAGTCTAAAAAGAAGACAAAAACATAATCAAATTAAAAAATCAAAATACTGTGACGTACCTTAATAGAAATTGTAGATGCAAAGTGGAAAATACCACTGAGAGGGGAACGCTTACCGTTTGAGCTGCGGGTGGTTTGCAGAGGAGGCGATGCTGGGGTAGGGTCTTGAAGGATGAACACGAGCTCTCTGACACACGGGCGGTGTGTGCAGGCTGGCGGCGCGGTGCGCTTTCTCGAGGTGCAGGCGCGGTGTGAGGCCATGTCTGAGGAGGGGCTCAGGAAGTGCTTGGGTAGCTTCAGAGCCCCGACTGTGCTTCTGCTGCGGAGTGACCAGTTGGGCTGGTGAGGAGAGCTGCCTCTTACAGCCGACGCGGTGAGTGCGAGAAAGCCCCTGCTTCCACCTGTCAGGTGTTCTGCCCCTTCGCAGAGGTCTTGGAGATAAGAAATTTCCATTTAATTACTTTACATCAATTCCTTCTTAGCAAAGCACCTCTTACTGTGTCACTACTTTGTGTTGAAATATGATTTCCTTGTTCTCCTCACTTTTTGCCCCTTGGGGTTTCCCTGGCAGAACAGCTGGCTCCGGCTCCAGCTTTGATCCTGGGTGGTAATCCCAGGCCTCTTTCTGCCCACTTTTAACTCCTGAGTGTTGGCGCCGACCTTACCCTCCATCTTTGCCTCCCTGAGTCCAGTCAAGGTCAGCAGATGGGCTAAGCTACCCGAAAGGAGTTACCCTCATGTCCTGTCTGCACTGTGGGCGGGCACCAAAGCCTGCAGCCCTGGGCGGGGTTTGTGTCCAGGGACGCAGGCCCCCTAAGTGACACTGCCCCACCTCGGCGCTCACGAGTGCTTCCTTGGGGCCAGGCAGTGTGCTGAGCACTTGACATGCGCTGCCTGACTTATTCTTGCCACAACCCCCGGAGGTAGGTGTTTCCAAATTACAGAGGCGAAAACTTCAGCACAGAAAGCTTGCGTAATCTGCCTGAGGTCACACAGCTAGTAAAAGGGAGAGCTGACGTCTGCACCCCTCAGACAGTGCAGCGCGAGGCTGAGAACGGGACTAGAGTTCACACGGGCGCTGGCACTGCCCGCCTCCCAGGAGCAGAGCCACAGATGGTAGTTCCTGACCGCCGCCCATCACAGCTCTCGTCCTCAGGGCTCCAGATCCCTGTTTGCTGTCCACCTCTGCGGCCATCGCTTCATCGTTTCTTGCCCTAACTGCTGTCGTTGTCATCCTTGCCCCTCTGCGTCGTCCACCACACGCCACACACTGCTATTTCTGGTACACTAAACCGCCCGGAGGAGCCCACTCTGCTGCTTACAACCCTCTGTGGCTCCCTCACCCCTTCAGGACATGCCATGCGAAGTTGTGTCTCCGTTGGCCCCTGTAGCCTGTCACGCTGTGGCACAACGATCCAGGGGCACGGCCCGTCCCTGTGCCCTGGCCCCTTTCCCTCAGGCCTCTGCCCCAGCCAGGTCCTCAGGGTTCTACCAAGCCTTCGCTGGCTCTCGGGGTGCTCCCAAAACCCTCCCACCCGAGCTTACAGTGCTCCCTGCTTTTTCTGTGTCTCAGACGGTGGGTTTACCAATTCCAGACCTGTATCTTCTTCAGGTGGGCCAGTCCCTGGGCACAGGCCTGCCGAGGGAAAGCTGTGTGCCTGGCATCAGCAAAGTGCTGGGCGGCAGGACAGGGTCCACGTGGGCCGTGGCCATGTGAGGCTCACGAAAGCCAGGGGACGGCAGCGCTGACTGACAGGTCACAGGAAGTCTTGTAGCTGCGCTAAGTGCTAAGAGCAAACGTCATGGAGTGCAGTGCCTTGGTGTCGGGTGTCGGGTGGTGAGGAAGCGACATGTAGGCTGAGGCCTGAAGGCTGAATGTCAGTCAGTGAGGTTCGGACGTTCTAGAACATGGACATGGCATGAGCAAAAATCAGGGTCAAGAAGGAGCTTGGAGTGTGAGGCCCAGAGGAAGGCCATTCAGTGTGTCCAGAGGCTTGATGAGCTGGAAGGACAGGCTGGGCCGGCCACGTTTACGCTGAAGAACGGTGGGAAGCCAGCGGCAACTCTTCAGCAGGGGAGTGAGTGAGTGCTCTTACACTCAAAACGGCTCACTCTGGCTGCCGAGGAAGAGGCCTGGGAAGGGGCCAGGTGTGAGTGTGGGTGGTGGTCAGGCTGTGAGGTGTGGGCTGAGGGGCGGGGGCCCGAGGACGCCCAGCACCCCACCCCCCCTGTGCCCCCTAACCTTAGACAAGGGTGTGCCCAGGGGCTTCCGAGCGCAGCATAAAACGCACAGTTCTTCAGATTCCACTGCTCTCTGCCCAAGTGTGAGGAAACAGTGTACGAGTTTTGCTGTTTTTAATCAGTGATTCCAAAGTTGACTTTTAGCAGTGGTCATTAAAATGTCAGATGAGAACAAGCCATAGGAACAGATCTGATGCAAATGAACCACGTTTAAAATGTGACCAGGGAGGAATGTTAGACGTTACTGAGCTGTCTAAGGTTTGATATTTTCCTTAAGGCATCCATTGCTTTCAAAGTCTTTGTCTGGTTCAAGTGTGACCTGTGGTGTGCAGTCTGTCACAATCCGGGAAGCGCTCTGGGAGCCGAGCTCAAGCAGGGGCACCTCTCACGGCGAGCGTACCCCACACGCTTTCCAGTAATGACTTGTCTGTCTATAGCTTAACCGTTAGGTAAGCAGAATATTAATTTTGATATGTGATTAGAACTTTTGTTTTGTAGGCTTTACCGCCAGCACCTGTTCAGAATCACACAAATAAGCATCAGGTATTCAATGCATCTCTTCAAGACCATATTTATCCGAGCTGTTTTGGGACTACTCCAGAGTGGAATAGTTCTAAATTTATAAGTCTTTGGGGATCAGAAGTGATGAATGATAAGAGCTGGAGTCCTGGCACTTTCTTGCCAGATACAATTTCTGGTAAGGAACTTGTTAAAACTTTCTTCAAGTTTTCAATGACCCGAGCTGAGTGGATTGCCTCTGTCGCTGTAGTCTCCCTTGGAAGCCCCCAAGTGGTTGGGCCTCGTGCCGCTGTGCCCAGCAGGCAGCCCCTCGGGCCCTGTCATGCTGCTCCGTCCTTCTGCCTCTGTCACACCACGTCCCCGCAGCAGCCGTAATGGGCCTTGCTAACGCTGGGGTCTCTGCTGCCCCCACGCTGCTGAGCATCTTGTCCCCAGGGTTCGGTGTTCAGCCTTTGTTTCTCGAGCAGTGGTGACAACCAGACCTCACCCCAGTACACGGGCGGTGCGACAATGCCACAGTCGACTTGAATGTTGTGACTTACCTTCCTTTCCTCTATTTCTGTATTGACCCTACACGGGACCTGTCCCCTCTGACAAGCTCCTTCCTGCCAGCTGCCTCCGCTGCCAGGCACAGCTGTTACCTCAGTAGCGGGGCACCTGAAGAGGGGCTGGTACCTATGCCTCATCTCTGTCGTCATGTGAACGGTTAGAGCCCCTGGTGGCCCCACACCCAGCCCCTGCATGTGCTCAGAACAGCAAGCTAGACTTAACATCTGGTCTGTGCCTGGAAAGGGTTTCTAGCTGTGTGACCTTGGGCAAGTTGCTTAGCTTCTCTGAGCCTCAGTTTCTTCATCTTGAGGATGGGAATTATAGTACCATG
The DNA here is from genome assembly GCF_004115265.2 of Rhinolophus ferrumequinum. Classification (NCBI taxonomy): domain Eukaryota; kingdom Metazoa; phylum Chordata; class Mammalia; order Chiroptera; family Rhinolophidae; genus Rhinolophus; species Rhinolophus ferrumequinum. Next base: position 86,615,738 of record NC_046288.1, on the reverse strand, counting down.
CTCAGAAAGTAACTTTAAGACATTAAATACAATAACTTTGGGGATGCACCTAGCACAGGAATTGGCACATAGTAGGTGCTCAGAATTGTTTTTCTTAGATGAAAACGAGTTGTCTAGCATCATCCCAGTGGACTCCTAACTTCAGTAGCAGCCCCACTAGCAGGAGTTTAATCAGATATCTTTTAAGTTTTGGCTTAATATTACGCCTTTTAGAAGCCTTAACTTTCCTATTTTTCTCTGAAGGGAGTGACATACTAGGGCCAACACTCTCAGAAACAAGACCCGAAGCCCTTCCACCTCCAGCTAGCAGTGAAACACCTGCAGTTTCGGATTGTAAAGAGAAAAAAAATGCTGCAAAAAAGAAATGCTTGTACAACTTCCAAGATGCTTTCATGGAAGCAAACAAAGTTGTGATGGCCACCTCGTCAGCCACCTCCTCTGTGTCCTGCACAGCCACCACGGTGCAGTCGAGCAACAGCCAGTTCAAAGTGGCGTCCAAGAGGCCTCCTTCCGTAGGTAAGGCCCGCAGCTGGCTGGTGGGGCCCGGGGGTCGCGGGTCGCCGCGCCCAGGGCTGCAAGTGGGGTTAGCAGTGCTCGTGCCAGGCCATCACCTGTCCTCCTGCTCTGGGGCCTGGCCACACGGGGGCCCGCCTGCCTCTCTGCACCTCCTGGCCTGAGCGCCAGTGGGGTTGGTGCTCACGCAAAAGCTGAAGCCTTGGGATAGCCAGCCTGTGGGGCGCTGCCCAGAGCACAGGCGGTCCTGCTGCCACTCACATCGCTGGTGTGCAGGGGTGTCATGGTCACTGTCTGATCTGAGCACAGCGAGAAGGGTCCTGACAGCAAGGAAGAGCCATCAGAGGCAAGTGGCAGCTGTCAGTGGGACACATGGGGGCTGGCCCAAAGAGGCCCCACCTGCCAGAGTCAGGACACTTGGCACACCCCAGAGAATAAGGGAATGGCTTGTAGCACATAGCCAGACTCAGGGACCCTCTGGCTGCTCCCGATGGGAGTAGGTGAGGGCCCTCCTGACAGCAGATCACTGCCGCTGTGCTGCCAGCAGGTCCAGGTAAGTGCCGGCCATGGGCGTTGGGGGCACTGCACATCGGTTTGGGGAAGCGCAGTGTCCCCCGTGTTTGGAGCAGCACCCACAGGTGAGGAGGACAGGTGCCTGTCGCTGGGGGAATCAGACCAGACGTAACCTCACCACCACGGACAAACGGACACTCAGACGACAAGGATGCAGCGTGACCTCAGCAGGGCTCGTGCCTAAGACGGGGCAACTAAATGTCCTAAGTCCAGACCGGTGGGCAGCTGGCTCGGACTCCAAAGGCGTCACTGTCGTGAAAGGGAACAGAGTTTAAAAGAGGCTGAGTTGGTGGAGAAGCTACAGCACCACATGGGGAAACCAAATGCGGAATAAGGATGCGCGTAGAGGAGAGTGTCAGGCGGTGTAAGCACCTGTGCCCACGGTGCTGGGCTGCGGGGTGCGTGCTCTCAGGAGTCACACCGAAGCAGGCAGGGATGGAGCAGCCTCCGGAATGCGCGTGTGTCCAGGGAAGTACATGACAGAACGTTCCAGAGTGATGACTCCAGGGGAGGCTAATGGCACTCTGTGTACTGGTCCTTCACGTTTTCTATGGATGTGAACATGTTTCAGACAAAAATGGGTACAATGTCTTAAGTAAGAGCAGCATGAATGTCCGTCCGACTGCAGCTGTTGGCATGGCTGTCGTTTCCCAATGCAGGTGAGGTCTTCCACGGCGTCAACAAGGAGGATCACAGGCACGCCGTACCTGCCGCCCCGAGGAACAGCCCCACGGGCTTGGCGCCACTTCCCGCCCTCGCTCCTGCCGCCCTGTCACCAGGCCCCACGCCTCACCTTGCCAGTCTCGCAGCCCCAGCCTTCCCCAAAACTGCAGCCACGTCTCCCAGCTTTGTGGAACCACGCAAGAGCTTCTGTCCTACTTCGGCGGGCCCCCCGCCCCCCGCCACAGACGGCTCCATTAGTGCACCTCCCAGCGTCTGCAGGTGAGCCCGGGTCCTGGTGGAGAGGGCTGGAGCACTATGGAAATGGGGTGCCGTACTATGGCTATAGGAGCTCTGTGCCCTGGCACCGTGCAGCTGACCAGCCCAGTGACGGGCAGTGGGCAGGAATGTGCCCAGCAGAGGCCGTAGGCCGAGGCGATGGGCTCCAGTCTTGCTTGGCCTGTAGTTCTTCAGAGCCTGGGTCCCCTTTGGGTGGGTGTGCAGACCACCACCTAACCACTGGCAACGTCGGGGTGGGCCTGGGTGTCTTGTAAGTTATAATCACTGTGCATTACGTGAAGTACAATACGACAAACACGTGGACGGGTCTTTCTAAAAGACAGCTTTTGTTAACCTTCAAACTGGCCTGTCTGGAGCCATCCCACCCCACCCCCCTCAGGGGACAGTGCAGCGACTGTGCCCGCCTGCCCGTGCCTGCGTGTACCTCCTTGCCCGGTATCTACCCCCTGTTCCTGTGACCGGCGCGCATGCGGGCCGTGCTGCCCACTGCACGCTGCTCTGGTCTGTGACAGGGCAGGGCACGCCAGAGCCTCACCTGCGCAGTGCCGGTGCCCACTCTGGGGTGGGGGGGCGAGCTGCTTGTTAATGGGCCTGTGCATTTTGGCAGTGACCCCGACTGCGAAGGGCACCGCTGCGAGAACGGCGTGTACGACCCGCAGCAGGACGACGGGGACGAGAGTGCCGACGAGGACAGCTGCTCGGAGCACAGCTCCAGCACGTCCACCTCCACTAACCAGAAGGAGGGCAAGTACTGTGACTGCTGCTACTGTGAATTCTTCGGCCATGGCGGGGTAAGTGCCCGCAGGGGGCGGGGTGGGGGAGGGCCAGGCCTCTGCTGATGGGGGCGTGTCAGGTGCACGTCTCCATGGCAGCTGCGGTGTGCGAGCTCCTAGGGAGACCCGTGTGCCAGGTTGAATCCGGGTGTGCTTATGTCGTGGGTAAAACTTCATTTCCAGCGCAGTTCAAATCCAGATGTGGCCCGAAACCCCGCGCTTCCACTTCCCGGTCGGCCTTGTCCGAAAGATGACGAGAAAGATTTGCCCAAAGATTTAGCTGTAAAGATTTCCTCACGGTGTTTTTGCATATGTTTATGACTTTTGAAATAGCTGGTGGGATGGGGGCCTGCTGAGTACCAGCTGTGGGCGTTGGCTGAGTCCAGACAGTCCGCGGCGGGGACGCCGCCATGTGTGGTTGGCCCCCTCGTTTGGGTACAAGGGATGTTGATATGCTCACACACTTTCCAGAACAGTCTTTCATCTGTACCAGCAAACAGCAGTCATGGTGCCTGGGGGTCGGGAGGAAAGCTGGGGGCTGGGAGTTGTTCTTTTTCTACTTCAGTTCTGTCTGCATTTCCTAAACAGTGCACACGTTTTTAGTACTTTGTAAGAAATTTTAGCAGTGGGATTGAGGGCAATGTTTTTTCTTTTCAGCACTGTAAAGGAAACCTACAAATGGATAAAAAGATACCTTAAACACATTCACTGGCATGGAAAGAGAACTGTATTACATAGAAAGTAGATTAATCAGTATGTGAAGTTACTTCTTTTTCCATTTAAAAATACTCATTTTTATGCATAGTTGTATATTCTTTACCAGATTTCTCATGAATGTATAAATTTCCTTTTTCCTGCCATTTTTTCTCTTATTTCCTTATTTCCTGGTGAGCAGGTATTACTTGAGTAATAAGAAGAAATTCATTTTTAGAGATTTGGTCTGCAGTTTGTTATGTTCAAAATCATTAAGACTCGAGGCTTAATTTAGTTATGTGCCATTAAATTGTCTTAGCCTCCAGCTGCACCAACAAGTAGAAATTACGCAGAAATGAGGGAAAAGCTTCGTTTACGACTGACCAAGAGGAAGGAAGAGCAGCCGAAGAAAACAGATCAGCTCTTGGAGAGGGAGAGTGTGGTGGACCACCGAAGGGTGGAAGACCTCCTGCAGTTCATCAACAGCTCAGAGACCAAACCAGTGAGCAGCTCACGCGCAGCCAAGAGGGCGAGGCATAAGCAGAGAAAGGTAACGTGGCGTCTGCGGGGCCCAGTGCAGGGACTCGGGGTCTTGGACTGGGTCTCCTATGACATTGTGTCAGCAGCCCCTGACTGTCTCTGGGGGCCTGAACTGAAGCTGCTTAAAAGCCTCAAGTTGGGCTTGCAGCACACGGCTTCCCCTTCCGTGTCCTGGCCTTGATAATGGATCGGAAACAAGTCTCAGGCTCTCACGGGGGCAGCAGACCCTCTGTCCCAGGGACGCAGAGGAAGTCACCCTTGGGTGACAAGGAAATGGAGGGCGACAGTGAGCTTTTGGAGACTGTGGCTGAAGGTGTGACTTGGCACAGTGGCATCCACTGACAGGTTTGAGCGGTGGCCCGGGCTCCTCGTCTACCCCACAGGCACAGGAGCACCAGGCCCGTTCCACAAGAAGGCCGGCAGATGTCAAGGGTGGAAGAGGGAGATGACAGCTGTATGGGCCGCCCTGAGCAGTCCCCGCCTCACCACAGGGCGTGGGATGTCACAGAAGCAGATACCTGCCAAGACGAGGCAGCTTCGCCTGGGGGGGGGGGGGCTTATGACGGGATTTGACCTCCAGTCCATCGAGTACACACAACATGCAGACACTATGCTAGTAACTGAGAAATTGTGTTCTTTACTTCCTGTTAACACTGAACATGGTGGAAACAGCACCTGCTCTGTAACCTGCCCCCCGCCCTCTTCCCTTCCCCGTCCTCCTGGAGGGTTTCCCACAGAGCCCCTGTACTGCAGGTCCAGACACCTTCCTGCTTGGAGCCACTTCAGCGTGTCAGGCTCCAGAAGCCAGACCTCAGCAAGCAGGCCCGGGCTCACGGGAATTTGGAAAGGTTGCAAGGGTCTCACAGTAGGACAGGATGCCCAGGGAAGAGGTGAGGGCCCTGCAACATCAGGCAGAGGCCTGAGAGGAGGAGGATTCCCACGGTGGGCCACGTTGGGGCCACACGTTCAGCAGTATGATTCTAAGAGAGTTGTGATTGTCCTGCTAAGCGGCTTTACCGTCAGCAGCCCTGCTGGTACCTCAGTCCTGAAATAGAGCATCAGGCTGAATTAGGGCCTTTGGGAGGTGGCCTGTTCTGCCCTGCAGAAGATGTGGGTTTGTGGAGCCCCTCAGGAGTAGGAAGCACAGGGTATGTTCTCCACCCAGAAGTGTTACAGCGTCGGGGGTCCCAGGGTGATCCAAGGCCCTGGAGATACCCCAGGGGAACCAGTAGAACCCTCTGGATTCATTCTAGTGCTTTCCAGGGGTGCTCCCCACGCTGGACTCCTGTCCTCTGTCCTTGCAGGCGGGCTGGATCCAGACTTCATGCTGAGTCCTTCAGACTCGTGCTAGGTCGTCCTCACACCCACTTGCACCCCGTGTGCTCTTTACGTAGCACCCGTTTCATAGAGCCACCCCCAGACCTGCTTTGCCTCGCACTGGCTGGCTGCTTGTTGAAGGTGGCACACACGGGTTTGGGTTCACTGTGGTGTCTGCCCAGTGGCAGGCTCACCCGCAGACCTGTGCCCGCAGGGGCAGCCGGGGTTCTGTGCGGAGCTGCCTGTCGGGGCCGCCTCCAAGGGAGGCTTCTCTGCCACAGATGGAGCAAGGCTTCAAGTAATGTTCACTTGAGTTGTCAAATTGACTTTTGAAAAAACTGCCATTCGATTTTTAACATATGTTTCATATTTACATTTTTTAGAAAGGTAAGTTGCCTCTTTAACTCCCACTGGAATATTGTGAAAAGTAATTTACTTGGAAGGACTTTAAATTTTCCCATGCAAAATGTGTTTGCCAAAGCTGCTTACAAGCACAGCCTGGCTGGAACTTGAGTGACGGGAGGAGCAAGCTCCTACCCTAGAGCTTCCACTTGTTTTCTAAACAGAAGGAATCATTTCCATTTATCCTCCTGGAATATGTACCACTAATAAAAACAAGATCTTCACTTGGATGAAGATGCATTTCCTATCACGTTAGGCAGCAGAAATAACCCTCGTCTGTTTGACATGTAATACAGTTTTAGAAAGTTACCTGCTCTGTCACACTAGTGAAAATGGATTGGGAATTTTCCTTATCTGCTAGGGTAATTCCCAGTTTTTAGTACACATTTCTTGCATGTCCTGTTGACACTCGTAAACGCACCAGCCTGCACCTGGGAAGGTGTGCTTACCGAGCATCCTGGCAGCACGTGTGCAACGTGTGCAGCCTGTCCCGCCCGTCGGCATGCCACCCACGCGTCACCCGCACGCGGCAGAGCACAGCCGCCGCCTCCACCCTGTGTTCTGTGCGTAGCTCTAGGCCGGGGCTGTAAGGCGTTTACTGACGATGCCCCCAAGCAGGGCAAGTGTAAAGTAACTGGTAGGTGTGTTTTAATAACAGCTTTGGCCTCTGATAGCGCCTTTCAGAGTTTATGTTCTTATTACATGATTCGTTTTTTTTAAACTGTCTCATTTTTTTGTGTGTCTTAGTTTTTCCAACACTCACTGCTGTCTTCAATGCCTTTCTTCCCCTCGGCAGCTGGAGGAGAAGGCTCGCCTGGAAGCGGAGGCCCGGGCCCGGGAGCATCTGCACCTGCGGGAGGAGCAGAGGCGGCGGGAGGGGGAGCAGCAGCAGCTCAAGGAGGAGCTTCAGCGGCTTCAGGAGCTTCAGAAGCTCCGAGCGGTGAAAAAGAAGAAGAAGGAGAGGCCCAGCAAAGACTGCCCCAAGTTGGACATGCTCGCTGGAAACTTCCAGGAAGCAGCAGAGTCTGTGCCTGACTCTGGGAACATCCATAATGGCTCCCTAGAGCAAACTGCAGAACCGGAAACCTCATCTCACTCCCCTTCCAGACACGCCGACCACACGGAGCCCAGGCCGGGGCCGGGGGCTGACGGGGACGCAGCAGACCCCGGGGACACCAGGGACGTCAGTGGGAAGCCGCAGGAGCCGCTGTCTTTTCTCCTGGACATCATGCACCAGCACAAAGAGGGCCCGGGCAGGCAGAAGCTGAAACAGGCTGCGAAGTCCAGCAGCGAGCCGGGGAGGAAGCCCGCGGAGCCCCCCAGAGCCTCCGAGGGCCAGCCCAGACCCCGGCCCCAGACTGAGGCCAAGGCCAAACTGCTGGAGCTCCCTTCCCTGGCTGAGCAGAAGCGAGAAGAGAGGAAAGCCAGCAGTAACAACAGCAGCAGGAAGCTGAACCACGTCAAGGAGGACAAGTGGCCCCCCGGCCCCGTGGAGCCCGCCTCTCCCAGCGATCTCACGCCCGGCACCAAGCTGCTGCTGGCTGATTCCCCGCAGCCCAGGGGCAAGAGCAAGAAAAACAAGAAGAAGAAGGGAGACAGAGTCAACAGCTCGATTGGTAAATGCGGAGCGGGGCTGGGGTGGGGGTCTGTGTGGCCGCTGCCCGTGCGTCTGTGTGTCCACGTAGAGAGATGAGAAAGCCAGGCTGATGTCCCCTCAGGCTGTCCCTCCTGTAGATCCAACCTGTCCCCGCTTGCTGCTTTGGGGCCTTTCCCCAACAAGGAGGGACAGTAAGTCGTTACTAGATTTTGTTATTTTGAAATACTTTTAGATTTCCCAAAACTGCCAGAGCGTCCAAAGAATTCGTGTCACACACATTCCCCCAGTTGGCTTGCTGCCACATTTGCTTTCTCATTCTCTCTCCCTCTGCTGTTTTTCTGACCCAAACGAGAGTACTTTCAGACGTGATGCCCCTCTACCCTGGAACACTTCGGTGTGTATTTCCTCAAAAATAGGGAACTCCTTACAAAACAGTACAGTTATGGAAAGCGAGAAGTTACCACGATACAGTATCGTTGTCTAGTTATAGACCTTGCTCTTCTCCAGTTAACATCCTTGGGCAAGAAAAAACTTAGTGTGGTTTCTCCTGATACAGGATCACGTGTGATTTCTCTAATTTCCTTTCATGGGGTCAGTTCCTGTTTTGCATGACCTTTACATTTCTATTGAGCCATTTAGGTTTTAGGGTGATTTTCATTAGGTTTGTGTGCAATGAGACTGTGTGTTTCTGGCAGTGCTGCCATGGCAGTGGTGGCCCTTGTGCACGCGTCCCAACAGGAGGGTGCAATGTGTGATGGTGTCATGGCTGGGCCTTGGGGCTCATATACATGTCTGATGGGGAGAGACGAATCTTGTTTTTTCTCAGACGTTCATCTGCTAGTTTTAGCACCCATTGACGATTCTCGTCTAAAGTGGCTCACTGTGTTGTCTGCCAAATAGTGGTTTTTCTGTTATTCCTTCTACATTTCTTCATTAGCATTCTGCTATCACGAGAGCTTTCCTTCTCTCCATGAATTCTTTTCGTTCGTGTGGCTATTTATGTCAGGGTGGATTCTTGGATCCTTAGTCTGTGCTATAGATTACAATCCTTTGCTTGCTAACCCATTTACTGTGACGCCGTCCGTGGCCCCTTGACCTCGTGACTCTTGGAGCACTGTCATACTTTCCAGGCTCATCTTGAACTTTCCCCGCCGCAGCCTGAACGAGCCATTTTTCCAAGGAGCCCTGGTTCTTTTCAATGCAGAGTGGCACTTAGAAACTCAGGCCTGGCTGCTCCTGGTGGGTCAGTGATTCTAGGCCCTTGCCGACGACAGAGCCGGGGAGGGAGGTGGGGTAGGTCTATTTCTGTTCACACTTCTGTAGTGAAAGCCACGAGCTCGCTCTGATGGCTCCAGTGCCTCCCCCTCCGGACCTCCCCTATCCACTACGACTCCCATATTCACTACGCCCTTCTCAGACCCCGGACGGTGTTCACTGACTCATTCAGTCCTGGAATGCACGTCCATACTATCAGAACCGCTCACCCTCCGCACTGTGAGAAACAGACAGTGAGCTGCTTCTCAGTGTGTTCACGGTCCCTCTGCCTTCAGCCGGTGGGTGCCTGGGGTTAGTCCTTCCCTAGAATGCACACGTCGCTATAGTTCAGTGCCATGCAGTGACAGGCACTCGTTGAAATGCAGTGGGTCCCTTTGTTTGCATTCCAGTTTGTTTCATTTCTCTTCCCAATCCTAGTTTTCATCCGTCTCATTTCCCACCCACTTCCTATAGGTAACTACGCAGTTTCTAATTTGCTTTCCTTTTTATACAGAAGGTAGCAGACTAAAGACACTCTTTGCTGTGTTGCCCACTCAGTATGTTCTGGAAGTCAGCTCGTCCTCGTTGTCTTCACACTGCCTAGTGCTCCATCTGAAGTGTGCTGTGGTCGGCCAGTCTGCTGTGCACGATGTGTCGGTTGCACCAGTGCTTGTCGCCACACACGGTGCCGCAGGAAACACTCTTGTGCGTGTGTTTTCCTGTTTGGAGGTGTTTCTTCAGAGCAATTTCCCAGAAGAGGGATGCTGGGTCAGAGGGAAGTGCAGACAGCGTTTTGCTAGATATCACCGAGTTGCGCACACCGTCCATTGCATTCCACCGCGTGCCTGGTTCCCACAGCCTGGCCAACAGGGTCTCAGGCTCTGTACCGTGAGCCAATCCGTTACTCAAAATCAGGCTACAGTGTACTGTTCATTTGTGTTTTTCTCCAATTACAGTGAGGTCATTTTTTTTTTTTTCTGTTTATTAGTGATGGATTCTCAGGGAAGAGAACGGGCCTAGCCGAGGTGAGAGAGAGGGAGAGGGAGAGAGAAAGAGAGAACGCAAGAGCTGGTGCAAAAAAAAGCAGTGAGGTCATATTTTTTAAGGGCTATTTGCATATCTTTTTTGTGAATTTTCTATTCATATCTTTTTCTCATTTTTACTGTTTTTCTTCCATGTTTAGGAGTCCTGTATATACTAGAGACATTACCCTTCTACTGCATTACAGTCTCCCAGGTCATAGGTTGTGTTCTGACTGTGTTTATGATGCTTTTTAGCCATGCAGAAGTTCGTTTTGTTTTTGCTTTTTTAAATTTTCTATAGTCCGTCCATGTTTTATTGCCTCTGGATTTTAAATAATCGTTAGAAAGTTTTACCCTAACGCTAAACTTAAGCAATGTGTCCATGTTTTCTTCTAGTGTTTGTGTGGTTTTACTTTTGTCATTTAGCTCATAAATTTCGAATTTATTCTTGTGTATCTGTGAGGCATGGATCCAATTTTATCTTTTTCCAAATGGTTAGCCAGTTGTCCCCACGCCAGCTATTAAAAAGTTCATCTTGCTTTAGTGATTCAAGTACCACCTTGTTACACTAAATGTCCATGTGAACGTGAGTCAGAATTTCTGCTCTTTTCCTCTTTGTTTACTCATGTACTATTATTACATTAGAGGATCTGTACAAGGTGTGATCAAACGATACAGTGAATGTTTAAATTAAAAAAAAATGTATTACAGTAAAAAGACACATTGCCATTAATCCCCTCGAAATATTCCCCCTTGCTTTGAACACACTTATCCCATCGTCCTTGCCACTTTCTGAAGCAGTTCTGGAAGTTCTCTTTCGTGAGTGTCTTTAGTTGTGCTGTCGTGGCTGCCTCAATGTCCTGAATCAATTCAAAATGTTTACCTTTCAGGGTCATTTTGACTTTGGGGAAGAGCCAGAAGTCACACAGTGACAAATCCAGTGAATAAGGTGGATGAGGACACACTGTAATGTTTTTATTGGACAGAAATTGCCATACCAGAAGTGATGTATTAGACAGAACCTTTCCGCTGTGATCACAAACTACAGTAAATGCTGCTGCCAAGTGCCATCCAATGGAAAGGCAGGGATCTTCAGTACAGGAAGTGACATGTCGAAACTTAGTAACAGTGTGTGACAAGTTTCAACTTGTTCAGTGCAGTCAGTTGGGTGTGAGCTATGGTTGAGAGAAGGTGTGTTTTAAAGTGCCATAAGTCATCCTCCATCATGACAATGTTTCATGTCACACATCGCTTCTGGTATATGGTAATTTCTGTCCAATAAAAACATTACGGTGTGTCCTCCTCCACTTATTCACTGGACCTGGCACCGTGTGACTTCTGGCTCTTCCTCAAAGTCAAAATGATTCAGGACATCAAGGCAGACAGGACAGCACAACTAAAGACACTCCCGAAAGAAGACTTCTAGAACTGCTTCAGAAAATGGCAGGAACGATAGGATAAGTGTATTCAAAGCAAGGAAGAGTATTTTGAAAGGGATTAATGGCAGTGTGTCTTTTACTGTAATAATTTTTTTTTATTTAAATTTTCACCATATTGTTTGATTATACCTCATTTTGTTTCAGTGACTCGGAGGGCTATTCTCTATGCATAGCTTTTCATTTTCAGTGTTTTCCCAGTCATTCTTTCATGTTTGTGTCTCCATGTGAACCTAGTTCAGGATGCCTGGCCTCATAAAAAAGCTTATTGGTGTCTTTATTGGGATTGCATTAAATTAATAAATTTGTTAGGGAGAATCAGTATGTTTATGACGTTGATCACCCTTCCCAAGAGCAAAGGGTATTATTCCATTTATTCAAGTCTACTTCAGTGTAGATATACTTCTGGGGATATTTGAATTTTTCTCTCATAGGTTTTTCACCTTATTGAGCTTATTCCTAAGTATTTAATCTTCCTTCTTTTTAATTTTAATGGGGTATTCTCTGCCAGTATGTCTTCTAACTCTGCACTGTGCAGTACACTAGCCACTAGTCACATGTCACTATTGAGCACTTAAAACGTGGCCAGTCCAAATTGAGGAGTGTTGTACATGTAAATGTACACCACATTTGGGACACCTAGTATGAAGCAGAAGAATGTAAAATATCTGAATATGATTCTTTATGCGGATTACATGTTGAAATGATGAAATTTGGGACATTTAAGTGAAATATATGTTACTAAAATGAATGACACTTGCTTCTTTTTGATTTTTTTTTTTTTTAAAGATTTTATTGGGGAAGGGGAACAGGACTTTATTGCGGAACAATGTGTACTTCTAGGACTTTTCCCAAGTCAGGTTGTTGTCCTTTCAATCTTAGTTGTGGAGGGTGCCATTCCTCTTCAAGTTGTAGTCCTTTCAGTCTTAGTTGTGGAGGGCGCAGCTCAGCTCCAGGTCTAGTTGCCTTTACTAGTTGCAGTAAAGTCGAACCTTGCAGGAGTCGAACCGGCAACCTTGTGGTTGAGAGGATGCGCTCCAACCAACTGAGACATCCGGGAGCTCAGCTGCAGCTCAGCTCAAGGTGCCGTGTTCAATCTTTAGTTGCAGGGGGCGCTGCCCACCATCCCTTGCGGGACTCGAGGAGTTGAACTGGCAACCTTGTGGTTGAGAGCCCGCACTCCAACCAACTGAGCCATCTGGGAGGCAGCTCAGCTCAAGGTGCCCTGTTCAATCTTAGTGGCAGAGGGCGCTGCCCACCATCCCTTGCGGGACTCAAGGAATCGAACCAGCAACCTTGTGGTTGAGAGCCCACTGGCCCATGTGGGAATCGAACCGGCAGCCTTCGGAGTTAGGAGCATGGAGCTCTAACCGCCTGAGCCACCGGCTGGCCCCCCTTTTTGATTTTTTTATATGGCTGCTAGAAAATCTTCAATTATGTATGTGGCTCACATTGTATTTCTGTTGGACAGTGCTCCTCTAACTGGTTATTTGAACTGGTTATTTGACATAGAAAAGCTGTTGGTTTCTATAACTAACTTTGTATCTTCTACCTGACTAAGTTACCGTTTGGGCCTTATTGTTGATTTGCTAGGGTTTTTCAGGTATTTTATCATATTTCTGCAAGTAGGGAAAGCTTAACTTTTCTAATTTTTTTTTCCCTTCTTCCGCCCCCCCCACCCCCACCCCCACTCCGGTTCAAGTCGTTTCCCAGTCTAGTTGTGTAGGACGCAGCTCCCTGGCCCACGCTGGTGTTATGAGCCCTGCGCTCCCCCTGGCTGAGGCAGTCGGTCGCTGGTCGTCGGTCGGACGCTCACAGTAGCATACAGCAGCTCTCACTGGCTGCCAGCCACTCACGATGGCTGCTGACCACTCATGGCAGCACCCAGCAGCCCACGGTAGCCCACAGCAGCTCACACTGGCTGCCAGCCACTCACGCTATCCACCGGCCGCTCCTGGCGGCACACAGCAGCGCACAGCAGCCCGTTGTGGCACATGCCAACCTCCGGCTGCTCACGGCAGCCCAGCTTCAGGGAGAGCCGTTGTTCACGGTCTTAGCTGTAGAGGGCGCAGCTCACTGGCCCAGGTGGGAATTGAACTGGCGACCTGGGCATTAGGAGCACAGCGCTCCAACCACCGGAGCCACTGGGCCGGCCCAACTTTTCTAATTCTTATGCCTCTAATTGTTTTGTCTTGTTTTATTGCATCATTCTTGATCTTAACAGAAATGTCTGGTGTTTCCACACAAGTAAGATTCTAGCTTTAGGTTACAGTTTATTTATTTTATCATGTTAAGAAAATATCCAATGTTTCCTATTTTTCTTGAGTGTTTTTATCAGGAGTGGGTGTGAATTTTGTCAAAGATTTTCTACCATCTGTGGAGAGAAATACTTTTCTTCTTAGATTTATTACATTACTGGATTTCCTAATATTAAACCAGCGTTGGATTCCTGGAATAAAGCCACTTGCTTGTAATGTTTTGTATTCTTTGGTTTGGGGTTCTGTTTGCTATTACTTTATTTAATTTCACATTAACATTCATGAGATATGGCTTGATGACTTTTTTTTCCCCTGCTCTCTACATTAGTCTTGGGTATTATATACTTCATAAAGAATTAGGAAGTTTTTTCTTGGATTGGTTCGTTTTTCATTTTCAGTGTCCTACAACAATTTAATCTGCATTGGGACTATCTATCATGTTTCCCCAAAAATAAGCTCTAGCCGGGCAATCTTATTAAGACCAGGTATGGTATGATATGATACGATATAATATGATACCAGGTCTTATATTAATTTTTGCTCCAAAAGACGCATTAGAGCTGATTGTCTGGCTAGATCTTATTTTCGGGGAAACACAGTAGGCTTTAAAGGTTTGATGAAAATCTGTACAGCCCTCTGGGCTTGGTGCTTTTTTGTGTGGTAGTTCCTTGATAATATCGTCTTTCCTCTATGGAAATTGTCTATTTAGTATTTCTGTCTCTAATGAGGTTAATTTTGGTAAACTGTATTTCCATAGTAAATTATCCTTTCAGTTAGATTTTCCAGTTTATTTACATAGATGTCTGCAAGGTACATAGTTTTGTTTGTTTGTTTTGTTTTTCTTATTGGGGAATATTGGGGAACACTGTTTTTCCAGGACCCATCAGCTCCAAGTCAAGTCGTCGTTTTTACTTTAGTTGTGGAGGGTGCAGCTCACTGGCCTATGTGGGATTCGAGCCAGTGACGTTGGTATTATGAGCACTGCGCTCTAACCAACTGAGCCAACCGGCCACCCTGGTACATAGTTTTTTGAAAAATTCTTTTCAATGGTTATTTTATCTCGTGAGTTTTTATTTTGTGTATTTGTGCTTTTTCCCTATTCTGTTTGATTCAGTTAATAGTTTGTCTATTTGTCTATTTTATTAACATTTCTAAAAAACCAGGCCCTTGATTTATTAATGAGATTTATTGTTCTTTACCTCATTAATTTCTGCTTTTATCTTTTTCTTCTTGTGCATTTTTTTTGTTTTACTTTGTCCATTTTCTAACTTTTTTATTTGGGAATTTAGTTCCTTTGTTTTCATTCCTCCATTTTTATTGATCAGGGTGTTTAGCACTTTGAATTTTCCTCTGATCATTCCTTTAACTATATCCCATAGTGTCTGATAATGTCTTTTTTTTTTTTTTTTTTTTTGATTTAGTGATTTCCACGTGATTTTTTTCCCTTTTCACCCAGTAGTTTAATAGGTGGCTTTTAGGTTTCCAGGTGGGAGAGCCTTTTTTATGTTAATAGTTTCTAGGATTTTTTAGCTTTATTGTGATCAGAGAGTGTTGTTAGTAGTATTTCTGCTTCATGAAACTTACTGATACTTTGTGACTGCTTCATGTACTTGAGATAAAAATCTTTTTCTCTTATCATGGTGTAAAATTTTATATATACATGTACACACACACACACACACCCCGGGGGTGCCATAAAAATGTATGCAAGTGAACACTGGTCAACGTTGCTCAAGCAGTGGTTCACCTTCATCAGAAGTGTCTGGATGCTGATGGGAACCGCTTTGAGCACCTCTTGTAATTGTAGAAGCCAAGCGTGACTTGTATTCATTCATCTTCTGTTACCAGTATATATTGAGTGTTACAGTTTTAATAGTTTTTTCCCTTTTTAAAATGTGTATACATTTTTTTGGCATCCTCTGTGTATCTCTGTGATATATTGATGAAAATTGGTTTAGGTCTTTTGTATCCTTGTTTTTGTTCTCTTGACCTGTTTTCTGTTATTTATTATTGATGAGTTTCTATGTTCTCTTGCATCTCCTGTAGTTTTGCTTTATAAAGGTAGTTTCCGTGTCATTTGGTGCATATTCCTATTGGTAATGTCTTCTTAATGAATTGCTGCTTTTTGTTGTGTTTCTGGCTTGAATTCTGCTTTATCTAACACGGCGATTGCTGCCCATTCTCTCTCTTTGTTTCTCTTTGCTTAGTGGAGCATCTTTGTCCTCATTCTTTCATTTCTAGCCTTTCTGAGTCACTTTGTTTTCGGTCATTCTCTGGGTGCAGCATAGCCCCTGAGTCTTGCTTTGTGTGAGTCCAAAAGCTTCCTATAGACGAGTTAAGCCCACTGACATTTACGGATGTAACTATATGGTTGGTCTTAACCCTGACATGACGTTATAATTACTGAGTGTATTTGCGGATTCTTTCTCTGTGTGGTGTGTTTTCTTTACTCGTTTATTTCTAAAAATCTTTGGCATTTGGTTTTTTGTCCTTATGCATTGCTCCCCATTTACACCTTTCTTGCCCCATCCTGGTTTCCTGCTTACCCTCTCACAGCAGCTTTAGGTGAGATCCTCTCGCCCACTTACTTCCTGGATAACAGTCAGTGAGCTAATTCCATTCTTTCTACTTTCCTCTTTCCCTGTCCCTTCTCTTCCCAGTTTTCAGCTGCCTTATTTCTGCTTTGTCAGGACACACAATATACATATGCACACACACAATATACGTGTGTCCGTGAAACGCTCACATTGGTCCTCCTGCTGAGCTGTCCCCTCGTCTCCTGGTAGGTGGAGCACACCTTCCGCACCTGTCCGCAAGTAGGCGCAGGCATATTATTCTCTGGGCTCTGGCGAAGGAGCCATTTCCTACTGTCTTGACAGGGAATAGACAGCCTGGCTGAGTATGAAATTCTTGGGTCAGACTTTTGCCCGCTGTAGTTAATGTAGTTTTGTTGTGAAAAATGTTTTCTTGATACTGAATCTGATTATAGTTCTGTCTCATTTTTTTTTCTTATACCAAGCTTCAGTACTGATTGTTAGTTCTAATCAGAAACAAAGGAATATTGAAGACTGCTTTTTAATGACAGCATTTCCAGCAGACCTGCCTGCTCTGTTGGCCTCTGTAGTTATTCCTCTTGTAGAACTATTGCAGAATGACTGTGGAGACTGTGCTTTCTTGGGCCCCTTGACATCAGTAAACACGCCTGCGCACCTCGCCCTGCCCCGGTCAGCGCCGCAGTGAGCAGACAGCAGGCGAGGCCCCAGCGGAATAGCTGGGCCTTAGGGGCGGGCTGCGGTCAGACATGTCATCGGGATGACCCCATGCAGGCAGATTGAGCAGGTGGGACAACCGAGGAGCCTGGCTGGGAGGTGGCAGCAGCCAGCACTGAAGCAGTAGCAGTGGGTTGGGGACATTCATGAAGAACTTGCCAGAACTTGCTGTCATGGTGGAAGGTATGACTTGAGGGTGTGGAAGGGAGGTGGGGAAGGTTATTTCTAGGTCACTGTCAGGAAAGGATCCAGCTTGCAGCTAGTCACGAGGGTACAGTTTGGCCCGTGTTGGGAGGTCAGCTGCCTGAAAGGTGGAGGTACGGAGCAGAAGAGCTCCAAGGCAGGGCTGGAGGTGTGGTGGTGTCGGTGTCCAGGTGTAGCTGAACCCACAGGGATACGGTGGAGGGAGGGAGGGCTGGGTGCGGAGGCGTGGGTGGCTGGAAGGAGCCGTGGTCGTGTGGGCGAGCACGTGCTCGGGACGGACGCTCTGGGGCGAAGCCACCAGGGACAGTAGCTGCCATTCGGCAGGCGCAGCCTGGGTGCTGCTGCTGTGGGAATGAATACCCCAGTGACAGGAAGAAAGGGGTTCTCTGTCCATTAAAGATTCCGACCACTGTGCAGGCTGCAGTCTGCAGGGACGAGACGCGCCTGCAGCAGAGCGGCAGTGGTCTGTTCCCTCGATGGGGCCATGCTGTGCTGGAGGCTCAGACATGGTGTCCTCCTCAGTCGGCGGCCCCCTACTCCTGTCTTCAGAGAGGGTTATGGAACTGCAAAGTCGAGTACAGCCTTGCGTTTTTATTAAATGGCCTGAGAAGTTTGGGATGCAGTCTCTGGGATGCTGCACTTTCACAGTGAATGCCATCTTCCTGTAGACATTGCTACCTGGGCCCTGGGTACAGTCATGTCCTCTTACTGTGAGGGCACCTGAAGGGACAGTGCTGTCCTCGGGGGTCTGCCTTCTGGCAGCTTCTGTTGACCACTGTGGCCCCACTCCCTCCCCTCCTTCCTCCAGCACTGGGGAACCAGGTGCCAGCAAATGGGCCTCTTCCCGTGGGACCTGAAGCAGCAGCTGCTTTGCTCAGAAAACATGTGAGTTCCATGGTGGCCACATTGGACCTGGCTGTTCACACACACATGAGAGATCTGCTCGCCTTTGGCCGTTTGTAAAACCTCATTTGAGAAAAAATGTAGTGTGTGAGGTTGCTGAAATGAAGTAAAGCCGAAGTTCTGTTCCGGTGAGATGGCCTGCTCTTGTAATTCAACATGCCTCTTTCCTGTCATTTTACAGATGACGTCTTTCTGCCTAAAGACATCGATCTAGACAGTGTGGACATGGATGAGACGGAGAGGGAAGTGGAGTATTTCAAACGGTAAGTGTTCGGCCTGTGGCTGAAATAATGATGGCTTCGTGGTTACTGTGCATGATCCTCCTGTGGCACTGGCCGTTGTCTGGACAGCAGTTCTGTCAACTAGCCCGTCAGCCTGGCCGCTTAGCAGCCTGTGAAGGCCTTCCACACCCCCCAACCTTCTCACTCACACACACTCATTCTCTTCTCTCCCCTGCCTCATGTGTGCGAAGACTAGCTGACGGCAGTGGTCCTCACAGTGGTCCTGGACCAGCAGCAGAGCCTGGGATTGGGCCACACCCCACACCCTCTGAATCAGACTCTAGGGAGCCACCCAACCTCTGCATTTTTACAAGCCTCCCAGGTGGTCCTGATGTTAGAACACACTGATACGGCATGCTTTAAAGGAGAAAAGTAACATTTTAGATATTTGCTCCATTTTCCTAATAAGCAGACTTTATTAGTACTACGTTCGATAATATTTATCTACTATGAATTATGGCAAAAATGATTTATTTTAAAACTCCTTTCTTTGGAAGTACTTTAACTTCTTTGTTTCAAATGATACACACACACAGCAGTTTGCAATGCAAAAGTCATTAACTTATATCTGAAATATTGCAAAATTCTAAATGCTTCTGGAAATTATATATATATATATCATTTGTGTGTGTGTGTATATATATATTTTTTAAATATAAAAAATATATATATTTTATTTTAGCAGATATAGTCAAGCATTTTACCATACTCTACTTTGGGCATATTTGAAATTTTCCATAATAACAAGGGTTTCTTTAATTTTGTGAATATATATATAAGTAAAAAGGAGCACATAAGTACAGACACGGTAGTTTAAACTTTAATTAATAAGAGAATATGGGGAACAACTTCACAACATTTAATTTAAAAACTTAAATAAAATACAAAATTAACCAATAAAAAAATAGTCTGAATTGTTCAGTAACTATTAAAGAAATTAGAGCAGTAGCTACAAGTCTTCCCAATGAGAAAACTACATCCTGACAGTTTTACAGAGAATTCTCCCTTAATTTCAAACACCAGATTATCCAGTCTTGTGCACAGATGCTAACAGAGAATTGAAACGAGAGACGAGAAGCACAAGAGAGTATCCCCCACTTTGTCTTACGAGAGAAGTAAAATTTTGATACCAAAATCTGCCACACACAACACCAGGAAAGATGAATTTGTTTCTCTCATGAATATTAGATGTAAAAGTCATTGAGAAAATTCTCACATTCCAAATCTAACTGTGTATTTTAAAAAGCAGTATACGGCCAAACCGGGTTATCCCGGGAATGAATACAAGGACTGTTTAATATTAGGAAATCCACAAGTGCTATTTGCTACATTAATATATTAAAGAAGAGCCATTTCATTTCAGTGGGTTCAGAAAAAACGTTTGATAAAATCTTAGTACCCATTTATAATTTAAAAAAGAAAAATGGTGAAGTAGCAACAGAAGGAAATGCCCTTAACCTGAGAAGGGGATTTACCGAGAGAGAGAAGAAGAATCTACAAGAAATACTTTCCAGAATGGGAACAAAACTGCTCTCTCGCACCACTGCTGTTCAGCGTTCAATTTTAGTTCCCAGCAAAAAGACAAGAAATTAAAGGCCTAAGGAGTGGAAAGGAAGAAATAAATTTCCACTGTACAGGTGATGTAATTCTCTACACAGGAAATTACAAATGAATATGCAGGACAGTTTAGCAAGAGACTGGCTGTAGGATCAGTATACAGAAGTTATTTATTTTTCTCTGCACCATCAGTAATCCGAAAATCTAGTTTAAATTCAGACAGCATTTGTAATAGTACCAAAATCTATGTAGTATCATGAATAAATCTAAAGTTGCACAAGACTTGTGCACAGAAGACCATGAAACTTTACTGAACAACATTAAAGAATACCTAAATCCCAGAGATCCTATATTCATTGACAGGAAGAGTTAATGTCATAAAGCTATCAAGTTTCCCAAAACTTATCTGTAGATGGAAAACCCAAGAAGGGTTGTTTGGAACTTCAGTGTTTCTACAACGCATTGGAATTGACACCCTGGGATAGTCATATAGTGGATGTTACGCAGCCACAGAGAGGAGCTAATTAGAGCAACGGCACCACTGAGGAATGTGAAACAAAAGTCATAGAGCAGAAGAGTGTATATAATACCCTATTTACATGAAGTTCAAAATAGGCAAACTAAAGTGCATTGGTAGTACACCATTCAGTGTAGCAGCCCCACTCCTGGGTGTCTGCCTGCCAGAACGAGCTTGCCCACACGTAGGCTCAGATGTTCCCAGGAGTTTCATTTGTAACAGCCCCCAAGTGGGAACACCCCAAATGTGCACAACAGATGAACAGATACGCTGTGCTCTGTCCTTCCCATGGACACTGCTCAGCTATGAAAAGCATCGTCGTCTGCCCAGGGCCAGGGCAGCAGGAAGATGTGGGGCTTTCAGGGTCACGTGCTGTGCTTTACTGAGGTGACGGCGCTCTGAGTGCCTGCGTTTGGTAGCACTAGGAACTCAAACTGACTGCAATTCAGTGTATATAAATTGTACCTAAATAAAGTATATTTTAAGGAATTAAGTATATTGTTCAGTGACACATACAAGGTGTCAAGACTAGAAAGAAAAGCAAGGAAATTATTAACATAAAAGGGCAGAATGGTGCTCACTTCTGAGGAGAGCAGGGAGGGCTGTAACTAAAGGAAACACTGCAGGCCGCTGGGTGCTGGTGCTGTCCCACGGCTTGATCCACAATATCTGCTTTATAATTATTCTGTATGTTACACATTTGTCTCATTCACCCTTCTGTATGTGTGTGACATTTGCCAACCCCCCCCCCCCGCAAAAAAAAAAATCATAAGGGATTGCTGAGCTTCCCCCAGAAGAACAAGGGGCTCCTTTTCTGTGGTGAAGACTTAGGAAGACGTGGTTATTAAAACATGGTGCTGCTGGTGCCGAGCATGGAGCCCAGAACCAGACCTGTGCAAACACTGAGCTGTGGCGTGTAACGGAAGCCGGTTAGCAGGTCCCTGGCAACGAGGGCATGTTTCTAAGTGGGGCCATGAGAGTTGTCATCTAGACTTTGACATTGGATCAGTAAACTGCCAGGAGGTCTTCTCCTAGCTGGCCACCCGTGGGGAGGGCAGAGGGCCGCTGCTGTCCCCACCACTCCTGGGAGCACCAATTGCTTCAGTCCACTTCGGAGAAGTGTGATGGGATCTAGTCAAGTCGCAGTTATAGGTCCCTGTGACCCAGCAGTTCACGCCCGTGCTGGCGCCAGCAGGCTGAACCGCAATCAGCCTCGTCTGCTCGTTTGTCCCTGCAGTGTGGTGCGTCCTTCTAGCTGCGAACGTGAGCGCTGGCCTCACAACATGTTGGATGCAAGAAGCACTAAGGAGTCCAGTGCGCTCCATCCCTCTGAGTCCAGAAAGGAGCACAGCACATGTGGGGGGGCTGGCCTGGGAGTCGGGGAACCACACACCAGGACAGTGATTCCTGCTCAGAGAGACAGTGGGTGCCCCAGGGTTGCCAGGGCCGGCGCTCGTAGCCTGGGGTCAGTTACCCGGGCTCTTGTGTTGTGGTTCCCTGTGTCACGTGTTCTGTACATGGTGCATGACATCGTCCACAGTTGACAACATGGAGGCCTGAAGGGAGGTGGCAGCCAGGGTACAGGTAGAGCTAGGGCACACTGGGCCTGGGGCCCGGGCAGCAGCTTGGCCTCTGTGCCCTGTGCTACGGGGTCAGCTGTCCACTGCGGCTGGAGCCGGGGCGCATGCGCTTCCCGAGCGCCTGGCTGCTGTGCTGCGAAGGCAAAGGGCACACTTACAATCCTAGGTGGTTGGGAGGCTGTTGCCAGCGTTCTGGGCAAGACAGCAGGGGCAGAGTGGGGGCTTCCAGCGGGTTTTGACTCAGAGTTTGACCAGTGGTGGCCAGAGAACGAGGATTCGGGTTGTGGCAGGTGGCACGGCCCTCCCTGCACCTGGACGGAGGCCCCGGGCAAGCAGCACACAGGCCTTGGCTGCACGATGGAACCGCAGTGTAAGCACGCTGAGGGAGGTCACTTGCCAGACAAGCGACAACCACGTTCGGGGCTAACTGAAATTACTGCTTCTCAGCTGAGAAGTTAGAGCTTCAGAAATTAGTCAAGAGAAAGAAAATGCCCTTTCTTTTGTTCAACACAAAACTTGTCCATTGTTGCCTGGGAAGTCGGTGGCAACGTGTGGTCTTTTCAAAATGTGACTCAGCGTGCTGTAGGTGCGCAGAGCTGGATGGGGATTTGCAGGCTGGAGGCCACCCCTGTGTGCTTGCCGCGCCCCCGAGGGTGGGGAGGGGGCGGTGGCAGGTTTGCCATCACCAGTGTCCCCATAAAAATTCTCCTTTCCAGTCACCCATTCATGAATTTATGGCTCAGTGAGGATTGGCTGGCTTCTCCAGCGCTCAGCACATTAGGGCAGGTGGGCAGGCGGGCAGTGGTGTCAGCAGCCTGGTGGGGTTGGTTGGCCCAGTCCCAGCTCCTCAGCTGGGCTCACCAGAAACTTCCCTTGGGCGGCTCCTTGCAGAGTGAGTTGAGAAGGAAGACATAAAGCACCAGAGGACATTTGGGGCCCCAGCCAGTGTCCTGAAGGTGGGGACCCAGGGACAGCCATGTGGCAAAGTGTGAGGTCCCGCACTGAGCCCCCAAGGAGGACACCAGGTGGGGGGACATTTTCCCGTGACTGTTGGGTGTCTTGTCTTTCAGATTCTGCTTGGATTCCGCCAGACAGACCCGACAAAGACTGTCCATCAACTGGTCCAATTTTAGCTTGAAAAAAGCCACCTTTGCTGCCCACTGAATGAGGACTGCCTAAAGAGGGACGCGTGTGCGCGGGAGGTGGGCCAGGCCCAGAGCCACTGTGCTCGCCCGGTGGTGCCAGGTGGGCCACTGCACCTGAGCCCCAGACCAAGGACGTGTTGCTCGACCCACACCGCTAGCTCGTGTGCGTGTAGTCTGTGAGCCTGTGGTGTGGCTCTGTGCCATCGGACTGGAAGCTTGGCTCCCGTCAGGGCTTCCCCCACCGCGGCCTCGCCTCAGAGGCCTGGGCCGTGGCCAGAGATGAGTTCGCATCCTCCACGTGGCTGTCGCCTGTGCATCTCGCCCTGTCCTGTCATCTGTCCCCGTCCACCGGGGCGTTGCCGTCACTCAGCTCCCACCCGGGCGGGCAGGCGGGCGGGGCAGGCTATCCGTTCTCCACAATCTACTGGTTAAGAGTGTCCACGTCGCGCTGTTTGTGTCTGACCCCCTGCCTTGTAGCCAGCCTGTGTAAGACCCCTTGCAGAATGAGAGTTCCGAAACCAACACCCACCCAGTGCTCACCGTCCAGTCTGTTAGAGTGTACGACTGTATTAACACGGAGGCCTGCCTGGCTACTTTTTTAACATATTGTTAAGTAATATTAAAATCATGTCTTTCTTTTTGAAAGATGGAATACATTAGTACAGCAGAAGACCTCGTCTGGTTGCTTTCTGCTGGGGCTGCCGGGCAGCATGGGCGGGGCAGCGGGTGGCTATCTGCCAAGGGGGCCTGAGCTACTAACCCCAGAGCACCTCCCAGGTCACCCCAGGTAGCAGCTTAGGGTTCCTAGTGCTCTCACCGTCCTCGTGCTGTGGTCTCTCCAGGCCCCACGACAGAGTTCCACATCGCAGGGGTTCGGTGTGAGAGGTGGGAAGTGCTAAAGAAACAGCAGGGTGGGGCAGGGCGGCAGTTCCCTCAGAGTAACTGTAACCTGGGAAGGCCTCGGGGACAAAGGGACGTTGCATTCAAACCTGCCAGCTGAGGGAGGCAGAGTGAAGAGGGGAGGAGGGTCAGCAGGGTGGGGTTACGTACGGCCTTGGAGGCAGGTACCCATCCAGTTTGGGGGGGTTGTGAACTTGAATAAAACAATGAAAAGCTACACATGTTAAGTTGGGTATAAATCGGGAGCAACGTGAGTACTAGTGACAATGAAATGGAATCCCCCTGTGGGCCTTTCCTGGGAGCTCTGGAGGCCGTGTGCGGGTGCAGGCCAGCTTCCTCTTCCTAGACCTTCCATAGCTCTCAGCGCTGCCTGCTTCTGTGCACAGCTGAAGGAGATGGCCTGTCCCCGAGGGAAGGGGCAGCAGCGAGGGCCTGGCCCGGTCTCCGAAGTGTTCGCTCGGTTCGACCCCCGGGGCTTCCTGACGCATCGATGGGATGCAGGTAGGAGAAGGAGAGGGGGCCTCAGAGCCTTTGGTCAGAGCACCGGGAAGGAAGGGGCTGCCCGTCCTGCGGGTGGGCGCAGGGGCGGCTGGCCGACACCAGCTGCAGCGTCTGGCATTTGGGGTTGCTGTTCATGGACAGGAGGCCCCTACCAAGCCTGTGGGGCAAGTGTGGACAGGACAGGTCCGAGCCCCAGAGCCTGGTGCTGAGGGGGCCGGGGTGAGGGCAGCCTGGAGGGGCCAGGCTGGGAGCAGCCAGTCAGGACAGGCCCAGGGAGCCCTGAGGTGTCTGAGCAGAACCCAGTGGAGCTGGTTTTCGGGGGCACAAAGGTGGGGCAGTAGTCACAGGAGTGCGAGGCCCAGAGGCTTGTTCTGTCTGTTTTCCTGGTGGGAGAAGATCAGCACATTTCTTTGTTCCTGGGGTGATCCAGGAAAGAGAAACAGGCCGGCTGTGGCTGTGGCAGTAGTGTCCTCGAGAAGGGCAGACACCGCAGTGCAGTTCCTGGGACTCCAAGCCCAGGGCTGGGCCCCATCCCCTTCTGGCTGAAGCAGGGGCCCACTGGGCAGCAGAGCCTGAGGAGCTAACGTGGGGCAGGGTCCCAGGTGGGGCCTGCTCTCGCCCAGGTCCTAGGGACCCTGCCCAGCCTCGTTCTCCCCGAAGACCTCCCAGGCTGTGCTAGAGGCCGTGCCACCTCTGCGCCTGTTTCCTCTTCTGCCCCGTGGGGCCGTGTTGGCTGCTGAGAGGAATCACGGGGCCCCAGCTGTGATTGGTAAGGGGGACCCCGGGTGTCCCAGCACTGAGTGCCTGCCCCACACCAAACCTGCCACCTTCCGCACCCCTGCTCCACCCAGCATGTGACTGCCACCTACACCTTGTTCCATGTCTGCACACTTCCATCCCGGGAATGCCCTTCCCCTGTCGTCCTGTAAACCACCCGTCTGTCTACAAGACCCAGCCCGAGGATTCCCTTGGATCTGTCCTTGAGGGGGCGTCACTTGACTGTTTCCAGTTCTCAGGAACAAAAGGTGGATTTGGACCCTGGAGGCTTTGATCGAGTGGAGGAATAGAGGGTGGAGGGTAGAGGGTGCCAGGACCCCTGGGGTCAGCCCCCCTCGCCGTGGATGCAGGCAGGGTCCTCACACCATCGCCTTTATAGGTGGGGAAACGGAGGCCAAGGCGTGCCTGCAGGACGTCCGGCTCCAGTGCCAATCTTCTGGGGCCCGCTCAGATTCCCGCTGAGGTCAACCCACTCGGGTAGTTAGTCCTGGAGGGACCTCACACAGATCATGCTTGAGCGTCCCCTTTCCACAGTCGTCGTGACCATGAGATGAAATACCAATAGTTAGAAAAGAAACACTAAAAATGGCCTTACACTCATGCCATTCAGATCAAAATCACTGAAATGAATATTAGAGACCAGAAGGGATTACTATTTCATATATATATGATATATAATATATATACTATTTCATATATATATATATATATATTTATTTATTTATTTTAACATTTTATTGGGGAAGGGGAACAGGACTTTATTGGGGAACAGTGTGTAGTTCCAGGACTTTTTTCCAAGTCAAGTTGTCCTTTCAGTCTTAGTTGTGGATGGTGCCATTCAGCTTCAAGTTGTCCTTTCAGTCTTAGTTGTGGAGGGCGCAGCTCAGCTCCAGGTCCAGTTGCCATTGCTAGTTGCAGGGGGCGCAGCCCACCATCCCTTGCAGGAGTTGAACCTGCAACTTTGTGGTTGAGAGGACGCGCTCCAACCAACTGAGCCATCCGGGAGCTCAGCTGCAGCTCAGCTCAAGGTGCCCTGTTCAATCTTAGTTGCAGGGGGCGGAGCCCACCATCCCTTGTGGGACTCGAATCAAACTGGCAACCACAGAGCCCACTGGCCCATGTGGGAATTGAACCGGCAGCCTTCAGAGTTAGGAGCACGGAGCTCCAACCGCCTGAGCCACTGGGCCAGCCCCCATGAATATATTTTTTAAAAGAAGAAAACCTCAGCCCCCAGGTCACTATTGAAACAAAACCTCCAAGTCATCGCACAGAATGACAGCAGAAGTAACTTGAGTTCTGGGTCCTCATCTGGACTGTCCCAGGGCCTCAGTCCGTTTTAGACCCACTGTTGAAACTTGAGAAGACATGGCCCCAGGGTGGGGGCGTGGCCGCAGACGTTTCCAGTAGGCCTGCGCTCTTAGGAACTTAACTGCAGACAAAGCGTCCGCTGCGTATGCGGGAGCGTGCATGTGGTTCCGTGGGAAACACCTGCTGTTTTGAGGGTGCGCAGGACATGCGTGCGTGAGCCCACGCGAGGTGCACACGGGGCCCGTGAGGACGGACGGCTACTGAAACTGCCCTCCTGTTTCCTGATTGGAATAGGGGCAGCACAAGGCAGTGTCTCCTGAGGGGAGGGAGGAAAGAAGGTCACCTCTGGTGCCCCAGCTTCCTGCGGGGGGCACTGTTCTGGTTCTGGTTTGCAGCTTCAACCTCGTTTACTGAGATACGTGCTCTGGAACCGAGTGGCCCTGTAAGGAGGTCAGCTCCTCAAGTGCCACTGCAAGGAAGCCCGGGGCACCTGTGCAGGTCTCCGTTTTCCAGCTAATTTTATTGTTGTAGTATTTTTATTTACATCCCCCCACCCCCAACGCTCTTCCCCTTTGGCAGCCATCAGTTCTCTCCCTCTATAAGTCTGTTTCTGTTTTGTTTACCATTTGTTTTTAATTCCACATGTAAGTGAGATCATACCATATTTGTCTCCGTCTGACTGACTTTACTCAGCATAATATCCTCTTGGTCCACCCATGTTGTTAAAATGGTAAGATTTCATTTATTTTTATGGCCGAGTAACATTCCATTGTGTATGTGACCACATCTTCTTTATCCAGTCATCCATTGATGGGCACTTAGGTGGTTTCCATATTTTGGCTAAAATAGTAAATAGTGCCACAGTGAACATAGGGGTGCTTCTAGTTTTTTGAATTAGTGTTTTGGATTTCTTTGGATAAATACCTAAAGGTGGAATTGCTGGGTCATAAAGTAGGTTCTATTTTTAATTTTTTGAGGCACCTCCACACTGTTTTCCATAGTGGCTGCACCAATTTGCAATCCCACCAACAGTGAACGAGGGTTCCCTTTTCTCTACATCCTCGCCAACACTTGTTTGTTGATTTATTGATGATAGCCATTCTGACAGGTGTGAGGTGGTATCTCATTGTGGTTTTTATTTGCATTTCTCTAATGATTAGTGATGTTGAACATTTTTTCATATGTCTATTTGCCATCTGTATGTCCTCTTTGGAGAAATGTCTCTTCAGGTCCTCTGCCCATTTTTTAATTGGGTTGTTTGTTGTTTTGGTTGTTGAATTGTATGAGCTGTTTATAAATTTTTGATATTAAACCCTTATCAGATGTATCATTAGCGAATATCTTCTCCCATTCAGTAGGCTGTCTTTTCATTTTGTTGATGGTTTCAGTGCTGTGCAAAACCTTTTTAGTTTGATGTAGTCCCACTTGATTTTCTTTTGTTTTCCTTGCCTGACGAGAGACATCAGAAAAAATTACAACTAAGAGTAATGTCAGAGTTTACTGCCTATGTTTTCTTCTAGTTTTATGGTTTCGGGTCTTACATTTAAGTCTTTAATCCATTTTGAGTTTATTCTTGTATGTGGTGTAAAAAGTAATCCAGTTTCATTCTTTTGCATGTGTCTGTCCAGTTTTCCCAGCACCACTTATTGAATAGACTGTCTTGACCCCATCGTATATCCTTACCTCCTGTGTCTTAGGTTAACTGACCATGTAGGCGTGGGTTTACTTCTGGCTCTCTATTCTGTTCTGTTGATCTATGTGTGTGTGTTTATTCTAGTGTTGTGCTGTTCTGATTATTGTAGCTTAGTACTGTTTGATATCAGGGAGCATGATACCTCCCACTTGGTTCTTTCTCAAGATTGCTGTGGCTGTTCGGGATCTCTTGTGGTTCCATGTGGTTCCATACAGGGAGGCAGGGAGTGCAGGGCGGCCCCAGCCCTGGGAGAGGGAACAGAGCCCAGCAGGATTGCCAGTGGACGAGGCAGAGACTGGCATCTGGGGAAGCCGTGGTGGCTGGAATTTGTGAGGCAGGGTTCCAAACAGGAGGGTGTTACACACAGTTCCGGGGATCTGCAGAGCTTTCCCTCGAATCTATTGATATGTGCATGTGTGGAATAAAATTCCATAAATCCAGGGGGGCATCGCCAGAAGTGGCAGGGCTGAAAGTTTGTTCCCACCAGCCAGGGTGAAGAGACCATGTCACACACAGGCATTGTGTTGCGTTCTCAGAAAGGAGCATCTTAGCAGTGGGATTAAATTAGCCCTAGAATAAAATCTAAAGCTAAAAGCAAGCCTCAGAAGGATCAAACTGATCCTAAGAAATTTAACTGCCTGCACTAAGCCAAGTAAAATTTACAGTGTTGGAATCTAAGCAGAAATCACCAGACCATGGCTAGAAGGAAAACACAACAGAAACAGACCCCAAAATGACAGATGATGAATTGGCAGATAAGAACCTTAAAATGGCTACTGTAAGTCACAGATATGCTCAAGGATGTAAAGGAAAAGATGGAGGAAAAAAATGGAAGATATAAAAAAGATCCAAATGAAACTTCTAAAGAAAAAAATACGGTATCTAAAATGAAAAATACCCTGAATAGAATTAATAGCAGATTAGAAACTTGAGAAGAAAATACCCATGAACTTGATGGCCTATGAAGAAAAACTACCAGAAATGAAGCACTGAGAGAAAATAGACTGGAGGAAATGCTCTTTGGCACAACAGCAAGCATTCTAACACGTGTGACTGGAGTCCTAGACAAGCGGGGAACAAAAACACTAACTTGAAAATCAGCTTGTCCCAAAGCGCAGTGGAATCGTGATTGAGAGGGCACTGAATCTATCGATCAACTCGGGAAAGATGACAGCTGAGACCACTGACTTCCTAGGCCGCCAACACGCCGGCTCCTCGTTCACTTACGTGTTCTTATGTTTCTCTCAGCAGTATGTTGTAACTTTTATTGTGGAGGTTTTGCACACTTTTGATCATTTTTCCTAAGCATTGTATGTTTTTGACAATATCATAAATGGGGTTGTGTGTTAGCTTCTGGGGCTCCCAAAACAAGGGGCTACAAACTGGCTCATAACAAGAGAAGTGTCTTCGCTCAGTTCTGGAGGCCATCCATCCGTGCTGGCGCCCTTGAATTACAGATGCCTCACTCCAGGCTCTGCCTCCATCCTCACGAGGTGTTTGCTCTCCCTGTACAGCAGCGTCCCTTTGCATTTTGGGCCCACCTTGCCCCTGTGTGACCTTGTCTTTGCAGGGGTACCTGCTTCCAAATGAGGTCACAGTCACAGGCTCGGGGTAAGGATTTCTGCATCTTTTCGGTCAGCGTATCTTTTGAGGAGATACAGTTCAACCCACAACAGGTTTTCTTTAACTTGCTTTTCCAATTGATGCAAATATACAGGAATACAATAGATTTGTCATATATTGACTTTGTATCTTGAGACTGTCAAATCGATTTTACAATTCTAAACTTTTTCTTAAGATCCCCTAGGATTTTCCACATCCAGTCACATCATCTGTGAATACAATTGTACTTCTTTCCCAGTTTTTCCACCCTTTATTCTTCCTACTGCCTCCCTGCTCTGGGTGGGAGCTCCTGTGCGATGCTGAATTGCACGCAAAAAGTGAACAGCCTTGCGTTGGTGTGAACCTCAGCAGGGACGGCATTCAATATTTTACCAAGTATAACGTTAGTTGTAGAATTTGGGGACATCACACCTTCATCAGATTGAGGAAATTACTTCTATTCCTAGCTTGTTGAGTGTTTTTATCATGAGTGGGTACTGAATTTTTTCATGCTTTTCCTGCTTCTATTGAAATGATCATAAGGTTTTTCTCTTATTTTTTTCATTATGGTTAATTACACTAAGTGGGTTTTTTAACGTCAACCAATCTGGTATTCCTAATAAAAATTCCACTTGGTTATGCTGTATTATCCTTTTTATATTGCTAATTGCAATTTGTTAATATTTTGTTTTGGATTTTTGCATCTATATCCATGAGATGTTGGTCTGACAGTTTCTTGCCTTGTCTTTCTCAGGTTTTGGTATCATAAAACAAGTGGGAAACATTCCCCCTATTTCCTGAGGGTAAGATTGGTATATCTTTCTTAAATGTTTGGAAGAATTCACCAGTGGCGTCTTCTGGGCCTGTACTTTCCTTTATGAAAGATTTTTACTCACAGATTCCATTTATCTAATGGGTATAGAGCTATTCACCTTTTCTGTTTCTTGTATCAGTTTGGTAAGTTGTGTTTTTCAAGGATTTTATCTATTTCGTCTAATTTGTCAAATTTATTAGCATAAAGTATTCATAATATCCTCTTTTTAGTATTTTAAAGGTCTGTAGTGATGTCCCTTTTTCCATTCCTGATATTAGCAATGTGTGTTTTCTCTTTTTTCTTGATCGGTCATGCTAGGCATTTATCGGTTTTATTACTATGTAAATGAACTAACTCAGCATTGTTGATTTTTCTGCTATTTCATTGATTTCTGCTCTTTTATTATTTCCTTCCATTTTCTTTGGGTTTAATTTGCAGTTCTTTTCCTCGTTTCTTGAGATGGGCACATGGATCACTGAATTTTATCCTTTCTTCATTTTTAGGATATGCATTTGGACTATGAAATTTCCCCTAATCACTGCATTAGCTGCATTCCATAATTTTTTAAAGGTTGTATTTTCATATTCACTCAGTTCAAAATATTTTCTAATTTACATTTTTTCTTTGCCCGGGGATCATCTAGAAGTGTATTGGCAATTTGGTGGTCATCTTTCTGTTACTGAGCTGTGGTTTAACTTCACTGTGGTCGGAACACCAACTCAGTGATTCAGTTCTTTGGACTATGTTGCAACTTGACATGTGGCCCACATATTTGTCTTTGATAAGCATTCCATGTATTCTATGGCCTTACTGATTTTTTCCTGCTTCTCTCAGTTACTGAGGGAAGTGCTATAACCTCTATGATTGTGCCTTTGTCTAGTGCTGTTTGCTTTATATATATTTTGAAGATATGTTATTACCTCTATATAAATTTAGGAATGTTAGATTCCTGATAAGTTTACCCTTTTGTTGTTATTATGCAATATCTCTCTATTTCTGGTAGTATGTTTTTGTCTTGAAGTCCACTTTGTCTGATAATCACGTAGCCATTCATTATCTTGATTAGTATTAGCACAGTGTCTTTTTCTATCCTTTCCATTCTGTGTTCTTGTATTTAAAGTACATCTTTTCTACTAAGCATATAGGTGACTGGTTTTCATCCAGAGTAACAATCATTGTCTTTCAGTCAGTGTTTGGTCCATTTATTTTTAATGTAATTACTGACATAGCTGTGTTTAATTCTACCATCTTGGGATCTATTTTCTGTTTGTCTCATCTCTTCTTTATTCCTTTAGTTCTCCTAACTTGTCTTGCTTTGGATTGATAAGAACATTATTTTTCTGTCCTACTAACTTTTTAATTAAATCCTTTTGTTACTATTTTAGTGGTTACCCTAGAGATCATATTCCTTAATTCATTACAGTCCACCTTAATGTAAAAACCTTAAAACTGTATGTTTATTAAACACTCCCCTCCCCCACCTAGAAAGCTCTTGGGCTGTTTGCATGTTTTAAAACCCTCAAGACATTACTGTTTTTAAAAGTCAATATTCATTCATATTTACCCACCCCCATGCTCTTCATTCCTTTCTTATATTTGTTTTTATCCAGAATGAGTTCCCTTAGCCTGAATAATTTCTGTAGTGATTTCTTATAGTACAGTCCCCTGGATGTAAATTTGTTTAGCTTGTGTCTGTCTGAAAAACGTCATCATTCTGCCTTCATTTTCCTATGTCCAGTATTTTTTATTGTACACTGGACTTATGGTTAATATTGTAGAAAAGTCCTGGGTTTTCTGTCTGTGAGGAAAGGGGTTTTGTTCCAACAGGCAGGTGAATTACTGGTTGGTTGCCTGGAACTTGTGTGATTTTTCAGACAAGGGCTGTTCCATTTTACCATAGAATGTCAGCTTCACTGCTAAGGTGTGGCCCTCCCGCCTAGGGTTTCAAAGGAAAACCCCAGATGTTTACCAAGACCTTCTAACCGTTAAGACTCATTCAAAGCTGTCCCCCTGCCATGGAGAGCCACAGAACCCTGCTCAGCGCTCTGCTTTCCAGCTGCTGTCCTCCGCCCGGGACCCTGCCAGCCCCACTCTGAGCACATTCATGGTCAGCCAAGGATCCGAGGGTCCCCTCCTGTGGCTCCCTCCTCTCTGGGAGGTCCACAGCCACTAGTCCCAGCACTTGGCTGTCAGCAGACTCCTCTGACTCCCAGGTCAGCGAGACCAGGGCTTTCTGCTCTGCTGCTCCCCGCCCCACAGAGCGGGCCTCTTCCAGTCGGGTCCCCAGAAATCAGGGTGCACGGGGATGCCCCAAAGGTGACACCTGCACTATGACTTGAGGACTTATCCAAATGGAAATGGCAAGAGGGTGTTCTAGGCGAGAGCGACAGCATGTGCACTCGAGCTCTCACCAGCCCCTGGGTCTCCTGGGAGGTGGCAGACAGTAGAGTGTCTCCCCTCCAGCTGCTCGAACTCTGGCCCCCAACACGCACTTGCAGAGCAGTCACGGCAGCAAATACATTTATTATAAAGTCAGTGACTAGAAAACAGGTGTGCTAAGTTCTGCTGTGTGACACAGGCTATTGCAATGCCCCATGTGTCAGTGCAGATGTGTGACTGCTGTGGCCAAGAAGGCCCCCCAGGAGCCGGTGCCACGGCAGTGCTCAGCTCTGCAAACCTGGTCCCGGGGTGGGCTTCCCTCCTAAGGACCACCACCTCTGCTGGCGAGCTGCAGCGTCCGAGGGGCAGGCTGGGGCAGGGCTGTCAGGTTGGCTCCAGCCTTGGCCTGACAGCTTGGGAACCCAAACGCCACACCAGAAGCAAAGCAAGGTCTTTGGAGCACAGATGCCCCCAACACGGCCTCCTGCCCCGCCGGCAGTCCCTGTGATGCAGTCTGTTCCAGCTCGAGCGGGGCCAAGGCGAACCGTCAGAAGCCCCCTCAGCCTGTTGGGGCCCCGGGACTTGGGCACCTCCGTGCTGCAGCGGGGGGCATGCAGCCTGCCCGCCGCCGGCCAGGGGCTCACGGGCAGCACTCGGCCACGTGTCTGAGCAGCTCCTCACTCTGCTCGTCGTCGAAACACTGCAGGCAGTGCGGGCACTGCAGTTCACCCTGGACTCTCCGGGCCGCTCCAGGACACCCGCCCTCCGCAGGGGCTTCCAGCCACTGGGAGCCAGCCCCAGGCCGCTGGCCGCCAGGCACGGGAAAATCCAAAGCGTCAGCCTCTAAGTACTTGGGGCTTTTGCTCCCACTGGGAATCCGGCAGGAGCCTGGCTCTCGGCAGTCCTGGGAAAAGCAAAGGTCCGTTTACATGGGCTGTGCTGGGCACCCCGCGCCCGGCTTCCTGCTTGGCCCAGAGCCCAGCTGGGGACGTGCCCCGTTAACAGCCGCAGACCACACAGACGCCCGTGATCATGGAGAACAGGCCCGAGTGGAGTCTACCCCCAGCCCACCGGAGAAGCAGAACCCGCCCAGAAGGCGGCCCCGCTGTGCCCCACGCGCTTCCGCAGAGGGGGCACGCCTGGCACGAGCTGGTCCCAGCACTGGCTGCGGGCACACCCTGCCGGCCTGGGTGCTGCCACTCCACACCCGACTCTGGACGTTCCCCGGGGGGCTACGGCTCATTGCCCACACCTCCTGTACCACTCTCCCTGGCTATGTCACCCAGTGCTCTCAACATTCCAAGCGCCAACAGCTGCAGCTGAAAGGGACACAGGCCAGTCAGTGCCCATGGTGCGGTTCCCCCAGGCCGAGAGCGGATCTCCTCACGATGGCATCATGAAGGACCTCTCAGTCAATCCAAGGTCACGGACTTCTTCACGTGCATGGCCACCAGACAACCCACAAGCAGAACCAAACGCTGGGAACCACACGCACACGCAGCCAACTGCCCAGGGCCACCGAGGGTCCCTGACGGAGGCCTGCAGTGCGGGGTCCTCCTGGCCAGCCCAGGACTCAGGGACTCAGGCCCTAGCTGCCATCCCCACCTGCTCGGCCACCTGCACCAGGCTCACTGCTGTGGACTTAGCCCAGGGTGGCCTCCTGACCCCCGTCTCCCTCACGCAGGAGGCGCAGGAGCTACCAGCAAGGCCAGCAGCTGAGCAGGGTGGGCGGTTCCCAGGTCAGCTCGGTTCCTGCTCCCACTGGGCCCCCGGGGGTTTCACTACTATGCAGCCTGTGAGGACGGAAGTTCTTTGAGGGGCCTGGGGTTTCAGACTCACTCACTCGTGAAGGAAACAGGCTCCTGAGGTTTCTGCACTGACTGGGGCCCTGGGCCTCAGCATCCGCATCTGTGCGACGGGACAACCAGGGTCCCGCCAGGGCCACAGCACAGAGGAGACATGTATGAAGGAAGCTTCCAGGAGGGAGCCTGGGGCCCAAGACGTGCTGTCTGGTACATGACAGTCCCTGAGGACGGCCATCTCTGCTGTCACATGCCCCATGCCAGCCACCTCCACACACACAAGACCATGCGGAGGTTTGTTTTCTGCCACCGGGCCCCAGGTGGCTCTGCCCGGAACGGGGACATTAGGGTGCAGCCAACACAGAATGGCTTGAAGTTCATGAAAACGAAAGCAGCAGTAAACGTGCTCAGGTGGCACCGAGCCCCCACGCCCTACCTGTCTCCGGGACACTTGGCGCCGCAGGGACGCCACCGTCTCCTCCAGCTCCTGAATCCTGCTCTGAGCCCGCTCTCGGTCAGCCCTTTCTGATGTGAAATCATCCTTGTACACGAGAATCTGAAAAGAGACGCGACACTGAGCTGTGACCAGGCTGCGCCAGCTCTGCTCCAGGAAAGAACATCCCCACAGGCCCCGTGCCGCTGTCCCGTGGGGCGGACACCTGCTGCTCCAACATCTGTGCGCGCTCCAGCGCCGCGTCCTGGGCCGTCCTCAAGGCCGCCAGCTCCCGCCGGGCGGCTGCGCAGTCATTCACCCGCTCCTCCAGCTGCCTGTTGAGCCGGGAGATCTCCTTCCTCATCAGCTCAGGGGCAGACGGCCTCTCAGGCCCGTGGGGGGCCTGCAGCCCCCTTAGCTGTGCGTGCAGCCCCCGCACGTACTCGTCCCTGCTGGCGTCATAGCACTGCCACTTGGCGTTGAGGTCTTCCACCTGTGGGGACAGAGAGGAAAAGCTCATGGGGACACGCTGAGACGCCTGCTTTCAAGGCCCCGAACGTAAGCTACTGAGGAGCGACCCGGTGCGTTCTCCTGCAGTGGCAGCTGTGCAGTGACCGTCCCAAACAGAAGACGACCTGGTGCTGTGTCCCCGTCCCTTTTACTGACAGGTGAGTTAGCTGGGGGTGGAGAGTGACCAGACATGTTCTGGGTCGTGTGTGTCAGCCAGAGTGGCCTGAGGGCGGAGGCGACCCCACGCGCGGCCAGGACCCTCCCCCGAA
Source organism: Rhinolophus ferrumequinum (assembly GCF_004115265.2). Lineage (NCBI taxonomy): Eukaryota > Metazoa > Chordata > Mammalia > Chiroptera > Rhinolophidae > Rhinolophus > Rhinolophus ferrumequinum. The sequence goes on along the minus strand of NC_046288.1, from coordinate 86,579,956 downwards.
GCTCTCAGTGACAGGTGGCGGCACTCACGTGTGTCAGCTTCTGTTTCAGCAGTCGGTTTTCTTCCTGTAACTTCTCGATAGCAGCCCGGACAGAAGCGTCCCCACCTGTACCTTCTGGCTGCATAAGAAAGGGACAGAGAAGACACCGGGTCACCAAACATGACAGTCACGTGCAGCAAGTGGGGAGGAAGCCAGACCAGAGACTGAGGTGGCAGGTGCCACAGGTGGCTGCCATCCATCGGCAGAGAAGCAAAGCAGGGACAGGCAGACTCCCCCTGCAGCAGTAGCCGGGCAGGGCTGCTCTCATCCTGCAGACCCACCCCCACGGGGCCCGGCCAGTCTTCCCTCCCGACTTCCACTGTTGCAGGTCAGGAAGCTTAGTCCCAATGTACACTGAGGAGAGTCCAGCGGGGCACACAGATGCCAGGGGCCACCTCTCTCCACATCCATGACACCATCGTGGCTGCAGACAGTCAGGGCCAACCACCGATGAGCAGCCTGACCTTCCCTCGGCTGGAACCCCCCCTCCCAGTGGGGGGCAGACCCAGCCAACCAGTCTCAGGGAAGGAGGCGGTGCATTTACCAGTCCCCCAGGCTGGATGCTGATGACGTCGTTTTTGAGAATTCCCCTTGAATAACAAAGGAAGTGCCTGTCCTCACCCGGCCTGTGCTGGGGAAGCCCCAGGCCACTCAGCGGAGTCCAGGGCTGGGAAGTGACGCTGATTCAGATGGTGACCTGCCGCCAGGCCCTCCACAGGCCCCAGGCCCCCACAGGCCGACCTCCATGTGCGGCTGCTCTCAGATCCCCAGAGGGAAATGACACTGACTCAAAGTCGGACAAGAACCTCCGCCTCCTCCCACAATGCACTTTTCTGTTGGTTTCTGAAACACTATTTTTTTCTGAGGCTCCCTTTTCGGGGAATCCACCCAACTGAGACAGGCGGTTGTCAGGTGGAGCCTCTCCCTGTGAAGGACCCCACTGCTCAGGAGCTGGACCCGCCGCCCGAGCACACACAGCGTGTCTGCGAGCCCTGGTGCGGCCTCAGGACCACCTGGAAAGGAGCTACCTGCGCAAGGCGTGGGGGCAAAGCACACCTCGTCACCCCACTGCTCTTCTGATCCCAACACCCAGCCCAGGGGCCCCCATGACACTGCCTTACGGGATTTCTGATGCTGAAGCCCTCACTGTCCCCTGGGCCCCACCCTGCACGGTGCCCGGCTGGGGCTCTCTGTCCTCTCCCCACTGGGGGCAGCTGGAGCGCCAGGGACAACGAGGTCTCCCATCACGGCAGGCCATGCTGCTGGCATGAGTGTGCCCAAAAGCCAGCCTCCGACACTGCAGCCCCAGCTCTGCAGGAAGCCACCACCAGGCCAGCCCTGCCCCGCCTCGCTGGGACACGAGGCCCCCCGCACGAGGCCCCCGCAGATGCTGCCCCTGGCCTCGCTCTGCAGCTTCCTCATCTGCTGAACACACGTGACAGTACTGGCTCAGGGCAGCCCCTCCAGTCCCAGCCCTGCCTCCCGTCCTCAGCTAAGGCAGCTGAGACCAAAGTGCCCGGTCCCCTACAGCCTGGGTGGGGCGGGCTGTGAAGCAGGCTACCCTGCTTTCCTGTGCATTTGGCGCGTTCCATCATTCTAGAAAAATCTGCTGATGGTCAGGCTCTGCCCCAAAAGCCAGAGAACAGAAGTGGGCTCTGGGCGCCCGAGTGCTGGGGGACGCTGCGCCTGGAGATGGTGCCCCCTGCCCCCACGGCCTGCATGCGCACGGGCCCACCTCAGGGTTCCTCTCCCCTGCGGCCCCCTGTGCGCGCTGCAGTTCATCCAGACTTCTGGCCAGATGCTGGCACATGTGGGCAGTGGCAGCTAGAGTCCTCCGCAGCTGATGGGTCTCGTCGGCCAAAGAGCGGCACAGGATGTCACTGGCCGCCCGCGCCCGCTCCTTCTCCGCCACACGCCTCCGCAGCACGGCCACCTCCTGCTCCTGCTCGTGCCCCGGCTGGCTCATCAGCCGCTGGGTCTCCCTCTCCTTCTCTTCTAGTTGCTCAGAGAGTCTCTCAATTTCCTAAGTGGAAGATTTAAAAGCACAGTTCATCTGATTAGAAGCTATGCCAGAGACAAATGGTACAGAGAGAAAGCACAAGAAAAGCTGCCCAGACCCCATCACTTAGAGGTTGGCTTCTGAACTCGTAATTAACTTTGAAGTTTTCAGCCTATAGTGCTCTATGTGAAACGTCATCTATTTTCATGAGTAAGGTCATAATTTTATGTTTTATATCATCAGTGACGTAGTACAACAATTCCAAAAACTTCTCCACGGGAAGAGTAGAACCCACTGCAGAGGGCAGCCCCCCAAAGATACGGCCACAGCCGACTCTGATACTAGGGAATGTGACTTTGTTTAGAAGCAGGGTCTTTACAGATATAATGAGTTAAAATGAAGTCATGCTGGACTGGAATGGGCCCTGATCCAATGCCTAGTACACCTGTAAGAAGAGGGAAATTTGGACACAGAGACAGAAGAAGCCACGTGAAGACGGAGGCAGAGGCACAAGTGATGCATCTGTAAGCCAACGGACCCCAAGGATGGCCACCGCCACCAAGGGCTGCGAGAGGCCAAGAAAGACCATCCCCAAGCCCTGATTTCCGGCTTCTGGCTTCTAGAAGTGTGAAAGATTACATTTCTGTTGTTTTAAGGCTCCCAGTTAAGCTACAAAGGTACTTTGTTACAGCAGCTCTAGGAAACAAATACACCCAACCCCAATTACTTCCTTAAAAAAAAAAAACAGCCCTTAAAATTACAATTTGCTTTATACTAGCCTTAATTTTGTGCTTTCCCACTTTCAGAGAAAGCTCCAACACAAACAGTGTCTGAGGGAGGCATAGCAGGGTGAACCAGTCTGTCCTACAAATGAAACCCAGCTTCGGAAAAGTCGGGGACGAGCCGGAGCTTCCCGGCAGGAGGGTCTGGCCCGCTGGGCACGTGCACGTGAGAAGAGCAGACACCAGCAAACACTGCACACCACCTCTCAGTGGAATGAGGCTGGCCCACTCTGGGAACCAGGAATTCTTCTTCTCTAACTCCTTGAAACAAAACCATGCACACTGACAAAGAATTCAAACATGGAAGGGAAATAAAATGAAAACTTAAGTTCCTTTGTTCCCGACTAGCCCCTCCACGCCCAGCTGCACTGTGCAGAGGCAACCGCTGTTCACTCTTTGGGCACTTATCTTTCTAGAACATTCATAAGCATCTAGAACACACGTGTTTTTACACAGATGGATCCTACAGCATCACTGTTCTCCGCCTAGCCTTTCCTGGATCATGGTATAATTCAGGCTTACAGAACACACCTCCAACTGACGGACAGACATGCAGCTGCTTCCTTGGACTCTTGTGCAAACACAGGCGTGGGACAAATGCCTGGGAGATGCATGGACAGGGTTCAGGACAAACTGGGGGGACGCGGGACCGCAGCACACCCCGGGTCCCACCGTGGCTCCCTGGGCCCATACTCCCCACGCAAACGCCCCCTGCATCCATGACGACCTACTCCGCAGGATAAGCCCGGCCTGACTGCACCACTGCCCAAGTACCTCAGCAAACATTCTGGAAATCCCGCCCCCACTCGGAATTTCTAAGAGTCCTCTGGTTCCCATTTCACTTGGATGTCGCTCTAGAAGTGAACAGATGGGAAAGAAGGAACGTTTTAGTGAAGATGATGCACACGCTCTCAGCAAAGACCTAGAGGCAGAGACAGTTCTGATCCGACTTCCCCACAGGACTGGACAGAGGAAAAGAGCAGAGGCTCTAGGAAGACAGGGAGGTGACGGCGAGGGCGGGGCAAGTGGCATCAGACCCTGGCAAGCGGGAACCGTCTAACACGGAGTTGGGCAATGGGTTGACAAAAGTGTCAAATGGAACAGCTCACCAGGGATGAGCCTGTAATCTGGTCACATCTCACTCCCCTCTGACTTTGCAGGGGCACCTCGGTGGCCCGGGTCATTGCTTTCACTTTTCTGCCTTATGGGCCTGACGACCTCACCCGAGGAGAGTCCAGGCCTTCTTTCAGGACTGACGGAGGCAGAGGCGCTGCTCTGCAGGCCGACCCGTCGGCACGCGCACCCCCTCGCAGCAGACGGCCCTCCACGCCAGGGCTGGGAGGTGCAGGGGCCGCCCATGTAGCTGCAGGCTGCCAGCTGGGGCCACATCACATGGCCAGACTCTGTGATGGGGCACCGAAGGCAAGCGCCAACAGCCGCCTCCTTAACGTAAAATACCATGTTTCCCCGAAAATAAGACCTAGCCAGACAATCAGCTCTAATACATCTTTTGGAGCAAAAATTAATATAAGACCCGGTCTTATTTTACTATAATATGAGACAGGGTATAATATAATATAATATAATATAATATAATATAATATAATATAATATCAGGTCTTATATTAATTTTTGCTCCAAAAGACGCATTAGAGCTGACGGTCCGGCTACGTATTATTTTTGGGGAAACACGGTATGAACAGAAAGAACGCCAAACTCCCAGTGGAATCTCAGGTTCTCACGGCTGAGTATTCCTGTAGCGCTGAACCTACAAACACAAATCCAGGCCTGCTTCTTGGGCTTGAACTTGTTTGTTTCCTTTAGAAATTGATCACTTTTGTAAGTATTACCAGCTGGTCAGGGGCATGGTCCCGTAGACAAGGGACAGGTGGCAGCCAGCACTGCAGCTATGGTGGCATGGCAGTGTCGGAGCTCTGACCTCTTCTGCCTCCCTCATCCAGTCTGGCCCTGGTTACCCGTGATGGTGGCTCAAGGGTGTGTGCAGAAGACACAGTTGGTGCCAGAGTGCACTGCCCTGAGTGCACTATCATTAAATTTTAGTCAAGTCAACAGCGCTGATTTCAGCCAGCATGACAGAAATGTCTCTGAAGTTTACTCAGCATAAATACACATTACACATAAAACGATGTAACAATGTGCATACAAGTACATATGAAACGAATGCAGATAGGAATTCTATAAATAATCCAACAGCAGCGCAGGCTTGTGTCCCGTGGAACTGCACATGGTACAAACTTCGGAGCCCTGTACAACACTCACAGCGAGCAGGAGCGAAGGCTCTCTAAGCCCTCAGTGTACCAATCACGCAACCTCCACACGCCTACAAGGCGGCTTCCATCACCTCCCCTTCTACAGATGGGCAAACTGAGGCTCGGGGCAGGGCAGCTGTCATGCCTCCATTTACCACAGCTCCCGCACATTCTCCCTGGTGCTAGACGACTTGGGCCAGAGCTGATTTCTCAGCATCCTTCCTTGCTGGTCAAATGGAGACAGTAAGAGAAACATCTCTGCAAACAACAGCAGCACCTCCCGGGGACTGGGCGGGGTTGGTTCCTGGAGCTGCCCGAGGACACATGCTCTCGTCTCCACACGCCAGGCCTGGGCAGCGGGCCTAGCGCCACACGGATGCCCATGTCTGGGAATAAGACTGGCGAGAGAGCTCAGGACCTGAACTGTTCCCAGCCTGTTCACAACACAGACACACAAAACCAGGGACATGTGGCCGGGTGTGGGGTGAAGTCCGCTGATTCTGAAGGACTCACCAGCCTTATTTTTTGGCTTAAAAACCAGCTTTCAAATGTCAGTTTAGAAATAATTTGGCTTCCATAATAAGTGGAGACTTGCTGGGTGACAACATACGCCCTGTGTAGGGCTGGCTTTGTCCCTCATTGCTGGGAACCTGCCAGAGCCAGAGAAACAAAGGCAAAACCACGAGAGGCAGGGCGACCCCCAAAGGGCTGCCCGACGTGTGAGGCTACCAGGACCCGTGAGCCCTGGGTTCTCAGCACTTGCTGCTCTCATGCTGGAGATGCACTGAGCCATCCAGCTAGCGCTCTGTCCAATGAGGGACTGTTCTTAGGCGACAGAGGCACACAGACCACTGCTGTCAGAAAACAGGGCCTGTCCCAGGACCCCCGCGTGCACACACAGACGTGAAGCAGAAGGCAGCAAATGGGCTGACATCCCCTGGGAGAGCCTGTCACTGTGACCTACAGTTCCAGAGCTCCAGACAGACACAAAACATGCAAATAATCCTACCAGTGATCCTGTGGACCAGCCCGTCAAAATAAGAGGCACGGCTTCTTTGGCCTTTGTCCCTGCGTTCGTCTGCTCAGGCTGCCATAACAGAGTCCAGGAAAGTCAGCAGCTACCCACCCCCTCCCCAGCCACGGGGCAGGCAGCTGTGCACATGTTCCTGGAGCAGCCTACCTGCCGCTTGCAGGAGCCCAGGTGGGCAAAGAGGGCCTTGTCTTCCAAATACCAGTGAGCGGATCAGTGATTGCTGCTTCTAATAACAGAGGTGCAGACCAACAGGTAGGGAGCCATTGCTGTTGCACCTCCCCCCTTGTTTCAAGCCCCACCCCTTCCAGCTGAAGGGACTACCAGGGGATTTAATGGGCCAGTGCCCATTTGCACCCCCACTAATTTTTCACTTTTTCTCCTCTCAGGAAGGAGCTAGATATTAAAGACTAGGACATTCGAAAACAACCGCATATAAGGGGAAAATTAGAAAGTGGCCACACATGCCCAGGGAAAAGCGTGGGCTCAGAAAGACCTGAGAAGACCTTAAGTTATTCTTCAGGCTGATCCTTGTCACAGAGACAACCTACAACAACCAAAGAGAAACAATAACAAAAAACCCCAGCAAACCCTGTAAAAGAGGAGAATCTAATTTCCAGAGATACCACATTATTAAATCCAAATGTCCAGTTTTTAACAACAACAACAAAAAAATCACAAGGCTACAAAGACAGAGGGAAATACAGCCCATTCAAAGGAAAATAATACATCAACAGAAGCTGTCCCTGAAAAACACCTGATGGCAGATCTTCTAGACAAAACTTTAAAACAACTATCTTAAAGATGCTCAAAGAACCAAAAGAAGATGGAAAGAAAGTCAAGAAAGCAAAGTATGAACAAAATGGAAATATGAATAAAGAGATAGGAAACCTCAAAAGGAACCAAAAAGAAATTAAGGAGCTGAAAAGTACAGTAACTCAGATGAAAAATTCACTGCAGAGATTCAAAGGCAGATTTGAACAGGCAGAAGAACCAGCAAACATGAGGAAAGGACAATGGAAAGTATCAAGGCTGAGGGACGGAAAGAATAAAGATTGATGAAATGTGACCTGTGGGACACCATCCAGCGGACCAACATACACACTGTGGGAGTCCCAGAAGGAGAAAGGAAGGGGCAGAAAGAATGTTTGAAGAAATAACTAAAACCTTCAGAAATCTGATGACAGACATGAATATAAACATTCAAGAAGCTCAGCAATTTCCAAGTAACATGAGTTGAAAAAGACCAACACCAAGACACATTGTGGAAAACCAAGGACAAAGAGAGACTCTTGAAAGCAGCCAGAGAGAAGCAACTTGTGGCAGACAAGGGGTCCTCAGTAAGATATCAGCTGATGTGTCATCAGATACTTTGGAGGCCAGAAGGCAGTGGGCCCATATATGCAAAGTGCTAAAAGGAAAAAAAATCTGTCAATCAAGAATCCTATATCCAGCTTATTGTGCTTATGTCCTTCAAAAGTGAGGGAGACATTAAGACATTCCTAGATAAACAAAAGCTGAGGGAGTTCATTACAACTAGACTTGCCCTACAGGAGATGCTGAAGGGAGCCTGGAGGGTGAAATGAGGACACTAGACAGTAACTCAAAACCGCATGTAAAAATAAAGGTGTCAATAAAGGTAAATATATGGGCTATTATGAAAGCTAGTATTATTGTAACAGCAATCTGTAGCTCCATTGTTTGTTTTCTACATGATTTAAAAGGCTAATATAAAAAGTATTAGTGTAAATATTAGCATTATTGTAATTTTGGTTTGTAACTCCACGTTTCCTACGTAATTAAGAGACTAATCAACTTAAAAGATTAGTTTGTGTTTGGGGGCACATGGTGTATAAATATGTAATTTTGTGACATCAACAACTGACAGGGGTGGGGATGGAGCTGTAAAGGAGCAGAGTTTTTGTAGGTTATTGAATGTAAACTGGTATAAACTCAAATTAGAGTGGTGTAACTTTAGTGTGTTAGATGTAATTTCCAATGTAACCACATACAAAAAAATAGCTATAGAATATACTCAAAAGGAAATGAGAAAGGCATTAAATATTTCATTACAAAAAAATCAAACACAAAAGCAGACAGTAATGAAGGAAACGAAGAACAAAAAAGCTATAAAGTATATAGAAAACAAACAGCAAAATAACAGAAGTAGTTCAGTTTTATCAGTAATGGCTTTAAATGTAAATGGATTAAAATCTCCTTAAAGACAGAAATTGGCAGAATGGATAAAAACACATGATCCAACTAGATGCTGTCTACAGGAGATTCACAAACAGATTGAAAGTGAAAGCACGGAAAAACATATTCTGTGCAAATAGTAACCAAAAGTGGGCAGGAGTGGCTATACTAACAGACAAAATAGACTTTAATTCAAAAGGTTACAAGAAACAAAGGATATTATACATTAATAAAAGGTTTAACACAGCAAGAAGATATAATAATTATAAACGTTTATGTACCTAAAAACAGGCCAACAAAACATATGAACCAAAAACTGACAGAATTGAAGTGAGAAATAGACGGCTCTACAATAATAGTTGGAGGCCTCAACACCCCCCACTCTCAATAACGGACAGAACCACCAGACTAAAGATAAGGGAGGAAAAAGGACGTAACACAATAAGCCAATTAGATTTAACAGACATATAAAGAACACTCTGTCCAACAACAGCACACACATTTTTCTCAAGTGCAAATGGGACATTGTCCAGGACTGACCATATGTTAGGACACATATTAAGGCACAACAGATTCAAAAACATAGGTATCACACAAAGTATCGTCTCCACAATAGGATGTTGATAGAAATCAACAACAGAAAACTGGAAAATTCACAAAATTTCTGTTTTGTTCACATAAGTTTTTTTTTGATTCCACATAAGTGAAATTCAATGGTATTTGTCTTTCTCAGTCTGATTTATTTCACTTAGCATAATACCCTGCCAGATGTTTTGATAGGCCCTGGAAATGCAGAAAGGATCAAGAAAGGCAGATTTCTATCTTTATGAAACTTACATCCTAGTTGAGAATACAGACATTCTAGACATAATGTATTGCTTTTGTGGAAAATATTACATAGAACAGATGTATAGCATATTACAAGTTTTGTGTTGTGATGACCACACAACTTAACATGTTAAGACTTATAGATACAGGGAACAAACTGATAGTTGCCAGATGGGAGGGGTTTGGGGAGATGGGTGACAGAGAAGGGATTAAGAAGTACAAATTGGTGGTTACAAAACAGTCACGGGGATGTAAAGTAGGAATTAGGGAGTATAGTTTATAACATTGTAAAAACTATGGATGGTGCCAGGTGGGGACTAGACTTACTGGGTGATCACTTCATAAGGTATGTAATCACGATGGTGTACACCTGAGACTAACACAACACTGTATGTCAACTGTAATTTAAATGTAAAAAACATTTGGCATACAGTAGGCATTCATCAAATATCTACTACCTGAATGAACAGACAAATGGTCCTAGGAGCTAGGTATTATTATTTCAGTCTAACTGATGAGAGAACTAGAACATTAAATGACTTTCCCAAAGGAACACAGCGAGACAGTGATGCAACCAGATTTAAGTGCAGTTTTTCAACATTCAGTGTAACATTTGCTTCTCATTGGTGCCCCACACTGAGGAAGTATTATAGCCCAGGCACTTCTATAATCCCTTCTGTACTTCTCACAAGGAAACTAGCAAGCTTCATCATCGTTTCCTCTTAAAGAGAGTGAGAAGGTGATACTAAATACATGACTAAGGTCATCCCTGGCTTTTTAAAAGAATAAGAGATGCAGCATATTAATCTTCTGGGCAGCAGTGTAGAAGGTTCAGAGATCAATTTGGCAAACTGGACAATTATTGAGCATCATTTCAGTTATGTATTGATAGGCCCTGATTCACATTTGCACTTTAGTTCTACTTTCTACATGTTCCAAATTCATCATGTTCTTGACATACCTAACTTTATCAGCAGGGTCTCATTTATAATATCTGAAGATAATTAGATAATTGTCGATAAATATCTAGTAAACAATAATGGCATGAAAATGAAGCCTTTTGGGGGACATGAAGCACAATATATGTTTGATGCTTATTTGCCTCTATAACTCAGCATCAGTCCCTTAGAATGAACAAAATGATATTCAACTTTTCCAATCAGACAATTTTCACCAAATTTGTTATACACAGATTTAGGTAATACATTTTCCTGCTGTGGTAAGTTCACAAACATACATTTCATTATAAAGAAAGAAAAGAAAAGAGGGAGGGAAGGGGAGGAGAGGAAGGAAAATGATTGATGTAATACAACACAATAAGAGAATGAAGGGGGAAAAAAATACGATCGTATCAATTGATGCAGAAAAAGCATCTGACAAAATTCAACATTCTTTCCTAATAAAAACGAATAATCAACAAACTGAAAATAGAAGGAAATTATCTTCTTTAGATAGAAGGAAATTATCTTTATTATACATAATAAAAGCCATATGTGAAAAATGCATAGCAAACATATCCAATGGTGAAAGACTGAAAACTTTTCCTCTAAGATCAGGAACAGGCAAGGGTTCCTACTTTCACCACTTCTATTCAACAGAATACTAGAAATTCTAGCCAGAGCAACTAGGCAAGAAAAAGAAATAAAATGCATCCAAATAGTAAAATAAAATGACATCTGTTTGCAGATGATATGATTTATGTAGAGAAAACTCAAAGATTCTACCAAAAATAAAATACTGGTTTTTTTATTTGAACTAATAAATGAATTCAGCAAAGTAGCAGAATATGAAGTCAACATAAAAAAATTAAAAAAGTGTTTCTATACATTAACAATGAAGAATCTGAAAAGGAAATTCTGAAAACAATTCCATTTACAAAAGTATCAAAAACAATAAAATAATTAGGAATTAATTTACTCAAGGAGGTGAAAGCCTTGTACAACGAAAACTACAAAACATTACAGAAAAAAATTAAAGAGGACTTAAATAAATGGAAACACACCCCATATTCAGATTGGAAAATTTCACATTGTTAAAACGTCAATACTACGCAAAGTGATCTACAAATTCAATGCAATCCTTATCAAAATCCCAATGATTTTTTTTTCAGAAATAGAAAAAATCATCCTAAAATTAATATGGACTCTCAAGGAACCCAAAATAGGCCCTGAATAGACATTTCTCCAAAGAGGACATACAGATGGCCAACAGACATTATGAAAAGATGCTCACCGTCACTAATCATCAGGGAAATGTGAATCAAAACCACAGTGAGGTATCAGCTCACATCTATCAGGATGGCCATCATCAATAAATCCACAAGTGCTGGTGAGGATGTGGAGAAAAGAGAACCCTCGTGCACTGTTGATGGGATTGCAAATTGGTGCAGCCACTATGGAAAACAGTATGGAGGTTCCTCAAAAAATTAAAACTTGAACTACCTTATGACCCAGCAATTCCACCTCTAGGTATTTATCCAAAGAAGTCTAATAATTTTGAAGGTATCTGCACTTCTACGTTCATTACAGCATTATTTACAGTAGCCAAGATACGGAAGCAACCTAGGGGTCCATCAATAGATAAAAGGATAAAGAAAATGTCATATATACAATGGAATACTACTCTGCCATAAAAAAGGATGAAATCCTGCCATTTGTGACAACATGGATGATACAGGGTATTATGCGAAGTGAAGTAAGTCAGACACAGAAAAATACCGTATGATTTCACTTGTATGTGAAATCTAAAATATCAAAATAAATGAACAAACAAAACAAAAAAACAAATTTATAGATATGGAGAACAAATTGATGGTCACCAGATGGGAGGGGGTGGGGAGACAGATGAAAAAGGTGAGGGGGGATACAGTCAATAATATTGTGACAAGTTTGTGACAGTACAGCGACAGATTATTAGTGTGGTGATCACATCGTAAGGTACATAAATGGTGAACCGCTGTACTGTACACCTAAAACTATTTTAATACTACACACCAACTATATTTAAGTAACTGTTTTTAAAAGAACCAACACAGGCACATAACTCTCAGACACAACATGGAAGCACACACCTCAGAAGCCAGCAGTCACACACCCTTCAAACAGAGACACACACCCAACATGGCAGCACCCCTGGCGACCAACACGCGCGCACAGCCGGGCGCCTGAGGACGCGCCCCTCGCCTGGCCCCGAGCCCTCGCCCCCACCTGGCGCAGCGCGGCCTCCACCGCGCCGCCCTCCTGCTGCCGGAGCTGCTCCCGGAAGCGCGCCACCTGCTCCAGCAGCGCGTCCACGAGCGAGGGCGCCGCGTCCCCCTCGAGCGCGGCCAGGCGGGCGCGGAGGCGCTCTATGAGGGCGTCTCGCGCGGCCAGCTGGTCCTGCAGGCGCCTCAGCCGCTGCCCGGCCTCGTGGTACAGGCCGCAGAGCGCGGCGGCCGCGCGTGGGGCACCCTCCCGCCCACCGGACACCGCATCCCCAGACGACATGCCTGCGGGCCTGGACGGGAGGGCGCGCGGCCGCCAGACACTTCCGCGCCCGGTCACCTTCCCGGAACTTTAACCGACGTGCCCCGCCCACCGCCTAGAGCCCGGTCACGCCCACCGCCCAGAGCCAGGCCACGCCTACCCATCTGGTCCTGGGCCTTGTGTCTTGCCCACACGCGGATGCCCGGCTTGTCCCCGCGGCCCCATTCCCCCCCATCTGGGGTGTTTTCGGAGAGTCGGGCCCGGACGAGGAGAGGGGTTGAGCGGCCTCTGATGTACCTACCGATGGGAGGGAAAGAGGGTGTCACCAAGTGCTGGACCTGAGTGTGGATCCAAATCCCCCAGCGGCACGCCAGTTGGCCACATGGAGCACCAGGAAGGGGACGACGTTCCAAGCCTGAGCCCAGAGAGGTGCCCTACCCACCCGGTCCCTCACATGCCCCTCTCTAAGGTCGCAAGTAGTAGTAGTATTCTCGGAGCGGAAGACGGGAACTTTTCCACCCTCGCTTCTCAGCATCCCTTTCCTTGTCCCAACTTTCCAGACCAACTCCGAGTGTTCTTCCGTGGCTCCGGCGATTTCCTTTGTCAAAGTCCGAGTTTCCCCCACGATGATGCCCAACCACAAGCGCGGTCTTTCAAAGTTTCCCTCCAGCAGAATCGCTGCTGGCCACTGCCCTGTGTCCCCCTCTGAGCCTGTCACCCTCCCCTTCCCTCTCCCCGTCGCCTCCAGTCCCCTGAAAGGAGCATCGTCCTTTTGCCCCTTGATGTAATTCATAGCCAAGCTTGGGCTGAGCCCACGGAAAACACTCACAGGCGTGTAGAATCACACAAGTGTATCAGCAAAGCTCGCTGGCGCTTGCTTGTCTGCATAGGTGAGGTCAGAGCCAGTGCCCTCACCTGGTAGGGGTGTGGTAGGACGAGCAGGGGGTGCACAGTGCCTGCCCCGCGGTTCTGAATGTCACGTTCTGGTTCGCTGAGACTGTGGCGGAGAAAACGAAAGCACTGGCCCCAGGCCTGGTCGGACTGGGGTGAGTCTTCATTGCTTTTTTGTGTGTGTAACCTGAGGTAGGTCGCTATGAAAATTAATGAAAGGAAACCTCACCCGAATGGAGTCGGGAGGCCGGAAGGGGGAGCCCTCACACAGTACTACTTGGTGCCAATTACGTGAAGATTCCAGAGGCGGCCCCTCACTTCTGTCCCGTGGGCCCTTCTGACCTTGCACGCTCACCTGGTCAGTGGGCGTGGGGCTGAGCGCAGGACTGTGGGCAGTGGAGAGCCAGAGCCCCTGAAAGCTGAGGAGAAGCCTTCACAGGACCCTGGGGCGAAGTGGGGGCAAAGGGGTTCACAGGCCCCTGGAGGATCCCCTGGCCACACTGCCACAGTGACCAATAGCCCACTATTAGCCCACCTGGAGGAAGGACCCCTGACCCAGTGCCCACAATCGTGTCTTCACTGGGTGATCAAAATGAAAGTTCTGTGGGGTTTACCTTCACATCCTGGTGGGCGCAGGCACCTCAGGGCCGCTGGGCTCATGGGCAGAGCTCAGGGATGCCTGACGCCAAGGAAGGGGCCCAGGCAGAGCAGGGGAGACTTGGCTGGGTGCCAGGCTGGCTGGGGCCCTGAGCCGTGGCCCCTGGGGCTTCTGCCTGCCCTCGATGGCACTCTGGGCCTTGGGGAGCCCCCACTGGGCCCTCCCTGGAGTGTCCACAAGGGTGACATGTGACTGGCACTTCTAGGGACCAGCGGGCTTGGGGACCAGAGCTTCAGGCAGAACCCAAAGTGTGTGCAGACTCCACGCTTACCCTGCGCCTGAACACCGACAACCAAACCGTGCGGACCCAGGTCCCCTGTCACTGAACAGTGTGTCGACGTCCAAACCTGTAGAGAATTTTTATAAAAATTCATTTGAGCCCAAACTGGCACCATTTGCCGGGGAGCGAGATCTCAAATACTCCCTTAAATAAGTTTTGCAGCTTTTTTAATGTATTTGGAGTTAAGGAGGGAACAAAGGAAGAAGACCTGGAGGTGGGAAAGCAAGGCAGCGATTGGATTACAGGACAGTTAACGAGATTGTGTGCTCTCTTGAGGGTGGTTATGGATTATTTCAAAGAAATGTTATCCTACATGCACAGAAACAACAGGTAGGGCTGCTTTCAGCCATGATAAGCCTTTCACTAAAGAAGTTCGAAGCCTGGGGCGTGACGACCCACCATGACCTGCCAGTTAGGGATTTATGATCAGATCACCCTGTGAGGTCACTCCACAGAACCCCTTTTTTACCCCGACTCCTGGATGTTCTGGGCACACGCAGCCTGTCCCTGCTGTCCCAGAACTCCTCTTCATATCACTGGACAATCTTGTTCAATTCCAACTTCATGTCAGAGGTACAGATACTGACCTGCTTTCCTTCGTGGGCACCAGCACAGTAGCAGAATTTAATTTCTGTCCTGTTGGTCTAAACTATGGTTTGGTCCAGAAGTTTCCATGGCCTAAGGAGGTGTTCAGCTTGCATAGGGCCTCCCCTCCCCTCCCCTAATATGGTGTCCAGGTGGATTGGAAGGGGGAGCTCAGAGTCCCACGGCTTTGGGAAAGGGGGTCCCTGGCCGTGGTGAGGTCCCTGGGTGAGCTAGTAGTGTTGGCAAGCCAAGTGATCACCCTAGTCTTCCCGATTGCAGGTGTCAGTATTGAGCTGGGTGGACACCAGGGGGCAAGGGTGACAGCAGAAGGGAGAGGCTGCAGGTCTGAGAACAGGGGCCACGGCCAGCCCTCCTGCTATGTTCCAGGTCCATGGGGAGCCCGAGACTGGGGACTCAGAGCTGGCCTTCCCAGAGGCTGCAAGGCTGCCAATGAACAGGAGGGAACATGTCTATTTCATGGTTTGGTGCTAAATGTGTAGCTCTGAAAGGTGTGGACATGTGTACCAGCTGTCTTCTGTCCTCCCATGCACTGTCCGTGATCCTTTGCTTCCTTGATGCTCTGCCATCGAGAGTTTCCTGGCCATGCTCAGTTGTGGCCCGACCAAAGTGGGAGAGAAAGGAGAGTGAAGAATTCCTGTCCAAGCCTTCACAGGCCCAGGACGTCTGTGTTGCTGCTGGATCTGGTTTTGGAGAACTTGCTCTTCACCTGGCAGGCTAAGAGGATGGCAGTACTGGGACAGAGGGGAGGGGAGGGGCAATGTTAAGTAGGACTTTTGAAGGAAGGCTTGCAGAAGTGAAGAGTGAGAAATGCAAATTCCTGGGAGAAGAGGCCTCTAGGCAGAGGGAAGAACCAAGGAAAGGCCCAGAGGCAGGGGTGTGTCTGCCAGTTTCCAGAACAAGGAGGAGGCCCTTGAGACTAAAGGAGTGTGGGTGGGGGAGGGGAGAGAGGAAATGGGGAGCCTTGCAGGGTTCTGGGGAGAAGAGGTTCCATTCAGAGGCTCCTTTAGATATCATAGAACGAAACAATGGTGGCTTGGCCTACAGTGGTGGGAGTGGAGACTGTGAGAACCCAGAAGATTCTGGAGAGCTCCTGAAGGTGGAGCCAACAAGAAATGCTGGTAGATTGTGTGGCTGGCAGAATAATGACCTCCCAAAGGTAGCCTTTCCTAATCCCCAGGCCTATGAACTGTTACCTTCCTTGGCAAGGGAATGGATGAAATGAAGTTTCTAATTAGCTGACTCTAAAATAGGGACACTGTGGACCCAATGTAATCATAGGGGTTCTTCAAAATGGAAGGGAAGGCCAGAGCGGTGCAACATGAGAAAGACTCGACCTGCTGTTTCTGGCGTTGAGGATGGAGGAAGGGGCCACGAGCCAAGACATGTGGTGGTCTCCAGAAAGTGCAAAAGTCCAGGAAACGGATTCTCCCCTCGGAGCCTCCTGAAGGAATGTACGTCTGCAGACATCTTAATTTTAGCCCAGTGAGACCCATGTCAGACGTCTGACCTGCAGAACTGCAAAATAATACATCAGTGTTGTTTTAAGCCACTGAGTTGGACGTGATTGTTACAGCAGTGTCAGCTAAGCACAAAGAGAATCAGGAGGTTTGGGTAGAAATAATGATAGACTTAGTCAAGGGTCTTAGAGTTTGCAAAATGGAAACACAACCAGGCAATACCCAGGGTGTTCCAAAGAAGAAAGAAAAGCAGAGGGTTCCTATCGGAAAAGCACATTCTTGAGAAGAATCAGTTCTCTGGATTGGTCCGAGATGGTAACCTTCCAGGTGTCTGGTGGTCTGGACCTGTGAACGTTCTTTCCTAAGTCCTCCAGAGTTTATCAGAGGGTTATCTGTCGGGGGAAAAGGGAGAGAGAGAGAGAGAGAGGATATAGTTCTCCAAGCATGATTGGAGAGTTCAAAAGTTTGAGTTCCCAGGCTACTAAAAGCAAGAACAGAATCATTTCCTCATGCCACAGCCTACGTGATTTTAGTGATTTAGCAGTTTGACTATAGTGACATTTTATTTCTTCACTCTTTTCCTCAGCACAGGAAATGCATACAGGCTGGGGTGGGGTGTGAGAGAAAGTCGAGGAGCTCATAGGCCTGAGCAAGGAGGAGGGTGGCGCTGCCCTCATGCGGGACCCTAGGGCCTGGCAGTGCTGCATGTGGGGGACCCTCAGCTGAGGTTTGTGGAATGAGTTCAGGTGCTCGGTAAATGTATAGGGCATGCAAGAGTGAATAAATGATTCAATGAGGATGACCTGGGACCCCCACTCTCAAGGGGTGGCTGGGGGTGGGTGTTATCCAGGAGAGGGTCTGGATAACCATACCCCTTGCCAGTTTCCAGGGCTAAGGCAAGCTCAAGCAAGACCTCAGCTGGCCCAGGAGGGGTCAGGGCCCTGCAGCGTTGGGGCCCCCGCTGTTTTTGTCCTGCCCAGCCAGGGTGAAAGGCCTCCCTGAGGTGGGGGACTGCAGGGTACTCCCCCACCCGGCCCTGGAGGAGCAGCCCAGGGAAGGTGGCCTGCTGCTCCCATTGCCTTCCTCCCAGCAGCCTCTTAGCCCAGCCCTGCAGGCGCCCTGCACATACACCACATGCCTGGAAGCCCTTCTGGGAACATAATTTTTCTCCATCTTGCTCCACTTCCCAGACATATTTCGTGCTGGGACATCACCCCAGACTCTCTGGCCCAAAGAGGATTCTAGAAAGTACTGAGCCTTTTGATGGGAGCAGATGGCTCTGGACAGACCTGCCTTTGGCCAAGAAGCCAACTCTTGGGACCCTGAATCTCCTCTTCCAGCCCTGTGCAGGGAGGGGGGGTCTTCTAAGAGGGTCAGCAAGGCAGGCTCTCCCAGCCAGGGTCCCAAGGGCCAGGAGAAGAAGAGAAGACCCTGGGGCAGGGGGGCACTTGCAGGCTGGGGGGGGCACCTTTGGCAAACGCCAGTGGTGGGTGGGTTTGGGCATCACAGCTGAGGATGAGTGGGGCAGGAAGGCAGTAGTACGGCCCTGGCTGGGGGCCGTGACAGACCTCTCCCCCTCTGGCCTCAGGGTTTGCATCTCTTCAGTGGAGAGAAGCCGCGCGCAGCCTGCTTTTACCGTGTACTAAACACATTTGTATCAAGCATCCATGATGTGGCCAGCGTGTGCCATGGCTCCCAGGGAGGCCACCCCATCTGGATTCGGCTAATGTGCCCATAAGCTGCAGGTGACCTCACCTGTGAGGGAGGGGCTCCCTGGAGCCCCCAGCCTCACGATCTGTGGGCTGTGTGGTGATGGCGGCGCTCAGGTCTTTGATGGCTGTCGTTCCTTGTTGGAGCGGTTTTCCTTCTCCTAGGCGCCCCCGCCCCGCAACCCCTTTCCCCCCCACACACACGTCTATGGATCATTCCTGAGGAACGATATGTATTTCATTGCCTGTATTTCATTCCTGGGCAGAGCCTTCTTCTCGGCTACCAGGGTATTGGCTGATATTTGAGGTGTCAGCTGATAACCAAGCTGGTACCTGTCAACTCAGGTATTGGGTGACAGCTAAAGTGTTATCTGCAAGTTAAGATGTTTGATGTTAAAACGTAATGCTGATTGGAGTTATTTATAACAAAGGTTTGTGAAGGCGGAGACTGCAGAGGATGGACAGATCCAAGGAGTGAAGCTCTTAGGTGGTGAATCAGGTCCCCAGCAGCCACCAGCTGGGCTCCTCAGGTGTTTGCCGAGCACCCCACTCCATTCAGAAGCTCCGCTCCTCTCCCGGTGGAAAGTCCCTTCAGGTGGGAACAGCACAGGACAAATGCAGTCCTCACCAAACGCGTGGGGAAGTTGGGGCTCAGAGAGAGGGACTAACTCCAGCCTTGGTGACCCCAGGGCAGAGGCAAGGCTCCCCATGTCCCCCTCACACTCCCCTTAAACTGCTCAGGAACTGACGGCCCTGGGTACCTCTAAAAGCGTGAGCGAAGCAGAGCTAAAATACACAAGGCTGGCTGGAAATATGACAGAGAACCAGATTCTTCCACAGCCCCCACCCACAGCTGGGTCTTTGGACCTCCCCTACCAGGCCACAAGCCGCAGGCTTCTTCTATGGAGTGGCCGGACAGAGGGTCTCCGGATTAGGGGACATCAGACACAGACACAGACATGATGAAAACAAGAGAGCCCAGTGTGCATTAAATGCTGAGACCCCAGCCCTGCCCTCCATGCCCAGGACACTGGCAGCGGGCTTCTTCCTTCCAGGCAGGACGTTGGAGGGGTATTCTCTGGGGAATCTGACCAGCCAGGAGATCCTGGGGGCCATGTCCTGCCAGGTCACTTCATGGTAAAGGTCACAGTCAACAAGCCCTGCTCACAAGTCCCACTATCCAGCCTGAGCAGCCAGCCAGGGTGACCACTGGCACCGTGGAAGATCAAGACAAAATAGAGAAAGGGCAGGGCGGCCGGTTGGCTCAGTTGGTTAGAGCGCGGTGCTCATAACACCAACCTCACCGGTTCGAATCCCACATGGGCCAGTGAGCTGCACCCTCCACAGCTAGAGTGAAAACAGCGGCTCGACTTGGAGCTGTTGGGTCCTGGAAAAACACACTGTTCCCCAATACTCCCCAAATAAAAAAACAAAATAGAGAAAGGGCAATTGGGAGGATGCAGAAACTGTGCTGGGAGAAGAAGACTTAGGAAAACATCACCAATGTCCCCAACAAGAAAAGAGGAAACTTTGTATTCATGAAACAGGAACTTGGTGCTCTGAAACATTTACAGAATGTGAAAAGCACTCAGAAGTTAAAGAGATGACGACCATGTAGATGGAACACTCGATAGAAGAGTCAGAAGATAAGATTGAGGAAATCTTAAAAACTCATAGACACAGACAATAGTTTAGTGGTTACCAGAGAGTAAGGGGGGTGGGGGGTGGGAGATGAGGGTAAGGGGGATCAAATATATGGTGATGGAAGGAGAACTGCCTCTGGGTGGCGAACACACAATGTAATTTATAGATGATGTGATACAGAATTGTACACCTGAAATCTGTAATTTTACTAACAATTGTCACCCCAATAAATTAAAAAAGAAAAAGATTGAGGAAATCTTGCAGAAAGTAGGGCAAAAAGTTGAAAATTAAAGAAAAAAAGAGAGGAAGGTATTAGAGACCCTATTGAGGAGGTCTAACATCTACGTAATAGAAGTTTTAGAGAGAAAAGGAGGGAAGAAAAAAATGAAAGATATCATTGAAAACATTTCACAGAAATTAAGCCTGAGTTTCCAGATTGGAAGGACCCACTGACTGCTCAGATCTAAGAATGAAAAGAGATGCATACAGGGCAGCCGGTTGGCTCAGTTGGTTAGAGCGCGGTGCTCATAACACCAACATCACCAGTTTGAGTCCCATATGGGCCAGTGAGCTGCACCCTCCACAACTAGATTGAAAACAACGACTTGGTTTGGAGCTGATGGGTCCTGGCAAAACACACTGTTCCCCAATATGCTCCAATAAAAAAAAAATAAAAATAAATAGATGCATACAAAGGGCATATTGAAGGGGGATTTCAGGACCCTGGAGACAAACAAAAGACCCTGCAGTGTTCAGAGAGAAAGAAGAGGTAACACACCAATGACTGGGGTCTGATTGGCAAAGCTGGAAGATAATTCTCAACATTCTGAAATTAAATGCTTTCTAAGCTACAGTTTTATCCTCATCCACACCAAATCAAGAGTGAGGGTAGAAAAGAGGTATTTTCAGA
Organism: Rhinolophus ferrumequinum; assembly: GCF_004115265.2. Lineage (NCBI taxonomy): Eukaryota > Metazoa > Chordata > Mammalia > Chiroptera > Rhinolophidae > Rhinolophus > Rhinolophus ferrumequinum. Next base: position 86,559,193 of record NC_046288.1, on the reverse strand, counting down.
ATGATAAGGCTTCAAAAGTGCACATCCCAGTACCCTTTCTCAGGAAGCTACTTCGGGGTGTACTCCACCAAACGGAGGGAGGAAACCAAGAAAGGGGAAGTGTGGAATGCAGGAAGCAGGGGATCCTGCAGCAGAGAGAACCGTGGAGGGAACCTCAGATACGACTTTACCCTTAATTCACAGCATGCTGGTGAATGCTGTGCCCCAGCTTAGAGAGCAGAGTCTGAGTTGACAGAATACCTGACACACCGGGATGTCTTGGGCAAAATTGGACATTGGGCAGCATTTAGAGAAGAATTAGTAACGAGAAATAAGCAAAATAAAAGACATTGACTCCAAGGAAAAGAAGTTGAGCCAAAAAAGGAAAAAGTGCCCGCCACCCATTACATGGCTCAGGCACGAGGAGCATCTAGGTAGTGTCATGCTGTCACCTGTGACTGTCTAAACACAGTGGTGACAGAATGATCGTGGAGGTCAGGAAGTAGCATGTAAGTGTGTTGTTTGAGGATGTGAAGTGAAACCAAAAGAATGAGCTAAAAGTTGCCATGGAAAATGAGGAGTTGGGCCGGGTTGTTTTGTAAGAAACCTTGTGAAACTAGGTTAACTTATTAGCATGCATAGCTCTGGTTAAAACACACTCCGAGGAGTGACTGCGAAGTTTGACCTTGTTGGTAAATTGGGAGAATGTGAACTTGTGTCTCAGAACCAACTCATTTTTGTCCAGCTGCAGGAAGAGTGCCTAGAAGTTCTCCTCACACTGAGCAAACACGTGAATGTGCAGCTTGTACCGACTGTCAGCATTTCAACTTCAAGAAGCAAAAAATTGTCCCATTGTTCCCATTTGTATTTATGTAATTACTAGTGAGGTAGAACAAGTTTCAACCTGGCTTATGGGTCACATGTAGTTCTTTTTTGTGAATTGCTATGTGTGCCCATTTTAACTAAAGGTAGAAACTTTAATAACCTGTAAAAATGCTTTTATATCTACCCCAATTTGGCGTCGCCTTTAGTGGTCGTGTCTATTGGCTCTTCCCTTTATACCCAAAAGCTGGTCGTGTCCCTCTGCCATTGTACCTTGAAAATCTGCCTCACCATCTCCATAGTATATTATCATCCACGTTTTCTTTTAACATGTTTTAGGTTCTTTTTTTCACATTTAAGTCTTTGATCTGGCTGACTGAGGGTCTCTTTCTCCCCCTAATGGCTAACCAGGCATTCCAACGCTATTTACGAATGAGTTGAAATAAGCAGACATGACTTTACCCTTAATTTGTTACACTATGACACAGGAAAACAAAAAGGCACCTGTGTTTCTGTGTGGTTCCGTGTGAGCTGCAGAGCCCAGGTCCCCCGCGTGAGCCTCTCTTCTCGGACTCCCGGTTTTCTCCTCCGAAAGTAAGGCTCACTGCCATCTCCTAGTGGCTGCAGGACACCTGGCACAGCAGGTGTTGAGGGAAGGCGCTGCAGCCCCGCCTCCAGGAGCCCTCTCCTCACTGGCTTCCTGGCCATCCTCACACTAACGCCAGCTTCCCTGTGAGATGCTCCTAGAGTTCTTGCTAGGCCATCGGCCCCTTTCCCCACCAGGAGGGCTGTGTCTCCTCCTACCCACCACTGGCCAGCTCTGGAGTGGGCATGGCTCAGAAGTTCACTGGGAAGAGCCCGCGCCCATCTTCTCCCAGCCCCATCCACTGTCAGAGATTGGGAAGGAGGGAGTGGGCAGGGGCAGAAGCAGGGCACCCTGGACCAGAGCCATTCTGGGTGATTGTCGTGGGCTCGCTCAGGCCGAGTACCGAGCCTGGGGCATAGGTGACTTCAGCTTAGCCTGGTGGGGAGGAGAGCAGAGGAGGCACCATGAGTTCAGCTCACTGGCCAGAGCAGGGCACATTGGGAAGGGGGTGTGCCCAGGGCAGCAGCGGGGGGCCTTAGAGTTGCCCACCATGGTGTGGGGGACCCACGGGAGTGGGAATTGAGCCAAAGCCCACTCTTGAGAACGGATGAGTGGAAAGGGAGAGGGAGTGATTCCCTGGGGGCCCTGGGCTGAGCAGGTGGCTGAGGCTCTGGAGAGACCCACACAGAACCCGCGGAAGGCCCCCCCGGGGGAGTTCTGGGAGCCTGGTGGGCAGCTCCTTCATTCACTCCCTGCAAGGCAGCCAGGTCTCTCCAGAGGCATGGAGGGCAAAGCTGGGGGAGCTGACTCTCTTTTGAGGGTCCCCTTCCAGGCTCACCTCTGGTGCAGGGGGTCTCAAAGTTGCACGGGCCTCCTCACACCCGTTCATCTCATGTACCTCATCCCAGTGTCCAGTTGGAAGGGCCAGATGCCCCCCTGCCCCTGTGCTGGGGTGGTAAGTGGGGGCCCCCTTGGGGATGACATGAGGCCTTCACATCCTGAGGACCACACTTCCCCTTCCCAGGCCCCATATGGGCTTCCCCTTGCAGACCATGGTGCCTTCCTGGAGGTCACGTGGACTCAGGAACGTTTGGGAGGCAGAAGGGCAGAGAAGGCTCTGTGTGTACAAACACCAACCCCCTCCATACCACCAGGGCCGGAAGTGGGACCCAGAATAGAATGGGCCTCTTTCAAGTTCCAAATTCGGCTCTGGGGGCTGAGAGGAGAGTGTTTGGATATAAAAATAGAAATGCGAGTGTGTGCGTGGGCCACGTCCTCCACCCACGGTAGGTGGTGTTTTAAAATAGATCTCCCTAGTGGGGCCTGCCTGATCCTGTTATTCTATGCAGAAAATGTACCCAGACGAACCTCTCAGAGGGCAAGGTAGCAGCTGACCCAGGTTTGGGGGTGCTGATGGTGGCTGGCAGTCAGGGTGCAGCCCGTTTGGGGAGGGGCACTGACTGGCCCTTCAGTTGGCCTCACAGCCTCAGGATTCTCCTGCCCTCCAGGGCTTTGCACGGGCTGTGACCTGCCAGGAGAGCTCTCCCAGGTCATCATCAGGTCTCCGTCCCACGGTCCCCAGACACCCTGCTCTGACTGCCAGACTGTCTTAGGCTGGCGGAGAGGGAGCAGATGCGGAGCACACAGTCCAGCCAGGCCTGTACCTGCCATGAGGGGCAGCGGGGCAAGCCAGGTGCAGGCCATGCCCCCCAGTGGTTCACCTGGGCAGCCTGGCCAGAAGCCCACAGCCTGGGGCCACCCACCGAGGGCAGCCTCTGAGCAGGGCCTTGTTTGGGACAATGCTCGGGACCCAGAAAGAGTCATCCAGGGGATGGGGACGTCCAGCCAGTCCTGTGCAGTGTGATGGGGGAAGCTGGAATGGAGGTGGACATGTGGGCAGGAGAGCTGGAGGCCTGGAGGACTCCTGCAGGGGGGCGGTGATACTAGGGGCTCTCCCAGCAGAGGGACAGGAGTGTTGGGGGCAGAGGGGAACCAGCTGCTGAGCTCTGACGTGAAGTCTGGATGGACTCCCCATTTCTAGCTCAGCACACAGGCGTGCAGTGAGTCCCCCCACACACACAGAGACCCTCCTTCTGGCCCCATTCCCTCTCTGCTGCTCTCTCCTTGGTTTCAACAAAGGAAAAACACCCCACCTGCCACCCAGGGCGACCCGGCATAAGAGAGCACTGGAGGCCTGTCCTGGGAGCCAGGACGGGCTGGAGCCCAAGGCAGGCAGCTCCCGCTCAGCCCGTCCCCCATGCGGGAGCGCACAGTGTGAGCCAGACACTATTCTCAGAGCCACTGCCTGTGGGACGTCCCCCAGAGCCCAACCAGCTACTCCAGCTCCCCTTGGAGGGGCTGGGGGAGTGGGTTGGAGCTGGTTCCCCAATGTCCCCAGCTGAGCAGACAAGCTGCCTGGAAACAGACCTGCCGGGTGAGCTCTCTCCTTATAGCCTGCCTGGTGAGGAGGCGCTCAGTATGATCACAGGGCTATTCCTGGGGTTGGGAGGAGTGAGAAGGTCGATGCTTCGGGGTCAGCATCAATCACAGGGACCCAGCTCTGCACGCAGCTCTGTCTGAACCTGCCCTATCCTTGGGGCTGCCCTTGAAGCCTTGTCTTTTCATTCATTAACTATTTAGTGAGCATGTACTCTGTGACAGGCAGGCCCTGAGGCCCTGGGGAAGCAGCAGTGATGCAGGCAAACATTGTCCTGACCCTGCAAGATGACACTCCAGGTGGGGTCCAACTGTAACAAATAAAAAGATATAGGAGTTCAGAGGAGGACAGAGGAGGGAGGGAACGTGACTGTGGACAGCTTTGAAAAGAGAGGTGAGGAGCGAACTGTCTAATAAAATGATATTGAAGCAGAGGCCGAGGGAGTTAGGGAGATGAGCCTCGCAGTAATCTGGGCGAGGAGTGACCTAGGAGGAGGGAGCTGCACGTGCAAAGGCCCTGAGGTGGGAACGTGCCTGACATGGTTGGAGGAGCAGCAGAGAGGCCAGGTGGTGAGAGTGGGGACTGGGGAGAGAGGAGTTCAGAGAGGGAACAGCGAGATCGTACAGGTGTGTGCCCATGGTGAGGACACCAGCATTTACTCTGGGAGGTTCCAGAGCATAGAAGTGACGTGAGCCGACTGACACAGATCAGATTCCTCCAATGTGCCATGGACAGAGGCAGGCAAGGACAGGAGCTGGGGAGCAGATGAGAGGATGGGGTGGGGAGCGGCAGAGAATGGTCAGAGAGAAGCACTAGGGCTTCCAGACAGACAGGACTCAGAGTGAGACAGGAGGGGCATCAAGAGTGAACCCAAGTTTGCCAGCATGAGACTGGGATGGCTGGGGAAACGAGGTGCTGGCTTTCGGACAGACGTGTTAAATCTGTGACGTTTAGCAACACCCAGGGAGAGATGGCAAGTGGGCTGTGGATCACGAGCCTGGTGGTCAGTGCAGAGGTGGGCGCAGCGATGTGACTTTGGGCATTGTCAGGGCTTGTGAAGGTGCCGCTTATAGCCCGAGGCTCTGGGGGAGGCGATGACCCCTGGGCCGGCGGCAGATCTTGCCCCCACCCCATCCTGGTCTTAACGGTCCCCCACAGAATGCAGATGCCTCTGGATGTTCTGGATCCTGGTGCAGCCCAGCAAATCAGCAGCCATGGCTACCCTAGTGATGGGCGTGGCAGGGGCACCTGCCCTGTCCTTTGGCCATCACCCCGAGAGTGTGGCTCAGGCATCACCTGTGTGCTTTAATGTCATGCTCTGTAGAGGCCCTCCACCCTTCTCCCCTGCCCAGCCAGGGGTCCTTGCCTCACCTCTGCTCACCTGCAGCACTGGGCCTACCTACACACCCTCCCTCTCACCCATGCCTGTCCTGCCAGCTCCCAAGGGAACCCCTGGGTGCCCTGCTCTTCTGGCCTCTGCCTCCTGCAGTTCCTGGCTCTGCAGGCTGCTCCGAGCTGCCTGGAGTCCCAACCAGGGTCCCCCTTCCCCTACACCCTTTGCGCTGGACTGGCAAGGCAGGACAGGAGGAATGTGAGTTGTGGGGTTCTCTGTTCCCCGTTTGGCTGAGACGCCCTGCACACAGAGGCACCTTTGCCTTCTGGGTGTCAATCCTCTGGGGCAATCCTCTGGGTCTGCAGTGACCCTGGTAACGAGGTCTCTGGGTCCTGGTCTGCCATCCGTCACCTCAGAGCTTGCAGCCCCTGCCCATTCTGCCCTGAGGTCATGCTTTAGAGGGAGGCACCGAAGTCTGACTTTGCTTCACTCGGTTCCTGGTTTCTGTCCCTCTCCTCAGCCACATGCTCCAGGAAGAGGTCACTCACTGTGACACGATGGTGTCTGCTTGTGTGTCCATCTGCTCCCTTCTAGGAGCCACAAGGGCAAGATTTCCCTGCATCAGCCAGGGCAGGCACTTGGTCTGCTGCACCAGACATCAGGAAAGAAGTGTGTCCAGCCCCAAGACAGTGAGCAGTCCGTCAGGAGCTCTGGCCCAGCCGAGCCAGCACTAAGCCCTGTTCCAGGAGTGGGGTGGCCACATGGGTGCTCACGGTAGCTGAGCCTGGCCACTTCCACAACGGACTTGTGAGCTGGAGGGGCAGGATTTCAGGATATCTGGAGCCCACATCCAGCCCTGACAACCTGGAGTGGGTGGGTGGAGTCACAGACTGGGGCCAGGGTGAGGGGTGGCCCTGGGCCAGGCAGGGCACCTGTTTGCCCACCCTGGCAGATGAAATGCTGGGATGCCAGCACTCTGCTCCCCCTTCCTCCCCCAAAAGTTCTCCTGCCAGCTCTCCAGCCAAAGGGCCCTCTCGTTTGACAGATGGGGAAACTGAGGCTCTGTTGGCTGAAGACTCCCCTGTAGCCTCAGCCACCTCTAGCCACCTCCAGCCGCCTCACCCCTGGCCTTTCTGCTTCCTCTCCAGCGGCCTTGGTCTCTTCCTGGGGGGCTCAGAGCCTGGTCACTTGGTTTTCTGGCCTCTCTCACTCACCCCATCCCTGGTTAACTTCTCCAATCCCAAGTGTGTCTCACCAGTGAGGATGTGTGCTGCTGCAGCCACGTGTCCCCTTTCTGGGGCTTAGGACCCATTGCTGGGCAGCTCTGGGACAGGATCACAGGGCTGAGGGGCAGCGCCTCCTCCAGTGGGGCCACCGGGTGTCACAGGGCAGGACACACACAAGGAACAGACACACTTCATGTTCCTTCGCTTACGTGTATTTCCTGAGCACCGTGTGCAGTGCTCGGACAGCGCGACCATACCCACAGCCAAGACCGGTTTTGTCCTTGGGAATCAGGGTGGTGAAAGGTGGAGCCCCCTCCCCCTTTAGTCCCTGCGCCCAACCTCAGACCCCCATGACTCCGAGTTCCACCCAGGGGCCTCAAGCACCACATATATCGCTGGGGGCCTGGGGCGGGGCGGGGGCGGGGCCTCGGAGCCGGGGGAGGCGGGGCCGGACACGCCGGGCGGGGCCGGGCACGCGGGGCGGGGCCGCGCGGGACCGAGCTCCCGGCGGCAGGCTGGGCGGGCGGGAGCGCCTGGCGGCCCAGCCGGGAGCCGCCGCCAGGACGCAGAGTCCACAGGCCGGAGCAGAACCTCGGCGGGTAAGGCACAGAGGCGGGACCCGGACGGGCGGGGCGCGATAGCGTCCCCTGGCCGGCCCCTGTCCCTGGGGCCGGGGTCCTCGCGGTAGGGCGGGCGGGGGCGGTCAGCTCGGGCGCGCGCGGGGGCTTGGCGGCGCCACTGCCTGGAAAAGCGCGCGGGTTCGGGGGTGCGCTGGGTGCGCCCTGGAAGTCTGGGTACGGGGGTCGGTGGCGTCCCGAGTCCTGAGTCCCTCGAATGCTTCTGACCACTGCTACCCCAGGCCCCTGGGGCTCGCAGGCTGCCGCAGGACCCCATTACACTACGCACCGACGGGGCCTCCGAAGGCTCAGGTGGGGAATATGTTCCCATCTCCTCTCGGTAATCCAGACTTGCCTTCCCTCAGCTGATTCAACGAAGGTGCGAGGAAAGGCGCCTATACGAGCTGAAGTGTGGGTGACTAATAGCCCCGTGGCTCTGGGGGGGCGGTGGTGTCTGAGACTCTTATTCTGGGGAACAGTGAAGTGTCAGAGAGGATGGCAGAGTGGGTGAGACAGTTGGGGGTTGGGGACTGCCTCCCACATGTGGAAGCAGCCAGCTCTCTTCTGCTGCTCTGGGCTTTGGCTTCCCCTGGTAAAGTGGCGCTGACAATTGGCTCCCTGGGTGTTTGTGTGAGAGAGAAAGGGGGTGGAGGGGGTCTGAGCACTGCTGCACTGTCCGGGCCCGGAGCCCACGCCCTCTGCAAGCTGTGTGACCCTGAGCGCCTCACATCCTCGCTCTGTGCCTTGTTTGCTCATCTGTCACTGCCGGTGATGTCTGTGCCTGCCCGTTGGATGGCCATTCTGAGTCAAGTGCCTCTCAGCACTGGCCCTGGCCGCTGGGTGCGGCGTGGCTGGGGTAGCCGTTTGGACCAGACTTGTGTGACCTGCTGACGAGGCGTGTAAGCAGGCTCAGGGGGCTCAGGAGATGTGACTTACCCGGATGATGATAATGATGATGACGTGTGTAGAATTTTTTCGTGACAGCCTGAGGGGCCAGGCAAGTCCTGGAGTGGGAGCAGGATTCCAGGTTCAAGTACAGCCCGGCACTGACCCTGGGTCAGCCCCTGCCCTCTCTGGCCGGAGCTCTGCAAGACCAGTGGAGGGGACTGAGCTCCACTTCCTGTGTCTTCTTCCACTTTGTCTTTACCCAGGACACCCATGCAGGGGACTCTCTGGGGCCAGGGGGCCAGGAAGGGGGCTCTGAGAGGTGAGGACTCTGTCAAAGTCGCCTCCCCCCAGTACTTGGCTCCGTGCCCTGTGTTGGGACATACCCTGGGCAGAGGGGGCAGGCCAGCCCTTGTCAGCCATATGGAGAGAAGGGTGCTGACAGAGGGCCTGGCCTTTTTGGGGGAGACCCTCAGGCCTACAGAGCCAGGGAGAAGCCACCAAGGAGGTTGGCCGGAGAGACAGAAGGAGGCTGGGCAGCCTCCAGATCCTCCTTGGTCCTTCCTGTTCACATGGACGGAGGAGAGTGGGGTGCTGATCAGTCCCTCCCCCTCCCCCACACACACGCATGCCTACAGATGGGAACTTGAGGGGCATGGAGAGACAAAGTGGCCCAGCCGTGGTCACAGAGGTCCTGGCTTTGGATCTACCAGCCGTGTGAGCTTGGCCAGGAGGCTTCACACAGCTGGGCCCTGCTTCCCTTGTCCATACAATGCAGGTACTGGACTACTTTCTACCTCAGGGGTGGCTGTGTGGCCAGGGGGCTGGCGGTGGCACATGGTTGGTATTCAGTGACTGTGAGTCACTCGGGTTGCTTTCCCTAGCCCGCAGGGCTGAACAGCAGGGACCACGGGGCTACCTCTGCTTGGAGGTAGGGTGGGGGTGGGGCCAGGCCTGGAGAAGTCTGGGGCAAAGGGCAGGTTCTCAGGTCCCCGCCCACTTGGGGTTCATGGCAAAGGCCTGAGTCCATCAGGAGCGGCCAGGTTGGGGAGCCACCTGGGTCCTCTTGGCTCCTGTCCTTGAAGCTCTGTCGTGGGACACTAAGGGTCAGTGACTGACAGGCCATCCCCTCCCTTCTCTGGCTGGTTAGTAGGTGGCCTCAGTGAGACCTGGGCACACGCCCATATGGTCCTTTACTAACCTTAGTTATCCTGGCCAGCACTGGGCAGCCTGGCTGAGGGAGGCGGGCTACAGGTGGCTGGTGAATGCAGGGTTTGCAAGCAGGAGGACTCCCTGAGCCATGGCTGAGGGCCATGAAGGTGGGGACAGACTGAGCCAAAGGCTGGCAGTGGGGAGGGTGGCAGACCAGTTTGACCAGAGTGGCCTGGTGTGCACCGGATATGCTGAGGGTGTGTATGGGGACATGGATGAAAGTGCAGAGGGGCCTGGCAGGCAAGGAGTGGGCTCTCAGGACGCCGAAATCCTCCCCAGGGTAGGTGGTCCCTCTCCAGAAGACCTCTGGATCTCCCCAGTGGCCCTGATCAGGCATCCAAGAGCCAGAGACAGTCACACGTGTGGGTTACCTAAGTCCAGAGATGGTGGTGGGCAGATTCGGGGCTTTTTGTAGCCTGGGGCGGGCAGGCTTCACTGCCCATGGCTGGGGCTGTGCACAGGAGGGCAGGCACAGGGCTGAGAGAAACGGAGCTGCCTCTCGGCCACGGCCAGGAAAGCTGAGCCGTCTTGTGAATTACACTGCCTGATGCTCAGGTGATGGAAACCCCTGCCTCTGGGCCACACTGATGGATTTGGGCTGGGGGCCAGGCTCCTGACCTGCACCTGAACTCCCGGAGCTGTACGAGGGAGGGGCAAGCCCAGGCTGGGCTCTCAGGGGTGAGGGGGCCGCATGGTGCTTGAGGTGGCATGGGCTCCCAGGAGGGCATGAAGGTCCCCCCACCTCCTTCCTTCTCCCCAGGTGCCAGAACTTGTGAGGTTCCAGCTCTGAGGCCCCCTGAGTGGTCAGCCCCTGCTTGACCCTGTCCCAGGTCACAGAGCACGCTGGAACCTGCTGGCAGGACTGGTGTTTCATTCACCCCTGGCCCCAAGATCCAGAGGTGACTGACCCTCAGACCACATGGGCCTCCCAGAAGGGTGTGGTTTGGCCTGGGGAGGTCAGCGGGCCTGAGGGGTTGGCAGGGCACCCTCTGTGGCATCCACAGCCCACCCCTGAGGCCACACTGTTCTGAGAGGAGCCCTCTGCGTCCTTGTGAATCAGATGTTTATTGTGAGTCTGCGGCTCACTGCCAAGGAAACCCATTCCAGGCCACTGGGTGGGGTGTAGGCTCATGCCTGCTCAAGCCTGTAGATGGAGGTGAAGTCCCTGCGCCAGGGTCTGCCTGGTTGATTGGAGACAACCCTGAGGGGGTGGCGTGCATACTGGGGCTGGGGGGGGGGAGCTCCCTGACAGAGCGGGAGAGGGTGCTGAGCCAGCCTGGGCTGGCTTCCCCGGGGGCTCCTGAGTCAGCGCCGAGCTTCTCCAGGCAGCAGAGGAGCATCTGTGTGCCCTTTGTGTCTGAGCAACTGGGCTTCAGCTCCCTCCTTGAGAAATGGGGTAAAGACGGTTCTAGCTCATGGTGGCTGAGCCCTCACGGTGGGCATCTGGAGCCCTGTGAGGACCCCATCCAGGCGGTTCGCCCAACCCAGGCTGGGCCTCCACACCCTTGACCCTGCAGCTCCATTTTGAGGATTTCCTCCAGCCTTGCCCGAGGAGGTGTTGTAATCCAGCACCTCTGTTCTGTGGCATCAGAGGGGCCTCACACCCTGTCCTGCAGCCCTGCCCATTGCCCTGAGGCAGGGGTAGGAACCAGCCAAGCTCCCAGCGCAGCAAGGTGAGCCTGGCCTGAACTGCCAGGTGGGCCTCGGCCTGGCCCCACAGCTTTGGGAGCCTGGGGCGGCACCCAAAGTCCACCTGGAGCCCTGGCTGGGGTCCTGGGCCTTCGCCCCCACTCCAGCCCCTGACTCTGTGGTAGACGCCCTTCAGAAACCTGCCCCCTCTGCTCCTCTCATGCATGCTGGGTGCCCTGAGTGCCAGGCCCTGGGCCAGGCATGGACCCCAGGAGTGGACAGACCTGCAGGTCGGAGGGCAAGATCTGCTAACAGATGCCCTCAGGTAGCAGCTCAGCCTGTCTGCCCCACGCTGCTATTCCCTCGCTCAGAGGTAGTTTAAGAAAAGGCATAAGCGTCTGTGTGCAGGGGACCCTCCCTGCCCACCCCCGAGCTGGGTGCCTCCTCTAAGCTCCCAGCCTGGTTCCTGGCCACCATGTTTACCTGGCTGCCTTCCCTGCCTAACTGGGAACTCACGGAGGACAGGGCCACATGTGGGTGCACGTGCCCAGCTGTGCCTACGTGGCCTGGCCCAGGGGAATGGTGAGGGCAAGTGTGGGCTTTCTCAGTCCCACCAGAGCATTGAGAATCTTCTGCAGACCTGAAGCACGGGCAGGCAGGCACGGCAGGCAGGCGAGGCTCTGCAGGCTGGGGCAGCGCCCGGCTGGGGGCAGGCGCTCTTTGAAGTTGGCTGTGGCTCCCAGCCTCGCCTGTGTTTAACTCTGCTCAGCATCAGAGACAAATGTGCCCTGTCACCCTGGAAGTCCCCTGCCGCAGGATTGGCAGAGTTTTGGGTCAGATAATAATGGGTTGTTGTGCTGCGGCCTTGCTCCAAACTCTCCGGGTTTCCATCACAGCTCCCCGCAACCCCGCCGCTGCCCCCGATGGGGCTCCCGCTCGTAGCCCTCCACAATCACCACTGCTGTCCCCGGTCTCTGTGGCCCCAGGAGCTGTACCGATGAGGAGGCTGAGGCCCGGCCAGGTATCCGTGAGGTCACAGTGCTGGGGGCCTGGCCCTGGCAGGAAGGTCAGTGGTCAGCTGGGTGGGTGTGACCATGGTAGGCAGAGGACAGAGTGGCTATGTCCCCTGACCCTCAGCACAGGACGGGCGGTGACTGCCTGTTGCCATCATCATGCAGCCTGAAACCTCTAGGAATGCATGGTGGCCGCCTGGTGCGGTTTGTGCTTCCTGATAGACACCCTGGCTGTGGGCTGGAGGCCGCAGAGGGCCTCAGAGCCCCCCGTTAGCGTCAGGCCACCGAGGCCTCCCTGCTCACCCACCCAGCTCTTGTCAGAGCCCATGGCGCTTGGGGTGGAACCCTAGCTTCCCGCCACCCTGCACCCCCGCCCCCGTCTCAGGACCTTGTCTGTGCTGTGCCCCTACTGGCCACCCTGCGCCCACAAAGTCCTCCCTCTCTCTGTGTTGTCTTCTCTCAGATCCCACCCAGGGGGAGGGTACACTACTCTCAGGGGCCTCCTGGCAAGTGCCAGGCTGGGAGGCCCAGTGCCAGGTCCTTGCCACATAGCTGAGAGAGCTCAGTGTGGGCTGTGAGGGCAGGAGACTCTGGGATAACGTCCCTCCGGGGTCTCACCAGGACCTGGCCCAGTTTGGTTGCAGACTCTGGGCTGGGCTGCCCTGAGGAGGCTCATGCCTGGTCCTTTTTATCAGGGGAGCTGTCCCCGGCCTGGGGGAAGGGCCCAGAGAGAGCCCCAGGTTTTGGCCCAGCCGGCGCTCAGGTTCAGTGGACCTGGTGTCCACTTGCTATAACATGGAGCGAGGGGTGGAGCCCGTTTCTGAGTCCCCCAACCCATCCTGGCTGGGGTCCTGGGCGCCTGGCCTCGTAAGGTTTGCCACTTGGGGCAGGGGCTCTCTGAGATCAGTCTTCCCATTTTCTTGAGAACGTGACCAGGAGGTGAAGTGCTGTGGTTGGTGCTGGCCATGCCCTCTCTGGGGGCAGGAAGTCGCTGGGGAAGGAAGAGGGTTGAGAAAGAGGACCCCCACTTCCCCGGGAGGATCTGGGAGGACCTGCCCAAGCCAAGGTTCCTGCCAGCTGGGCACTGAGGGGGCAGCTGGCTCAGGAACGGGACCTTGGGAAGCAGGGGGACACGGCCCATTCTGGGCTCAGGCCAGTGGCCTCCATGTGGATTCACCCCCCTCACAGACCGGCACCCCTTCCAGTGGGCAGCACCCAAGAACAGTGCAGGAGATGCTGTGTGGGATAGCCAAGGCGGGGGGCCTTCTGGGGGTGGGAGCAGGAAGTGGGCGGGGCCAGGCCGAGGGTCCTGCTGTGTGTGTGTGTGTGTGTGTGTGTGTGTGTGTGTGTGTGTGTGTGTGTGTGGTGCAGAGGCTCTGAGGGAGAGGCAGGGAGGAGGCCGGGGGGCTGGAGGTTGGGCGCAGGGCATGGGAAGGTTTTGAGCAGGGGCTGCTTTATGTTTTCAAAGCTCCGTCTGGGGTCTAGGACCCCTAGCTCCCGAAGCAGTGGCTGAAGAGGCTCGGGAAAGACCTGGGTGTGTGGTGGGGGTAAGGGGTCAGCGGACCAAGGTGGAGTCAGTGACTCCACTGAGGGGCTACTAGGGCTAGGGGTGCAGAGCTGGTGAGCCTGGGGCACAGCCTGGTAGGACCGACTCTGCCCTCACCCCCAGTCTTCTTTGCTGGCTTTTCTGGCCAACAGTGTTGTGACCCTCTGTCTCCCTGGGGAGGGGGTGGTGTCCCTATAGGGCCCACTGAGCCGTGCCTCCTCCCCCACCCAGTGCAGGCTGCCCCCGCCCCGTGGTGGGGCCCCAGCCAGGCAGAAGCGTTGGGTGCTGGCGCTCAGGGCTTGGTTCCTGGCCCTGCTGACTACCAGAAGCCACCTTGCCTCTGGGAGCGTCAGGCCAACCCCTGGGTGAGAGCATTTGCCCTGTGCATGATGGCCCCTCCGGGCCAGTGGCTGGGCCAGGAGGGCACTTTGCTGGGGGAATCTAGTGCTCTAAGGTCCCTGGGCCAGGGGTGGGGTGTGGGGCTGCTGGGCAGACCGGAGAGCCAGACCGTGGGGCTGACGCAGGTCTGAGGCTGGGGCAGCCCGGGAACCTGACTGGAGCCGCCCACCCTTTGAGGAAGGGCCGGGCCTGGAGTCCCCAGGGAGCAGTGGGCATGAGCCTCCACCAGAGGCCCTCTTCTTCAGCCCTACACTGGGCTCTGTGACCCCCCCCCAGACCGCCTGGGGACCCCTGAGGACACCAGTACCCAGCCTCACTATGGGGCATCAGTAGGTGTTTTGGGGACAGAAGTTTGCCGGCGGGGACAGCATGAGGCAGCCAGGGAAGGGCAGCGAAGTGTCCACTATGGTTGAGCACCAAGCAGGAGACAGCCTCGGCCTTCAGACTGAGAACGATCACTCGCCTTTGAGAGTCACCTCTGCTGTGCTGGGATGGGCTGGGGGGATCCCACTGCACCACGGGCCTTGGAAAAGGGACAGTGTTCATGACGGCAGGATGGCTGGATGGAAACCTTGTCCTGTCTCCTGCCCTGTCTATCAAGGGCTGGGCCCCGATGGCACTGGGAGGGGCAGGGGAAGCAGGCCACTTTCCCGCCAACCCCGGGCCCACTGCCAGACCCTCTCCTCACTGGGCCTGTGAACAATGGGGCAGTGTGAGGGTGCTTGGGAACAGTCAGGTCAGCCAGGCCCCCTGTGGGCCCACGCGAGGGGCCAGGACAGGAGCCAGCGGCCATGAGTCATCCAGTCCAGCGCCCAAGCCCGGGTTTCCCAGGCTGAAGAGGAACACGCTGCTCTCAGTTCCCCAACCCATAGGGTTGGCCTGCTCCTCCTTCCTTTCTTTTGCCCCTCTGTCCTCCTCTTCCTGCCTCCTGTCTCTCCCTCCCTCCCTCGGGGCCTGTCTGTCCCCCTGCCTCTGAGCCAGAGACCCAGGCCCCTGCACACTGCAGCCCCTTGGTGCTGCTCTGCAGGCCTGTGGGTGACCCCAGGAGGCAGCCAGTGAGAGGACATGACCCGGCCCAGACGTGGGATCTCCTGAGCCTAACCTAAACTTGCCAGAATAAAAAGTGGCCCAAAGAGAAAGACGATGCGATTAAAAAAAACCAACCAAACAAAAAAAACAACTCAGTAAAAATTAATCGACAGCATCAAAGAAGAAAAATGTTCGAAAACAGCCTAACAATATTAAGGGTAAAAGTACATGGATTAAAACTGAAGCAAGACCTCACCCTAAAATGCTAAAGTGAGTGGAAGGAGGAGTGTGTCGATGATAGCTGTCGAGGGTTCCGGCCTGTGGCAGGGGGGCAGGGGGCCAGGACCCACAGGACACATGGGGAAGCTGCTTCCTGGGTGGTCAGAGCCCTGGCCAGGGGAGCCCAGATTGGGGCCATATCTCATGACCCTGGGTCCTGGTTCCCTTTGCCGTGACCCAGGAGCCGTGACCAGGTGAAATGCCGTAGAGTACCCAGGAGCTGCGTGGGTTGAGGGAGGCCGCCGTGGCATGAAAGATACAAAAGAATGAGTAACGGAACAGATGCAGGGGCAGCCAAGGCCACTGACTGCTATAGGGGCCAAGGCCGGTGACCCTGGTGGCTTGCCCTGGAATGCCCTGGCAGGTGACGGCCAGTGTGGAGGGCTGGTACAGCTGCCCTGGCCTGGCACCACAGACAGCAGGTTTCCATGCAGTGTGCCTGTCGTGGCTGACCTCTGGCCTATACCTTGGCTCCTGCGAAGAACAGTGGGGCTGGCTCTCCCTGGCCACCTCCCCTACCCCCATCGCACCTCAGCACAAGCATCATGGCCTCAGTGTCCCCACTGTGTTCCCTTGTCACTTTGTTCTGATACTGGGATCTGGGCTGAGCTGGTGCCCTCCACCCTCAGAGGCTCTGGGACCCAACGCTGGGCCAAGTGCCGGTGGCAGCGTCCCCGAGAGCTGCCTCCTTTGGTCTTCAGTGTTCCCCTGGGGGGGGGTGAGAAAGCGAGATTCAGGGAGTGAAGTGACATGTACCAGGTCCCCAGTGCCAAGAAGAGAAGCTGGAACTGGAGCCCAGGCCTGAATGGTGCCCTGGCCTGGGTACTTAGCCTGGGTGACCAGCCTGGGGCAGGTCTGAGATACCATCCACACTCAGTGGGGTTTGTGGCCCTGACAAGTGAGTCTGGAATGGGCCCGCCTGTCCCTCCTGTCTCTCACCCCGACTCCAGGCCCTTTGCACAAGCTGTTCCTTATCCAAGACACTTTCCGTGTGCTGTCTTTGCTTGGCTGCTTCATTTGAAAGATTCCTCCCAGAACGGTGGCCGATGTGTCACCATATCTGGGCAGAATGGTTGTCACAAGGATGTGAGTCAGAGGTGACTGTCTGTGGGGTAGCTTGGATTCTGGGGGGAAGGTGCTGGCAGGTTGCAGTGCCCTGACTGCCGCCCTCTGCCCCAGTACCAGGAGAATCTGGGAGTCGGGGTAATGCTGTGTGCCACACAGACAGGCACCCATGGCTCCAGCCCAGCTCAGCCCAGCAGTAACAACATGCCATTCTCTGGCGTCAGTTTTGTCAGCTGCCTAGTGGGGTTCGGCCATGGCTCTGTGGGGACCCCCCCGTCTGTCAGGGACACTACACCATTCTCTGAATGTCTACACTGTCTGCCTCTTCAATTTGTTCGAGTCTCTGTCTGCACCGTCAGCGCTGAGTGCTGAGCCCAGCAGCTCCCGGGCCAGCCTGACTTACTGACGGGGAAACAGGCCCAGGTTCTGTTTTTTGGCCAGAGCTTGTTCTGGGGTGAGCACCAGACCCGCTGCCCCTGAGAGAACCAGCAGCAGTGAGCAGGGCCCAGGGTGGGGGCTTATGGCCGGCAGTCTCCTGACCACTCTCCATGGGCACTGGGGATAAGGTGAAATCAGGACAGGCCAGGAGGACAGGTTGGCATGCGCCTGTGTCCCCACCTGGTGTGCCCCACCCTGTGTGCCCTGACCCCGCCACAGAACCCGGAGCCCTCCTCCAGCTGCCCTCTGGGCTGGTGGGTTTTCTGCCCCGGTGGGAGCCAGAGTAGGCCCTGGGGCTTCTCCTGCCTCTCAGAGCCAGGCAGGAAATGGGTGAGGTGGCCCTGGGCTCTGGGTCACACAGGCAGTGTGGTCACTCAGCTGGCTGGGTGGCCGTGGCTGCAGTCCACTCAGCCTCAACTTCCTCATTGAGAGAGCAGAGGTTCACCCAGGCAGCTGGGGACTGAGTGGGCCCCGGAGTTAACATGCTGGCATTGGGAGACATTCCAAAGGGGGGTGTTTCCTGACCGTGCCCTCGGCCACCAGCTTGGCCCTCCTGTCGCACGAGGTGAGTGTAGTAGGCAGGAAAGAGCCCCGGCCTTCAGGACCCTCCTGCCTTGGCCTCAGCAGCTGGGGAGTCTGTCTCTTGGAGGGTCTGGTTGGTGGCGGCCTCTGTTCCAGAAGGGACCGCCCCTAGCCCCTGTCTAGCTGGGAGCCAGGCCTGGCATCCCACACCAGAGCTGCCATCTAGAGCCCAGCGTGTGCTGAGGGAACGAGTCACAGCGTGTGCGTGACAAGTGGTGAGCGCAGTGCCGCTGGGCAGGGGAGAGGCGGGCTGGCTGCATTTGGGGAAGTCCTGCTGTCTGAGGATTCCTGGTCTGGCTGGGGGTCAGTTGACCTCAGAGGCGACTGTCTGTCCCCTTCTGAATGTCTCGACCACGGTGCTTGGCAGCTTTGTGTCCAACCACATCCCCACGGAGGGCAGTGGCGGGGCAGCCCAGTCTGCCTGTGGCTCAGCCGCCGGGGGAGGGTACATGGTCCGGACCCCCCACCTGGTCAGCAGGTGAAGGCTGCTGGCCTTGCTTTGTGACCAAGGACACGGAGCCTGGGGGAGGTCATGTGCCTGGCTGAGGCCGCTCAGAGCGCGGCAGAGCTGGGCATCTGTCATGCAGCCAGAGGCCCCCCCACCCGGGGGATGGAGAAGTGGGGACGCTTGGTGTGAGATGAATGGTTTAATTGAGCAAATGAGCCCCATGAACTGGACCCAATCTGGCTAGTGGGGGCGTGGGGGAGACCCCATCTGTTCGTGCGGCAGGAGGTACCTGGGGTGTGCTGGGCACACTGCTTAGATGCACACACGGAGTGGAGCTGATGGGGAGGGCGGGGCAGGAGTCCGGCCGGAGATGCTGCGTGGGGGGCGCGTGAAAGAGGACGACATCTCCCCGGAGCTGTGAATCGTGGGGTCCAGCGCTGAGGCAGCGTGGTCTGGACCAGGGGCTGAGGAGGCAGGAGGGGAGCCAAGGAGACGGAAAGGATGGTGCCCCAGGCAGAGCAAACCACTGGGGCAGAGGCGTCTGTCGCCTCACCTCTGGGTGGGACTCATAGCACGGTGGGCCGGGAGTGCACCAGGGTCCAGACCCACAGGGGAGCTTCGGGAGAAGACTCTCTCTTCCCAACACGACTGCAATGATGGTGTTGCCAATAGAAACCTGGTGACCAGGTGCCCCTGCCCACCCACCATGCCAGCTGGTCCTCGGGACAACCCCACATAGCAGCTGTCAGCCCCACTCTTCAGATAAGGAGACGGAGGCTCAGAGTGGGCCACAAGGTTAGGAGGAGGGGACTGAGCGAGGCCTGTCCCCGAGAAGGCCTGAACTCTGACTTGTGCTCTGCGCTGTTAAGATCTGTTAAGATCACTTGGGTAGGGCAGCATCTCGTGGTGCAGATGTGGAGTAAGGCCTCTCTCGGGGGTGGCACCCTGTGCCCCGTGCAGAGCCTCCATCCTTGGGGTGCCCAAACTGGCTGCGGTGTGGGGCAGTGAGCCTCTTCAGGCCAGGAGGGCGGGGCTGGCGAGAGGCGGGTTGCATCGGTGGGTGAGGGGCCAGGAACGCGGGGGTGGAAGGGCCCCCACGTCAGCACTCTGGAGAGTTTTCTCAAGCAATCAAAAGGTGGAAACTTGTCAGTGTTACAATGAACTGAAGTGTGAATCCTGAACCGCTGCTGCTGGTTTGTGGTTTGAGGCAGGAGAGGCTTAGGCAAGTAACATCGCCAACCTGCTCGTCCCCAGGCCCACCCACCCCTCATCATAGCCTGCCGTGGACCTTGTCCCTGCAGATAGGGTCCCTCGGCCTGGAGCCCCTGCCCAGCCATCTCCCTCCTGGGGAGCCCACCCTGTCCAGGGCTTGGCACCAGGCATGGT
Organism: Rhinolophus ferrumequinum; assembly: GCF_004115265.2. Lineage (NCBI taxonomy): Eukaryota > Metazoa > Chordata > Mammalia > Chiroptera > Rhinolophidae > Rhinolophus > Rhinolophus ferrumequinum. Next base: position 86,540,282 of record NC_046288.1, on the reverse strand, counting down.
CCTTACTGAGGCCCCAGCTCTGCTCCAATCCTTGAGGTACTGCCCCGCTCGGGAACTTTTGTGGGAGGCAGAGACCCCAGGCCTGGGAGAGGAAGGCCCCGGGATGCTGTGTGGCCAGCAGGGCATCGGGGTGTATGGGCATTGTGAGTCGTCTCCGGGATCCCAGGATAGAAACCCCACTCCTCCTCCATTTCAGCCATCATCCTTGGAAGCCCAGGGCCCGTTCAGGCAGCCACGCATGTGGGCCTCTTTCTGCACTGCCCCTGATTCTCTTTGGCCTTAGACACAGGACTGGCCAGGCTGCCTCCACCTCCGTTCTTGGCAGCTTTGAGAAGCCCGTGGGTGCCTCCTAGAGCCCAGTGCTGTCTTCTGGGGTCGGAGACGGGGGCCGTTCCAACGCAGAGGCCCTGGGGCATGGCTGGGCCTTGGCTGCTGTCCGCTGCCCGTCACTTCTTGATGAGGGAGGGTCAGATAGCCTGTAAGTCCCAATTGTTTACTCTGGCTCTGAGCGACGGTCTAGGCGTATGCTGGTTACAGCCACGTCAGGGGTTTGGCCACGTGCGGACATGACACTCAACCCATTTGTTCATACACTGGTTTGTCTCGGCCTTGCTGTGGGCCAGTCACCGTTCTGGGCCTAAGGGGGCTGCTGGGGAAATACTCGGACATGTGGTGACACTCTGGTGGGCAGGGCTGTGCCATTGACGTGGAGATTTCAGGGGAGAAGTCGTGAGCCAGGCCTGAGGGAGGGTGTGGACATCCAGGGAGGACAACTCAGATTTGCCCCATCCAGCTGAGTGCCCACTGGGCGCTGCCCCCAGAACCGCCTGTCCCTGCACAGCATGTCCAGGATTTCAGATCACCTGGGAGTGAAAGCCTGCAGTCGCCAGAGAAAGGACTTGGGCGAGTCCCCAAGTCCCTGGGTGTAATAGTTTCCCACGGCTGCCAAAACAAAGTACCACATGCTGGGGCTTAAAACAACAGAATTCAGAGTCCTGGAGGCCAGAAAATCAGGCGGCTCTAGGGGAGAGGGAGAGTCCGCCCTTCCTTCGCTCTTCCAGCCTCTGCTGTACTGAGAGGAAAATGGGGGGTCGTGGCCGAGGAGCTGGTGGGCGCTGCCTTGGGCTGCTGTGGTGGGCCCAGGCCCTGTGGAGGCCGGAACGTCTTATTTTGAGAGCTTGAGGCTTTCTCCAGAGGGGGTGCCAGCCACCCGTACCTGGGCCTAGAATCCTGCCTCGGTCTGGCAGTCCTTCCTTTGCGCCTTCAATGCTTGAGCTGCCCCTGGAGGTGACAGGTGGGGCACCCGGCTGGGTACGGGTGCATCTCTGGGTACCTATGGGAAAGCTGCGCTGGGGTACCCAGGGACGTGGTTCCAGTCCCCACGCCTTCGTTACCTGACCTTGGCACAGCCGGTGCCCTCCTGTCTGCACCTCAGTGTCTCATGGCCAGTGCAGGGCGGACAGCACCAGTACTGCTGCACGGGGCATTGGCCTCGCTCCTGAGCAGGCTGTGGACCGGCAGCCCGGAGTGAAATCTCTCCCTCCCTCTTTTTTCAGGCTGACCATTGGCCCCTCCCCGGCCCTGCTAGCTGGTTCCCACCTACCCTGGTAAGTGCCCTGCAGTCCTGCAGGCTGGGGTGGGCCCCTGCCACTGGGGGCAGGGGGTGGAGCTGCAACTTGGGACGGGTGGAGTGGAAGACCAGAGCTGCTGAGTGTGGGGACCCCAGCCACAGCCTAGCCCCCCGTGTCTCCCTGCTTGGATGCTGGTGTGGGGTCGTTGCCGTGGTTATTGCCAGCAGAGCGTAAAAGGTCATGGAGCTGCCATGATTGGGGTGCGGGGAGAGGAGGCTGAGTGTCCTGTTTCCAGGAGTATGAATGGCAGTGTTGTTTGTTTGCTGCACGGGTGAAGCTGCCTCGGGAGATGGCAGGGCACGTGGAGAGGAGGTGCCTGTAGGGCAGCACAGCAGCCCAGGACTCCTGACCTCAGCCTTCGCAGGAAAACTAGGTCTGACCCCCACAGGGACCCGTGTTCCTCTGCTCTGCACTGTGACTCCTGCTGCGGCATCCCTGGGCCAGGGCCCTCTGCCCACGTCCACCTGTGCTGCATTTCTGTGCCTGAGGCCCTTGGGGGGCAAGGGCAGGGGGAGGCTCTGATGTCTGCTTGACCTCAGGCCTCACCCATCCTTCCATCTGTCCAGTGAGGGCTGGGACGGCCCCGGGATGGCCGGTGGCTTCTGGTTCTTACCTTGGCAGGTTCTTATCCCCACACCTGCACCCCAACCTACCCTGGTCTTGGCCATCTAGTCGCGCCCCTGGATTCCTCCCCACCTTGGGACATTGCTCACCCCAAGCTCCTGCTCTTCCTTTGACTCCCTCCCACCACCCCTGTCCCAGCAATCTCCCCCTCGGTCAAACCTGGCACCTGCTCTGGTCCCCATAGCTCCTTGAGGCCCCCACCGTGTCCCAGAACTGCCCCTCTGGCTTCTCCTGGCTGGTCCATGGTCTGAGGGCTTCTCACCTGGTATTTTACCTGAATGCTCAGCACCCATTTCACAGATGAAGAAACTAAGGCCCAGAGAGGCTAAGTCAGTAGCTTGAGACCACACAGCTGGCAAAAGATGGAGGGGGGCTGGGTGCCCAGCTGTGTCTCGCTCGGGGGGGGGGGGGGCCTCTACCCACCCTGGGCAGGCTGCAAAGAGGAAGGAGAAGGGGACGAGGCCCCACTTAACCCTCGCCTTGCCACCATCTGTCTGTCTTGTCATGGCCAGCTTTCTGCTGAAGGCACGTTCCGCCCTCAGCCACCTGAGGATGCCGAGGCTGGCACAGGAGGCCAGGGTGGATACCCCCACGCTGAGGGGCGAACAGACGCAATAGCCTCAGCTCCTCACCTTCCAGGATGTCTCTGGCCCTGAGCTGGCCCCCAGCCTGGGAGCCGCTCTCCTCCAGTGCCCTGACACGCAGGTATATGGGACGGCTAGGTGCTGCACAGCTGGTTGTGGGGGCTGTGCCCTAGGAAACCTGTGGACCATAGGAGACCTTTGTAACTCCCAGGGGCCCTGTGGCCCATCATCCTCAAACCCTGCCGCGGGCGTAGCCCCAGAGCGCTCCTTCTTCTGGGAGGGGTAGGACCTTGAGACCGGAGCTCGGCGAGGATGGGCAGGGGATGTGGGGTCTCAGCAGCAACAGGCCAGGGCTTGTATCCCTGTCCCCCAGCTCCCTGACTGTGGACCTGGGCAGGGGAGGGTGCTGGGCGTGGTGGGCAGAGCAGCGCAGGCCTGGCAGGGCTGCATTCTGAGGGGCTGGGAGTGATGGGAACGTGTTTTGCCCACAGGTCATAAGTGCTTTCCAGCAAGCCTGGTGTTCACAGAGGCTGTGCCAGGCATGGGCGAGGGGGAGGGAGGGTGGGAGGGAAATGCCTGCGCCCAGGCCTAGGACCAGTGTCATGGTCCCTTGGTGTCCAAAGGCAGAGAGGTGACCATGTTGAAACCCGAAAGGTTCCTGGTGCAAGAGGCGCAGCCCCTCTGTGTGGCCTCAGATAGCAGAGCAGGGTGGTAGCGTTTGCACTGGTGAAAGCAGCACAGTGGGAGGTAGTGAGCTCCCCATGTGGGTGTAAGCGCTGGCTTCTAGCTGGGTGGGTGTCTCTGGGCCAAGCAGGTTGTGCCTCAGTCTGTGGGCTGTGAGGGGCTTCAGTGTTTTGCTGGGGAGAAGCCAAGTGTGTAGAGGTGGCTGTGGGGAATCGGCGGGGAGCTTCCTCCCCGGGGACACAGCTGGCGTCGCCGAGGGCCTTGGAGAGCTCGGGCCTCTGACCACAGAGCGAGTGGTTAAAACCTAGTGGGCCGAACAGAACAGCGCGGGTGGGCGCAGCCCTGGGCCTCAGGACTCACAGGGCGGAAGAGAGGAAGTGCCGGCTACTGGGGCTGCCCAGGGACCAGCAACAGGAAGTCCCCGGTGGGGAGGAAGCCCTGGTGGCCACAGGCCCCAGAAGCAGCAGGCGGCTGTCAGCAGGAGGGAGCACTTTGGGCAGCCCCCGGGCACCAGGCCTCACCAGCCTGGGAATGCAGGCCACGGCCCCGCCCCGTGGCCCCTGAGCCACATGGATGCCTTGGGCCCCAGGATGCCTGCCCCCAACCTGTCACCAAGCAGGAGAGACATGTGCTGGATTAGTGCCATCAGGTCAGTGAGGTGGCCCTGGGACTGGTGGCTGGGGAGGTGGTGCCAGCCTGTGCCCTCTGAACCACTTGAGGAGGCCCCATGTGGGAGACAGGGCCCCCATCGGGGTCGCGGAGGGGACCCACAGGACCCCGGGCACACAGCTGGGGTGGGGGCCCAGGCTGGGGTGAGCCTTCCCCCACACACCCTCCGGGGGTGGCCTTGACATTTGGGTCCATACAGTGTGTGTGAGTGAGTGTTGTGAGTGATGGTGTGAGTGTGAATGTGAGTGTGAGTGTGAGTGTAAATGGGAGTGTGAGTGTGACTGGGAGCGTGTGTGTGAATGTGAGTGTGAGTACACGCACTGAGGGCCAGACAGAGCTGCCGGGGGCCGGAGGTGCTGGGGGGCCTGGCCCAGAGCTGAGAAACCCTGGGGGACCTGCCGGCGGGGGGGCTCTCCTTGAGAAGCCCGCTGGGGCAGAGCTCCCGGTGGCATGGCTGGTCACCAGCCTTCATAGATTTTTGGTTTTGTTTCTTTTATGGAGAAAGATTCTGGGAAGAGGAAGGAAGAAGGGAAACTGAAAGGGGAGAACAAATGGGCTGGGTGAGAGGCACTGGGGTCCCTCCTCCTCCCTGCCCTGCAGCTGTCACCCCACTGCCACCTAGTGCCACCTATGTGCCAGGCTGGAGAGTGGGTGCGCTGGGCAGGGGGTGAGCGCCCCACCATTTACTGGCTATGTAACTTGAGGTGAGTTACTCCGCTTTTCTGGCTCTCTGTGTCTTCATCAGTGACGTGGGGGTGATGCTGGTTCACAGCTCAGGGGTGTTGGGATGGTGACATGAAGTGGTTCCTGAGAAGCACGGAGCCTGGCCCGTGGTGAGTGCCCAGTGTGCTTGGTACTCACAGCCCTGAGCCTCTTGTGGCCTCATGTCCTAGTCTGTAAAGTGGGACTAAAGCACCGAGCCTGTGGGATGTGAGGCGCCGCCAGGTAGAACTTGGCCCTGGGCCTGGCCAGGGCTGGGGGGGTGGCAGTCATGTGACCGATGCCCAAACTGCCTGCCCAGGGCTCTGGGGGCCACCAAGAAGGGTCCTGTTAGCCCCTGGAGGCTGTGTGTGTGTACATGTAAGCGAGTGAATGTGTGCATACATGTGAGTGCAAATGGGCCCGTGAGAGTGGATGAGTGGGTGTGTACACGTGTGTGAATGAGGTGTGAATACGTGTGTGTGCATGTATGAGTGTCTGAGTGTGAGTGGGTAAGTATGAGTGCATGTGTGCCTTTGTATGAGTGTGAGGGTGTCAGTGGGCACGTGTGTGGACAACGACTGTGTGTGAGGGTGTGAATAAGTACGTTGGGGGCCTGGCCCATCCCAGCCCCACCTCACCCTGTGGCTCCCACAAACAGGCCGGCCTGGTCAGCACTGACAGGATCCCCTGACACTGGCCACACGAGGTGCCAGCTCCCTCACTGCAGCCAGGGCCACGTCTGCAGGTGTCAGACAGCCTGCAGGAGCGCAGCCCCCAGGCCCCACACCTCCCAGGCTCCACTCTCATGCACAGCTCACGCCTGTGCACCCGTGGGCACACCGACGGACACACATAGAACCCACATTCAAACTGTACAGCTCCCACATATGCTATCTGTGCACACCATCCGTGCCACTGGCCCCGAGGGCAGCCCCCACAGCTCACATGTGGGCCTGAGCAGGCAATGACGCCCTCCTCTTGGGCACACAGCCCCACGGCGGGTGGGGGCCACAGAGCCTACACTTCGTGGGACCAAGCGGTTCCCACCTACCTGCCCCGCCCCACCCCTGCACCTAAATGCATAGACCAGTCTCAACTTTGACAGAAAGTGGGGGATGAGCATAGGAGCAGAGACCCAGAGTGTCCCCAAGGTGCCACCTTCCCTAATGCACACCCACTTGCTGGAAGGGCTCATGGAGGCCAGCAGCCACCATGCCTGCCCCTCGACACTGACCTGTGTGTCTCCAGAACCCTGCTCCAGGTAGCCCTTCAAACTTCAGGGAACACAGCGCCTCACAGCACAGCAAGCCTGGAAAATGAGTGCTGACTCTGCAGGATGCTCTCTGGGTGGCCTCAGTCCCCTGAGGAAATGGACCTGTCACTGTGCTAATGGGTGTCTGGGCACTCTGAGGAGTGGACTCTCCATGCCCACTTTGAACTGGAGAAGTGGAGGCTAGGTGGAGGATGGGCCTGGCAGGATTTGAACTCAGGTCTCCATCACGTCCCTGATAGCTCCCACCAGAGTGACTCAGCGGGTACCACTCACAGCACAGTAAGCGGGCCCCAATGGGGTGTCTGCCCTTGCGGAGAAGGGCACTGAGGCTTCCTGCGCTGAGCTGGTAGGAAGGCCTGTGGGGGCCCCTGGGGAGAATGGAGTTTAACCATAGGTCACTGGGGCTGGGGTGACGCTGTGGGCATCGAGGGAGACAGCAGGAGGCCAGGCAGGCCAGGAGTGTGGGTGTGTCTTGGGGACTCCCCTTAACTTTCGTGGGCACCAATGGAGCTGGAAGCCGTGAGCCGAAAGTCCCCGAAAGCTATGTGGTCACCATGGCCTGTCATCACCCTCACCCTCAGCCATTACTTCCCCTTTTCTGCTCCAGCCTGGCCTGGCACTGGGCTTCTGGTCAGGTGCCAGGCAACCCAGCTCATGCACTGGTACAGGGCAGGACCAGTGGTGGCCAGAGGGTGCTGGAGTCAGGCTGTCTTCCCTTTGGACAGCCTGTCCTCTGGAGAGGGGCTGCGCCATTCCTAGGGGAGGTGAGGGTGGAGCACAGCCTGGCACTGTCACGACCCACCCTCCCCACCCAAGGTCAGTCAGTGGCCACCTAGGAGCCCTCGTCCTGCCATGGAGGGATGGCGGCCATTTGAAAATGAGGCCCTCCCAGGCCTGAACCTGCCTGGCCATTGAGCTGAACAGGAGTGGGGCTGTGGGCTGCTCCAGGTGTGGAGCCACGTGCGGGGGGCTCTGTCTGTCCTCACAGCAGCTGTCCCCATCCCACACACATGCCAGGTCTCCTTACAGATAGGGGAGGAGGCGATACCCCAGGGTGGGGGCTCGGTTTTGGCTTCCTGTGCCTTCCACACAACTGCAGTCCCCACCACGGAGCAGGGTCATCATTCTATACCTCCTTTGGTGCTCCCTGGGTACCCCGTTTCTTCTGGGCCTGTGCTGGTGGGGGACAGTGACAACCTAGTGTGGTCAGTGTTTGGAGGGGCTGTGCTAGCTCTGTGCAGGGTCATAGGACCCCCTAGAAGTCAGGGAAGACTGCCTGGAAGAGGGTACACTTGAGCTCATTCCTTTCATTTTTGGATTGTTCTTTGCTAGTATATAGAAATACGACTGATTTTTGTGTATTGACCTTGTAATCTGCCACCTAGCTGAGCCTGTTTATTAGTTCTAATCATTTTTTAATGGATTCCTTGGAATTTTCTGTATACACAATCATCTAATCTGTGAAGTGTAACTTCGTCTTTTCCAATCTGGATACCTTTTCTTTTTTCTTATACAGTGTTGAATAGCAGTGGTGAGAGCAGATGTCCTGGCCTTGTCCCTGACCTTCAGGCAAAGCCTACCGTCTCTCACCACTGAGTGGTGTGGGCTCTAGGATTTTACCAGGTTGAGGAAGTTTTCTCTTGTTCCTAGTCTGGAGAGTGGTGTTCTTATCATGAAGACTTGTTGAATTTTGGCAAGTGATTTCTTTCTGAGATGATCATGTGGTTTTTATCCTTTATTCGATTGATCTGATGTATCATGTGCATTGAATTTTGAATGTTAAGCCAAACTTTCATGCCTGGGATGGCTCCCACTTGACATGGTGTACAACCAGCTTGCTAAATTCATAAGGGATAGTGGTCTGTAATCTTCTTTTTTGCGATGTCTTTGGTTTTGGTATGGGGTAACGCTAGCCTCGTGGAATGAGTTCCTTCCTCTTCTGTTTTTGGAAAAGTTTATGAAGGATTGGTGCTCATTTGAGCCAGCGCTTGGGCTGGCTTAGTTCACGTGAAGCCACACGCAGTGGAAACTGCACAGAGGCCTGGAGGAGGGTGCCTGGCAGCTTTGGGTAATGGGAGTCAAGGGTCTGGCACAGGAGGTGGAGAGCAGGAGAAGAGCTGTGAGAAAGGCAGGATCTGAAGGCCCAGGTCGTCTTGAGGAGGACCTGCAGACGTGTGTTGGAGAATGTGCTGAGTAGAGGGAGATGGCGGGAAGACGAGTTAGGGGAGAGAAGTGAAGCAATGGTGGGGGCTGCGCAGAGGTGATGGAGAGACGGCTGGGTGCAGGAGGAGGCTGCCCTGGACGCTGCCGGAAGAGGGACTGGCAGGGGCACTGAAAACAGGCTCAGAGGCAGGAGGGAGCCTTGCTGTGGGAGGCAGCAGTGAGTGGTGAAGGTGGCTTGCAGTGGGAGCCCCCCTACAGCCAGAGCAAGTCCCAGGTGGAGGCCAGGACAGCAGAGAGGGGAGCCCAGTATGGACAGCGAGGTGGGAGGGAGCAGGGCCCAAGCTGTGAGAGCTACCTTCTGCAGCAGGTGGCCCGCCTGGGTGGCAACCTGCATGCAGGTGGGGTGGAGGAGTCAGAATGCTTGGGAGGCGAGCAAGGGCTTTCACCAGCCTTTGGCCAGCCTGGGGGTCTCCTGGGAGAGGAGCCCACGTTTGCCCAAGCTGGTGGGGGGCTACCGAGGACCAGATCCCTGACTCCTGCAGGGAATCCGAGGGTGGAGGCCCATGCCATCAGGTAGGTGAAGCAGCCTGCCCATGAGGGGGCAGGAGGTACTATAGACCTGCCTGGGGCCTGCATACATGCCAGCCTGTGGGGCACTCAGCTGCTGGACCTGCTTCAGCCCCACCCCAGCTGTTGGAGGCAGGGCGGCCATCACCCCACTTAAGAAGTATAGACAGATATCCAGGGAGGAGAAGCCCCTTTCCCAAGGGCGCTCGCCTGTCCAGTGCACCTGGAACCTGGGCCTTCCAGCACACTGGCACTGGCAGTACTGGGGCTGGGAAACTGCTGCCTCGTTTGCATCGGTGGCTTTTTAATTCTGGACTGCACTTTAGACGTTTGCTGCGCGCCCCCCAGGCCATTCTCAGTGGAGTTGATGGGGAAACTGAGGCCCGGCCGGGTGGCCCCACAGGGTGATGGGCAGAGGGACGGTGCTCCTCACCTGCCCCCGGGCCAGCCCCACCCCCTACGGGAGAGGGGGCGGTGCGGGGGGGAGGGACTCCTCACCTGCTCTTGGGCCCCGCCCGCGGGGGCGGAGCCAGCTGCGTGGGGCTGGGGGCGCGGTGGCATGGCAGGCACCGGGCTCCGGCCGCGTGGCTGCGGCCGGCGGCAGATGGATGCCGGGGGCGAGGCGGCGGGAGGGCCCAGCCCGGGGCCGTGTCGGTGTGTGCAGGGCAGGCGGACCGTCCTCCGGAAGCCGGCTGTGCCCGCCGCGTGGACGCCGTGAGTACGGAGCCCCGGCCGACCCTGAGCTCCGGACCGGCCTGCGCTTCCTGCGAGAACAAAGGCGGGCGTGGGCCAGCCCCAGGCTAGCGGGTCTGGGGGCTCCGGGCTGGGGCTCGGGCCTATCTATACGCCAGTACCTCCCTGTGGGTGGCCATGGGTGGCCATGGGCGCGGGCCCTCTCCTCCTTTCCCACGGGGTGGGGGGCCACCGTGCGGCCCGGCCTCCCAGGGATGGGTGTCCCGCGCCTTTGTTTCTAGCTTCTGCTGTTGGTGGGTTCCTGGCTGGAGGGGTTGGCTTTGTGTGCAGATGGAGGCGCAGGCGGCAGCCGGAGTGACCGAGGCAGGGCCAGGGGCCAGGCAGGGGCCCGTTGGAGGAGCAGCCTGGGCCCCTGGTGGCGGGGAACTTTGGATGGAGGGTGCTCTTTTGCTAAGAGCAGAATGGTTGTCATTCTGTGTGCTTCTGGGCATGGGGCCGTAGTGGCAGGAGTCCCAGCAGGACTGGACCTCCGGGTCTCTCGCTAGCTGCTCCACTACCGGTTCCACTACTGACCACACACCTCCAATGGGCTGGGGCCTCAGGAGGAACCAGGCCCTGGGTGGGGTGGGGGCAGGCACACACATAACAGTGCAGGGTTGGGGGGCGCTGTTGAGATGGGCCAGGAATGGGGGGACAGCCTAAATGTGACTGGGCATTGAGATTCCTCACAGAAGAGGAGACTCTGAAGCTGGGTCTTGAAGGATGAGTAGGAGTTCTCCATGTGAGGGGAGGCCAGAAGTGTGAAATAGCTTGGCAGGTTTCAGGGAGAGCAGCTGGAGCATGAGTAAGAAAGAGGCTGGAGAGGGGCAGGCCTGACGCTGGCACCCAGAATGTAGGGTCCTGTAGGGCTGGGTTATCCCTAAGGTGGTCAGCGTCTCTGGTGACTGCACTGTGATTCCTGCCCAAGTGATGCCCCAGGCTGATGGGGAGACAGGGTGGATACCATCCAACCCACCAAACGGTCATGGTGGCCACTGCTGATGAGGCTGCATGTGAGGCTGCGTCTGCTCTGTCCTCTCATTTGACAGCCCCAGCAACAGGCTTAGGGATGCCCCATAGGCCAGGCTGGGTTGTCTGACCCGGGAGCTAGGGGCTCTTGGCCACCTGCTTTCCTGCTTCCTGGTCGCAGGGCCTTAAGAAAGGGATGGACAGAAATCAGCTAAGGGCAGGCAGGAGTGGAGGATGAGGTGTCTGGGAGCTGTGTCTCCCCCTCCCTGCTGAGGGGCCTGCCCCAGCCCCTGTACGCTTTAACTCCCTCCTTCCAGCTGTGACCTGGGTTATCTTCTCCCAGAAGCCCTCCCTGACTTCCTATCTAGGGTAGGCCCCATTCTAGGCTCATCTGGCACTCGGACTTGGGGTGGTTATGGCCTAAGGTCTGACTTACCTGGGTCAGTGGTTTCCTAAGTTCATTTACTGCCGTAGCCGAGCCCCCATGGGGCCTTGAGCTCAGTAGGTGTGTGCGGAATGGACCAGTGACAATGAAGGGACACACTGGCTCTCAGGGTCCCTGGGGGTCGGGTATGTGGCCGAATGTACCAAGGGCTGCCCAAGTGGACCGGGTGGCCCTTTCTCCCTGAGGTCCCACCTGGAAGCCTGGGGTCTTCGGAAAAGGGGCTTTCTGACCCCGTACTGCCTTGAATCTTCATGCTGTGTCCAGTGTCTTGGCAGTGTCCCTCTTGCATGTCCCCAGCTAAGACATCTTCTGTCCCCCCCACTGAGACATTTCCCCTTTTATTGCAGCTTCATGGCAGCTGAGGAGATGCACTGGCCGGTCCCCATGAAGGCCATTGGTGCCCAGAACCTGCTCACTATGCCTGGGGGTGTGGTCAAGGCTGGCTACCTGCACAAGAAGGGCGGCACCCAGCTGCAGATGCTCAAATGTGAGTCCCCTGTGGCAGGGAGCATGGTGGGAAGACATGGGGACAGGGCTGAGTCCTGGTCATCCTGTCCTGCTGGACTCCTTGGACAAGCACCCAGCCTCTCTGGGCCTCTGGCTCCTTACATGGTGGGTCCTCCTCAGTTTCCCGCCACCCCCCGGGGGACCTGAGGTCAGCTTCCTCAGCCCGTTCACAAGCTCTCTGAGCTTCTTTGCCCCTCTCCCCCGCTCGCTGTGCCAGCCCGTGGTGGAGGGAACTTCCCGGCAGCTCCACAACCTCCAGCTCTGGCCCTGGCTCTGCCCCTCCTCACAGTCCTGTCCCTGGGGGCCTGTGATAGCTCCGCACAGCCCCCCAAATCTCCCCCTGCCCTGGGGCCGGCCAGCATGCCCATGAATTTGTTCACATATGACCCTGCAGTGGACTCCCGGGGAGGGGTCAGCATGCCAGCCCAGCTCCCTACCCTTCCGTTCAGTGGGGTTCAGTTGCCCAGGGCCTCTGGGAGAGTGTCCAGAGTGGTGTCGGCTCCGCGGCCCGTGTGGTTCACCGCCCGCCCTCTCCTGCCGCCCGCAGGGCCCCTGCGCTTCGTCATCATCCACAAACGATGCATCTACTACTTCAAGAGCAGCACATCTGCCTCCCCACAGGGCGCCTTCTCGCTGAGTGGCTACAACCGGTGAGTGCCCGCCTGCCGCTGACCTGGCCCCCACCATCTGCTGCTCCTCTCAGCACCCCCAAGAGCTCTGGCTGCACCTGCCCCTTGTTCCCGCCCCGACTCCCGAGATGGCTTACGTGCCCACCCCCTGGGACCCTGCCCGCCTCGGCCACTTCCTCTCGGTCTCTGTGATGCCTCACCCCTTCCTCACAGTCTACCTTCAGCTTTTGCTGAGAGTCTGGGGGTGAGGCTGGGGCTTCCTGCTGCTCCTCAGCAGGTCTCAAGTGTTGGGACAGTCTGATCTCCAGAGTCCCCACATAGCCACTGCCCAGTGACTTCTGTGTCCCTCCTCCCTCCCAGGCTGGTCTCAGGCCACGCTGGCTCCAGGGTCCTCCCAGGCTGGGGCCAGCTTCGTGCTTCACACGTGCTGTGGGTTGGGTTCATCTGGTAAGGGGCCACGAGCCTGCCCTCGAGGGGCTCTGGTGCTAATGGGCGGGCGAGCGCTGGGCCAGATGGGTGGGATGGGGTGGGATGGCGTGTGCTGGTGTGTTCGGCCCCACGCAGGTCTGCCCCGTAGCCTCGGGGGCGTGCAGAGCAGGTGAAGTGGGCTCCTGGGTTTGGCCCTTGGTGTGGCACCACCAGATCCCTGCATCCTACGGCATTAGTCCATGCCTGGCCCCTCCTGTGATGAACTGAGGGGCCCATGGTGTCACTGGTGGAACTGGGACTCTTGGGGAGTGGCTCTAGGCCTTGGCTCACACCCCGGCCACAAGCTGAGGGGGGAGCGTTGCCCAAGCACCCAGCCCAATGACAGGCCCCCAGGCCGGCCGAGCACTGCCGAGGACAGGAGGTGGCTGCCAAGGCACTGGTAGATCAGAGCTCTGGGGTTCCTTGGGGAGGGACATTTCTTTTCCCTAAACTCACCACACTCGGCCTGCTGGGGGTACAGACTTCTCTCGGGATAGTCCAGTCCCTCTAATGGGCCACATGGGCACACCTGCCCGAGGTGCCCAGCCTGGCAGCCACCACCCCCGGCCACGGTAGACTTTGTGATCTCTGTGCAAACCCCACATCCTGGCTGGGGGAGCGACCACAGTGAGTCATTTCCTTGAAATGCTCTCCAGGACGCTGCCGGACAGTGCGGGCAGCTGGAGCCTGACACGGCCCCATCGCGGTCCTACCTGCAGGCCAGGGGCCAGGCGGGGCCTGAGCTGGGAGGGGGCAGCCATGTAAAGGGGCATCCGTGGGCAGCGAGGGTGACACTCCTTATCTTGGAGCTCCGCATGCTGCTGCCTCAGGATGCCCTCCGGGACCCCAGCACCCTGTCTGCTCACCGCCCACCCTTGCCTGCGTGCCTCTCTTTGCCCCACCATCCAAATCTGCTCATATCCTGCGGGCATTGCACTGGATGCCAAGACCTGTCCAGGGGCAGGCCAGTCCCTATGGGCATGGCCCAGGTGACCACTGGCACTGTGTCCTCAGGGTGATGCGGGCTGCCGAGGAGACAACGTCCAACAACGTCTTCCCCTTCAAGATCGTCCACATCAGCAAGAAGCACCGCACGTGGTTCTTCTCAGCCTCCTCTGAGGACGAGCGCAAGGTGACCGGGGTGGGGGGGCCGCTGGACCCAGGGCCCTGTCGCCCCATCAGCTCAGGCAAGGAGCTGACAGGGCCTCTGCTTGGGCTCCGAGGATGTGGCTGGGGCATGGGCAGGTGTGCCCCTCAGTGTCCCATCCTCATGCCCAGGTCCCAGCACCACACTCAGAAATTGCCGTCTCGGAGCAAGCCCTGAATGGGCTGAGGGGGCCGCAGTCCCAAGAGGGCCACCAGGCGGTTGCTACAGACCAGTGGGGCAGGGAATGGAGGAGGGGCAAGGGTAGGGCTGTGCCCTGGGCAGTACCATGCTCACTACGGCCCTGGGTGACCCACAGAGCTGGATGGTCTTGCTGCGCAAAGAGATCGGCCACCTCCATGAGAAGAAGGAGCTGTCTCTGGATGCCAGGTGGGCCTGTGGGGGTGCCGGGCGGGTGGTGTTACTAGGGGCCCTGGGCTTGACGCATGTGCCCACCTCCCAGCCCTCAGGGGCTTGGCCCAGAGTCCTTTCCTTGAAAGCTCTTCTGGAGGTGCCAGCCGGGTATGGTCAGGGTATGGGCTGGTGCGTATGCTTCCGAGTGTGTAAGCGTGTGTAGGTGTGCACTTGTGTGTATAAGAGTATGTGTGTGTGTCCCTTGCATTGGCCTCAGCTCTGAGCTTTGATCCCCTACCCGCCCCCCGCGTGTCCAGCCTGGCTCGCTTGGCAGTGAGAGCAGAGTGAGTCCCCAGGGTCTCGGCGAGCTCACTGTGACATGGCCCAGCCAGTGGCAGGGGCGTTCTGGGCAGGAACACAAAGCACCCACGGCCGTCCCGTAGGTCTGCCTGACCCCAGAGCTCCTGGCCCTCTCCCGGCTGGTCCCTGCGGTGGGCTCGGCCTACAGTTGACTGAGCTCCCTGGGGCAGGAGCAGCTGCGCACACGGGCCTTGAGGCCTGGAGCATCTGGCCAGTCAGGCGGCCACACTTGTGGGTCTTGGGGAAGGAGGCACCACAGCTTCCAGTCCCCGCGTTGGTCCTCGTAACCTCAGTGGAGCGTGTCGGTGTGTCTCCAGGTGTCTACATGTTTGTCTGTCCTCGTCTTGTATTTGTGTCTAGGTCTGTGTGTGTGCATATCTCTGTGTGTCCTTGTGTGTATTTGTGCACATGTCCACACCTATGGTTCCGAATGTCTGCATGCACGTGCCTGTGTCTGTCTGCGTGTCCGTGTGTGTGTATGTGTGTCCCGATGTGTGAGTGCAAAGGGGCTCCCCCGCGGTGCTCACTGTCCTACCCCACGCCTCAGTGACTCCAGCTCGGACACGGACAGCTTCTATGGTGCAGTCGAGCGGCCAGTGGACATCAGCCTGTCTCCATATCCCATAATCAACGAAGGTGAGGCAGGGCTGGGGTGCCCCGCCCATGTCCTCTCCACACCTGGCTCCAGGGGTGACACGACTGGCCTCCTGTGGGGCTGCTGCCCAGGGGAGCCGATTTGGCTGTCCTGCCTCATCTACCCTGCGGCTCCCCCGGCAGCCTGTCTGCCTGCCCTGTCGTCACCCCGGCCTCCCTGACTCAGCTGTGCTCTGAGGCCCCACCCTGTACCCCGGCCACCCTGGTCTGATCCCTCATCTGCCCACAGACTATGACGACGAAGACGACTCGTACCTGGAGCCTGACTCCCCCGAGCCTGGGAAGCCTGAGGGTAGGTGGCTGGCTGGTGGGTCTGGGGCGCTGTGGGGCACAGAGCAGGGGCTGGGCCCTGGGCAGAGCTCCTGCCAGGCTGGGTGTGCCGGCCTGGGCACTGCTCTGGGCGGCCTCAGGCCTGACCTGCTCCACCCTGAGTCTGGGTTTCCCTGCTGATTGTCAAGAGGAGCAGAGCAGAGAGGCGTGCACTCACTCGGGCCGCTCTGCTCTCTGCTTCTGTGGGTGGGGTGGGGCACGCTTGGGGTGCTGAGCTGGTCCTGGGCCAGAGTGAGAAGGAGGAGTGGACGCATCCACAGCAGGTCCACTCCCTGTGGCTGACAGCTCTGTGGGGCTCTGTAGGCCAGACGGCCACTCACGGCCCCACTCCAACACCACTTCCCAAAGCACATGGCCTAGCAAGGGACACAGGCATGTACCAGGCATCACATACGTGTGTCACAGGGAAGAACAGGGCTGGGTGGGGCAGGGCTATGCCTCTGTTTTGCTGGTGACCCATGTCCCCCTGCCCCTGCCATCTAGCCCATCACTCACTGTCCCTTCCACCCTCCGTCAGACCATGCCCCCACCCTGGGCGCCTGTCATTTGGTTGATTACGTTATCCCTGGAGACTTGGGACAGTCCTTCCACCCACTGGCCGCCCTCCTCCTTGCCTCCTCTCCAATGTCCTTGTGCTCTGACACTCCAGCCCCCACCCCCGTATCCTCCTCTCAGCTCCGCTTTCCTGGGCTCCAGCCCCTTCCCTCCTCCCGGCTCCCTCCCGCTGGGGCCCCAACTCGCACAGGCCTTCAGCCCCCCACACCAGGATGTGCGGGCCACGGGCCTCTACTCCCCCTTTCAGCACAGAGCCCACATCTCCCCATCGGCCCCTCACTCACAGGCTCTACCCTCTCCTCTCTCTGGCCTTGTCACCCCAGCCCTGGTGACATCTCCATCGTTCCACCCCTTAACTGCCGCCCAATGTGGCTGGAGGTGAGCACAGGGGAGCCTCACTTCTCGGTCCCAGCGATGAGCCTCCAGGGACCCAGTGCTCCTGCAAGCCTGCCTGCAAAGTCCTGACCCCCCACCCCAGTCAGGCTTTCCCCAAAGCATCTCTTCTTGGGGTTCCCCGGGAGTGCACTTGGCCTGCTGCCCCCTCTCTGCTCCTCACCTGCCTCACTCAGCTCCAGGTGCCTTGCCTTCTGGGTCCCCCCCCCCACCTCACTGGCAGTTGCATGCCAGCCCCTCGGTGTCCATCCACATGATTGAGGGCTACGCCAGGGCTCAGGCCTCGCGCACTCCTATTCTGTCACTCCTGGGCCACAGCCAGTGTCACCGAGGCGCTGTTGACTCCATTGACGTCTCCAGCGAGGACCTTTCCTCTGAACTTCACACTTGTGCCCCAACTGCCCAGTTGACGTCCCCTGGACGTCTCGCAGCATCTGCGACTTGTCGTCTTCTTTGCAGCCTGTTTCTGCCCACTCTCCTCACCTCTAGTAGTTGGGAAATCCAGCCTCCAGCTGAGGCCAAATCCTAGATGTGCTCCTTGCATCTTCTCTCTCTCACCCCTCCCCACCCCCCAGAACGTGATGGCTCCTGATATGACATCTAGGTTTTAGGAAGCTGGCTCAGGCTGCCTTGTGCAGGATGGATGGGGCGGGCCAGGTGGCGTGGGTTGGGCTGGGATCCCAGGAGGAAAGTGGCCTCAGCAATGCTGCGCATGGGGGCTGGAGGGCGGCCAGGCCTGGGCTGGAGGCTGCGAGGGGCGCCCTGGCCATCCCTTATGTGCAGAGGTGGTGCTGGTCCAGCCTCCAGCAGGTGACACTTGCTTACCGACTGGATCGCTTTGCTCTGCAGACACCCTGATCCACCCGCCGGCCTATCCTCCGCCTCCTGTGCCAACACCCAGGAAGCCAGCTTTGTCCGATGTACTCCGTGCCCACTCCTTCACCTCCAAGGGCCCAGGCCCTCTGCTTCCACCCCCGCCCCCTAAACGCAGCCTGCCCACCGATGCTGGCCTGACTCCCGAGGACTCCAAGAGGGACCTGCTGGGCCTGAGGTGGGCTGAGCCCGGCCCCAGAGCACCTGCCACCTCCCGGAGGATGAGCGACCCCCCGCTGAGCAGCCTGCCCACCTTGCCTAACCTCCGGAAACCCTCTTGCTTTCATGAGAGCACCAGCCCCAGCCCAGAGCCCCGGATCCCCGGCCATGGGTCCAGCTCTGCCTCCAGCTCTGCCAACATGGCCACTGCCACCTCCAGGAACTGTGATAAACTCAAGTCCTTCCACCTGTCCCCCCGGGGGCTGCCCACGCCTGCGCCCCCACCTGTACCAGCCAACAAGCCCAAGTTACTGAAGATGGGTGAAGAGGCCTCTCCAAGGGACATGGCCAGGCCTGCACTCTTTGTGCCCACTGTGGCCCCCAGGCCTCCTGCCTTGAAGCTGCCTATGCCGGAGGCCATAGCCCGACCTGCGGTCCTGCCCAGGCCAGAGAAGCCGCCCCTCCCCCACCTCCAGTGAGTCTGCGTGGTGCTGGGGCCACTGGGACCCCTCCCCAAGCTGGCCAGTTCTCCCACCAGTGCCCTGGCCTCCCTACCCTGGCACTCAGGCCACAATGGGTGCCGGGCCACATGGCACGGGCAGGAAGGCTCTGCCTAGGCTGAGCTGAGCAGCTGCTTCTGTTCCTGACCCAGGGATCCAGAGGATGCCCATCCTTGCCCTTGATGGACGTCCAGCCCAGTGGGTGGGGGTCTGGAGCCCATAGCTGCTTCGGAGCAGTGGGCAAGGAGGAGCTTTGGGGACACATGGCTTGCAGAGCCCCTGCTGTGGCAAGGGGGGTCTTGCAGGGCTGACTGCCTGCCCCGGCCTGCCGAGTGGGGTGGCACTCGGGCTGTGACCTTCCTGACCCTGTCAGAGGCTCAGGCTGCCTTTGTGTCCTTCCTGATTGGGAACTGGCCAGAGTCGGGAGCTTGGCGGTGACCCCTCAGGCTTGCACGAAACCTTTTCTGCTTTATTGCTGGGCAGTGCTAGGAGACCAGTGTGCCCACCGCTTCACCCACCGCGTCATCCGTACCGACAGCCCGTTGTCAGAGATGTCTGGGAGCCACGGGCGGGGGGCAGGGGAGGCTTCGAGCGGCTGCGCTGTTTCACAAAGGGCCACAGCAGTGCAGACTGAGTCATTTTACCGAGCCCCGGATACGGGCTGGGGTACAGCAGGGCGGCGTGTACTGGGGCTGATTGTCTCCAGCCCAGCAGCCCGTCCCAGTGTGGCCTCCTCTAACCCTCTCGAGGCCCTGGAGGCTTGGGAGCCCCTGGTTACACGTGTGGACCATGTCCCTTGGGCTCGGCCCGTTCACAGCCATTCGTAGTCTGTGGCTCTGGAAGGGGTGTGACTTGGCTGAGAGGGCACAAAGTTGGTCAGTGGCAAAGTTGGGGCCAAGGCCCCCCCAGCCTGGGGACTTGTCCCATAGCATCCAGGGCCCTTGTTCATAGTGTGATGACAGCAGAGCTCAGGCCACTGGGACCCCCCTGGCCAGGGTCAGTGTCAGCCCTGACCCCAACTCAGGCTTGCAGTCCCGAGTGATTTCTGCCACCCAGGGTGGCCGGCATGGTCCCCTCTCTTGGCTCTGTGGTCATGGCCTTTGACAGTCGCTGGGGCTGTGGCAGCCAGACCCCAGGGGTTCCAGGGCTGAGCGTGGTGCGGTCACGTAGAGGGCGCATGGGGGCAGCCCCCTGCCATAACTTTCTTCTTGCCCCCACCCAGGCGATCGCCCCCTGATGGCCAGAGTTTCAGGAGCTTCTCCTTTGAAAAGCCCCATCTCCCCTCGCAGGCTGACAGTGGGCAGGCGGATTCTGACGAGGACTACGAGAAGGCAAGGCCGAGTGGGGAGCCCGGGTCCCAGCGTGGGTGGGCGGCGTCAGGGCGGCTGTAGGCCCGTGTGGCCCCTCGCTGGCTGTCTCAAGCCAGGAACCCCCAGGACCCTGGAGTTGAGGGGGACGGAAAATGGTGCAAAGCCTGGGCTCTCGGCCGAGGCTGGCAGGCAGGGGGATGGTGGGGGCATGCTGGTCACGAGCAGCACTCTGTCCTTGACCCTGACCACCACTGGCCTTTCCAGGTGCCACTGCCCAGCTCGGTCTTTATCAACACCACGGAATCCTATGAAGTGGAGAGGTCAGTGTGAAGCCCTTCTTTCCCCAAAGCCTTGTTTTTACAGACACGAGGTACCCTGTCTCCCCGCTGGCCCCTTGTCTTTCTGCTCTTCGGTTCCTCTCACTCACCTTGGTGCTGGGCAGTTGCTGGCACGAGTACACAGCCAAGCACCTGCAGAAACCCAGAGAACAATAGATGCCATCAGCTCAGTCCCCCGCCAGCATCCCTCTGGGCATGGCCCGCACGGCACCCACTGCCCTCGACACCTGAGCTGCAGGATAGCGAGAGGACAGAAGCCACTTTGGGGAGTGGGCCTGGGGGGGTCCCTGAGACCGGTCTGAAGGTTATTTACCTGTTGACTTTTTTAGGCTGTTCAAAGCCACAACCCCACGGGGAGAGCCCCAGGATGGACTTTACTGCATCCGGAACTCCTCCACGAAGTCTGGGAAGGTAGGTGCCAAGGAGGGTACCCTGGCAGCGTCCCTGCCCAGCAAAGGCCCCTGGGGATGGCTGCATTGTGCAGAGTCTGCTGGCTCTCCACATACCAGGCTGACAGGCGAACATAGGACTTCACAGTTTATAGATCACTTTCCCATGTAGCCTCTTATCTGGCATCTAAACCCAGTGCCATCCTTGGCGTCTCTGCCTGTCAGCCCCCTTCCCATCTATTCTCAGGAACTAAATGCCATCTGTAGACTGGGCCAGTGGTGGCCCCCCCTCCCCAGCACTGGCATAAGACAGGAAGGAAGGGCTGAGGCCCCAGGCCTCTGAGGGGGTGGGGGTTCCTGCACTTTGAAGGGGAGGCTGCTGGGGGTGGTGGGAGTGCCGGCCTTGCCTCTGCCTCTTCAGCAGTGATGTGTGACTTCACTGAGCCTCAGTTTCCCCATGTGTATCAGAGATGGTCCTAGGGTAGAGCAGGCTCTAGGTACTGTTAACTCAAGTCTCATCAGAGGCCATCTGAGGGCAGGAACCCTGGGGCAAGGCACTGCCCTTCACGACCCTGCTGTCCATGTGCAGGGTAACCCTTCCCCAAGTCCCCCCCGAGGGCCCCAGGGCCCAGCCTCGATGCTGCTGCTGCCCCCTCAGTCCCCGTGGCCCAGCTCTCCCGAGGTCCATGCTGCTCTCAGCCTGCACTCCACTGCTGCCTGCTTTTCTCCCTGCAGGTTTTGGTCGTGTGGGACGAAACCTCCAACAAAGTAAGGAACTACCGCATCTTTGAGAAGGTGAGTAGGCTGTGCCACCTGAGGGCCCTGGGAGGGAGGGGGACCCTGGCCTGGGGCATGGAAGGGAGCAGAACAGCCTCCCCATAGAGCAGTGGACGGACTGAGGCCGGCACCTCTGGATACCACCACTCCCCCCTCCCCTCACCCACTGCCCCAACCTCCCCCCCTCTCCTCGCCTAGGTGTGTCCTCAACTGACCTTTGAGGGGGTGGGGTGATAAGCCCTGGACCCTGGGCTTATTTACATCCCCTGGGCAGAGTGGGGGGAGTAAGGTCGGAACTGGGAGGCAGGCGCAGAGGGAACATGGGGCAGCAGAAGCAGGCCCATCGTTATGCCGACCGCCCCATTTTTCAGAGAGAGGCAGACTGGCTCTGTCCCCCTGACCTTGTCCCCCTCCCCCCACCCAGGACTCTAAATTCTACCTGGAGGGCGAGGTCCTGTTTGTGAGTGTGGGCAGCCTGGTGGAATACTACCACACCCACGCACTGCCCGGCCACCAGAGCCTGCTGCTGCAGCACCCCTACGGCTACGCCGGGCCCAGGTGACACCGGCACCTCATGCTACTGGGCAGAGGCGACTACGGGGCCAGCACGCCAGGCTGCACAGATGAGACTGGCATTCATGGGAGGCGGAGCAGGAGTACGTGCTCTGCTCTGACCTAAGACCTCCCGACACACACCTTGTGGCGTCTGCCAGGCCAGGCCCTGCACAGCAGGCTGGGTCCTTGGAGCTAGGCCAGTCCCCAGGCTCCCGAGGACTGGGGGGGCTCTCCTATCCCACCCCACCCACCCTGTCACACTTCCCAGGAGCCTGGGATCCTAGGACCAAGCCCCACCTGGGCTTCGTGGACAGGAATTCTGGTTCTCCCGCCTTCTCCCTGCCCAGCACACACCCGCTCTGTACTGGGCTGGGAGCTGGGCAGGGCATTTGGGGATGGGGCAGGGGCTGGCCCCAGAACCCCGCCAGGAACGCTAAGGCACAGGCTCCAGGAGGGGCCTTTGCTGCACAATAAAGCACAGATGACTTTTGCCTTGGTGGCCGGGCTTCATTGGGAAGGAGGGGTGACTGGCCTTACTGAGTACCCACATGGACATCAAGTGGTGACTGCAGCAGCTCAGCGCACAGGAACCCTAAGAAGTGGTCTCCCTGTCTCCTAGGGCGCAGGTTGCTAAAGGACTTGCCCCGGGTGCAAGCTAGTACTAGAACAGGATGCAGACTCGAGTCATGTGGGCTCAGAGCCCACATCCCAAAGCACAGGTCCTGCTGCCATGGGTCAGGTCCCGCGTGCTGGGTCATTCACTGGATTGACAAATGGTTACCTGGAGACAGCTGGGCAGGAGGTGTTCACAGCGCACGCTGTCCAGAGCAGTGGGGTGTGCAGGGGTTTGGCGCTTGGGACCCAGCTGGGGTCTCCAGGAAGACTTCTTGGAGGAAGTGACAGATACAGATAGAGGAGCGGGAAGAGCAGGAAGAGTGGGCCCTGAGTAGGCCACGGGAGGGTGGCGACGGTGATATCCAGGTGCCTGAGCCCACCAGGCCGTACCCATCCCTGATCAAGCCCTCACTTTCTGCCATGGAATTCTAATAGGCCACTCTCTTGGCACAGCTATCTGCTGGCTTCGTGTGTGTGTGTGTGTGTTTGTGTAACAGCCTCAGCTGGGAGTCAGGGCTGGCAGGGACCCCAGGACCATCTGAGCCTCGCGGTACTTTATGTTGGAAAAGTGATTTGCTGTGTAAAACCCAAACCGAGGACAGCACTTGTGGCCCCCAGCCAGTGATGAACTGTCCCCTGAAGAATGCCCTTTGTTTGGACTTCCCCTTCCCCGGGCAGGCATGTTCTGGGTTGGGGTGATTTGCTGGAGAAGAGGAAGAGATGAGGTGGGTAAGCTGATATGTGCCCCCCAGTGAGAGCCATGACCATCTGCTTCCAGGAACCAAGTGACCAGCACCATTCTGCAGATGTTTCCTCTTTAGCCCACCCAGGGTGAGGGGTCAGTGCCGTCATATTCATGTTTGGGGCACAGGGAGCTCCTGGTGTTCTGCACCATCTCTGGAAAACTAGCAATTCCTCCTCCCTTCGGTCACAGTGCTTTGCCCTCTTTGCCCTGAACTCACTGGGGGAACCCAGCGAGACATACTTCCCCACTGTGGCTGCAGCTTCCCTTCCTGTAAAATTTTTCAGTGGGGCTTGGATCACAGAAACGGTTTCCAGCTGGTGCCAGGGTCTCCTGTGCTGGTGACGTGAGGCAGAATGCAGAATGCTATGGCTTTTAGCTAACATGCAGCCACTGGAGCCAGCTCAGTAACCGAAACATGTGAAAACCCCTGAGCTGGAAGGTTTGGTGGTTCTGGGGTCCAGAGCCACATTAGGTCCTGGGTGCCTAGACAGATGAAACCTATGGCTGCCCAAGGCCTGCCCCAGGGCCTGGCCCAGCCTTACCTCCTCCTAGGCCCTAGGTCTGCCCAGGACCGCGCTGGTCACCTCTTTGTCAGCTGACCCTGGGCCCAGGGCCTCAGTTGTGTGTGGATGGTGGACAGGATCCCAGGCATGGTCCCCCAGCATGAAGTAGGGGCCAGAAGGGTCCTACTCTCTCCTGAGACCTGCCGTGAATGCTTTATTCCATATAAAGGGTTGCAGGGTGCTTGCCACTTAGTACTTCCTGCATTTGAGGCACTAAGTTTGCTTGGAGAAGCAGCTGCTATTAGTCCCATTTTACAGGTGAGAAAACTGAGGCTAAGACCTGGATTCAAGTCCCAGCTCTGCCACTTACTGCCATGTGAACTGTTCTTCGCTGCTTTGAGCCTGCCTAGCTAACCCCTGCCACCCCTCATGGCCTCTGATAGTTATTGTGGGAGGTGCCTCCCAGAGTTCTGGGTGTGCCTTTGCTCAGCTGAGGGTGCCATGGCTCAGGGGGAAACAAAACTGACCTGTCTCAGTCTGGGGATAAACCAACAGGAGGCCGAGGACCTGCCCTAAGGCTATCCTGCTCCCTCATAGGTAGAGAAACTGAGGCTCAGACAGGATTCAGATATGCCCGGCATCATGGTACATTCAGAGATGGGTTCCATTCCTGGGCTTGAGAAAAGGGACCCGGACACTTTGGGAAGCTTCTCCAAGCTGCCCAAGGAAGCTCCAAGGACTGACATGATTTAACTTGCGTACAGTTGATCAGAAAGAGTGCAGTGAGCCTTTATACCTTCTGTAAATAGAGGTTTTTATTATAAAACGAGATGTTTTTAGAACCAGAAGAGACTTCACAAAACAAGCCTTGAGTTGCTCCCTGTCACCATCCTACTCTGGGTTACACTGTGGATGCCCCCTGCTGGTCTAAGCGGGAGCTTCTTGGATCCCAGGCGGGATGGGTGGCTCTGACAGTGCCAGGGAAGAAATAGCAGAGAGCCTAGGGCCAAGAGGCATCTTGCCAAGTGCCCACTGGTACGAGTCTCTAGAGGGCACAGGGCCACACAGGGAATATGGGGCAGAGCTGGCACTTGAACCAAATCCGCGTGTCTAGAGGAGGCACTGTGAGGAGAGGGCTATAGCCTGTCTCTGGCTGTGACCCAGCAGCATGGAGCCCCTCATTGGGCAACTCACGTACACATCCAGCTCCCTCTGTGCTGGCACATCTGTCCCTCTTTCCAGAAAAGACTGCCTGATGGGGCATAGCAGTAGGCCATTTTCAGGTCACACCAACATATTGAGTCAGCCTTCCTATGAACCAAGCACCTGGCTTTTCATCATCTGTCACTGTGTCACACGGAATCCGAGACCATAGGTGTGAGCTGAGAGGGTCTAGACCACCTACCTCTGCACCTACATGAACCCAATCCTGGATCTACTGCTTCCAGATTACAATGTATCTACTCAATCCTATGTTTTGGTAGTCTGACAGAACCAAGTTCTGACCTCAGTTACTTTTGATGTCCCATAGAAGCATTCCATTTCTACCAGAGCTCAGTAGCAAGCCAGAGTTACTTTTTGGAGTTGCTTGGGTCTATGGGTTTGTAGTTTTCATCAAATTTTAAAGAAGCTCAGCCAGGGACCGGCCCGGTGGCTCAGGCAGTTAGAGCTCCATGCTCCTAACTCTGAAGGCTGCCAGTTCGATTCCCACATGAGCCAGTGGGCTGTCAACCACAACATTGCCAGTTTGATGCCTCGACTCCCGCAAGGGATGGTGGGCAACGCCCCCTGCAACTAAAATTGAACACGGCACCTTGAGCTGAGCTGCCTCCCAGATGGCTCAGTTGGTTGGAGCGCATCCTCTCAACCACAAGGTTACCGGTTCGACTCCCGCAAGGGATGGTGGGCTGCGCCCCACCCCCTGCAACTAGCAACGGCAACTGGACCTGGAGCTGAGCTGCGCCCTCCACAACTAAGACTGAAAGGACAACTTGAAGCTGAACAGCACCCTCCACAACTAAGATTGAAAGGACAACAACTTGACTTGGAAAAATGTCCTGGAAGTACACACTGTTCCCCAATAAAGTCCTGTTCCCCTTCCCCCCCCCAAAAAAAAATAAGTTAAGTTCAGCCGGTATATCTTCAAATAGTATTTCCATCCTCCTCCCAATCCCAGTGCCATTTTCAGGAACTCCAATTACATATACTGTACACTAGGCCTCTTACAGTTGTCCTACCACTCCCTGGTGCCATGTTCGTTCTTTCCCAGGCTCTCTCCATGTTTCATTAGGTTCTTTGTCCATGTCTTCTAGTTCACTTTTTCTTTTTCTCCCCACTCCCCTTCTTCCACCTCCCCTCACCCCCCACTCCGGTTCAAGCTGTTGTTTCTCAGTCTAGTTGTGGAGGACACAGCTCCCTGGCCCACGCTGGTATTGTAAGCCTTGCGCTCCCCCGGCAGCCGGTCGCCAGTCATCGGTCATCCAGCCGCTTATAGCGGCTCTCGCTGCAGCCGGCCACTCACGCCGAACTCCGGCTGCCCATGGCAGCCCACCTCAGGAAAAGCTGTTGTTCACAATCTTAGCTGTAGACACTGGCCCACATAGGAATCAAACCGGTGACCTCAGTGTTAGGAGCACAGCGCTCCAACCACCTGAGCCACTGGGCTGGCCCCACTTTTTCTTTTGCTGTGTCTAATCTGCTGTTCCTCCCATCCAGTGTATTTTTCATTTCTGACATTGTGTTTTTCACCTTTAGAAGTTTGGTTGGTCTTTAAATTTTTTAATTTTATTTTTAAATTAGTTGACATACAATATTATATTAGTTTCAAGTGTACAAAATAGTGGTTAGACATTTATATAACTTTTGAAATAATCACCCCATTAAGTCTAGTACCCATCTGACACCACAAATAGTTATTACAATATTGACTACATTCCCTATGCTGAATCACATCCCTATGATGATTTAGTCTTTTTTGTATCTTTTGTGTCTCTGCTTAACACTCAATTATCTTCTACTTCTCCCTCCCTCGCTTCTTTCCTTCAGCAAGCCCCCTGACTTCTTGTGGGCCAGGCCTCCTTGCTGGGTGCCAGGGTAACAGAGGTGGGATACAGAGCTGTGGAGTCTTGTCCAGAAGATGTGCCCCGACAGCAGAGGTCACTATTAACCATTGACTATATTCCTGACCCTTCTGTGGAGAGAGCCAAAGAGGCCCCTGCTGGAAAGGAGAGGCCTGGGCTCCTCACTATTCTTCCACTGCCCAGCTCTGGGCCTCAGATTTCCATGGATATGAAAGGAACAAGAAGCTCTGCTTGTCTGTCTTCCAGACCTTTTGGGGGCCAGATGAGACGATAGGAGGGACAGAGTGGCGGAAGGTGCTGGTCTGGTCTCTAGGCTATCCTCCAGGTTATGGGCAGGTGAACTGGTCTCCCCAGTTCCCTGGTTGAGAAAGTGACTGGTGCTTGTTCATCCAGCATCAACAGGCCAGGCCCCGGGCACCAGGCAGCCGCCCTGTCTATGGAGCCTTATCAGGGTCCACAGGCTCTGCTGTCCTGACCCCACCCTACCTGCCAGCCTGGCCCCACACTCTGCCTGCGGACTCGCCAGCCCGCCCGCCGGGCTTGAGACAGAGACCAGCCCGGGGCCGGACACACGGGACACACGGGGACAGGGTCAGTCTGCTGGAGGAGTGGGCGAGGAGGGCAGGGAGAGGTCCGGCCCGGGGTTCTGGGCTGACCTGGCTCGGATAGCCCCCCCTGGCCGACAAGGGCCTGGAAGGGGACCGTTTAGAATGCCCTCTTGCGCATTCCGTGAACCTGGCTTGCAGGAGGCCTCCACCAAAGTCTGACCAGCGACAAAGAGGAGTGGACGAGCGGTTCCGAAGAGCGGGCGCCGCGGACACGGACGACCCGGCTTCCTTCAACGACGAGACATGTGGGTCCGTGTCCCGCCGTCCCCAAGCTGCCGCCCAGCCCACCTGTCGCGCGGGACCCTCGGCTCTTCGCAGGCGGGCGAGGCCACAGGGAGTCGGTTCCTCGCGGCGACAGCTCCGCCCTTCCCCTCCCAGGCCCAACCCCCGCCGCGCCCGCCGCCTTGCGACCAGCCAATCGTAGGGTGCGTTGCTGGGCTGCGCGGCGTGGGCTGGGCCTATGGAGTGACGCGTTGTTGGGCTGCAGCGCCGCAGGCCGCACCCAGCTCCGGAGGCCAGGGCAGTGCCGAAGGCTGAGGGGGCGGAGAGGCCGGGCGGGCGGGAGCTGCGGGTCGGTGAGCGCCGCGGACAGGGGCGGAGCCGGAGCCCGAGCCGGAGCTGGAGGCGACGGGAGGCGGCCGCACTTGGACCTGGGAACCCGCACGCTGCTTGCAATTCGCCCCTGAGGTGAGGCCCGCGCGACCAGGGCGGCGGTGGGGCCCGGGGCGCGGCCGTCGGCCCAGGGGCTCCTGGCGGGGCCGCGGGGCCTGCAGCCTCTCGAGCGGGCGGGGCCGCTGGGCGGGGGCTCTGGCGGCTCTGGAGGCCGGAGCGGGGTTGCGGGGGCCGCCCTGGGAAGGGTCCTCACAGGGCGGGCGTCGGACTTGACCCGGTGCAAAGGAGCCGACGCTCTGCAAAACCCTTTGCGACTTTTGCAAAACCCTCTGCAAAAACCCTTTTTTGTGGGGGCGCTTGGGCGGCTCGTTTCTGGGCTGCGGGGGTCCGTGAGGACAGGAGGCTCCGGACCGCAGGTTGGGCCAGCGCGGTGCTCGTGACGGCCCCTTCCGTGGCCCGGAGCGCTGCCCGCTGGAGGGTTCGTGTACACATGCAGACAGACACGGGCATCCGGATCCTGCCTGTCGGCCCTCTTTCTTTCTTTTTTTAACGACAGCTTCTGCCAAAAGAGAAAAGCCATATCTGCACACAGATGGATGGTAATAAGGTTCTTCTGGAACTTTATTAGAGGGAGCTGTTGGCCGTCTTCGCCCCTTTCTCTCCTTTCTTTTTCATTTTCTGGGAGGTGTCCGAGGGCCTCTAAGATCAGGTGAAAGTGACAGGTGAGATGAAGACACTTAAGTCAGAAGTGAGAAGGAAGCTGAGCAAAACACCTGGCTGTTTAAGGCCAATCTGAGGCTTTCATTTCTTAAATATTACATCTTCATTTTCTCTGCCTTTAACTTTTATTTTTGTAATTCATGGCTCAAGATACTTTGTGTTCACTTCACACACACCTACCTAGAGTAAATATTTTGGTTAATCTGAAACTGCTGGTGGTGTGACCACATGATTTTATGCCTAAATGACATAAAGCAATTGTCATATCCTCAAGGACCAAAACATAGCTGGTAGCTGAATACAGTGCTGGTAAGTTATTACAGAAAGATTTTTTTTGCATGTGAAAAATTGATTGAAATCTTAATGGGCGTGGGAAATAGGCGGCTGAAATGTCCCCCAGTGAAAAGGGGGAGCTGTGGATGAGTGGGAGTTCAGCTGGCACCAAAAAGGGAGAGTTTATCAGGCAAAGAGGGTGAATTGTATGAAGGTGGGTTTGTAAAAATCGGAGTCTTTAATTAATGGGCAAATGGCCAGCGATGTGTAAATTATTTTTTAAAATCCAAAATCTTAATATACCCCTTTGATTCTGACTATGGGGAAAACTGAAATAGTAAAGTTGTTTTTGAAGGAAGTGGATGATTTTGGCAATCAGAGCTGCTTTTGATAGTTTTGATGTGGTTTACAGCAGGACAGATGGTGTGGTTTGTTTTGGTGCTTGTCATATGTTTAGGTTTTAATTACAGAGGCTCACTGAATGATATGAATCTAAATTCTACTCCATGTCCAAAAGGTGGGATAGTTTCCTTTTTAAAATATAGTTTACGGGGATGAACATTTTCTCTTTTAACTCTTTGATGTTATGTGATACTGATTTTGTTTGGTGTTAATTCATTTTACAGTAAAAGCTGTTTAGCTGGTTATTACTTTTTAGTTAGTTATTTCAAGTAGCCCTTGTATTGAATCAGAAAAGTAAATACTGATATGCTTTGTAACATACCTAAAAAAATACCTAACTAGTGTTAAAATTTTCTCCATTGTCTCAGTTTTTTAATAGTTTGACAGTTAATTTTAAAAATACATTTTTATTATGTGAAACTTAGAGTTTAAATTGACTTTATTTTTTCACCTTTAATACATCTCTCACACACATGGAGAATAGTATAATAAGCCCCTACTTACCCTCATCCAGCTTCAACAGTTATTAACTCATAGCTAATTTGCTTTATCTGTACCCCCAAACCCAGATGTCATATCATTTTAACTGTTAATATTTCAGCATGTATATCTACATACATATTTTTAAAATGATAAAAACAAATACTGTTATCACAAAATTCCTTATTACCTTCAAATATCCATCCAGTGTTAAAATTTTCTTGATTATCTCTTTTTTTTTTTAAACAGGTTGAGTCAGGATCCAAATGCTGTTCATACATTGTGATTTGTTTTAATCTGTAGGTCCCCCTTCCATCTTCTGTTGTCTCTGGTAGTTAATTTGTTGCTGAAACTTGATGGTTTGTCCTGTGGAGTTACACAGTCTGGATTTTATTCTGTATTGTAGTTAAACTACACAGAATTTACTGTAAATTTAATCTAGATCTAACGGTGTAATCAGATCAGATTTATTTTTGGCAAGAAGACTTTATAGGTGAGTAGGCAGATTAGGATTAATAGTTGTTCTTGTTAGCAGCCGTTGATGCTCATGCTTAGTCATTATTTCGTTAGGCTTTGAAAATGTTGACATTTTAATTCTATAACCAGTATTTATTAGATGGAATACGTCTGTAAGAGAAGTTTCCACTCTTCCGTTATTTTGTTACCCTGACTTACAGCAATTTTAGGGAAGACAGGATAAATGCTTAATTTCTCTCCATTATTTTCAAAATAATGAGGTGGCATCCTTCAGAAGTAGCCAGTACGTGTATATGTGTTTGTATCATTGTGAACTCATGGATTTAAACATATTTGATATGGTTCAATCCATTATAGATATTATCCTTATTGATGCTCAGATTGTCCCATCTTTGTCCCCATCTGTTTAAATTGACTCCTAAATCCTTTAGACACAACTCTATGTAGTCTTTGATTGATCTTTCTGGTATGATAAACCACACCAGGCTCATCTTGGGCGTTCTCTGTTCTAGCCCTAGAATCATCCATTTCTTCAAGGACTTTGGTTTCTTTTAATGAAAAAATAGTGTTTAGTAACCACAATCTAGGCCCTGGGGTTGTTCATTGCTATTAGGTTGATCATTGTTCCAGGCCTTTTCAGTGCACAGATCATGGGTTACTGGTACTTCCAGTTGTAAAGCAAGAAGACGGAGTTTTTGTTTTGTTTTTAAACTTTTATTTATTTAAGTGTGTTTTTCCAGGACCCATCAGCTCCAAGTCAAGTAGTACCTTGTTGTTAAGAGCACCATGCTCCAACCAACTGAGCTAACTGGCCGCCCCAAGAAGACAGAGTTCTGTTTAACCTTGATCTTACACTGGTATCTTTTTCTTCTAAGACAAACATCTTGATTCTAATTATGCATGGTTTTATCCTTCACTGTACACATCTCACTCTTAGGAGAATAATACAAATACTACCACCAACAAATAAAAACTGTAAGAGGTCTTTTTAGCATACTTCTTATGTAGTCAAATTATTTTGTTTTGAAGTCACTTAGATTGATTTTTGCTGGATGTATACTTTGGTTCTTTTGTTTATTTTACTTTCATTGTTTAGAGATTGCTTATTTAAAATTTAATTTTGTTTTATAATTATGTAAAATATTCAAAGACTTTCAAAATCAAACATTTAAAACAAGGTATATACAAAGAAGTCTTGCTTCTTTATACCCCTCCCAACCACCAAGCTCTTCTATGTATCCATGAGTTCAGTTTTTGTTTTTGTTTTTGAGATTCCACATGTAAGTGAGATCATATGGTATTTGTCTTTCTCAGTCTGACTGACTTCAGTTAGCATAATGCTCTTAAGGTTCATCCATGGCTCAAATGTCAGGATTTCCTCTTTTTCTTTGGCTGAATAATATTCAATAGTATATATATATATATATATATATATATATATATATATATAAATAAATAACACATTTTCTTTATCCATTCATCCATAAGTAAACACTTAGGTTGCTTTGATAATGGCTGTTACTAATTCTACACTGAACATGGTGGTGCATACATTTTTTTGAGTTAGTGTTTTCATTTTCTTTGGATAAATTCCCAGGAGTGGAATTGCTGGATTATATGATAGTTCTACTTTTATTTTTTTGAGGAACCTCCATACTGTTTTCCATCGTGGCTGCACCAATTTACATTCTCACCAACGGTGCATGAGGGTTCCCTTTTTTCCACACAGCCTCACCAACACTCTTTTCCTCCCTCCCTCCCTCCCTCTCCCTCTCCCTCCCTCCCTCTCTCTCTCTCTCTCTCTCTCTCTCTCTTTCTTTCTTCCTTCCTTTCTGTTTTTTATAATAGCCATTCTAATAGGTATGAGGTGGTATCTCGTGGTTTTGATTTGCATTTCCCTGATGATTAGTAATGTTGAGTACCTTTTATGTAACTGTTGGCTACTTGTGTGTCTATGTCCTCTTTGGAAAAATGTCTACTCAGGCCCTCTGCCCATTTTTTTAATTGGGTTGTTTTTTGCTGTTGAGTTGTATGAGTTCTTTATTAATTTTGGATATTAATCCCTTAAAAGATAGATGTTTTGCAAATATTTTCTCCCAGTAAGTAGGATGCCTAACCTTTTCAATTTTTAATTTTATGGTTTTATATTTATACTACCTTTTTTTTTTTTTTTAAAGATTTTATTGGGGAAGGGGAACAGGACTTTATTGGGGAACAGTGTGTATTTCCAGGCCTGTTTTCCAAGTCAAGTTGTCCTTTCAGTCTTAGTTGTGTCGGGCGCAGCTCAGCTCCAGGTCCAGTTGCCATTGCTAGTTGCAGGGAGCACAGCCCACCATCCCTTGCAGGAGTTGAACCGGCAACTTTGTGGTTGAGAGGATGCACTCCAACCTACTGAGCCATCCGGCAGCTCAGCTCAAGGTGCTGTGTTCAATCTTAGTTGCAGGGGGCGGAGCCCACCATCCCTTGAGGGAGTTGAGGAATGGAACTGGCAACCTTGTGGTTGAGAACCCACTGGCCCATGTAGTAATCTAACCGGCAGCCTTCGGAGTTAGGAGCACGGAGCTCTAACCGCCTGAGCCACTGGGCCGGCCCTATATTTATACTACCTTTTATTAGATAGATAATAGTGTGCTATCTGTGTTTTCCTACCATGTCTTTTTTTTAAAAAAATTTTTGTTGTGTAAAATACACAAAATTTAACATCTTAACCATTTGTAGGCGTTCAGTTCAGTGGTATTAAATTCTTTGACTTTGTTGTGCAACCATCACCACCATCCATTCCCGTGACCCATCCATCCTCAACTCTTTTCTTGTAAAACTGAAACTCTGTATACTTATTAAACAGTAATTCCCCGTTCTCCACTCCTCCCAGCCCCTGGAAACCACAGTTCTACCTTCTGTCTCTGTGATTCTGATGACTCTGAGTACCTCATACAATGCTTTTTTTTTTTTTTTTTTAATCATTCCCAGTCCCTCCTAACTCCGGTTCAAGCCCTTGTTTCTCAGTCTAGTTGTGTAGGACGCAGCTCCCTGGCCGGTGCTGGTATTATGAGCCCTGCGCTACCCCCGGCTGAGGCAGTCAGTCGCCGACTGTAGGTCAGCCACTCTCGGCAGCTCTCGTTGGCTGCCGGCCGTTCACATCGGCTGCTGGCCGTTCACATCGGCTGCTGGCCGCTCACGGTAGCCCACAGCAGCCCGCGCAGCTCACCGCAGCTTATGCTGACCTCCCCCTGCTCACGGCAGCCCAGCTCCAGGTTGAGCCGTTGTTCATAATCTTAGCCGTAGAGGGTGCAGCTCACTGGCCCATGTGCGAATCAAACCGACAACCTCGGTGTTAGGAGCATGACGCTCCAACGGCCTGAGCCGCGCTTCCTCATACAGTACTTTTTGTGACTGGCTTACTTCACTTTGCGTAATGTCCTCAAGGTCCATCCATGTTGTAGCATATGTCAGGATTTCCTTCCTTTCTGTGGCTGAATAATATTCCATTGTATGGATGCATATACTACATTTTGCTTATCCGTTCATCTGCTGATGGACACTTCCATATTTCAGCTATTGTGACTATGCCGCTGTGAACACGGGTGTACAATACCTCTTTGAGACCCTATTTTAAGTTCTTTGGGGTATGTACTCAGAAGTAGAATTGCTGGATCATATGATAATTCAATTTTAAACATTTTGAGTAACTGCTGTACTGTTTTCTATAGTGGCTGTGCCATTTTACATTCCCACCAAGAGCGCCAGGGTTCTAATTTCTTTGTATCTTCGTCAACACTTGTTGTTTTCTATTTTTTTGATACTAGCCATCCTACTGGTGTGAGGTAGTATCTCATTGTAGTTATGATTTGCATTTTCCTAA
This sequence comes from Rhinolophus ferrumequinum, assembly GCF_004115265.2. NCBI lineage: Eukaryota > Metazoa > Chordata > Mammalia > Chiroptera > Rhinolophidae > Rhinolophus > Rhinolophus ferrumequinum. Next base: position 86,506,567 of record NC_046288.1, on the reverse strand, counting down.
TTTCACCATGCTTTTTTCACTTAACATTTGGCATCCGTACTATGTATAACACAGACATATTTCTCATTCTGTCTTCCAGTTGTGCAGTGCTCCTTTATGTGTTTGTACCATACTTTATTCAAGAAGCTATGACTGCTTTTTAATGAACATTCAATACAAAAATCTTGTCTATTAATGGCATTTCTTATTCAATGATTTGGTGAAAATTTTCTGGTACATGTTATCAGAATGGAAGGCAACACTTCACATAGCTGGGCTGTCATACTCCAAAATTCTATTCTGTTGAGAAGACTAGCTTTCTCTGCTATGTGGTGGGGAACAGGAACCGGTGTTCAAGACTTCAGTTTTACTTTTTTTTAAACAGCTGCCATTTCAGCCCCTCAACTGCAGAAATACAGATTTGGGTTGATTTCAGAAATGCCATTTCTGAGACAAACATCATCTAATTCATATTGACACAGTAAGTTTGTTATTATTAATCAAATTGTTAACATCACGTTGTAGTAATCTGATTTTTCTGTTGTTGCGCATTGTTCTCTCACTATTTGTCTACATACTCACTGAACTCTGAGTATTTAATTAAGCTTGAATGTCTAAAATTTAGGTGTGTGGTTTCTAAGTGTGTGACAAGTGGTGCCTGTCGTCGTCATCATTAATGCTGCCTTGCTGACATCAGTTTTGTCAGTTCTACCTTCAGGATACATCCTGAAGCCGTCCTACTATTCCGTCTCCACTCCCATTGCCGGGGTCCCAGCAGCCATCATACCGCCCTTGGATTCCACAGCAGCCTGGAGCTGGTCTCCCTGAGTCCTTTCTTTCCACCTGTTCTCCACCTGTCAGCTAAGGTGATTTACATAAAATATAATCAGGTGTGTTCTGTCTTGCTAAACTCTTCAATGTCTGATAAAGTGGTTGCCTCTAGGGAACTGTGTGGCTGTTGGACAGGAGTGGGAGGGAGACTTACTTTTCACCTTATATACTCAGAATAAAATAAGTAATTTCACAAATTTTACAAAAACACCCAGTGACTTCCCATTATACTTAGAACAAAATTCAAAGTTCTTACCATGATTTCCAAGCTCACTTTCTAATTCTTCCACTTGCTCATTTATGCTGTTGTTTACAGTAGTTTTCCTGGGACCTGCCTTGATCTTTTCCGATTTATGGAATTGCACGTTGATCCCTTTGCCTGGAATGAAGGCTTTTACACCACTCTGCATGGCCAGCTCCTCATCTTCTAGGCCTTCGCTTAAATCTCCCTTAGAGAGGCCTTCCGAACTGCCTTCTTACTGTACGTTTGTTATTCCCTAACTCAGATACTGCTAGTGTTCTTCAATATTGATGGTTTATTTATCTGTTTACTCTGTTTTCTTTTCCACAAAAATGATACTCCAGAAAGGCAGAGACTATACCCACTGTGTAAGGTGGCCCCTCTCTATTTTACCTAGACGGAATGACATGACTAGACCATATCACTTGCCTGTTTAGAGCTTTTCAGTGATTCTACATGGCATGTAAATCCTGAGCTCCTGGACAAGGCTTTCAAGGTTTGGCCTCTTCTCATTTCTCCAGTTTTATCTTTTATAACATCTTGGTTTTGCTTCCCACTGTGTTCTGAGCATGTAACCTGGCTTGCAGTGGATGCCCAATAAATACTTATGGAATGAATGAACGAGTTAAGAGCAGTCTTTGTGAAATTGTCACACTCTTGGGAAAGTGATAGTTAAAAACATATAAGGTCATAAACCTTCAGGGAAGGCTACATAAAGAAGGTAGAATTTAAACTTACCCTTGAAGGCTGGTACAGTGACTAAAGGAAAACGTGTTGTTTTTTGACGGAGAAATGGAAGTTTTTTTTAGACTACATTTTTTGTAGTTCTGTTTTGGGGCAGTGGCTTAAACATACACACACGGGTCCTACCTAGACCTGCTGAATTCCAACCTTGGGCCAGGTGATTCAAATGCACCCCATGATTAAGAACCACTGTTTTGTGGCCTTGTTTTTAGAACAGTGATCCCTCACTTACCCAGTGTTGCACTGGACCCAGGACCAGCTTTCTGAAGGTCGGATGACTCTCCACATTAGGTGCAAGCGTCATGGTTATGTGCCTCTGGACTTCCCTTTGAGATTGGTCCCTCTGTTTAAAAGATTGTTGAATAATAGGGATATGCTTTTAATTGGCAACAGAGAATTTGTAAAATCCACTTTATAAACTTGTATTTTCATCTTTTTAAATATTTGCTATGTGCTTAGGCATTGTGCTTTTATGTATTTTCTCATTTAATCTTAAAACAATCCTATTAAGTAGTTACTATATATATATATTTTTTAAGATGGAAAAAAAAGAGTTTAAGTGATTGCCATGGTCGCACATGGAGAAGTGGTGTCGCTAGGATTCAAACCAAGGATGTCGGGCCCCAGAGCGATTTTCTTACCACCAGGCTGTGCCTTCCTTCTGTATACTTAGTCCTGACTTTCGGCACTTGTTTATAGCTGCTGGTCCTAGTCTTCCCCAGGCAGCAGGAGCCGTGCCTTGTACATGTCTGTATTGCTCGAGTCTTGCATACCGCCCAGCACAGGGCAGGTCCGTAAGAAATATATGTTGCATTAGTGATCTTGAGTTAATTTTTTAAAAGCTTAGTTGTGTGTGTTCATGGCAAATTATTAAAAGTGGTGTGACCCATCTATTCCCTTAAAGCAGGATTTTGGCAAACTTTGTGTAAAGGGCCAGATAACAAATACTGTAGGCTTTGAGGGCTGTATGATCTCTATTGCAACTGCTTAGCTCTGCTGTTGCAGGAAAGCAGCTATCAGACGATATGTAACAGAATGAGTATGACTGTTCCAATAAATGTTTTTTATGGATGCTGAAGTTTGAATTGATTTTCATGTCTATCATATTATTATTTATGTTTCATATATCATTCTTTTTTTCAACCTTTAAAAACCAGTTTTAGCTTGAGGCCCTTTTAAAACAGGCAGTGGGCTGGATTGGCTGGGGAGGGGTGGCATTTGCTGATTTCTGCCCAAAGAGTCTAAATTTTATCATTAGATCAAATTAGACATCTGCCTCCTGGACTGAACTGTTTCTCTGCCAGTGGACTTTCTTTGGTTGCGTCATGCTTTGATCTATGTTAAGGAACTATAGAAGAAATACTGTTCCCGAAACGTTACATTGTATTGGTTATAGGACGATTGTTGGGGGACTTGCGCATTATAATAAATGAAATAAAGACTATTCTTTCTACTCATTAAGAAACCCGCTTTACATTTCTTTTGAGTAGACTTTTCAATTTCCTTCTAGTTCTATTCCAGAATAAAATTTTATATTTTATGTTTTTCCTTTAGTTTAATATATTTCAGTTGTGGTTTAATAGAAAGAGCTACTTGGAGTTAGAAAGACTAGGTTACACCTGACCAAATTAATAGCCTAATATCTGGCTCAGAGGAAGAACCTAAGAAATGGCAAGCCTCTTTCCTGCTTTCGTCAAAATCACCACTTCCTCTGCCTCATATCCTTGGGCAAATCACTTCCCTTTTTTTGAACTTCAGTTTCCCCGCATATACAGTGGGTATGATAATACCTTCTTCATCCACTTCAGAGAGTTTGTATGAAGATTAATGAAAAGGTACTTTATAAGTGATAGGTGCTGCTCAAGTGTGTGATTTATTATCACATATTTAGAATAGACTTGGCATAAAAGGAGAGAGGAACCGTTACCAATGGTGCATTAACTTCTCTTAATTTTATGGACAATAAGATGGATTTATTTTACAAGAAGACTACAAAATTTGACATCAAGAGAGATTAAAAAAGATTCACAGGATTTAAATTGATAACTTCTCTTAAAAACATTCCAGCAACTATTTATCTCACGCCTTTTGGTTGTAAAATACAGTATTAAAAAAGCAGATGTTTAATATATCTAATCTAGCAAAATGAGATAGTGTTTGAGAAAATGTAATGCTTGCAGTTGTTTAGCCATAGAAGTCTGCTACACAAGTTATAGATTTGCCAAAAGATTGGAGCTCAAAACGTTGGGGCTGAAATCTTTTAATTTTTACTTATAAAATGCTGCTTCACAGTCTCCTTGTTTGCATCATTTCCTGCAAGAAATCTGCTGTCCTTCTTACCTTTGTTCCTCTACAGAACACGTCCTTTTTCTCAGGCTGCATTTAAGATTGACTCTGTCCTGGTTTTGAGCACTATTATTTTGATCAGCCTTCATGTGTATAGTACTTCACGTTTCTTGTGCTCAGGGCTCATTGAGCTGCTTTCTTGCATCTGTAGGTTTATAGTGCTCATCAGATTTGGGAACATTTGGTCATTATTTTTCACAATTTTTCTGTTCCTTCTCCATGTCTTTCTTTTCCTTTGAGGACTCTAATTCCATGCATGTTAGACTGTTTAAAGTTGTCCCACAGCATATACTGATGTGTGTTTACGTGTGTGTTCTCTGTATGTTTTGTTTTGGATAGTTTTTATTGCTGTACATTCACTAATCTTCTGCAGTGTTTAATCTACCGTTAATCTTGTTCAGTATAATTTTTCATCTTATACACATTGTAGCCTTCATCTTCAGACATTCAATTTGTGTCTTTTTTTATATCTTCCATCTAAGATTCTGAACATGTAGAATATAGTTGTACTGTTTTAATGACCTTGGCCACTAATTTTCACTTTTTTTCCAGTTCTGGGTTGATTTTGATTAATTTATCTCCTCAATATGGGTCATGTTTTCCTGCTTCTTTGCTTGTTGGGTAATTTTTTATTGGTTGCTAGACATTGTAATTTTTACATTGTTGGATTCTGAATTATTTATTCCTATACAAATTCTATATATCTATATCTATATCTGTATATCTGAAGATACATGAGTGTTTTTATTTTTATTTTTATTGGGGAATAGTGTGTTTCTCCAGGGCCTATCAGCTCCAAGTCAAGTCGTTATCCTTCAACCTAGTTGTGGAGGGCGCAGGTCAGCTCCAAGTCTAGTCGCTGTTTCAGTCTTAGTTGCAGGGGGGAGCAGCCCACATCCCATGCAGGAATTGAACTGGCAACCTTGTTGTTGAGAGCTCATGCTCTAACCAACTGAGCCATCCGGCCGCCATCTAGAAGCCGCCGTCTAGAAGCTCAGCCGCAGCTTGTTGTCTTCGGTCTAGTTGTGGAGGGCGCAGCCCACTGGCCCCTGTGGAAATCGAACTGGTAACCCTGTTGTGCAGAGCTCACGCTCTAATCAACTGAGCCATCCAGCCGCCCCCCCCCCATAAATATTTTTGAGCTTTGTTCTGTTACATTAGCAACAGGACTTTAAAATTTTTAATGTGTTGGAGATGGTGAATGGCAACATTTTTTTATATAAATTTCTAGCCTCCTTGAGAGTCTAAAGTCACTAAAAAATCCCCATTTACCTCTGAATCCTATATATTGTTTTGTTTTCTCCATGCTTTGGCCGGTTATTTTGGCAAGTAGATGTCCTTTTTGAATTTCCTATCTTCTAAGGTTTTAAAAACTGAATCTAAGATTTGATTAGTAACTAATTAAACATGCTAACCCCCCTTGGTTTGTTTGGTGCCTACTAGCTGTCACATGGGCCCTTAAAATAGTTAGGAATCTTAACATAGCATGATATTAAACTTTAACAAAACTGTTTAATAGTTAATGCTTGTTCTGACCTTCTACGTGCAGGAAACTTTGAGTTGGAAGGAATGAAGGAGAGCAAGTTTAATGCAGTTTGCCCTTTGAGCTTTATTTCTTCCCAAAGTACTTTATTAAACAACTGTAATGACCAGTGTATAACATTGTTTATTATACCTGTTAGTTTAAAAGTGTTGAGCATATTTTGACAAGGCTTTTTATGAGCTTATGCTACATAGGAAAAAACGGCATTTTAAATACAGTAGGACTAGACTCTATAGGACAGTTACCTGAACGTTGAGCTGAACAGTATCTTGTGACTGTACTCCGCCAGGAGAAAAGACAACAGTAATTTAAAAAATATTTTGCAAGCATATTTTCTATTCTGTAGCTTTTATTAACTTGAGTATCAGTTCCATCTCTTCATATATGTTTACGGAGCGCCTATAATCTGCTGGGTACTATTTTAGGCACAGTGGCCAGAGCAGGGAGAGAGCCACATTCCCCCTTCTCTTGGAAAGCTGTGTTCTAGAATGGGAGATAAAAAACTGCTACTCTAGTGTCAGGTGGTAGTAACTGCTGTGGAGACCATGGAGGCAGGATAAGTGACTAGAGAACGATGGCGGCACGGATCTGGTTTAGATGGGGGAGTGAGGTAGGCTTCTCTACGAAGGTGACATGTGCCCAGAGATCAAAACTGTGTGCCTGTGGGGGAAAGCATCTGGGCAGTGGAGACACCTCTCACTGCACACGGTTTCTTGTTGCCCGTGGGTGGCAGGTGCTGAGGGGCAGACCTTGTAGGCGAGGCGTCTGGAAAAGAAAACCCTCCTGGGCTGTGAGCTGGGTGAGGAGGCAGAGCGGATGGGGTTTGCTTCTGTGGCGCCTGCCTGACACTGGGCACTGGGTGGTACAGGCTTGTAACGGGTTTGCTGTTTTGTGGGTCCCACCTAGTAACAACAAAATTATTGTTGTCAGTATCATAATTATATGATCATGAAATTACAGTAATAGCCACAGGTAATTTTATGGAGCACTGTGTGGGAAGTGTTGTCGTTACCCCACTCTGCAGGTGAGGAAGTGGTAAGACAGGTGAGGAAGTGGTAAGACAGGTGAAGTGCCCTGCGGGAGAGCACACAGCCAGGGTGGTGGTTACTCATACAGGCCTGACAAAGTTGCCCTGTGGAAGGTTACTCGTCCTGGTCCCCTCGTCCTGGAGGGGCTCACTGTCAGCACACACAGTACGTTTTACTTTCGTCAGCAGTCGCAGATATTTCATTTTCCAGGTCCACTCATTGATCACAACTGTAGTGATGAATGTTTGTTTCCAGGTTTGTACTGTTATAAAGGCTTCACTTAATCTTCTTGCGTCTCCATCTTGGGCACGATGAAGTATATGTATCTGTAGATACAGTCTCAGAAGTGAAATTGCCTACTCCAAGGATATTTATGCTTCTAGTTCTCATAGCTGTTTCCAGGTACCGTCCTAAGAAGTTGTACCAATTTCTATATCCCACCAACTGTGTGTTTTCCCTATAGAAGAAAGTGTTGGCGTGTAACACAGAGGTAATAATAGTACCTATCTTACATAGTCATTGTGAGGATTAAATGAATTAAGTATAGAAGGCACCTAGTAGGCTGTCAGTAAATGGCTGTTATATATTATTAATAATTATTAAACCACATTTCTGAATTTTATTAGCAGAGATTTTATAAGCCTAGGAACTATTTCAGGAGGTTGGGAAATTATACAGTTGATTGTAGCAGTATATACGCCCCCAGTACTTTCATTTACACCAGAAGAAATTCCCTGGAAGCTCTGGCAGCCTGGGAGCAGCCTGGGCGCCGGCTGGTGTTAGGTGATGGAGCCCGCGGGCACCTACAGGCTTCTACAGGGACTGTCTTGCCCTCAGGGACAGGGCGCAGATGTTGACTGCAGGTGCAGCACCCTGGAGTAGCAACTTTAAATATTTCCACGGCTGTCGCTGGGGAGGGGCCTTTGGAGTATCCGTCAGGAACACGTAGCTGCTCTGAGGCTTACTGAGAGGCTTCATTGAAATTCGCCTTATGGACTGACTTGCTAAGAATGATTTAGGGAGCTCGTGACCTAAAAATGTGTTTTCTCATCGGCACGCTATACTGGAGATTCCTTGCAGGGGAGACAAAGCAGTGTGGTGTTAGGGACTGAGCAGGTCTTCAGCCGGACGTGGGGGTTCACTCAGGCTACCCAGCAGTAGGTGATAAAGTCACTCACCTGCTCCCAGCTTCAGTTTTCTCCATCACCAAATGAAGCAGCTGTAAGATGCAAAGGAGAGAATGTTTTGAAAACACTTTGAAATGCAGATGCTGAATGAAAATGTACGTCCTTGTAGATGAATGTTCTTAGCAGAATTATTTGTCTAGGTGAAAAGTGGAAACACCCAAATGTCCATCAACTGATACATGGATAAGCGAATGTAGTGTATCCATACAATGATGTTATTTGGCAATGATAAAGAATGAAGTACTCATGCATACTATACACGTGGATGAACTTGGAAAATGTTACGCTAAGTGAAAACAGCCAGTAAGAGGCTGGCGGGGAAGGATGGGAGTGGGGAGTGACTCCTACTGTGTTTGGTGTTGAAAATGTTATAAAATTAGATCTTGATGATGGTTGCACATCTCTCTGAATATACTAAATACCACGGATTCGTACACTTTAACTGGGTGAATTTTATGATACGTGAATTTGTATCAGTAAAGCTGTAAAAATGCAAGTGCATTAGGAGTTTGATTCTCACTGGAATGAGTCAGTTGTCAGCGATTGGTAGAGTGCTGGGTATTAGGGTACAGTGTCAGGATGCCAGTCAGTTGTGCCACTCAAGATACGTGGCCCTGGATTCAGGTGGTGAACTTCTCTGAACTCATTTTTCTCATCTGTTGAAACAACAACAGTAATGATAACAATCGCACTAAACTGCAGGTGTAGTTGTGGGGCCGCGGTGAGAGAACTTCTTGAACACTGAGGTACATAGGTTTGCTCTCTGCATTTTCCTTTCCTTCCCTTCTTTTCCAGCATATAGACTAGGGAGAAGCAGACTTAAGGGGAAAGACACAGAAAGGCAATAGAAAGCCCTGTTTACTAGCTACTCCCACTCTTTTTAATAAATCAAAGCTCTGTGCAGAAATATTTTTGTCTGTTACAGCTATACACGTTTGCAGTTTAGCAAGAACATTGTGGTTAAGCCATGCTTTCCAAGAGTTACGAATATTCTAGTTAACAGGCCAACCTCATTCGCAGATGATAACATTAATCCAGTTAGTTGAATAGGGAGGTTCAAGCAGGGAGAGAGGGATACTGTCTACTGGCCAAATAATTCTCCAGATAATCCACCAAAAGGAAAATGGTTTATTTGGGAAAAGAAAAAAACAGAACCAAAGAGTGCGTGCACACTCGCCGGCTGGTCTTGCCTACCGGCCACCCACATGGGAAGAAGAGAAGAGCCCAACATGGCTTCTCCCTTTATTCGCATTCCCACCTGCCACCCCCACCCCACCCTGTCTGCCGTGGTTACCATTCAACAGGAAGTCAAGACTAGAGCGTTAACAAGGGCCCAGTTCCACCCATAGTCCTCCCAGGTCTACGGTTAAGCATCTTAAGATGTCAGTTTAGTTTCAACATAAGAGATGGTGCTTGAGTCCCTTTAGGACTGTCTACTTCCGTAGGAAGCGCCTATCTTTAGGGGAACTAGAGGACCCCACCATCCAGATACTCTCAGATACTCTTTTTTTTTTTGAATAAGGAAAGACATATTGGTCGAGAAGGCACCAACCGAGAAGATGGGAGGCATAATGGTGCCTCAAATCCATTTTAAGAGAGCACAGAATTCAGGCTTCTTTTATGTCAAGGCAGATACTCATTCTCAGTTTGTTCTGAGCATCGTCCTCTGGGGACTGCAGCACAATGTACTTTGACAGCATAACCACCAGGAAGTCACCGACCTAGGGAATCTATGATACTGAATGTGCTCTGTTTTCTACGCAGGGTCTTTGGTTGATTGTTTTCTTCTCAGCAGGGTTTCTCTTCCAGCTTTTAGTCAAGTGATGAGGGTATGAATTTTCTTTGTCCTCTAAGTTTCTAAGTGACAGTTGTGGTAGCATTTTAGGAGACTTATTAATTCACTGAACTTATTCAGAGGCCTTCAGTGTGCCAGGCATTGTACTGGGCATTGGGGAATCAAAGATAAAGAGCAGAGGTCCCCCTTCAAGGGCTCATGGCTCTTCAGGTCAGACAGAGAGGACCATCTGTGTGGATGACTGCACGGGAGCTCCTGCGAGGGCCTTCTCTGTAGGGAAACGGGCTGGATCCCTGCCAGAGCTGTTCAGGGCATTGAGATGTTTTATATCCCTCACCCAGTCATTTTTATCATTTCTGTTTTATAGAAGTCGAGCTAGCAGTTCTCTTTTAAAGTATATTTGAATTTTTCTTGGTGGATCGTTTCCATTTAGATTACTTCATATTGCACTAGGGAGAAGTAGAATTCTCATGAAAATAGTGCAGATTTTGCCGACCACAACTATGGAAGGTTGCCAGTACGTTATGTCAGCTCTTGAGGCCATTGACCCCAGATTTCACTGTGCTGTGAAAAAAAGCTGTGACATCAACTTTACTCTCAGTAAAAATCATGGCTGCATGACATTTGCAAGAGTGGATAAATGAGTTACATCTTATGTGATGTATGTACACTTCTTTCACCCTGAAGGGGCATATGGTTTATGCTTTTAAACTCAAGTAATCAGAACATTTGTAGCTATAATCTATAACCTTCAGCATTGTTTTAAGGATTAGAAATTATATAACACATAGTGTAATTCCTAAATGGTTTGGAGTTCAGGCTGTTTTTCTAACTTCTAGTAAAAGGTCACTTATCCTTTTTTAAATGTGTGTTTAAGGCTATACATTTCTAGAGAAGTACTAGCTCTTTACTCAAGCCAACAGTTTTCAGTTATAATATTTTTATTATATGTATGTTTCAGTTTTGACTATGGTTTCTTTTTTGGCCCATAAATTATTTAAAAATGTGCTTTTAAAAATTATATATATTTTTAAATTTGTTATTGATTTGTTTTAATTGTGTTATGACCAGAGAAATGGTTTGTATGTTACTAATTCTCTGGAATTTGTTGAGATTTCCTTTATTTCCACCTAGATACGATGTGCATGTTTACAAACATTCCTTGTAGTCTAGAAAAGAATATGTATTCTTTAGTTGTTTTGGAAAGCAGGGAGGTGCAAGGTTCTGTGTACTTCTGATAATCAAACTTATTAATTACATTGCTGTCATTTCATGTTTACTGTTTACTAATTTGTTGACTGCATTGCCTATTTATGATTGAGCAATGTTTTACTCTCCCATTATGATGGCAGATTTGTGAATTTCTCTCTGGGTTCTAGGACTTTTTCTTTACACCGTGTTTCCCTGAAAATAAGACCTAGCCGGACCATCAGCTCTAATGCATCTTTTGGGCAAAAATTAATATAAGAACCAGTCTTATTTTAATGTAATATAAGACCCGGTCTTATATCATATCATATCATAACAGGTCTTATATTAACTTTTGCTCCAAAAGAAGCATTACAGCTGATGGTCCGGCTAGGTCTTATTTTTGGGGAAACACGGTATATTTGATCCCTTTCATCCTCATCTACCACCCTCCGCCCCCCTTACCCTCTGGTAATCACTAAACTGTTGTCTGTGTCTATGAGTTTTTTTTTAAACTTTTTATTTATTTTAAGTGTTTTTTCCAGGACCCATCAGCTCCAAGTTAAGTAGTTGTTCCAGTCTAGTTGTGGGGGGCTCAGCTCACAGTGGCCCATGTGGGGATCAAACTGGCAATCTTGTTGTTAAGAGCACCGCGCTCTAACCAACTGAGCTAATCACCTGCCCTGTGTCTGTAAGTTTTTGTTTCTCTATTTGTCAATTATTGGTTCTTTTTTTTGTTTAGTTTTTGGAGGTTTCATGTGTTTCTTACATACAAATAACATTTGTTTTTATGGTAAGTCTTATTTGAGTGGTAGGGCCTCTCAAATGTTTGCCTTACTTGAGATCTCCCAAGTGGTATTTATTAGTAATGGAAATAGTGGTTGTGCATTGGTTTAAAACTTAGGAATGAGGTGATGGTAAAATGCCCAGTGTGAGGGCTATCAGAGTGAGCCCGGTGTGTTGGTGTTCTTGGTACAGGGAGGAGCCAGCTCCAGCTTGGCTGGCATGAGATTTTGGTAAAGTCATTACTTTGTTCAGTTTTATCATCCTAACAATGTATGCTTTAAGGTTTTGTCTCACTGCTCTATTTTTCCGTTGTATTAATTATGTTTCCCCCTTCTCCCACCTCTGCTCGCCCTCCACTCCAGTTCAAGCCGTTGTTTCTCAGTCTAGTTGTGGAGGACACAGCTCCCTGGCCCACGCTGGTGTTGTGAGCCCTGCGCTCCGCCCGGCTGAGGCAGTTGGTCACCAGTCATCGGTTGGCTGCTCACAGCAGCTCACGGCAGCTCTTGCCGGCTGCTGGCCACTCATGGCGGTACCTGGTAGCCCGCAGCAGCACACAGCAGCTCATGCCAACCTCCGGCTCATGGCAGCCCAGCTCCAGGGAGAGCCATTGTTCACAACCTTAGCTGTACAGGGCGCAGCGCACTGGCCCATGTGGGAATCAAACTGGCGACCTTGGCGTTAGGAGCACGGTGCTCCAACCACCTGAGCCACCAGGCCGGCCCCTCTGTTGTATTAACTTAATAAGCATTATTTGAGATCTGTGTTGAGAACATTGTGTTGGGAATGTTGGAGGGTAAAGCATTGTAATAGTTCCTGCTTTCAGTAAGCATGCAGTCCAGCAGTTGTATTAAAAATTGACGATACAGAGCAGTCTGGAAGAGGAAACTCTAGGCAGTGGTATTGCTGTGTGTCCCTGTGCACATAGCAAGGAGGATAATTAATTAGTGCCCATCATAGAATATTCTTCCAGTGTCCTTTTTAAAGAGAATCAGTTCTTAAAGGTGCTGCTGCTTATAATAATAATAATAGCTGTCATTTATTATATTGCTTTATTGTATCGCTTACTGTGTGCCAGGCACTGTGTGGAAACACGACATAAATTAACTCATTTAATCTTAAACCAAGGAAGTAGCTAATAATATCGTTCTCATTTTACAAATGAAAAACTGTGAAGCACAGACAGATGATGCGTTCCTAAGGTTACACAGCTGGTACGTGGTGAACTGGGATCAGAACCCAGGTGGCTCCAGGAGTCTAAGCTAGCACATTTATTAATCAATTAGCATTGAGAGGCTGACGGCATTTTGATGAAGACCCAGGCCAGATTCTTTCAGTCTGAATGTTATCAGACAGATTTGGGAACTATAAACAGGATAGGGTGCATTAAAGTTCACTTCAGTTAAACAGATGGCTGGTTGCCTTATCTTTAGTTGCCTCACCCAGAGTTGTTTTCAAAACCACACCCAAGTCTGTTTCATTTAGCTACAGGAGAATACTGGTTTGGAGACTGAATTAAAGTGAGAAATCTCTCAATTAGTTAATTAGTGTTACATGTATTGATACAGATAAAACACAGTTTTACTTAAACTATAGAAAGGTAAAGTAAGATAAGTTTAAAATAGAATGTTATTTTTAACTAAAATAATGTATTTTAACTTTTTTTAAAAATTATTTTTTTAAAAAATTTTTTATTGGGGAATATTGGGGAACAATGTGTTTCTCCAGGGCCCATCAGCTCCAAGTTGTTGTCCTTCAGTCTAGCTGTGGAGGGTGCAGCTCAGCTCCAAGTCCAGTTGCTGTTTTCAATCTTTAGTTGCAGGGGGTGCAGCACACCATCCCATGTGGGAATTGAACCCGCAACCTTGTTGTTGAGAGCTCACGCTCTAACCAACTGAGCCATCCAGCCACCCCTCTGGAAGCTCAGCGGCAGCTCATTGTCTTCAATCTAGTTGTGGAGGGCGCAGCTCACTGGCCCATGTGGAAATCGAACCGGCAACCCTGTTGTTAAGAGTTTGTGCGCTAACCAACCAACTGAGCCATCTGGCTGACCCTGTATTTTAACTTTTAGTTGGTTAAACTTACATGTTGTTGAAGTTGTTTGTTGTTGTTGTTTTTTTTTAAAGATTTTATTGGGGAGGGGGAACAGGACTTTACTGGGGAACAGTGTGTACTTCCAGGACTTTTTTCCAAGTCAAGTTGTTGTCCTTTCAATCTTAGTTGTGGAGGGTGCCGTTCAGGTCCAGTTGCCGTTGCTAGTTGCAGGGGGCACAGCCCACCATCCCTTGTAGGAGTTGAGGAGTTGAACCGGCAACCTTGTGGTTGAGAGCCCACTGGCCCATGTGGGAATCGAACCGGCAGCCTTTGGAGTTAGGAGCACAGATGTCCAACCGCCTGAGCCACCGGGCCGGCCCTCTTGAAGTTTTTGAAATGAATATTGGAGCATGTTACTTTTATGTTTTCATCAGATATTAGATTACTAAAATACTTCTTATTTATAGGGTATCCATTATGTGCCAGACACTGTGCTAGATAGTTTACATTTATTATTTCTAATTGCCCAACAACCTTGGAACATATGACTTGAATATATTTTATTACAAATGAGGAAACTGAGGCCAAAAGATGGTCAACCTTTCTAAGGTCAGACAGTGGATTGATTACGAGGCTGCACTGGGGTGCTGCTGGCGCCAACTTGGAATGTGTGTCAGTGGGTCCTGGTGGGGAGTGAAGATTGGCGATAAGATAACTGGAAAACATTCATCAGAATAAAATCCAGAGGGCTCAAGGAGAAATGTTTAAAATTACAGAGATTGTGGAGAAAAAGCAAAATAAAATGTTTTATCAGAGAGAATGCCTTAAAACTTTCTTGCTACACTTTATTAGATATATGCCAATGAAGGAATGATAACGTTCTCTTTAAAAGCAGAACTCAGAGGAAAAGGTTTGCAGACTTACATATGCAAAATGTTAAACTCATTAAAAACGAAATTATGGAATGGTCTGGGAATGTCAAATATCACAAAAGGTCAGTAAGTATACTATTTTTTCAAATTTGTAGGAATAAATACATCAAGATTTCAATAAAGAGGTACGTAGACAAAGAAACTAATAGACGCTATGGGAAATTTCAGATGTAAATAAACACATGAAAAACATTCATCCTCACCTGCTAATCAGAGAAATGCCAAATAAAGGAGCCACTTCCTATCTACCAAAGCAGGGGAGTTTTAGTGATATCTCTGCTTCCTTTTCAGAGCATGTGAGCCAAAGCGGAAGTGAAACTTCCTGTCAACTTTCCAATGTCAGGTTCACCACCCTTCAAGCAGTTATTTTAGAGACACCATATTCCGCTCTTTCATTCAGCGACTACTCTTGGAGTTCCTACCCTAGGCACGGAAGGTCCTGCAGCTGGGACTTTCGAAAGGGGCCACGTTTTCTAGGACTGCGTTACAATTATTTGAAATGCTTTGCATTTTTATTGACTTGTTAAAATATGCTGTAGATTTACAAAAGTGTTCCGAACTGTTGTATGGAAATCATTTGAAAATATGTCATGCTCTCAAGCCTGATCAGAATCTCCTCCCCTGCGTAAATGAAGCGTTATTATTCATTTGCGGCTTGGGGTTAAATACTGGACTAGATAGATCATTTCTATCTTGTATAACCCTGAGAAGGTCAGGCTGGAAGGCCACTTCTCCAGGATTTTTCTACACACACAGTGTAAGGTACTGGGGAAAGAATCAATGATTCACTCATTTCAAAGCCGCGGTAAGTCCAGGTTAGAAGGGGTAGTGTTACTTAGCTAAGTATTGAGTGACAGATGGAAGGGATAGTGTCTTCTTTTCCCCTTTGAAAGAGTGCTTGGCCTCCACTGGGCTTTAGTTTCTCCTTTATGCACATACTACTTAATGTTTCACCCTGAACCGGATGAGTTGCCTCCACAGTTTCAATGACAAAATCACCACTTCGTGTGGCTGGGTAAAATCAACTGTCATTGGTTTACAGAATGTGCATCTTTTCTTTTGTCCTCCGAGTTGTTTTCCACATGAATTAAAAAGATTTTATTTCTAAAATTTCAATCTATAGCCTCATAATTGTAAGTTTTTCAAAGCACCCATCACATACAGATGTTAGATAGTTCTGGATTTAGCCATTTTGTTTTCATTTTTAAACGAAAGGGGGATGCAAAATTATAGGGTTTCCCTCAATCCCAAAAAGTTTAGTACTTTTTTAAAAATGGGGTTTATATTTGAGAGCTATTGACATTCATTTGGGTAAGTAAAATAATTCCAGGGAGGGGCCGGCCTCGTGGCTCAGGTGGTTGGAGCCCCGCCGAAGGCTGCCAGTTCGATTCCCACATGGGCTCTCAACCACAAGGTTGCCGGTTTGATTCCTCGACTCCTGCAAGGGATGGTGGGTTGTGTCCCCTGTAACTAAGATTGAACATAGCACCTTGAGCTGAGCTGCTGCTGAGCTCTTGGATGGCTCAGTTGGTTGGAGTGCGTCTTCTCAATCACACGGTTGCCGATTTGACTCCCGCAAGGGATGGTGGGCTGCGCCCCCTGCAACTAGAAAACAGCAACTGGACCTGGAGCTGAGCTGCGCCCTCCACAACTAAGACTGAAAGGACAACAACTTGACTTGGGAAAAGTCCTGGAAGTACACACTGTTCCCCAATAAAGTCCTGTTTCCCTCCCCCAATAAAACCTTTAAAAAAAAAAAAAAAAATAATAATAATAAAAATAATAATAATAATAAAATTCCAGGGAATTTTAACTACCAAAGATTTATTTGTTCAGTGTTAGGTATGTTTTATTATATTCCAGGCATTTCAGCTACCAGCTGTCATGCTCATACTAACGGTGAACAGGATCTCATTGCACAGACATGATAACGTGCCCATTCCTCAGCTATCTTGTCAGATGGATATTATTATTGTCCCCTCTTAGCGATGAAAATACTGTGGTACCAATAGCTTGCCTAGGGCACGTTCCTACTAAGTAGCGGGGCTGGGCTTTGAATGCTGGTGACCCCAAAGCCTTCCTCCTTCCCTTTTTCTTCTTTTTTTAAGATTTTATTGGAGAAAGGGAACAGGACTTTATTGGGGAACAGGTGTACTTCCAGGACTTTTTTCCAAATCAAGTTGTTGTCCTTTCAGTCTTAGTTGTGGAGGGCGCAGCTCAGCTCCAGGTCCAGTTGCTGTTGCTAGTTGCAGGGGGCGCAGCCCACCATCCATTGCGGGAGTCGAACCAGCAGCCTTGTGGTTGAGAGGATGCGCTCCAACCAACTGAGACATCCGGGAGCTCAGCTGCAGCTCAGCTCAAGGTGCCGTGTTCAATCTTTAGTTGCAGGGGGCGCTGCCCACCATCCCTTGCGGGACTCGAGGAATCGAACTGGCAACCTTGTGGTTGAGAGCCCACTGGCCCATGTGGGAATCGAACCGGCAGCCTTCGGAGTTAGGAGCACGGAGCTCTAACCGCCTGAGCCACCGGCCCGGCCCCCTCCTTCCCATTCTTAGTCACTGCCTTTCGGCAGCTGTAGGACCTGACGGCCGTCCATGCATGTGCTTCCTTACCATCCTCTGGTCTCCCAGGAGATTGATTTCAGGCAGATGACAGGGAGAGAACAGAGCTGTTGCGACCACTCAGAAATAGCCAAGCAAACAGCCTGTTCTTACTTCTGCCAACAGATACTCAGGGCTGCAGAGTGAAGGGGGTTGGCAAAGCCCTGTGCAGCCATGTTGGCCTCTGTGTCTGCTGTGTATTCGCCTTGTTCCAGGCTGCCATACAGTTTTGTGTATGCTGTTTTAACAACTTAGAGTATTGGCTGTGTCCTACATATGACCCATAAGACCATTTTTAGGACTAGATGCCTTTCCGTCCTGCTGTAAGAGCTAGTAAACCACGCCCCTGATACTGATCCATAGGTTTTTCAGGGCAGACCTTCCCATCTTAGGTCAGTGTTGTTAAACAGTCCCTTCTAATGTGGTTTAATTGGATTGCAGAGTGGTTTTTTCCTTCCTTATCAAATCTACATAGAATTTTCTATGCTCACAGGTGTCTGGTCACCCTATGCTTCCTGACTTACTCACTGGCTCTTCCTGCAGTACCATGTACACTTAGTGGTGAGGTCTAGAACTCTTCTTTTCTTACTTCCCTATCTCTGAAGTTACATTTGCTTGAGTCGCCAAATCCAGTCAGTCAGAGACACAGCTACTTTTGCTTTGTATACCAACTTTGGGAATTGACGTAATTCTTAGAAACATAAAACCCAGGTAACTCAAAACAAAACCCAATCTGATATAGAGATTGTCCATTTGCAGTCTGTAACTTCCTTGTGAGTGATGGACTGAGATTTGGAGTCTGTGTTGTTAGATGCTTGTGTCCCCAGAGCCTCTTCAGGCAGACGTCAGTGGTGACTGAATGAAGCAAAGGCTTTTCTTACACTCAGACGCCTCTGGAGTCAAACTTGGAGTAGCATTGCCAGTCCAGAGTGTTATACCTGGGCGTGTATTTGTTTCTCAGTACATGCTTACTGAGGGCCCCTGAAGTGTTAGCTGTGAATACAGTAGTGAGTCAGACAGGCAAGTCTGCCCTTTTGGGGGTTACATTCTAACAGGGGAGACAGATCATGAATTGCTGACAGTAATACCAGTGACCGACTCTGGCGTGCATCCTGTGTGTCAGCCACTTGTTCTAAGCATGTTACATGCAGTAACTGTAGGGGAGGTGGTAGTGTTGTTAGCCTCATGCTTTCAGATGTGAAAGCTGAGACCAGAGGACTTAAGAAAATGTCCCAAGCTTACACAGCCAGTAAGTGGCTGAGCAGGAATTTGAGCTCGAGCAGTCTGGCTCCAGAGTCTGTTTTCTGCCAGTGGTGACAAATGCCTTGAAGAAAAAGAAAACGCAAAATACCCAGGGTGATTCTGAGAGAGCGTGAGTGGGGGCCTCTGTGAATGAGGTAGTCAGGGAAGCTAATCTCAAAATTTGGAGATGAAATTTGACCGGACACCTAAGCGACAAGGAATAAGGCACTGAGTGGCTGGAATAAGTTTGTTCTGGGCAGAGAGAAGAGTAGGCCTAAGGCTGAGGCAGGAAGGAGCTGGATGTGTTTGCGGACAGCAGGCAGGCTAGTGTGTGTGGGACGACACCACCGAGGGATGGCGGTGGGCCAAACTGGGAGGTCCCTGCTGGCTGTGGTCAAGATTGCAGATTTCTTGTAGGGACTGTGGGAAGCCATTGATGGGCAGTAAGCGGGGGTGGCACATGATTTGATGGCTTTTCTACGGAGAATGAATTAGAAGCGTTTAAGAGTAGAAACAGGGAGACAAGACCAGGGAAGATTTAGAGTTCTGTTTTGGACTAGTGAGGTTTGAATGTTACCTCTTTGTATTTTTGTTTGCTTACGTACCAAAATACAGATGAAATATAACCATCTCAGTGCTTAAAATGATGATAGACAGACTGGTTTGATCCCCATCCTGCTCCCAAAGGCCAGTCGTCACTCTAGTCTTAGCCCTCGCTCTTCCTCTGCCTGGAATGCCTGCCGCCCTCCCAACCTGTGATGTCCCCTCCTCCCTGCCACCTCCCAGTCCCCCCTGCCCTCCCCATATCACTTAGTGCCTTCTAACGTGCCTTGTGATCGGACGGTTTAGCCGATTTACTACCAGGCCCCTCTGCTCCAGTACAAGTTCCCTGAAGGCAGAAATCTTGTGTTTTGTGCCTCGATGTCTCACCCCTGCACCAGATGGAAGAACATGCCTGGCCCCGCTTAACCTCATCGCAAGTGCTCGTACATATTTGATGGAGGGATGAAAATGGAGTCAGGGAAAAGAATGGTTTCTGCCTCAGTTGTGTTTGAAAATTGCGTCGGATCTGTCACTTCTTTCCATGTCTGAGTGCAGAGCCTTCTGGAGTTTGGCTTCTCCCCGACCTCAGTGGTGCTATGTCTGTTGAAACAGCATCATTTTGATTAAATAAAAACTAATAAATGTATGCAATATGAGGCATAATTTTTCTTAGTGTAAATTTGTTTTGGGCCATTTTTCCCCCCTAATCCGCCATCTTGGACTTTCTCTGGGCCATTTGTTTTAAATTTTACATCTGGTTATTAAGGCTTCCATAATTTTCTTCAGATGTCAGTTGGACTTTTTAAAGACTTCAGAAGCTATTTGGATATTAACATAGGGAAGTGGTATTGATCATGAGGAATAAATTATGTATACGAGGATCTATTTTTTATCATAGTTTTGAAACCAGTTGTAGTTGTGACAGATCAGAAAATTTCAGTTATTTGATACCAGCAATAAAAATCATGTGAGCAAAAGCAATTTGGTGCTGTGGAATGTCCATGGACCTGGCCAGGACACTTTGGTCGTAGGTTTGTCCAGTAATCATAGACACCCCTAATGTGTGTCGCCTGTCTGCTGGCCAGACTCTCCACGCGGCACTTGTGATTCTTACGCTGTCCCTCAGGTTGTCTTTACCACACCCCGTTTATAGATGAGGAAAGTGGGAGAAGTTAAGCAGCTTGTCCAGGATCACACAGCCAATAAGCCGTGCGTGGACTCCAGACACACACTAGGGACTCCCTGTGTGCCCAGGGCCATCTTCTCCCTTCTCTGAGCTTCAGTTTTCCTACCTTTAGAATGAAGGGGTCACGGTTACACTACGATAGAGCCCGTTACAACATTGAGTCAGAATGGCTCTAAGGTCCACTGTCTACTAACCAGCTCAGCGCACTTCTGTTGAGCTCCTCGTGTGCACCAGACAGCAGTGTAAGATGCCATTAGATGACAGAAATGGGGGACACCAGGTCTTTGTCTCCGAGCGAACGAGCTGCACTGTGCTCCCCCAGTGGCTGTAGACTTCCAGGCCAGTGTGGTAAGTGCTGTGTTCTCTGGCAGTAAACTTGGCCCATTGTTCCGAACAAAACGCCCTTTTGTGCTTAGAGGGCGGGGCTCCAGTGCTTTCAGCAGGATGGAGAGAGTGGCTGTGGAGTGGAGCCAGCATGGACCTAAAGAAATACTGTTGTAGTCAGCGGCGCTGATTTAGAGAAGGCTTCAGCCAGTGGTCCTGATGCAAACAGTCGTTTGGAGGAGAGGCCTGGGGGCTCCTTGAACCCTATACATTCTCATCACTACTTGTGAGTTTGGTGAACTGACTTTCTCTACCTCTAGGGAAGACAGTCTCTGGAATCTACATTTTATTTTATCACTTGTGAAATCAGGATAGGGTCACCCTACTAAAGCACTTAACAAATAGACATTAAGTACAATAATTCCAACAAATGTTTGATATTGTGCCACTAGAAAGATGATGTACTGTGTACTCTGTTCATTTGATACCTTCAGTGATGCTTAGTATTTCATTTTGTTCTTTTTTTTTTAATTAAAGTTTATTGGGGTGACAATTGTTAGTAAAGTTACATAGATTTCAGGTGTACAATTCTGTAATACGTTATCTATATCTCACATTGTGTGTTCATCACCCAGAGTCAATTCTCTTCTCATTACCATATATTAGACCCCATTTACCCTCTTCTAGAGCCCCCCTCCCTCCTTACCCTCTACGCTAAACTATTGTCTATGTCTATGAGTTTTTGTTCCATTTGTTTGTCTTGTTCTTTTGTTGTTTTTAGTTTTATATACACATATCAGTGAAATCATATGGTTCTGTACTTTTTCTGTCTGACTTATTTCACTTAGCATTATAATCTCAAGATCCATCCATGTTGTCACAAATGGTCCTATTTCATCTTTTCTTACCGCCGAATAGTAGTCCATTGTGTATATATACTACAACTTCTTTATCCATTCATCTATCGAAGGACATTTTGGTTGTTTCCATGTCTTGGCCACCGTAAACAAAGCTGCAGTGAACATTGGAGCACACGTGTCTTTATGGATAAATGTTTTCAGATTTTTTGGGTAGATACCCAGGAGAGGGATAGCTGGGTCATATGGTAATTCTATTCTTACTTTTTTGAGGAACCTCCACACTGCGTTCCATAACGCTGCACCAGTCTGCATTCCCACCAACAGTGTATGAGGGCTCCTTTCTCTCCACAGCCTCTCCAACACTTGTTACTATTTGTCTTGTTGGTGATAGCCATTCTGACTGGGGTGAGGTGATACCTCATTGTGGTTTTTATTTGCATTTCTCTGATAGTGATGTTGAGCATTTTTTCATATGTCTATTTGCCATTTGTATGTCCTCTTTGGAGAAATGTCTCTTCAGGTCCTCTGCCAATTTTTCAATTGGGTTGTTTGTTTTTTTTGTTGTTGAGTTTCATGAGTTCCTTGTATATTTTGGATATTAGCCCCCTATTTGGAGGTGCCGTTTGCAAAAATCTTCTCCCATTCCGTTGGTTGCCTCTTTATTTTGTCTATGGTTTTCTTTTTGCTGTCAGAAGCTTTTAAGTTTGATATAGTCCCATTCATTTTATTTTAGCTTTTACTTCCCTTGCCTTTGGAGTCAAATTCATAACATGCTCTTTGAACCCAAGGTCCGTAAGTTTAGTACCTATGTTTTCTTCTATGCAGTTTATTGTGTCAGGTCTTTGATCCATTTTGAATTAATTTTGGTACATAGTGACAGATAGCAATTCAGTTTCATTCTTTTGCACATGGCTTTCCAATTCTCCCAGCACCATTTGTTGAAGAGGCTGTCTTTTCTCCATTGTGTGTTTTTTGCTTCTTTGTAAGAAATTGTCCATATTTATGTGGGTTTACTTCTGGGTTCTCAGTTCTATTCCATTGGTCTGTGTGTCTGTTTTTCTGCCAATACCATGCTGTTTTGATTATTGTTGCCCTGTAGTACAAGCTAAAGTCAGGGAGTGTGATACTTCCGGCATTGTTCTTTTTTCTTAAAATTGCTTTGGCTATTCGGGGTCTTTTGTGATTCCAAACAAATGTGATGATTTTTTGTTCTGTTTCTTTAAAAAATGCCATTGGGATTTTGATGGGGCTTGCATTAAATCTGTATATTGCTTTGGGTAATATGGCCGTTTTAACTATGCTGATTATTCCAATCCATAAGCATGGAATGTCTTTCCATTTCTTTGTGTCTTCTTCAATTTCTTTCAAAAATGTCTCATAGTTTTCAGCATATAGGTCTGTCACATCCTTGGTTAAGTTTATTCCTAGGTATTTTATTCTTTTTGTTGCAATTGCAAAAGGAATTGTTTTAATTTCTTTTTCTGAGATTTCATTGTTAGTATATAGGAATGCAATGGACTTTTGTACATTGATTTTGTAGCCGGCTACTTTAGTGTATTTGTTTATTGTTTCTAATAGCTTTTTGGTGGAGTCTTTAGGATTTTCTATATATAGCATCATGTCATCTGCAAAGAGTGACAGTTTAACTTCTTCATTCCCAATTTGGATGCCTTTTATTTCTTTCTCTTGCCTGATTGCTCTGGTGAGGACTTCCAACACTATGTTGAAAAGCAGAGGTGATAGGGGACAGCCCAGTCGTGTTCCTGAACGCAGAGCAAAGGGCTTCAGTTTTTCACCATTAATTATGGGATTAGCTGAGGGCTTGTCATATATGGCCTTTATTATGTTAAGGTATTTTCCTTCTATACCTATTTTATTAAGTGTTTTAATCATAAATGGATGTTGTATCTTGTCAAATGCCTTTTCTGCATCAATTGATATAATCATGATTTTTGTTCTTTATTTTGTTTATGTGATGTATCACATTGATGGATTTGCGTATGTTGAACCATCCTTGTGCCCCTGGGATGAACCCCACTTGGTAAGATGCATAATCTTTTAATGCATTGTTGCATTTGATTTGCTAGAATTTTGTTTATGATTTTTGCATCTGTATTCATCAGAGATATTGGTCTGTAGTTTTCTTTTTTTGTGTTGTCCTTACCAGGTTTTGGTATCAGGGTAATGTTGGCCTCATAAAATGAGGTAAGGGAGTATTGTCTTTTCTTCAATTTTTTTGGAAGAGTTTGAGTAGGACAGGTATTAGATCCTCTTTGAAGATTTGGTAGAATTCACTAGTGAAGCCATCTGGTGCCAGACTTTTGCTTTTGGGAAGGTTTTGGATGACTGATTCAATTTCCTTACTGATGATCGGTCCATTTAGATTTTCCTCTTCTTCGTGATTCAGCCTAGGAAGGCTATATGTTTCTAAGAACTTGTCCATTTCTTCTAGGTTATTGAATTTGGTGGCATATAATCCCTCATAGTATTCTTGGATGATCCTTTGTATTTCTGTGGCATCCTTGATAACTTCCCCTCTTTCATTTCTGATTTTGTTTATTAGTGTCTTTTCTCTTTTTATCTTAGTGAGTCTAGCCAAGGGTTTAACAATTTTATTAATTTTTTTCAAAGAACCGCCTCTGTCACATTAATTTTTTCTATTGTCTTTTTATTCTCTATTTCATTTAGTTCTGCTCTGATTTTTATTATTTCATTTAGTTCTGCTCTGATTTTTATTATTTCCTTTCTTCTGCTGACCTTGGGTTTCATTTGTTCTTCTTTTTCTAGTTCTTTAAGGTGTAACGTGAGGTTATTTATCTGGGAGTTTTCTTGTTTCTTGAGATAGGCCTTGTCGTGTCCAGCGCAACACGGGCAGTGAGGGTGTGAGAAGGGGCGGCTTTGGGTTAAGTTTTTAAGAAAGAAAGAAACAGAGACTTAATGCAGTTAAATCTCAGAAGGCCAGGGGTCTCACAGTTCTGAAAGACTGGAGCCCAGAATAAAGCCGACTGGAGGTTTTTATTGATAAATATACAAATACAAGAAAGTAACATTGTTTCTTACATGGTCTGTGAGACTCATACATCATAGCAGAAAAATGTTTATTCCAATCACCCTTTGTCAACAGCCGAAGCATAAAGTCCCATGATGTCTTAATTACGGTATGTACTCTCTCAGGGTCAAGTCTCTCATATTGTAACAGTTCCGTTGAGATAAGTGGAGAGAACTGATCTTACTGTCCTCATGACTTCTCTCACAATCAGGTGAGAGAGGAAAGCCAGAGTCAGCAATGGCTTTTCCCAGGCAGGGGGGAAGGGGAGGCAAGGCTCCTTTTTGGATCTTCTAGGGCAGCTCATTGGGGGTCCCCACTCAGTTCTGCCTGGCTTGAGTTGTTCCCTCCGTGGAGAATCTTACTCGTCTTTGGCTGCAAACCATCTTTTGGGGATCAGACAGAGACATAAGGTGTAAAAACATAGGGATAAGCAAAGTCCTAAAAAGGCACAGTCTCACAGACTTTTCTTTCCTCAAGGAAAGACACGGGGGTGGGGGAGGGACAGTCGGCTAGGCTGCTGTGTGACTACAAGGCCTGTAACGATATAAATCTCTCTCTGAAAACTGTTTTTGCTGTATCCAAAGAAAGTTGGGTAGGATGTATTTTCATTCTCATTTGTTTCTATGTATCGTTTGATCTCTCCTCTTATTTCTTCTTTGACCCAGTTGTATCTTGTTTAATCTCCACATATTTGCGGTTTTTCCTGCTTTCTTTTTGTAGTTGATACCCAATTTCAAAGCCTGGTGTTCAGAGAATATACTTGGTATGATTTCAATCTTCTTAAATTTGCTGACACTAGTTTTATGTCCCAATTTTTATGTCCCAGTTTTATGTCTATTCTTGAGATTGTTCCATGTACACTAGAAAAAAATGTATAGTCTCAAGTTCTAGGATGAAGTGTTCTATAAATGTCAGTTATGTCCATTTCATCTAATGTGTCATTTAGGGCTGCTACTTCTTTGTTTTCTGTTTGGATGATCTATCCATAGCTGTCAATGATGTATTTAGGTCCCCTACTATAGTTGTGTTTTGGTCAATTTCTCCCTTTAGTTCTGTCAGTAGTTGCTTCGTATATTTGGTGCTCCCTGTTTGGGGGCATAAATATTGATGACTGTTATGTCTTCTTGTTGTATAGTCTCCTTTACCATTATGAAATGTCCATTTTTGTCTCTTGTTATCTTTTTCACCCTGAAGTCTGTTTCATCTGATATCATTATGGCTACACCTGATTTTCTCTGGGTACCAGTTGCTTGGAGTGTCAATTTCCACCCTTTCACTTTGAGTCTATGCTTGTCCTTGTAGCTGAGATGTGTCTCTTGGAGACAGCATATGGTTGGGTTTAGTTTTTTGATCCAATCTGCTACTCGGTGCCTTTTTATTGGAAAGTTCAGTCCATTTACATTTAGGGTGATTATTGCTATGTGAGGATTTCCTGTCATTCTATCTTTGGTTTTCTGGTAAGATTGTGTCTCCATGGTTTCTTCGCCTTTTTGTTGTTGTCTATTATTTCTGTATGGTGGTATTCTATGATGTTTCCCTCTGTTTCTTCTTTTATTGTGTTATATATTTCAGTTCTGGATCTTTTTTGAGTGGTTACCATTAAGTTTATGTGAAGGAAAGTTTCATATTTAGAGTATTCCATTTTCTTCAGCATGCTTACTTTCTCCATTCCCATATTCTGGTTCAGGCCTTTACTCTCTCCCCTTTTATGTTTTGGTTGTCACAAATTGTCCCTGCTGATGGTGGTCGAATATCCTCCTTCAGTATTTCTTGTAGTGCAGGTCATGTGTTAGAAAATTCCCTCAGTTTCTGTACGGAAAGGTCTTTATTCCTCCTTCATATCTAAAGGATATCTTTGCTGGATATATTATTCTTGGCTCATCATTTCTCTCTTTCAGTAGTTTGAATATTTGATTCCACTCCCTCTTGGCTTGTAGAGTTTCTGCTGAAAAATCTGATGATATTCTAATGGACTTTCCTTTGTAGGTTACCGTTGTCTTTTCCCTGGCTGCCTTGAGGATTCTTTGTCGTTGATTTTTGACAGCTTCAGTACATTGTGACTTGGAGAAGGCCTGTTGGGATTGAGGTAATTAGGTGTTCTATTTGCTTCTTGGATATGAGGATCCAATTCTTTCCACAAGTTTGGGAATTTCTCATCGACTATTTATTTGAATATACTCTCTGTTCCCTTCTCTCTTTCTGGTATGCCTGTTGTTCTTATATTGCTCTTTCTGATGGAGTCAGAAAGTTCTTGTAGAATTCTTTCACTTCTTTTACATCTCAAGTCTCTTTCTTCTTCCATCCGTGTCATTTCCATATTTCTATCTTCAATGTCACTGATTCTTTCGTGCATCTTGTCAACTCTACTACCTAAGCTGGCTATTTCATTTTTAATTTCTTCTATTGTGTTCTTAATCTCCAGAAATTCTATTTGGTTCTTTTTTAAAATATCAATCTCTTTGGTAAAATGTTCATTTTGTTGTTTGATTGTGTTCCTGAGTTCATTAAACTCCTGTCTGTGTTTTCTTGCATCTCGTTGAGTTTTTTAAGAACTGCAATCTTGAATTTTCTGTCATTTAAATCACATATTTCCATGTCTTTAAGTTCATTTTCTGGAGACTTTTCATTTTCTTTCTGAGCTGTACTGTTACCTTGGTTATTCATGGCAATTAATGGTTTATTATTTCTCTTCCTAGACATCTACAGGCGTGGGTTCTGCAACGGGTTGATAGGAAGAGGTCTTTCTTTTGTTTTCCCGTACTTGTTGGTAGAATGTTTTATTTTCTCTTCGACTGCAGCCTTTTTTTCTCTCTCACACGGTAGTGCTATGTTTTCTCTGCACTATTCCAGCTTCTCACACAATGGGGGGATTCCCTGGGAGACGGGCTTCTCCTCTGTTAACAGTTCACCTGGGTCATAGGGCACTGCGTCTGTGTGGGGATGCGGAGAGCGTTTGAAGTTCCAAAGCTCTTCCTGCACCAGATTCAGAGCCCGTATGTTTCAGCAGTTCTGTTTACTCTTGCAGGGATCCGCCCAGATAGGTGGGGACAGGGGTGGGGTGAGTTGTGAGAGGTGGCCCAGAGCAATGGCGGCGACCACCACCACAGCCGGTCCTGCTTCCACAGCTCCCTCCCCTCTGCTGGAACTAGTTGGGCTGAGAATCTGTGTCTGCGGTCCACAGTTCTCAGAACAGCAAATATTCTGTTCTTTTGATCTGACACTGCTACTGTTCCCCTTCTAGCCCCGGGCAGGTGGGGGCGGGGTGAGCTCTGGGAGGGTAGGGAGGGGGCGGCTAGTCTCAGTGGCCAAGGCTTCCATTCTCTGCTCGGCAGTGAGGGCTTAAACCACCGTTTTCAGCCTTCTTCCCTCAGTCTTTGCTCCGAGGTCTCTGCCGTGAGCGTTGGGCTCAGCCGTGTTATATGCTGCCCCCTCAGCCCTGTGGGCCATAAGCGGAGCCCTCGCAGTCCGAGTTCTTCCCTCTCCCGCAGCTGCGGTAGCTCCGGGATGCAGGGAGGTCGGAGCACTGAGCCAGGTCTGCGTCCTGCGCCCACACGGCTCCGTCCCCGCACTTCTGCCTTCCCTCCTCCCCACTCACACGATTCGCCCACCTTTAGGTGAATTCAGTAGTGGGCCTCTTGGTCTTGCCTGTCTGCTCTGCAGGGAGTCCTTTGTGGAGTTATTGTTCCATTAGTTGTAAATTCCGGGGGAGCTTTACAGAGGCTCACCTCACGCCGCCATTTTGATGTGGTCATCTCCTCTCTTATGTTCTTAATGGTGTTTTATTTTACAATTTTTCTTTTTTATAAATTAAACTAAAATATATGTATATGGGTGAACAATAAAGACTGCCCGGCCGTCTGTGTCTTCCATCCACCCAGATCCCTCACTCCTAACATACAAACCGCCATTTTAAGTTTAAGTTTCTTGTTTATTCTTTCTGAATTTCTTTGCAAATGCAAGCAAATATGAGTGTTTTCCTTATCCCTCTTTTCCCCCCAAAAGTTACCAAAAATAACTGTATCTTGCTTTTTTTCCCTTGACACTCTGTTATTTTTGTGAAAACTAGACCATCTACATAATCGTGTGCTTATAATTACTTGATAGCACAAATAGGGTTTTCAGTCTTCGTCAACTGGCATAATTACTTTTCAGAGACTGTACCTTTGGCAGAGTTTTACTTAGGCTTATTCTTGTGATTTTAAGTACTTCCTGCCTAGCTCCAAAGAGGAAAACCTGGCACCATTTTAAGAAGTCTCAGAGTTAATACCGTAGCCCCTGTTTCACCCTTTGTGTGTACAGAATATCTATTTCTTAGACACTCAGCAGTGGTCTTGTCTCAGTTCCTTTTATCATTTGTCTTCCACAGAAACCAATCACTTCATAAAAAAGAACATTTACTTACTAACCATTAAATTTTGAAAAACTCCCAGTTTGCTTTTGTGGCCAGTATTTTAATCTTCCTTACTCACAACCCTGCCAGACTTCCCCATCTTTCCCCTCCCCCCAGAAAAATAAACAGAAATCCAACCTAAACCCTTACTTTGTAAGCTACCCTCATGGAATTCGGGAAAGTGAAATTTGGTATAAGTTTTGTTCAGTGAAACAGTACATTTTGAAAGATTTCATTATTTCAGCAAAAATATAGTTAAAAATAGTATAATGATTGAAGGACAGTAAACAGTATCACGAAGGAGCAGAAATAGAGAAAGCGGTTGTGACTGTCAGAGGAGAAAGTCAACGTGTGCTTTTCTCTAGCTGGAGTTGTTCTGGTCCTATGGCTCAGGATACACGAATCAGTCTAGTAACCGTAGTGGAGGCCTGTCTGTGGCGTGGTGATGATTTGTTAAACTGTGAGGCAGCTGAGATAAAATTGCTTCTCCCAGATTCCTCTTCTGAAATCAGAATTGCCATTTCCTCGTGGGATTTCTTCTTGAAAGCACTTACTTAAGATACCCACATTGGTGTTTGCTCACGTGCCATCTGAAAGTACTGGTTTTCAGTTAAATATAATTTTTTTGGATGAAAACAAATTTTGTGGCATCAGTAAGGGAGAATGATTTTGCATTTCTTCGTTCATCCATTTAAACATGTTTCTTGCGGCCTGTTTTGTGCTAAGTGGTGGGAAGGTAGTGAGTGCTGAGCGAGACAAAGGAGCCCGTGTGCCCGCCTGCTCTTGGCCAGTGTCCACGCTGGGACTTCCTGTATGGTGGTCAGTGGATGAACTTGGGGTTTGGAATGAGTCCTGGGTTCAGGCCCTGACTCGGCCATTTATTTATTGTGAGGCCTTGGGAACTGGAAGTCAGGTCTTCATTTGCAAATGGGGGACTCTTGCAGGGTTGCTTTAGTGAACAGATCAAGCTGTGTGGAAATGTGGTGCTCTGCAGTGGCCTGTGGTACTGTCCTTACAAACTTCATGCATTGGTCACTCTTCTGGGTCCCTTGCATTTTCTAGTTGCATGCTCCTCAACTGCATTTGGGGAAAAATGTACGGGGAGTTCGGGAGTCACAGAGATGATGAGTGTCTGCTTCTCCTGTTTTCTCACGGTGTCTTCGCTGCCTTGTCTCATTTGGTCAGTGGGTTAGGGAGATAGTTTTACTTTGTAGGTGAGGGCTTACCACATGTTGAAGTTGTCCAGTGGAGTGAGTGGCACTAACCTCTGGTCCCTGGCTTGGTGGCCTGTCCACTGCCCACTACTGACCCTTGGACTGGAGAGTCCTCTCGTCAGCACAAAAAACTGTTCAACGAGAAGCACTTAAGAGTGCAGTCTCCAAATCATAGCCTTCATTTCAGACCCTTGTCCACCTAGGGCTCCACAGCCATAAGCAGGTGACTGCCATCTCTATAATAATACGCCAGGGGACTGACTAAATGTTGTCATTAAAGGAAGCACAGCAGCAGGTGTGTACCTGAATGTCTACACTCCCTAAAACCTGGGAGGTTAGGCTGGGAACCTCGTAGCTAACCATTCGGCACGAAGGAGAGAGGAAGCAAGAGGACCCACCAGATCCTAATTGGAAGCCCGAGTTGTCGGGACAGGGCTGGAGGCCGGCTCTGATTGCGTTGGACTTCTTATTTGTGCTTTCTTTTCAAGTTTGAGTTTTGCTGGGACGTACGGTGTGAGAGGCGGTGTGTGCTGGAATTAAGGGCTGGCGCTCTGGAGCAGGCAGGCCGAGTCCAGACCTTAGAACCCCCATGATTGGCTGCTTCGCTTCTTGGTGCCTCAGTTTCCTTATCTGCAGGAGAAAACGAGTTCGTACATATAAAAGTGAGTTTTAGATCAGTACTTACCACATAGTAAATTAACAGTGCCTGTTTTAAAGGGGACTTTGAGCAGTTTCATCTGTAAGAGAACACGTGGCAACACAGGAATAGAAATGATGGGATCACAGGAAGTAACGGCTTGTAAGTGAGCTTTGTGTCCCAAGCAGGGCACGCTCAGTCAGCCGGAAGCTGTGAAGAAGAGTCTTAAACGTGAGGTGGGTGTCTGTCCTTTTGGAGAAGTAGAGGACGGGGCTCCTACTGTAAGCGGTGAGGCGTGTAGCTTGTGGTGGTCGTGTTCCCTGGTATTTGGGAGAGGGCTCCCGCATTGGGCTCCTTCCTGCCAGGAGACATGAGGGAGTCCCCTTTTGTTGGCTGGCACCGCACTCCTTCCGGAACCATAGGTTTCTGAGAGTTAGTAATGAGTGTCTGGTTCCGGGCATCCGCGTCTCTCCTGCTTCCCCAGCCGAGGCGCCAGAGAGGGTGTGGGCTGTCTGCAGCCTCTTCCCAGCCCTTTGCCAGGGCTTAGCGCAAGTGTCGGCTCCGGTTTAAAATCTTGTCACTCCTCACACAGAGAAAGACAAATACCATATGGTCTCACTTATATGTGGGCGCTAAAAAAGAAAACAGAAACACACTCCTAGATACCGAGAACAAACTGATGGTTGCCAGACAGGGGGGGTTGAAGGATGGGTGTAAAAGGGGAAGGGGATTAATTGGTGCAAACTGCCAGTTATAAAATTCGTCACAGGATGGAAAGTACAGCACGGAATACAGTCAGTAACATTGTGATAACTATGTATGGTGACAGGTGGGGACTAGTCTCATCGGGGGATCACTTCGGTAGGTATGTAAGTGTCTAACCGCTATGCTGTACACCTGAAGCTAATAAAATATTGGGCATCACTTGTACTTGAAAAATAAATTAAAAAAAAAAATCTTGTCACCCTTTCCAGATCCTTTTTTGGCTTTTTTCTAGCTTTACTGAGGTACAGTTGACAATAAAGTGGTAATGTAGTTGATGTGTACCTGATGGTCTGATACGTGTCTACATTGTGAAGTGACCCCACATCAGGTTAATTAGCACATCCGTCACGTCGCTGACGCGTTTTGATGAGTCTGCCTTCTCCTGCGTTGTGCTTTGTTTCATAAAACAAACGGTACGGTTTCATTCAGGACACAAACCTCCTGGAGCCCTTGCATAGAAGTTAGGGGGTGCCTTGCAGCAGATCTCCGATGGAGCAAAGCGTCTGTCGGGTCCCTCCCTACTGTGTGGGAAACCCTCTCCCAGGGCTCGCTTACCAAGTGAGTGAGGGGTTAAGTGGCCCTGCTCCTCACGGGCCCACAAGCTGGTGAAGGAGCATTTACTCATATGTTTTGGTCCTGTGTGAAAATGGCTGAGAAGAGGTGAGAATCGAGTGTCTTGGACCAGGAGGCCCAGGGCCGAGCTCAGCGCCTTGGGAAGGCTCCCCAGGACAGGAAATCTCTGAGCTGCGTCTTGAGACTGAGTGGGGCTGAAAGAGAGAGTTCTGAAGAGACAGGAGTTCAGTGAGTTCATTGCAAACTCCTTGAGCTGTGTGCCGGGCGCTCAGTGTGAAGGGAGGGGACACTGCCCGCTCGCTCACTGTGCTGTCCCTTCTGTGCCAGTGTCTTTAAAGCTGGGTACATGTCTGTTCACCAGATCACTGCGCCCTGCCTGCCCCAGGCCATGTGGAAGCTCCCGCTTAGCTCTGACAGCATCTCTTCCTGGAAGCTTCCCTGACAGCCCTCCATATTCCCCGGGGCTGCCTTGACAGAGTACACAAATTAAACAGCAGAAATGCATTGTCTCTCAGTCTGGAGGCAGAGTTGGTTCCTTCTGGGCCTGAGGGAGGATCCGGTTCAGGCCTTTCCCCTGGCTGCTGGGGATTGGCTAGCGATCTTTGGCGTTCCTTGTCTTGTAAATGCGTTACCTCAGCTGATATCCGTGCTTGTGTCCAAATTCCCTCTTTCAATAAGGACAGCAGTCCTGTTGGATTAGGGGCCCAGCCTGCTCCAGTATGACCTCATCTTAACTAATTCCATCTGCTATGACCCTATTTCCAAGTAAGGTCACTTTCTGAGATACTGGGCTTAGGGCTTCAACATGAATTTGGGGGGACACAGTTCAACCCATAGCACTCTTTGTCTGCTTTTTCTACCTCCCACCACTGGACACTTTGTCCCTGCTCATACGTAAGTAGATTTCGGTCATGGCACCAAGATTATTTGATAGAGTACATTTTATTTGTCATTTTGTACCTTTTTATCTCTGTTGCCTTGCACACATGTGAAGGTAGCTCTAGTGGAGATGTACATACTAAGCACCGGACTTAGTAGAAATAGAGGAAGGTACTGCAGAGGTCACCTCGTCCTGTTCTTCTAAGGACTGTGCCAAAGGCTGCCTGGAGGTGAGGGTCACTTTTATTACCACACGAGCATATCTGATACCTCCTGATTTATTTTCCGTGGAGCAATAATGCATTACCACCTGGCAGTCATTATGTTTCCTGAGGTATGTTCTACGAACATTCAGCAGCTGACCAAACCCTCTGGTCTTCTAGAAGGCGCTTATCTAGAGGCCACCTTCTTGCCTTCTTGTTTCAGTCTTTGGTTTGAGTGTTCTGCCTTTAGGGATTCGAAAGTAAAGCATGTGAATGGTTGGAATAGTTAGCCATTAGCAGAATGTCTGTGCCAGAACGGAAGTACCAAGAGATAATGGAATTTGCCCAAAAGCTTTAGAATTGGCTCATTAGGTTTCTTAGAGAAGCAAAAATTTGTCTGGTTTCTGATCTGAGGTGTAGTTACAAATCAGTGAGGATGGATCACCCTGGGGTTGGAAAGAATATCTTTGCTAAGATATTCCCATTCTTATTTCCAGGTTGATAAATGACATATTAGGCAGAGTGGGACATTAGAAAAGTGATGTTAATCTTAAAATATCCTTTCTTCCCAATATCAGTAATGCCTGTCTGGAAGAACATGCTGAAATGTGTTCACCCAAGGACAGGCAGAGACCAGCATATGTAAGGTCTGGAGGTACTTTATTCTAAGTGCATGGAAAATTAGGGGCCTTTTCAGACACATAACAAAATAGAGTAGTATAATGAACCCTGTTTTATCCTTCCTCCAGCTTCAACTATTATTAACTCATGGCCAGTTTTATTTTTTCAATGTAACCTTACTCTCCCTCCACACCATATAAGTTTTAGGCAAATTCCAGATGTCCTTTTATTTCATACACAAATATTTCTGTAAGTATCTAATATGACCATCATAATATCACACCTAAAATTTTTAACAGTTTCTTGATGCCATCCAAGTCCAGTTAGTGTTCAAATTTCCAGTTGTTTCAAATGTCATTTTTGGATGTTTATTTTACAGTGTTTTGAATCAGGTTTCAGCTAAGGTCCTCCTATTAGCTGTCAGGTTTTAAGCAGGGGTCTGAGTGGCAGGCTTTTACAATGCTCCCTGGGCTAGCTGTTGAGACTGGATCGGTGTGGGGACGGTTAGGAGGCTGGACGTAGAGGAACTCATTAGGAGGCTATTGCGTGTCCAGGAGGTGAGCGGTAATTATGTAGATTACAGTGGTGTGTTTGCGATGGGAAAGGTGGGTGACTGAGGTCTCACACGGGTAGGCCGGGCTTATTTGCATGGTTCATCCAGACTTTTGGGTTCTGTTGGGTGTGTATGCGTGCTTACTTGAAAATATTGTTCCCGGAGATTTCACTGATTCAGGTTATCAACATACTGAGATTTGTGACCTCTTAACCTTTTACACAGGTAAAATTCTAGCAGCTTTATAGATTATTGAGATAGAGGAACATTAATCAGTGCCTCTCTGGAATCTCTAGTCAACTTTAATACATCTTGTTTGCCATGATGTTATCTTGTTTGTGATTATAGTATTGATAAGATTATAGAAAAGGAAATTTTATAGTTTTTCATTTAAACATGTTATAATCTCATGTATATCATACTAAAGAATCTTCAGTTTTATAATACTGTATTGAGATTTTAATATTTATGTTACACCCATCTGTGTATTGGACATTGATCCTACTTTTTAAATTATTTTAAGTTACTCTAGATGTTGGAATTTTTTTACATCTGTAGTTTTCCATTTTTAGAAAATTTGGATTAAGTAATAACTTTTTTGTGGAGATCTTTCTAAAAAAATTTGCTGGCTTAACACACTCTTAAAAATTAAGTTAATGAAACCTGAAGCTATAACTCACAAAAAACCAAATACAGGTTTTGTATTTTAAAAGTGGAATTATTTTTATTCTTTATTATTGGGCTCAGACTCTGTATACATTGATTTAAATTTATAGACTTCCTATTGAAGGAATGGAATGCATACTTGTCTGCAGTCTTTTTCTTCCCCATTCACATGGCAATTCGTAATAAAAAGTGAGTTATCGCTGTTTTATCTTTACATGTTTTACAAAGATTCTTTTCTTTCAGTCAGCCCTGGGACCCGGACGCAGCTCTAGTCACCTCTGAAATGCTCCCCTCTGTTCTTATTTACCGACAAAAATGACTTAAAATTGGGACTCATTTAGTAATAGGGTAATCATAATGGTTTATGTCCTTTTGTCTTTTTTTTAACGCTGAAGTAGAACATTTTTATCATTGGCTCAGAATGTTCAGCTTCATTTACATCTAATGAAGAAATGTCAGATAACCATTACTGTTTTGTTCTTTGGGTCGATCTTTTAGAACAAACTGCGTTTAAGTAAACAGATTAAACTCAGTATTTTAAAGGAAATGTTTAGAGAACAGTACATTTTAAAGAGTACAGTTAGGTCATCGCTTCGTTTACTGTGATGACTTTTAGTCCTCGGTTATTTTCATACTTGAAGTTCTTGAAATGGTATCACCTTAAACATGCTGTTATTTCTGTCATATCTTTCGGTTTTAAAAGCAATATCCAAATGGATCTTTTTCTTGAAAAAAAGGTTTCTTCAGCAGATTTTCTGGCTGTTGGTACCGCAAAATATTTTTTGTGTAAACCAAATATTCTTTAAAGCCTTGGTGCTCCCCGTGGTCCGAGTGGCACTGGTATCACTGGGAGCTCATGAGATGTGCAGAATCTCAGCCCCACCCTACCACCGACTGAATCTGAATTTGTATATTAACAGGATTCCGAGTCAGTTCATATGCACATTGAAAAACTAACGGTGGCAGCTCAGGATTCCCAAGGTTGGGAGCTCTTGTTCAAGGCCAGTCTTTGCACCTGTGCCCTTGATTCCATCCCTTTGGGGACGTTACCCCCTCCTCCCGACCCCCTACCCCCACTGCTTCTGCTGCCACCCACTGTCACTTACAATGTGGCCTAGAGGTTAAGAACAAAAGCCCTGCAGCCAGGTGGTCTGGAACCTCAGGCAGCCTCCTAGTAGGACCTAGGTTCCCTCATCTGTAAAGGGAGGGAGACAATAGCATGTCACACCAGGAGGAGAGGGGCTCAAACGCCAGTAAAGAGCAATGGCTAGAATACGACTGGGGCTGCTGCCATTCTCCTTCCCCTCGCATCATTCACGTTATGTTCGTCACCTGTTTCAGCAGAGCAAACCATGGAAGGATGTCGCAGTGTAAAATAATTATTACTCATATCTCAGGATCTGGGGATCCAGACCTTAGGTAAGGCTCAGCGGGGACGGTGTGCTCCTTGTGACATCCACTGTGGTCACCTGATGAGTTTCAAATTTGTTATTGGTACTTTCATTATTAAGTTGTAAGAGCTCTTTATAAATTCTGGATGTAAATCACGTCTCAGATGTATGATTTGCAAATATTTTCTCCCTGTCTGTGAGTTGTCTGTTCACTTTGTTAGGTATCCTTTGAAACACAAACGTTTTTACTTTTGAGGAAGTGCATTTTATCTCTTTTTTGTTGCTGGTCCTTTTTGATGCCTAACCCAAGTTCTCATAGATGTACCTCTGTGTTTTCTCCTAAGAATTTTATAGTTTTTACTGTTATATTTTGGTCTGTGTTCCATTTGGAATGACTTCTGTGTCTAGTGTAAGGAAGGGGTACTAGTTACTAGCTGCTAATTTAATCCACCTTTAAATCCTTGCCTGCTTACCTGCCTGGCCTGGGGAACTGTTGTTCACTCAGTCTCCATTAAAACGCTCTGCCTGGGGCTTCAGAGACGGTTTCTCATTTTGTCTCTTTATCCTTTCTTTCTTGATCTTAATTTATTCAAAAATATTTTCTTTATATGCTCAGTGTATGCTGGGAACTGTTCCAGGCTGCTTCACCTTCTTCTTCTTCGTTTGTATTCTTGTGCCGGCCACTCTCCTCTTCCGTCCTGGCTCTAGGTACCGGCTGTGTCAGCACTTCCACCTTTCCCCGTGTCTGTCTCCCCGCTACACGGAGTCCAGCTTCCTCAAAATGAGGGCCACGTCTAATTCATTTGTGACTGGACAGAAAATAATAGATGTTCAGTAAATACTGCATTTAGATTGTTAAGGCTGCCATTCAGCGATGTATAGGAACAGAACAGAAATCGAACTTCTTGTATGATTAATGAAGGTACTGCTTAGAGATTTAATAGTTAAAGGTGAACATAATTCAGTATGTTTGAACAGCATTTCACATAAAAGACTGGGATTGAAAAGAATGCACAGGGCCGGCCTGGTGGCTCAGGTGGTTGGAGCTCAGTGCTCCTAACTCCGAGGTCGCCGGTTTGATGCCCACATGGGCCAGTGAGCTGCACCCTCTACAGCTGAGATTGTGAATAACAGCTCTCCCTGGGGCTGGGCTGCTGTGAGCAGCCAGAAGTCGGTGTGGGCTGCCGTGTACTGCCAGGAGTGGCTGATGGCCAGCGTGAGTGGCCGGCAGCCGGCGAGAGCTGCTGTGAGCTGCTGTGAGTGGCTGACCCAGACCGGTGACCAACTGCCTCAGCCGGAGTGCAAGGCTCATAACACCAGCGTGGGCCAGGGAGCTGTGTCCTCCACAACTAGACAGAGAAACAACAGCTTGAACCAGAGTGGGGGGTGGGGGGAGGCGGAAGAAGGGGGAAAAAAAAAAAAAGAAAGTGCCCAGGAAGTAGCCATGTTAGTAGACTTCCCTATTTGTGCCCCTTGGGCGTTCTGTAGGTTGTTCACAACCTGGGGCACCTGCTGTTGTCTTTGAACGACAAAGGTGGTGTTGATGAGGGGCCTTTCCCTTTTGCCCCAGTGCAGAGCTGTGAGCAGCTTCTCTCCGTTGATCTACCTTCGGAATGCTTTGCAAAATCACTACTGATATTTTTATAGAAAAATATCATAAATCCTACTTCTTCAGAAATGAACTGTGCTATTAGCAGATCCTGTTGGGGTGGGACAATATCATGACTCTAAACTATCTTGTGGCCAAATATTTAATATCTAGTTCATTCTTAATTTGTCGGAGGACATAATAGCTTTACTAGATTGTTCTCCTGTTGTCTGCAGAAGAACAATGGCAAGGACAAGAATGCCATTGAGCAGTGGAAGGGTGGCACTGAGGCGCTGACCAGCCATGTGCCTGGGAAGCCACAAAGAAGCCTCACAGGTCGTGGTCCCAACTGGTTGGTCAGAATGTCCTCACGCTGGGAATTGTGTTTATCAGGCTGACGTGCTCATTGTGCAATGCTATTGGACATTGATTCAAAAACAATACTTTCTTTTGTTTTGATTCTGTAGGCGCCTAGGAAGATTGTGCGATGAATGGTGATACTCGGGCCGCAGTGGTGACCTCACCACCCCCGACCACAGCCCCTCACAAAGAGAGGTACTTCGACAGGGTGGATGAGAACAGTCCAGAATACCTGCGGGAGAGGAACATGGCGCCAGACCTTCGCCAGGACTTTAACATGATGGAGCAGAAGAAGAGGGTGTCCCTGATCCTGCAGAGCCCGGTGAGCGCGGCTGTCCCGAGCAGGTCTTCCTCCTTCCAGGGCTTCAGCTTGGGGCTCCGTCGCGTGTCCCTCAGCTCATCTTAACACGGGCCACCAGGGCCTCACACGCGTGTGTACGACATTGGAAGAATCCCGTTTAGTTCAAGTTCTTAGGCACGATTAGTGAAGTCTTCAGTGGCATAAAGGAGAGGGGTGTTTATTTCTTGTTTTTACTCTCTCACGGCTTCTCCAGAGAGTCTTTATTTATGGGGACCTTTTAAAACTTACTGTTTCCTCCAAAATGCCGAGCTTGGTGCTGGGCACGTAGTAGGCCTCAGCCGTGCCTGATTTATTGGGTGATCAGCATTTGAACTACAACTAAGTGTGTTCTGTTTGCATCTGTAGGTGAAGGAGCACTGTCTTCATGTTTTCTCCTGTTGATGCCGCCCTTGTGTGTGCTTCAGCCTTCTAGTCTGTTCTTACTGTATTCCCTTAATATTTTGGGATGTCATTTGGAGGATATTCATTGAATATTTTGATGTTTATTCTCTCTTAGGAACGGAGGATTTAGCAATAAACGCGATATACAAGGCCTCTATGTCGAATAGATTGTATTTGTTTAGTTATTACATATATTACTGAGGTATATAACATACAGTAGAGTACACAGATCTTAAGTGTACAGCTTGATGAATTTTGACATATGTGTAACACCTGTGACAGCACCCAGGTCAAGTCTTAGACTTTGTATTTTAGTCCAAGGACATAAACAACACATAGAAGTGCCGTGTAGGAAACAGTTGGGTTATTGGATGGAGAATGATGTGATTTGACAGGCCTCTCTGAGGGAGGAAGGCTGCATCTGACTGGGCGACTGGAAGTTGTGGGCCGCTGTGCAGGGATGGGGCGGAGCCTTCCGGGTTGAGGGAGGAGCTAATGTGCTTGATGGGTGGGAAGAGTCCAAAAGCGGTGTTGTATTTGAGCTTAGGAGGCGGCAGGAAGGAGGTGCAGTGAGTTGAAGAGGAGCCCCGAGCAGGTGCTGGAAGGCTGGGTAGCTCTGATCCGGAGTTTGTTTTGCATTCAGAGTACAGTAGGGAGTCATTGCAGGACTGCAGAGAGGAATGACACGATTGAGTTTCTAAAGAACTTGGTCTGGGTTTGGTGTAGAGAGAGCATGTGGGTGGGGCAAGAGAGAGAGCCGTCTTCATAAAGGGGGAGAGAGGCAGACTCATCTGAGTTTTACAGAGAACTGCTGATGGGCGGGGAGGAGGGAGAGGGTGTGCGTGCAGAGACCTGGACCTTGCTGATAGGAATGCATCTGCTGTGGGTGCTTGGTTTTCGGAGCGTGGATAGTTCACCCGCGGCGAGGAATGGGAAGGCCCGCCCGTGGGCACAGATGCTCAGAGGCAGGTAGATGCGAGGGGAGCTTGGGGAGCTTTGTTCCCACTGACTCTGTTCTCAGTGCAGCGAACAGCACATGGAGTTATCTGCCAAGAATGGGCTCAGGGATGGGGCGGGGGTGTGAGGAGGGAGAGAAGGCATGGAGTGGGCGAGGGTCTGGGTGAGGAAAGGCGACTGTGCTCGCTGGGTTGCACACAGGGCACACGCAGGGCGGTGGGCATGAACTCACAGGGAGCCAGCACAGTCTGGTCTGGCGTCTGCTTCCAGCCACTTGCAGCAGCCTGAGCAGGAGTGGTGAGGAGCT
The DNA here is from genome assembly GCF_004115265.2 of Rhinolophus ferrumequinum. Lineage (NCBI taxonomy): Eukaryota > Metazoa > Chordata > Mammalia > Chiroptera > Rhinolophidae > Rhinolophus > Rhinolophus ferrumequinum. Next base: position 86,466,286 of record NC_046288.1, on the reverse strand, counting down.
GAGTTTGTTTACCCAGGCCTCGGATTCTGCCAGAAGAAGTGGGAGAGCTGAAGGTGTGAGCAGGGGAGTGACTGTAGTGTTCAACCAAGGGCCTGAGCTGGGTGAGGGGGGCAGCACACCCGGAAGGGAAGGGACGGGTGGTGAAAAGGGGTCAGGGGCACGATGGACGGGTTGAAGAAAGGCGAGCTGGACTCCAGAAGGGGGTGTTTGGAGAGCACATGTTTGGCTCTGAGATCAAAGAGGGGCGCACTTACTGGGAATGAGCAGGTCTAGGGTGACCCCTGGAAATGGGAGGCTAAGAGGAGTTGGATGTCAGATCATTGGAGGAGAGGCCGCCAGAAGTTGGGAGGTGAGAGTGTAGAAGTTGAACCGTCGGGAGTTCGGACCAGGGAAGCATTAAGCATTGTAGGTCCCTGGCGGTGAGTGGTGGCTGGAGCCAGCCCCTGGGATCCAGACGGGTGGCTGCAGGCCTTCACTGGTCACTGCTCCGCTCAGCTTCTTACTGCACGTACAGGCCCTCTGGAATGCCACTGATACGGAGGGCCCCCTGGACTGTCATTTTCCTTTTTGTGTTTTCCTTACTAAGCTTTAAGCTCCTAGTGCACAGGGACCATCCTTTCCATCTGTGTAGACTCGGTGCCTGGTGTTCTGTGTGTGGAGATGTGTGCACTGCATTACAGTGGCGTGTGAGTATGTGGTACATGTTGCAGTGTATGTGGAATTGAGCCTCCCATAGATATTGTGTGTGGATTTGCAAACCATTGACATGGATTGGTTTTTCAGATGGGGGATGGCCCATGAGGGCAGGGAGCATGTTGAATTCAGCTTTTGTGTTTCCTGTGCCAGCACGCTGATGTTTAGGGGGGGCTGTTGGCTGTCTCCATCTCTCTGTCTATAGCTGTGCGTATCTATCCATCTCAGCGCATTCTGCGTTGCCAACAGGTGGCCCCAAACCACAGCTGGTGGTTTATTTCATTTCTTCCTGGCCTCAAAGCCCCCGTCAGCTTTGCCCTCCTCCCTGATTTCCACAAAACATGACCTATGAATTTCTGTCTTGTAATAGAAGAGACGGGCTCCTGATTCTTTATATTCGTTTATACTGTTAAATTAACACCTTTACGTTTGCTGTTGCTTGCTTCCCTCATGTGATAGGTACACTTAGACTGTCACTGGCAGTGTACCTTTTCAACTCAAGTAGTGAGAAACTAGAAACAAAATTAACATAGAACCATCCAGAAGCCCTTGGAGTGCTTATAATCAGATCTGGATAATCAGCAAGCTCATATTTCACATTAACTATTATTTATAATTATTGGACAAGATTTATTTATAGGATACGTGAAAAATTATTTTAATACAGTTTGGGGAAACTAAATTACATATATTGTTTCAGTAGTGACTTTATATTAAAATTATCAACCCAAATTAACTTTTCTGCCTCCTTTAGGATTATTTGATGAAGGACAAATGTTTTAGGGTTCGCTTTTCAACTTTAAAAAAGTAATTTCAAAAAGCAAATTATGAAGAAAATACTGAGAAGCACAAAATTCCTGATTCTGTGACTAAGAGAATTACAGTGAACACTTTGATGTGTTTACTTGTAGTCTTTTTTGTGTTTATATAAGTATTTACTCTTATAAAAACTGGTTGTATTGCTTTATAACCTTTTAACTCAAATATATATCAAGAGCAGTTTTATGCCATTTCATTTTTTTTGGCCTCTCATGTTGAATGTGTGCATAGAATTCCATTGTCAGGCGGGTCAGTGTGTTTCATCAGTCCTCTGCTGCTTACAATGCAGCCTGTTAACCTGTTTTCCCTTTTAGCAGTACTGTTGGAATGAACATCCTTAAGAATAAATCTTTGAGCACATCCCCGATGATTTCATTAGAAAAGATTCCTAAGAACAGAATGCCTGTTGAAGTTGTTAAGTTTTTATATTGTTAAGTGACTTTCTTGAAAGAATGTGCCAATTTATGCTTCAAGTAGCAGTGTATGAGAACATCCACGTGCCTTTCTAGCCCTGGATGAAAACAAACAAAAGAACAGTCCCTGAAAGTTACCCCTGCCTTCCACAGAACAGAAAGGGTGTCTCACTGTTTGAATTTGCCTTGTTAGGCTTTCTGTGAAGAATTGGAATCAATGATACAGGAACAGTTCAAGAAGGGCAAGAACCCCACAGGCCTGTTGGCACTGCAGCAGATCGCAGATTTCATGACTGCGAACGTGCCGAATGTCTACCCAGCAGCCCCACAAGGAGGGATGGCCGCCTTGAACATGAGTGAGTACTTCGACGCTGTACATGCTCTGTCCTTTTCCAGAGGAAATTTCCTGACATGTGAAATAGATGGGCACACAACACATGACTGTGATACATAGAACGGAGTCTTGAAAATGAATGTGTTTTAGTCATAGTGAAAAATAGGTAGTAAGCCTGGATGTATCTTGAATGTGGAGGGCTCCTTTTTATGAGCCAGGGAGACTGTTATTTCTCAGGCAGATGACTTTTTATGTGGCTTCTCAGACCTTTTGTGAATTGAGCTAATCAGAAATAATACTTGTGGAGCAGCACGTCAGTTGTGCCTGAACTCATTTCAGCCACGCCAACATTTCTTACCCATCATTCCTCAGTGCTGCTCGCAAATGAGAAACAGAAATTCCAAAAGTAAGCCAGAGGGGAAATGCGTGGGTGAATGTGAGCAAAGGACGGTTAGATGTGCAAAGGTCTGGTGGCCGAGGGTCACTTGAGCATCAAGTACTGTGGCCTGCTGTGTACTGAGCCCTGATCCATCTCTGATGGTTCTAGCTGGATAGTCAGCTTCTGACTCACTGGCCTACCTTACTGGTTTCCGTTACATCACCTGGCGTTTGCTGTTTGCCCATCTGTCCATGGTATTCTTAGAGGTGGACTGACATTCACCAGAGGGACCTATTATTAATGTCTAGAGAGTATCAAGAATAGTATTTAATTGCCTAGCTCAACCCTCCATCCTTAAGTCAAATGGTAGTCGGTAAGGTTTTCATGTTTTCACCGGGATTCTTAGTGGATTCCAGTGATATTTCAGAAGAATTAGATAATAAAAGAATAATGTAATGTATTTACTTGCATATTGTCTTCTAATCAGAGAGAAAGGAAATTTTATTTTAGTAATGCCACACCGAAAAAAGAAAGGAACAAATCTAAATATTTTTAATTATGTCTAATAGTTTGATTCTTAAAAATAAAAATTTAAAAACCAGTTTTAACCTTTGTTGTAAAGTATAACATGCATAGATGACATAGAACAAATGGCATGTAGTTTATGAATGATTTTAATCTGAGCCCTTTGGCAGCCAGCGCCCAGGTAAAGCACCGCCATCTGGACTTAACTGCAGCCATCATTCCCTGCCTGGCTTTTCTGTATAGTTCCCTCACCTAAGAGGTCATCCCTCAATACTATGGGTTAGCTTGTGTTTGTTTTCACTTAATGTCTCTCAAGGCTTTAGAAAACTACACGTTACCCCTCCATCTCTCTCTTTTTTCTCCTTGTACTGTAAAGACGGTGGGTTTTTGAACGGTAGAGTTCGCTACGGTCTGAATTTTGCTGATTCCTGATTCTATCTTGTCTGGGTGTGAAGAGAAACTTCTCTAGAAAATGGGGTGTGGCCAGAAAGGGGGCTGCTCCCTCCCATCACTCAACGCGTATTCTGAGGAACTTGGTGCTAAACCATTTGTGGATGACCTGCTTTTGGGTTGGGGTTTGGTTCATGGCAGAGCAACTTCCTCGCTGATCTGTTGAAAGTCAGCTCTCCACACGCACACATACTGTGTTTTGCTGTGTACAATGCACTGCCGTGTGTGATGCGCACCCGTGGTTTTCGCCCAGACTTTCAGGGGAAAAAAAATCTTTTGATTTAATTTTGTAATCCACATTTTTATTTGTTTACATTTAGTGCTTGTTTTTTGTATTATAAAGGAATTTTTAGCATTTAGTTTTTAACATACAGCACAAGAAATTTTATGTAACAAATAATTACAAAACACTAAAACAGGTACCAGGTACAAGAAATTTTATGTACTGGCAACAAATTTACGATATTTACCCATCATATAAGGCCAAGAACTCTCGTAGTTGCAAGTTCGTTGTAAATTCAACAAAACTGATTTTCGTATTCCAGGGTGTTATTTTGCATACGGATATCGCTATTGGTTTCTAGAGTTACACTTTTAACTCATAAGCATAAATAAAAGAATTAAAAACATTTATATAGACACGGAATTAGTACTGCCCATGTGTAATGCGCATCCTTATTTGTTCCTCACAAATTTGGGCAAAAAAGTGTACATTAGACTTGGCAAAATATGGTAAAAGGAACCTTTCCCTCAACCCTTCTTGGTTACCCAGTGGTACAGTTTATATAGGAAAGAGCACCTTTTTCAAAATAAAAAGTTGCTTTTCTGTCATCCTTCTAAGGTGACCAGTTATTATTGTTTTTTCGTATTATTTTGAACTCAGAGTTAAATACATTTAATGTGTTTCAAAACATTGCGGTTCTCTTTTTTGTTACTTACATTGTCCCATCTTTGACCAGTGGGAGCCTCTCCTGAGCTGGAAGTTTGACAGCTTCCAAGCCATCTCCCACGAGGAGATGACTTCTAGGTTCATCTTGTACATTGTCTGCCCCAGATCTGGAACCAACCATTTCGCTAAGAAACCTTGAATTCTTTTTGTGTGAAATGGAATTTTTGTGTGGGTGCTAGGGATGCACGTTGCTACTGGGTTAGCCATTCTTTCTAGGCTTTTAGTTGATGGAACTAGGAAATCTGTATTATCTCGTGAATTATATGAGGTCTGACAATTAAGTTCGCGAACTCATCCTAGAAAAAGTGCTACATACCTCACTGCTGAATATCACTACCTTTGAAGGACTCCCCTTAGGAAGCTATGTACCAACGCCAGTGCCTAGTCCACCCTTCAGAGCAATTTTGGAACTCTTTTTCTGGAATGGCCATCAGAGCTTTCGTTGCATTACCCTTGATGTTCTGAATGTCGTCAAAATGTCTTCCTTTTAATATTTCCTTTATCTTCAGTTAAAGAGAGAAGTCATTGGGGGCCAGATCAGGTGAGTAGGGTGGGTGTTCCAATACAGTTATTTGTTTACTGGCTAAAAACTCCCTCACAGACAGTGCCTGTGGGCTGATGCATTGCCGTGATGCAAGAGCTATGAATTGTTGGCGAAAAGTTCAGGTGATTTTTGTCTAACTTTTTCATGCAGCCTTTTCAGCACTTCCAAATAGTAAACTCAGTTAACTGTTTGTCCAGTTGGTACAAATTTATAATGAATAATCCCTCTGATAACAAAAGAGGTTAGCAACATCGTTGCAATGAGTTCTCCAACTTAATTGTCAGACCTCCATATGCTGTTTTAGTACATTGGCATCATAAGTATTCCAATTAAAATTCAATCTAAGGGGTTTTTACTCAACCTCTTCTATCTAACATCTAACATCTCTCCTTTCTTCCATAACAGGAATTCTGGTTTTCAAGGATACCAGGAATAACAAAACTGGACTACTACATGATTACTCATTTGCTTTTTCCCACATATCACACACAGTACCAATACCAATACCATACCAACTGTTTTAAAATAGTCATACTCTGTGTTGTCAGCATACAACCATTACTTACTACGATCTCCCCCTTATAGCGTTCATTTAATGTTATAATGAATAACTTAATTCTGTAATAAATATACGTTTAATGCTCACCACCAGTCTTTGTATCAATGCCCCCTACTCATTCTAGTTTTCTGAAGTTCCTTCTATAGCAGACTTCTTAGAAGACACTTGTGGGAACAATACCCTTGAGTCCTTTCATGCTGTGGCTCTCATACGTCAGTGTTAATTTGGTTAGTTTGGGTATAAAGTCCTTGGCTCACATTTTCCTGTCTTACGTATTTTAAATACCGAATTCATTTTCTTCTGGCCCAAAGCATTGTTACTAAAATTTGAAGACAGCCTTTCTATAAAAGCGACTTTGTCTCTTTTCCTGGATGCACCAACCGTTTTCTTTACAGTCCAGCAATGTTACCAAAATGTCTTATTCTGGGTTAATTTTCTCAGATGATGTGCCTTTCTAAATCTTTTTAATTTTAGCAGTATTTTATTGAATTGTTGTTTAGTATTCTCTTCTCTTGCTTTTGTTTTCTTCTTCAGGGCTTCCTGTTATATGCATGTTGGATTTTCTTGGTGTGTCTTTTTTAACTGTCATTTTCTCAGATCCTTTTTATAGCTTTCTTCATTTCTTTGTGATTAAAAAATTGTCCTTTTACCTTCTTTCTCCAACTTTTCATTTAGTGTTTCTTTTTAAATAATTTTTCATTTATATTGAATTCCTTTTATGTTATAGACCTCGTTTCTGAAGTTTTCTAATGATATTAAAGTTTTTTCATACTTTTATGAAATGCCTTTCTTTACCTTGTTATGAAATACAAGGTAATCATTTTCATCTGTTTTGTGGACGTGTCTTTCTTGTGTGCTTTCATTATCTGTAGTCATTCTGTTTTTTTTTCTTGTCGTAATTTTTGTATGGTGTATGAGCATGATATTTTTCTGTTCATTTTTACATGATACCAGTTTTTCTGGAGGAGCATGGTTCAGGAAAGCTTTGTAAATGTCATGACTCTAGGGCTCCCTCTTTTTTGTTTTTGTGAAGTGCTAAAAATATGGCGCTTATTTAATGACATCGGGTTTTGTTCCCCTCCTGACTTTTATCTGGACCTTTGTTTTTATTTCTGATAGTCTGTGGTACTCAGTTTGGGTTCTGATTTCTACAAATTTCTTAGTGTGAGACTTGTCCTGAAGGACAGCTTTGGATGGTTAGTTTGGAGAATTTTTGAGGATTAAAGTGTGCAGAACTCCCCTTGGTTTCAGCTGCTGTTCTGAAATTGGCCTTCCAAGCTTTCTAGTGAATCCTTGTTGGTTCTTCTGGGAGTCTCAGGTCTGGCAGATGTTCCATGCTGATACCAGGCACTCTGTCATGTCAGCCCTGCCCGCTTATATTTTCCGTTTCATGGGCTTACCTTGTTAACCTCATTTTGTTGTAGCTGCCATCCTGGGGTTTGGGGTTTTGCTCTCCTAGTTGCTCCAATTAATTTTTTTGTATGGGGTTCAGATAGAGATTTAAGAAGATTCAAACACTGTACTGCCACTGCCACCATCTTCTGAAAATCATTTTTTTTTTTTTTAAAGATTTTATTGGGGAAAGGGAACAGGACTTTATTGAGGAACAGTGTGTACTTCCAGGATTTTTTTCCAAGTCAAGTTGTTGTCCTTTCAGTCTTGGTTGTGGAGGGCACAGCTCATCTCCAGGTCCAGTTGCCGTTGCTAGTTGTTGCAGGGGGCGCAGCCCACCATCCCTTGCGGGAGTCAGACCGGCAACCTTGTGGTTAAGAAGACGCGCTCCAACCAACTGAGCCATCTGGGAGCTCAGCGGCAGCTCAGCTCAAGGTGCCATGTTCAATCTTAGTTGCAGGAGGCACTGCCCACCATCCCTTGCGGGAGTCAAGGAATCGAACTGGCAGGCTTGTGGTTGAGAGCCCACTGGCCCATGTGGGAATTAAACCGGCAGCCTTTGGAGTTAGGAGCACGGAGCTCCAACCGCCTGAGCCCCCTGAAAATCCTAAAAAACAATTTTTAAAAAGTAAAGATCTAAAGTAGAAGATTGACATCTTGGTCAAGGTGACAGATATGTGGTTCTTTGTATTATTCTCTGAACTGTTCTGTATGCCTGAGACAGTTCATCACTAAAAAGAGAAGAATCTAACCTAGCAACGTGTAATTGTGTCAGGACCAAGGGGGGCATGGAGTCAAATGCTGTTTTCCTTTCTTTCCATTGTGTATGTTTTTGTTTTTTTCCCTTTTCTTCCTTTATTGCACTGGTTAGAACCCCCAGTACAGTATTCAGTAAGAATGCACGAGTATGCATCCGTGCATTGTTCCTGATCTTAGGAGAAAAATATGCGGTCTTTCCGCATTATGTTTGATGTTAGTGGTGAGTTTTTTTGTAGATATCCCTTATCAAGTCGAGGATGTTCCCTTGTATCCAAATTTTCTGAGAGCTTTTGTCCTGAATGGTTATTGAATTTTGTGAAATGCTTTTTCTGCATCTATTAAAATGATTCCATGATTTTTCCTCTTCATTTCTACTAGGTGAATCTATTGATTGGTTTTTGAATGCTGAATAACCTTGCATTCCTGAGAGAAACCTTCCCAGTCAAGATGTGTTATTCTTTTTATATATTGCTGGATTATGTTGCTAAACTTTTGTTAAGTGTTTTTTCATCTGTGTTCATGAGCAATATTGGTCTGTTTTTTCTTGTAATATCATGTAATATGATGGCTTTGTGTGGTTTTGGTATCAAGGTGATGCTGGGCCTGATAGAGTCAGTTGGAAAGCACTCTGAAGGATTCCTCACATGTGTGATAGAATTCACAATGAAGTCGTCTGGGCCGGTGTGTTCTTTATAGGAAGGGTTTTAACTGCAAATTCAGCTTAATGGCAATAGGGCTGCCCAGGATATCTGTTTCTTACAGAGTGAGCTTTGGTAGCTCTTGTCTTTTAAGGACTTTGTCTATTTTATCTAAGTTAAAAAAATCTGCTGGCATAGTTGTTCATATTATCCCTTTAATGTCTGTAAGATATGTAGTGATGTCCCCTCTACTTCTTTATACTAGTAATTTTTATCTTTGCCGTGTTTGTTGGTGAGTCTAGAGGTGTGTTTTGTTTTGTTTCCATTTCATTATTTTATTTTTAATCTTCTCAAGATTAAATCGGTTTTCATTATTATTTTTCTGTTTGACTGATATCCACTTTTATCTTCATCATTTCTTTTTTATTTTTGGATTTAATGAGTGCTCTTCTCTTTCTAGTTGCATAAGGTAGAAACCTAGATCATTTTTTAAAAAGTCTTTCTTTTCTGATAAATGTCAATTTCTAATATTGTAAATTTTCTTCTAAGTATTGCTATGCTGCATCGCGCACATTCTGCTACCTTTTTGTTACTGATTTCAACTTGTGCTAATGTTGGGGATGGGGAATGCCATCTTTATGAAAGTCTTTGAGTTTTTGAGACTGACTGGTCAAGTGTGGAAGATTACTACCCCAGAACCGTTACTATTTGATTTACATTTGGTAAGAAATAGTAAATCTTTGAGTTTTGTTTTTCTTTATTTCAGGTCTGGGCATGGTGACACCTGTGAATGACCTTAGAGGATCTGATTCGATTGCCTATGACAAAGGGGAGAAATTATTGCGGTGTAAATTGGCAGCGTTTTACAGACTAGCAGATCTCTTTGGATGGTCTCAGCTTATCTACAATCATATCACAGTGAGTAGTAAGTGGGACAATAACTGAATGGTACCGGTAGATGGAATAGTGTGTGTCTGGGCCAGCTGTTTCCCTTTAGGAGACCAGGAAGCCTCCGAACTGAAGCAAGTGTTAGAGCAGCTTTCTTCTGATTCCTGACTGCAGAGGATAGTCACCTGAGATCTAGCCAGTCTGAATTAAAAATTAAGAGAACTGGAAGTTTTTAAAACTCCTGTCTTGCATGCTAACCTAATAAATGCGTGATTACTAAATTATAGGCAGTTCCTAACATTCTCTTTATGCCTAAAAACCCAAGAATGAAGTTTTTTTTCTCCTACTCTGATCAGAGCCTTCTATCTCTCACATTACTTCTTTAGCTACTCCAGTTTTAGCCATTTTTCAACATTGCCAAGACCTCTGTTTTCTTCAGTTCATTCTTGCAATAACTATTTACTGGGCATCTGCTGTAAATAATTATTGTTCTGTAGGAAGATTGTTCCAGCTCTGGGTAATAACAGTGAACGAAGTAAGTCCTGCCTTTGTGCATCTTCCCTTCCTCATCCCCATGCATCAGCCCATACTCACTCCCTCTTTTGTCCAGCTTGAATCTCATGGACCATCGTTTCTGGAACTCTGTTTGTCAATATCATGCTTTCTGTCCCTGGACCTGAGCGGCCAGATACTGCTTCAGAGAGCCTCCCAGCAGAGCCCTTTGGCTTTGTCCATAGATTGACAACCTCGGTCTCAAACGGACTCACAACACTGCCCCACAACACTGGCAGCTATAGGGCATCTCTTACAAGCCCACCAGCATTCTCCACTATTTCTGCTGTCTTTGAAATAGACCTTCTTCACCCAGCACGTGACCACATTGTGTCACAGAGAGAATGGGAGCTCCTGCTAATAATGTCTGTGCCCATTCTCTACTCCTGACCACCTGTGACAGTGTTCTGTCTATGGCCAAACCATTTCCTGGCTTAGAATTCCACCCCCTCTGCCTTAGATTCCTAACGCTTTGTCAGGTTTCTCTTTTTTTTCTTTTGTGGAGATCGTCTCTTTTTTTATTTTTATTTGTGTATTGGGGAATTTTGGGGAACAGTGTGTTTCTCCAGGGCCCATCAGCTCCAAGTTGTTGTCCTTCAATCTAGTTGTGGAGGGCGCAGCTCAGCTCTAAGTCCGTTGCCATTTCAATCTTTAGTTGCAGGGGGTGCAGCACACCATCCCATGTGGGAATTGAACCCGCAACCTTGTTGTTGAGAGCTCACGCTCTAACCAACTGAGCCATCCAGCCGCCCCTCTGGAAGCTCAGCGGCAGCTCATTGTCTTCAATCTAGTTGTGGAGGGCGCAGCTCACTGGCCCATGTGGAAATCGAACCGGCAACCCTGTTGTTCAGAGTTCCCGCTCTAACCAACTGAGCCATCTGGCTGCCCCTGGGATCATCTCTTTTTGAATTGCTTCCTTCCTTTGACTTCTAAATTTGTTTCAATCTCTGTTTTTTCATTTGATTTATTGGGCAATTTTAATTACCAATATAGTGCCTGCTTATAGGAATAAGTGTACCTTACACAGATGTCTAAAAGAAGAAGTCATAAACCTGCCAAAACTCATCTCCTTTGAGGCGACCAGTGTTGCCAGCCATTTAGGTGGTTTTACACTTTTCTCCATACTTAGCACACACACAGGTGTTTTCACACGTGGATTTATGACCAAAGGTGCTTAGTAGTAGATCAGCTCCATGTTGCGTGGGAATGAATGCTGAACCTCTGGGGGAGGGAGTGTGGAGCCTACCCGTGTGACCAGTGCACGGTGTTTCTGGGGTGGGATACGGATCTGCCAGAGATGCTGAGTTACCTCCCCTCCGTCTCTCCTCCATGCTGCCACTAAAGTGAACTTGGCAAGATGCCGTCGTGTCCACACTTTCATGCTTGTAGAATGCCCCCCAACCCCCCAGCACGCCTGCTGTGTTTCCCCGTGGCAGTTACCCCATCCGTACTGTGCGTGTACTTGTTTGTCAGCATCTCTGCCCACGATTAATGTCAGCTCTGAAAGGAACCTCTGCTGTGTCTCCTGCTGTGTGTTCCCAGGACCAGGAGCTGTGCTGGGCACAGAGGAGGTGTCCAGGAAACTCTGGGTGAATGACTGAGTGAAACCCCCAGCTGAAGTGAAATTCTGCCTCAGTAAACTGATCGAACAGGAACCCCATGATGCCTATTGATGCTTGGCCCGTGGGGCCAGTTAGCCCACCACAACTGCCAGCTCTCTTCCTGGTGCCTGCATGAAAATGGCCACTAGCTGGGGCTCATTATACTTGACAGAGTGCTCTGTGTAGAGATTGAATGCTAAATGGTTGTCTAAAAGTTAGTTCCGTGAAGGTGTTACAGCTGTGACAGGAAATGCAGGTTTTAATAAGTGTCACACTCCGGACGTTGTACATGCTGTTTACCATTAGTCCTATTATGAGTGCTATTTACGTAAGTTTGAATTGCTTAAATTGCTTGTTTTTTTCCTCTTTAATTATTTAGAACTTGGGAGAATTAAAATATTAGTGAAGTGTTTACTTTTCTGTAAGTGATCTATTTGGGACTTAGTAATGAGTAAAAAAGAAATTCAAGTCACCAAAATATTTCCTATATCTTGTGAACTAGAGAGTCTTCAAGGCGGAAAGTTTTTGTTCCTTAACAACTTTTGGCATCCAGTGTTTAAATCTAGGTGTTATATAGACACTTAACAGAAAAGAACTTAAACCATATTTATCAGTGTCACTAAAAGTGCTAACAGGTCATTGTGCCATTTCTTTCAAAGAGCCCATAGGCATTTTCTGCTAAAGGGCTTTAAAACTGCTCACAGCTGTTAGAGGGCCGGAGGTGATTGTCTGAATTAGATCTCTGTGTTTAGATTACACAGGACTTAAAGAACATTTGGGGGATGTCAGAAGACAGGGTGGCCCAGTGGCACTTTGCTGACCGCAAAGCCTTTCCGTCCCTAAATCCGTCTGGGTGTGGGTGGGGAGCGCGGTTCAGCTCCACCTGGCCTCGGAGGACGTGGTCTGGAGCTCGCCTTTGTGACCACACTGCCACTGTACTTCTGGGGTCTTGATACGAGTCTTGGCCAGACATGCTGCTTTTCAGTGAGTGGCCTTAAGGTTAAGGGTAGGGTATTAGAGGTTGTTCTTTGTACACAGAGAAGGCATGAGAAGTGTGGGAAGACAGGCAGGGAGGCCCGCGCTAGTCCGTCGGGGACTAGAAAACTGACTTTACAATGTCTTCTCGTTTTTCACTTTAAATCTGAATTTAGCACTTTTCTTCTTTTTGCTTCAGACTCGGAAAATTGTATATTTTAAGCTTTTTCCATTAAAATCTATAGATTGGTTAAGCTCACTCTTAGAAATACTGTTAAGGAAGTTAAGTTGAAGGAGAAAATGTGATGTATTTACAAATACATGTACTATAGCATTACCTCTAATAATGAAAAATTTTAAGAGTCTAAACATCCAGCAGTAGCTTGGAAATGGCTCAGTTATTCAACATCAATTTGAGGGAATGTTATACAGTATGTAAAGTAATTATAAAGACCATGTGAAAACACGAAAATGAAAAATAATTATTATATGAGAATGTAAAATATATTCTGCTTATAGCTGTATGAATTATGTGTGTATATAGACAAGGAAAAAAGAAGTGAATAAAAATGGCTACATAGTATGTTTTTTCTTATTTTTCACTAGACTTGACACTCAGTATTTATATTGATTTCAGGTGTACAGCATAGTGGTTAGTGGTCAGACATTTGTATGATTTAAGAAGTGATCCCCCCAACTAGTCTAGTACCCACCTGGCCCCGTACATAGTTTTTATCATATTATGGACTGTACTCCCTGTGCTGTACTTTGCATCCCCGTGCCTATTTTGTAACTACCAATTTGTACTTCCTAATCCCTTCACCATTTTCACTGAACTTCCCCCCCATCCCCCAGTCTGGCATCCATCAGTTTGTTCTCTGTATCCATGAGTCTGTTTCTATAGCATTTTTTAAATGTGGACCCAAATAGCATGCTTCTAAAATTTATATGGAAGAAAAAAAGTCAAGAGTAGCTACGACAGTCCTGAAGAACTAGGTAAGGAGATTTTTTTTCTTCCTATCATATGTCAGACTTATAAAGTGGTGGTAATTAAAATAGTGTGCTTTAGGTAAAGGAGGAGACAGACCAGTGGAACAGAACCGAGAGCCCAGAACCAGGTCTCACATGTTGAAATCAGATCCACAGTTGGCATTGCAGATCAGCAGGGAAGGATGGACGGGGCAATAATTGGTGCTGGCACAGTTGGACTGAAAACCAGCACTGGAAGACTGTACTGAGGTCCTGCCTTCGAGTGTGTACTCGCAGGCAGCTTTCAGGAATTAAGGGTCAAAAGTGAAATGTGATACTTGAAAATTTTTAGCGTCAACATAGGTGAAAGTCATTGATTTTTTTAACCTCTCACTTAGGGAAGGATGTCTTACACAAAAGTACCGTCGTAAAAGATGGATAAATTTGACTACATTAAAATGAAGAGATTTCTTCTTATTAAAAGACATCATAAAGAGAGTAAAAGTAAAAGCTGCAACTTGGACAATTTTACTTCACGGGTAGTTAACAAAAAATTAGTATCCAGAATAAAGAACTATCAATAAGAAAAGGACAGATCAGTATAAAATGGAGCAAAAGACAAGAAAGAAATTTCACAGAATGGGAAATAAGAATGGCTCATAAAATTATGAAAAGTTGCTCAAGTCATTAGTAACCAGGAAATTACAAATTAAACCCAAATTAAATGGAGAGTAGTGGAGTTGTGATAGTGGCAACGAGCACAGAGAGAAGGTCATCGAAGTACTCGGATTCTCGCGGCTGTGCAGGGATCTAACTGCCACCATGTCGAGCTAAAGGGCAAAGACCCAGACCACCAAGTCCCCCAGCACGCAGCGAGGTGTGTTCGCCATGCTTTGCCAGTCACAGATTCAGGAATTCAAAGGGGCCTTTAACATGATAGATCAGAACAGAGATGGTTTCACTGACAGGGAAGATTTCCGTGATATGCTTGCTCCTTGGGGAAAAATCCAGCTGATGAGTATCTAGATGTCATGATGAATGAGGCGCCGGGGTCCTGTAAATTTCACCATGGTCCTCACAGTGTTTGGTGAGAAGTTAAATGGCACAGATCCAGAAGATGTCATCAGAAATGCTTTTGCTCGCTTTGATGAAGAAGCAACTGGCATTGTGCAGGAAGGTCACGTGAGAGAGTTGCTGGCAACAGTGGGAGATCGGTTTACAGATGCGGAAGTGGATGAGCTGTACAGAGACGCACCTATTGACAAAAAGAGAAATTTCAATTACATTGAGTTCAGACGCATCCTTAAACATGGAGCAAAAGACAGAAAAGACTGAAAAGAATTCTAAATTTCAGCCAAACTTTCCTTGTCGCCACTTTGGGTTTTCGGAGACTTTCTCGTAAAGCCTATAGCGTGCCCTACCTTTATAGCTTTTGCCTTTCTTGTATTTATTCTCAGCCATTTTGGGCACATGCATCTCTATAATCAGACAGGAAATGGGACTTTTTGTCATTTTCAGGATAGAAAATAGGGTAATTTAACTTACCAGCCCCCCACCCTCAAAATAATTGCAGTCTATACAGAGTCAGTATATGTTTTCAGAGAAAGTTGTGTACTCAATATTTTTCTGAAACTTAATCAAAGTTTATGATAAAAAAAACAAAACAAAACCCATCACAGTGGAATACTATGTCACAGACATCTGATTTTAATTTTTGAAAAAAGATGGTTGTAGAAGCACAGAACTCATATCCTACTGGTAGGAGTATACATGTAGTTAGGCCCTTTGGAAAATAAATTGGTATCACCTCCTAGTTTATTGCCCTGGAGAAACTTGAACATGTACACTAGGAGACCGGTACAAGAATGTTCATAGCATTGTTTTCAATAGGAAAATGGAAACCATGTCCATTGACAGAAGAATGGCTACATAAATTGTATATCCATCCAGTGGGTACTACACAGCAATGAATGAATAAATTATAGCTTGTGTATCATAATCTGGAGAAGGCCCCAGAATAATGTTGGCAACTCAATAACAAAAAAATCTGATCAAAAAATGAGCAGAGGACAGGAAAAGACATTTCTCCAAAGAAGGTAACACAGATGGCCAACAGGTACATGAGAAGATGCTCAGCATCACTAATCATCAGGGAAATGCAATCAAAACCACGGTGAGATATCACCTCACACCTGTCAGAATGGCTGTCATCAGAAAGTCAACAAACAACATGTGTTGGCAAGGCTGTGGAGAAAAGGGAACCCTCGTGCACTGTAGGTGGGATTGCAAATTTGTGCAGCCTCTGTGGAAAACAGTGTGGAGGTGCCTCAAAAAACTAAAAATAGAACCTACTTTATGACCCAGCAGTTCCACTCCTGGGTATTTGAAGAAAACGAAAACACTAACTCAAAAAGACATATGCACCCCTGTGTTCACTGTAGCCTAACTTACAGTAATAGGCAAGATATGGGCACAACCTAGGTGACCATTGATAGATGACTAGATGAAGAAGATGTGGCACATGTATATACAATGGAATATTACTTGGCCATAAAAAGAAGACCTTGCCATTTGTGGCAGCATGTATGGACCTAGGTGGTATTATGCTGAGTGAAATAAGTCAGAGACAAATGCCATATGATTTCAACTATATGTGAAATCTAAAAATACAAAACAAAACTAAAAAACAGAATCAGAAACAGAGACCAAAGGGATGGATGCCAGAAGGGTGGGGGTGGGGGATGGATGAAAAAGGCGAGGGAATAGAATCGACAATAGTGTGATAAGTGTGCACGGTGACTGGACTTCGTGTGGTGGTCACATCATCGTCAGGCGTCAGGTGTAGAAATGGCGACTCACTGTATTGTACACCTGAAAGTAATATCATTAATGTATGGTGCGCCAACTGTAATTTTTAAAATGTTGAAAACAGTCACTGAAAAATACAGTATGATTCCGATTATATGAAGTTCATAAACAGATAAAAAATAGTATATTGCTTAGGGGTAAGGTAAAACTATAAAGAAAAGAAAGAAAATGCTTAGCACAGAATTCAGGGTAGTGGTTACTTCTGGGGGGAAGAGAAGTGGAGCGTCAGAGGTATTAGACTTTCTATTTCTGAAGCTGGTTAAAGGTACAGGGCTGTTTGATGTATTATACTTAAACTGTACACGTACCCTC
The DNA here is from genome assembly GCF_004115265.2 of Rhinolophus ferrumequinum. NCBI lineage: Eukaryota > Metazoa > Chordata > Mammalia > Chiroptera > Rhinolophidae > Rhinolophus > Rhinolophus ferrumequinum. Next base: position 86,449,667 of record NC_046288.1, on the reverse strand, counting down.
TAAATACTCTTTATATGTATGTTTCAGAATACAAACTTTTAAAATAAGCAAAAATATCTGACATATTTTTTATTTCCAACCTTAGTTTTTTTCATTCCCACTAATAAATACACAAAATAATTCCTTGTTTTATGTTTTGTTTTGACCCAACTAGGGAATTGGGACAATTGCATAGTTTTGTTTTAATTTAAAAGATTAGCATTTAAAATATATTTTTTTTTTTAATGAACTGACTAGAAATAAAAAGCCTGGCTAACTCACCATTAATGGAAAAGTATTTGGGGGAAAGGTGGAAATCGTGTGTACATTTTTGAAACAACCTAAAGAGAGCAGAGAGCTGAGTAATGGATTTCTGGAGAACAGGTTCAGTTCAGTGATGATCATGGTTTATGACTGCTGCTCCTTTACGGCTGTCAGTCCCAGTGCTTCGCTGATATCCCATCTTAGGTGTCAGGAACCAGGACACCCAGAGCAGCATGGCTAGTTGTTGGCAGAGCTGAGGTTGTAGCTTGAGCCTTAAATGACTATGGGTCTCCATTATATTGGACTGAAGGAGTCAGGTGAGTTTAGCACGAAGACAGAGGAGATCGGAGTTCAGCTATCTGAGAATTAAACTGCAGAAAGGGGATAGAGCTTGTTCTGTGTCACATACTTGAAGCAGTGGTAAAAACCTCAGGAAGACAGTTCCTTCCGCTCAGCGAGAGAGAACATTTTAATGATTAGATCTCTCCAGCTTCCATTTATTTGCCGCTGTAGCCCATCACCCAGAACATACGTAGTAGGTGTTCAGTGACTTTGCTGAATGAAGAAGTGAGGCAGGCCATGTGACGACGTGGTAACTGTCCCCATGTGTGTGTTTCTGTTTGGTCCATCACGGAAGAACGCACTGCTCCGGGTAAGAAGTTGGACTACACATCTTGAGGCCTTTTCAACAAGCACTGAAGTCCACCTACCTGACCCTGCTCAGAATTCTTAGCCCAATAGTATATCCATTTTAACTTCCCAAAATAATAGCTTTGGAAAGTCTGTAGCGTTTTCCCCCAAATCATCATGAAAACGAGACTGAATTTCTTTGAAGGCAGGCCTCATCTTTTTTCCTGCTATATTATTAGCATCTAGCACAGATACACAGCATGGGCCAAATCTGTGCTGGAGGAATTGCGGATTGAAAACTAGTGTGGAAAGAGCAAACCCGGGAATGATGACGCTGTGTCGTAGAGACTCTGAAATGGATTAGGCAGGAAGGAAGCACTCTCTCGTGAGATTTTTTGTGATTGTTCATTATCCTACAGGTTTTTAGTACTAAAAACAAACCCATTTTATTTTTTAAAAGTAAGTTTTGGGGGCTGGCCTGGTGGCTCAGGCGGTTAGAGCTCCATGCTCCTAACTCCGAAGGCTGCCAGTTCGATTCCCACATGGGCCAACGGGCTCTCAACCACAAGGTTGCCAGTTCAATTCCTCGAATCCCACAAGGGATGGTGGGCTCCACCCCCCTGCAACTAAGATTGAGCACGGCACCTTGAGCTGAGCTGCAGCTGAGCTCCCGGATGGCTCAGCTGGTTGGAGCGCGTCCTCTCAACCACAAGGTTGCCAGTTCAACTCCCACAAGGGATGGTGGGCTGTGCCCCCTGCAACTAGCAACGGCAACTGGACCTGGAGAGGAGCTGTGCCTTCCACAACCAAGATTGAAAGGACAACAACTTGACTTGGAAAAAAGTCCTGGAAGTACACACTGTTCCCCAATAAAGTCCTATTCCCCTTCCCCAATAAAATCTTTAAAAAAAAAAAAATAATAAGTTTTGGCTTTCATGATGGTGTACCCGAGGAGTTACACCTGTCTGCACAGGATACCGGTCTGGTGGCCACCAGGGGTTTTCTTTATAAAGTTAGTGATCTTGAATGGGACCAAGATACACTTGACGTACTTGATAAATTGCTATGGTCAGTTTCTCCAAAAAAAACCCGTGAGGTTGTGGACTGAAAGAGATGCAAATAATTTCAGTTGGATATTTGAGCTAATGTAGTCATTTCCCCACAGACCAGAGTGAGCTCCGAGCAGGAACACTTTCTCATCGTACCTTTTGGACTTCTCTACAGTGAAGTGACTGCATCCAGTTTGGTAAGAATGTCCTTTTCCTATTGGGTATCACGTATGTGTAGGTCATACTATATAATTAAACACCTAACCCCATCAGACATCTAAAACCCAAGGAAGAGGGAAGTCTATGTTTTGTGTGGTTGACTCAGAGAAAGACCTTTACAATTACTTACAAACACTTTAAACTTTGATTTAAATAATTTCTAGTTAGGTAATTTAAAATCCTCTTGACATTTAAAATTTTTGTTTTCTTATTTTCAGGTCAAAATCAATCTCCAAGGAGACATCGTAGATCGTGGAAGCACTAACCTAGGAGTGAATCAAGCCGGCTTCACGTTGCATTCTGCGATTTATGCTGCACGGCCGGACGTGAAGTGTGTGGTGCACATTCACACACCAGCAGGCGCCGCGGTGAGTGTGGCCGTTCCGGTAGCGACTTCCGTTCTAGAGCTGGTTCGTGAGTGGCACTTCACATTTCCTCTCAGTTGCCCTCTTGTTGCTGCAAGTCAGTGAACCTTATTTTGTTGGATTAAAAATTTTTTCACTCACTAAATTTGACTTTCTTAAAAGAATATACATATTTTTTCTTTAATGGAGTCCATATACTATCTAATTTTCAAAACCCTATAATAAGCCCAAAAATGTCCATTAGACTTACAAATTAGAAAATCAGAGTGTTGAGGGTGGAGGGCAAATTTCCGTGTATTTGAGGTTGTGGGGAAGTGCAGAACGACAGCAGGAAAAGAGAAGAGGAAAGGCAAGATGGGGGGTGGGCAGAAGAGGCTGTGGGCTCGGGACAGTTGGTAGGGTACAGGTGAGCATGCGGCTAGGCTGTGGGGATGGAGCAGGCGTGACAGATAGAGGTCAAAGCCTAGAAACAACCTGGCCAGGCTCCCCACAGATGTTCTGTCAGGAGCCAGCGGAACCAGGTTGGGTCATGACTGGGGAGAGTCAGAAGGGGGCAGTTGGGTAAGAGGGCACTGACACTGCAGGCTGTTAGGAGAGCTGGCCTCCAAGCCCCGTGCTCCCAGGAGCGCACCCCAGCCTACCACCAAGGGCACCCTGACAGAGCCCAGACCTCCTCTCAGTGTGAGAATGCACATTGTGGTTGCTGGTACAGGCACGTGAAAATGTAACACTCTAGAACTGTTTTATACTTTAATGACTGCATGGGCTTATTTGTAGAACAGATGACCTCATTGATCAGTAATGCTGAATTTTAATCTTTCTTGATGTTTGAATGTCATGCATATTGATTTTTTTGGATGAATGACAGATCTGGTTTGTTTATTTTACTTGAAGATGTGGTTCTTGACGTCAGCATCAAAGTTTTATTAGATACAGCGTTCTCTGAATGATACAGGTTTTTTCCTAAAAGAGTACATGGTCTTCTAACTACAAAAATATCATGCAGAAGGAAAAAAAAGCCCATGCATTTTAAAGAAGCATTTGCGGTACCTTTGAAAATATGGTAACAAACAAATTACAGACCATGTAGTTTGTCTTAAAAATTATCCAGATAAGTTTACTTGGTAAGGAAATTTCGTATAGCTGATACTGTGAAAGGAATTAAATACGGGATTGCCTTTTTTGTGGTATGTCTTTTTAGATTAACTTTTCTCTGTAGAATTGTTACTACCTGTAGATATTATTTGAATCTTTGGAGCCTGTTACTCTAGATAGAGGACCTTCAAAATTAGCAAATTGTGAAGTCAGTTTGGGAATCTTAAGGGCTGTATGAACACTTAGCGTTTTTACTTAAATGTAGAGAAAGTATACAGTATAATTATCCTTAACTTTTATAAATTTGCTTTTATCTAATTTTCAGGTGTTTCCGCCCCACCTACAACCCAAGATGAAAAATACACAAAAACCTTACAGCATTTCAAACCCTCTCTTTGCGATGTCGTGACTCCTTCAGAGGAAGCCATTGTCTCTCATGGCATTAGCTTCAAGGCTCAGCTAATCAGTAGTGTTTCTAGTCAGTGTGGTAGAAATCCAGAAAGATGTGGAATTTCTTCTGAGGCTCCACCAGCTTAGTGATAGCTTTAATTTTTAACTACAGAGTGAGACTAAGCCCCCAGAAGTAAAATTTGTCTTAAGTTCATGGGGTCATTTATTTCTGAGAAGAGAATAAAATAAAATCTATTCCCTTTTGTATTTTTTTGAAGAAAGCATTTAGCATGTCATCTGTCAACGTGTGAATCTTGATTTGCCCTCATTCATGGTGACCGCTTGTTCTCTAGGTCTCTGCGATGAAATGTGGCCTCTTGCCAATCTCCCCGGAGGCCCTTTCCCTCGGAGAAGTGGCTTATCATGATTATCATGGGATTCTGGTTGATGAGGAGGAAAAAATTTTAATTCAGAAAAATTTGGGGCCTAAAAGCAAGGTCAGTAGGCATCTAATCTGATGTTTAAATCATAGCGGGAAGAAGAAAACAGTGGAAGTAGCCATCTTCTTGCCTAGTGTCATGGAGCTGTGGTGTCCCCTCAGGTCCTTATTCTCCGGAATCATGGGCTCGTGTCCGTCGGCGAGAGCGTGGAGGAGGCCTTCTACTACATCCGTAACCTGGTGGTCGCGTGTGAGATTCAGGTGGGCGGTGTCCCGCGGCTGCAGTGGGTTTAGGGGGAGCGGGTTGCCCAAACTGGTGATACTGGTTTCGCAGGGTGTGTCTCTGAGCCACCTCTGTGCCAAATACGAGCTCAGGAATCTAGAAATTGACCAGGGCAAGTGCCATTTCATGGGTTAGGTGGAGAAATGATTACTGGGCCTTTTGTTTGTAAATTTTTAGTTTTCAAAATACATAAGCCACTACCACTTATGGAGTACTCATGTGTGCCCACCCCAGGACCAGGTGCTTGGCATGTGTGATCACGTATCATTTCATTTGACCCTCGTGGCACTCAGGTGCAGAGTGCGACAGACTTGCCTCAGTCTCACGGCTGTGAGTGCCCCTTCAGCCAGTCTGCAGAGCCCGCATTTCTGTGCTCCCCACTGTCACCCAGAGTTGTGTCTGCGGTAGTGCGGTCCCCAGTCCGCCTCACACGGTCTCCACAGGCGCTTTGTTTTCCATTTCTCCTCCAAGTAGGTGCCCAATGTGTTTGTCATGCTGAAGAGAAAAGAACTTCTGAAATAACTTCTAAAAAGAACTTGGTGATGAGTCTGTCACTGCCCACCCTATTGTTTGTTCTTCCACTCAGCAGTTTGGTTTCCTTTGAAATTCCTGGGTAAATGGTCTTTCATAGTCGCCCGACCCCATTGCTGTCAGTAAGAAGCTCAAACTGTAGTGTTCGTTTGTTTTGGAAAAGGTTCGAACCCTGGCCAGTGCTGGAGGGCCAGACAACTTAGTGCTCCTGGATCCCGGGAAGTACAAAGCCAGAGCCCGGTCCCCGGGCTCCCCAGCGGGCGAAGGCTCTGGGTCGCCTCCCAAGTGGCTGATCGGCGAGCAGGAGTTTGAAGCCCTCATGCGGATGCTTGATAACCTGGTAAGAGTCGCGCAACCACTCAGTGATGAGGGCTTCATTCATAGCGCACAAAGGTTGGCGTGTTAGAGCAGGTGAAGTGTGCTGTGCGGTTGCTGTCTGAGCACAGTGTCTGAGCGCTTTCGCCTTGAGCAGCATCCTGAAGCGGCACCAGGCCAGGGTAACTTCTAGGCTTACGCGCGATAAGATACAGAGCTGAGGCATTCTTGTCGTGCTTTGTTTTTGAAGGCAGTCTTGTTTGGCCTCCGTGGGGACAAGAGCATGAGACTGGTCTGCTCTGGGGTTGGCTCAGCACCCATCATCCCACACACGCTTTCGAGGGGCCTTTCTGTCAGTTGGCCAAGTGTTAATGCTAAGTCTGGCTCCTGAGGCTGAGTCCTGGGGTCCACAGACACCTGCTGTCGACGTCCCGTGTGGGAGACCCTCGTCCTTCCTGCAGGGACACGGAGCCCAGCACGCACGAGCTGGGATCGTGGGGCTTTCAGCGTAGTGGGGAAACTGCAGTAGTACACGGTGGGGCGTGGTTGGCGTTGGGGGCTCAATGAGAGACTCCGTGCTTCTCAGGGACCAGGGAGAGCTTCATGTAGAAGGTGGCCCTTGGAAAAGACCTCAGAATAGACAGGGTCGCGACAGGCTGAGTTGGGAGAAGGAAGGCGTGTGTGGCAGAGGCAGTGTACAACTGAAGACACAGTGAGGGGGAGATGGAGACTGCCTGTCAGATCCTTCTCTGATTTACCAGGTTCTGTAAATGTCAGAACGAGGCCCTCAGGGTCCAGGCGACCATGTCATAAGACAGGCGACTCTGTATGGGCCCTTTCACACTTCACTGTCACACTTCTACATGGGCTTCCAGAGGACGCCCTCCCGATGCCTGAGCTGACGGGAGTGAGGGGCAGAGGAGGCTGGGGCAGGGCTGGGCTCCTTGGCATTGTGTGGCTGTGCTGGGTGCCGCAGAGAGGGGACACATTTACCATGTCATCTGTCAACGTGTGAATCTTGATTTGCCCTCATTCATGGTGACCGCTTGTTGTCTAGGTCTCTGCGATGAAATGAGGCCTGACTGTTGGAGCAGCTCACACATGGGATGGGTGGCTGCAGGAGGCAGGAAGTTGAACTTGCCTGAAGATTTTAGAACAAAAAGAATTCATAGATCTGATTCAGGGTGTCTGTCCTAAGTGTCCTCAGGCTGAATATCTACAGGAGCAGATTTGATCAGTGAGGGAGCAGGAAGCAGAATGTTCCATAACTTCTGAGTTCACGTGCTCAGTAGAGATGGATTGCATTAACTGACTGGCTGCCCTTGAGCCTGTAGCCATGAACAGGGCACAGTTCTGGCTGGCAAGGAGTCACCCTAGTCAGGGACATGCAGCCAGCACCTGTGCCCTGTGTCCTGACAGCGTGATGGACACTCAGAGGCAGACAAAGAGTGTGTGCCAGGCTGGGCCAAGGGAAGCAGGCAGAGACACAGAGCTCTCACAGGGGGAAGAAGCAGATAGAGTTAGGGGCAGACCAGGGTGGTGCAACCTCAGGAGAGACACAGCCCGAGAAGGTTTGAGAGGGCCAGCGGTGGCCCTGACGGCAACGTTGGGAGTCACATTTCCACGGGGGTCCAACAAGGTGACGAGCGCTGGGGTGGACTAGTCTTACAGCCCTCCTTCTTTCCTCCTGGCAAATCTTTGACGTTTCATGACTCTTGCACCTAAAAGTCAGGTGGGGAACAGGGGAGAGGAATAAGAATCAAAAACAGCAGCCCACCCCAACGTGTGCACTTAGTATGTTCTGGAAGAAGGAGAGGGACGAGTTAGAATTAGGCAGTAACTCTTAATTCAGTAGGGGAGGAAGCTGAAGGATGAAAGGTTACGACAAGGGTATTTGATTCAGTGTCCCTAATGTGCACAGGTTATTCGTATCATTTTAATGTTAGAAGGTCATGTCGTTTATAAGAAATAAACTGGACAGTGACACTGGTCATCGTCCATGTTTTAATAAGCATTCTGATTAGCCATGTGTGTTCACTAATTGAGTAGAGAATGGTTGGAGATTCTCACACCACGAGAGAGACTTCATTTGAACATACACAGAAACACTCAATTGTTTCCCACAAAATTGAGATTTACTTAATTCCAGCATCTCAAGGAAGGAATGGATCCGTTTTAACTATAAGCCATATAGTAAGTCTGAGTGCTGCCTCTGATTTTGGTTTGACAGCATTTAAAGGGAAAGAAGAAAGAAAAACCCAGACTCTGTCGGGAAAATTTTGTGAAGAAGTCCTGGGTGGTTTATCCTGAAGTCATGGAGATTACTCAAGTCCTGGCTCTCTGAGCAAGAGGAAACTTGAATTAATGAGAACTGTCTTTTCCTGAAGACAGTCTTCTTATAGCTGAGTCATTATCTTTTATTATTCCTCAGCAAAGCATGCTCGTAAATGGAAAAATGGCCAGTGCAGACAGACATTTACCTAGCTTTCTGAGGCAGTTATGAAAAAACAAATTCCGGGGATTAGTGCCATCCTTTGTTGTTTTTTAATTTTCATTGGGGAATATGGGGGAACAGTGTGTTTTTCCAGGACCCATCAGCTCCAAGTCAAGTCTTTTTCAATCTAATTGTGGAGGGCGCAGCTAGCTGGCCCAGGTGGGAATCGAACCCGTGACGTTGGTGTTATGAGCACTGCGCTCCAACCAACTGAGCCAACCGGCCACCAGTACCATCCTTTTTTAAATGTATTAAAGGAATGGTTGGTAGTAAAAGTGGCCCCCAAAGAGGAGAAGCACCCAGAGCAGTGAGAGGGTTACTAGACTGAGAAGAATGGGGATGTTAGTGAAGTACCCTGCAAGCAGGGCGCTGACCGTGACTCACTCACATGACCAGCCACGTGCGATCCTTTCAAGTCTTAATTCTCTTGTCATTTCCCGGGGAGGCGCTGTGACTGACGTATCAGGTCAGGAGTGCGGGCCTCGCCCAGGCGCTCCCAGGCCCCGCCTGGGGTCTCCTCCCAAGGTGCTCTCAGGCTACGGGCAGACGCCGTTTTCTCACAGCGGTGGCAGTCATGGCGGCTTGCCTCTTCAGAGCCAGCAATAGGCAGACTCAGGATTGGCGCTACACATAATCCATCCTGTCCCCTTTGCCGAATTCCACTGGTTAGAAACCAGGGGGTGGCGACCATGGGGCTACCCTAAAGTCTGTGTGCAGCACCCGCCAAGTGCTGAGCACTGAGTAGGAGGGACGAGTAAGACCCCATCCCTGCCTTGGAGGCCCTGCCTGGGGGCGATGAGCAGACAGGCTGGCCCAGCACAGCGGCTGCGGGCTGTCGGCCGTCGCGGAGGCATGAGTGGGACGTGTGTTATAAAGCACAGTTAGAAGCTGGTTCTGAGGCAGAGTGGGAGGTTGAACTGAATGTTGTCAGTCAGCGGTGAAGTAAGTTTGCCACGAACGGGTGTCGTGAGGTGTACTTGTTTGGTCTTCCCTAAAGATTATCATGGTATGTCAACTGTGACCTAAAAGGTTAAAAAAAAAAAATTAACTGGGTTGGTTAATATAACCTGTACTATAGCCAGCAGCAAGCAAGCCCTGTTTTTTAAAAAAACAAATTCTAACTTTGTGTTGAAATACAATAAACAGGAGAGGTGCACTGCACCTATGTACATATTCATTTTATTAGTTTTAAAAACTGAACACACATAACCAGCCCCCAGATCAAAAACCCCCCAGCCCCTCCGAAGCCCCATCCCCTCTTTCAGTCACTTAGCCTGTCCCAAGGGTGACCACTCTCCTGTCTTCTCACAGCAGAGGTGGCTTTGCCTCTTTCGTGCCTTTTGTGCCCGATTGTGAGATTCGTCCTCCATGTTGTCCCTAGTGATAGAGGGTGCATCCAGTTTGCTGTGTTGTGCTCTGTTCCGTGACTATACCACAGCTATCCATCCTACCGGTGATGGACTTCGGGGTGTTTCCTGCTGGGGGCTATTGGGAAGAGTGCTGCTGTCAGCATTCCAGTGCCTGTGTTTTGGGGAACATACTTGCGTTTCTGTCGGGCACATGGCAAGGAGCAGAATTGCTGAGTCGTAGGGTGTGCATGTGTGTGGCTTCTGTAGGTGTCTGCACACAATTTTCCGAAGTGGAACTCTGTTTGGAGACCTGGAATATTGACTCTGTCACTCTCTTTGGACCCTAGGGTTACAGAACCGGCTACCCTTACCGATACCCTGCTCTGAGAGAGAAGTCTAAAAAGTACAGCGAGGTGGAGGTTCCTGCTAGTGTCACAGGCTACTCCTTTGCCAGTGACGCTGATTCGGGCACTGGCTCCCCTCTCAGACACAGTTTTCAGAAGCAGCAACGAGAGAAGACAAGGTGGCTGAACTCTGGCCGTGGTGACGAGGCCTCTGAGGAAGGGCAGAATGGAAGCAGCCCCAAGTCGAAGACTAAGGTGTGGACGAACATTACACACGATCACGTGAAACCCTTGCTGCAGTCTCTCTCGTCCGGTGTCTGCGTGCCAAGCTGTATTACCAACTGCTTGGTCTGTGCCTACCTTACTGTTCATAGTTAGATGATGTAGAGCAAGTCGGGCAGCGGGGGCTTCGGAGGCTTTGGGAACCCCTCCCTTCTGACCCTCCTTAACCGTGAGCCTGGCCCCAAAGCCCTTGTGCGCCGGCCGTCACCCACGTAACGCTGTTTGCTCTCAACTGCTTAGCGACATTGCACCTCTCCAGTGCCTGCAGCGTTAACAGCTGCGCACATTACAGGAGTACTGCGGAACTTGCAGAGTGGGAGCTGTCATTGAATCCAAATTATGTGTGAGGAATCTTCACACCTCCTGCACGAAAGCTAGTCCCGTTGTAACCAGTTTGTTCAGTGTTGTCAACTCCATTGGTTCCAGTAAGTCGCTAAAGTCTGTTCTTTAAAGTCTTGAGTGTGTCCTTAAGCAGTTTTCCCTCTGGGCTCCCGGGCACCTTCTTAGCTGGCCCTGGTACTCCCTCATCAGCCTCCTCCCTGCTTCTGTCCCAAAGCCTCCGAACGCTCTCGGCAGCTGCCTCCTGCATGGACTGTTGCATGTGAGTAGACGCCATCGTGCCGAGTCCCCTGACTCCTGCTGGGTGCGGCATGACCCAAGTGCAGCGCAGGCCACCTGCAGGCGCCAGTGATAGACGCTGCGGCCTGGTGCTCAGCCGTCGAGCCCGTGACAGTCCCCTGGCTCCTGCACTGTGGGGTAGGAGAGGGTCCTGCAGTGGAGTCTCGTGAGGGGACAGCTGGGACAGACCCACCTCTGCATGACTAGTAGTGGAGTGCAGGTGAAATGAGGCTCGGTGTCCTGAGGGAGTGGCACCAAGTAAGCAAGTGGGGCTCCTGTTCCCTTATAACAGTGCTTTTACCTTATAGATTTGCTTAAGGGAGAGAAGCTCTCTCCTCCCGGGGCTTCTGGTGTCTTCCTGGCGCACAGTGGGTGAGAGAGCCTCTGAGCTCCTGAGCCGCGCAGGGCTGGGGCAGGCCCTCTGTTTGAGCCCGTCCCTCCTCTTCCTCCTCCCTCTTCATCCTCCCTCCTCCCTGCCCTCCCGCCCCTTTCTCTTTCCCTCTATACCTACCGCTGGCCCCTTTTTGCTTCCTTCATGTTGTTTGTTTCGTTTCTCTTTCTTGCACTTACTGAAGGGGGTGGGGCTGTGCTGGGGACATCAGTGCACCACACTGAGCATTGTGACGGGGGGTCGGAATGTGCGCAGCGGGGCTTGGCGCTCTGTTCACTCTTAGCGCGGCGTTAGTCAGTGTGTGCGTGGGAGGGCAGACCTTGCCAGATGTTTGGGTTTGTTTCTGGTTCCGGAGTGACGCAGAGCCCGAGTGGTGTTCGCAGGTTGGTACTTAACTCACAGTCATTGTTGTTATGTTTTCAAACGTGTTCAAGCTTCACAGGTGGTGGTTTTCATGTTTTGACTAAAAATTATTTTTATAAAAAGCTGGAGTTACTTTCTCTGGGAAGATAACCATCAGTGAGTACCTCGCAGCTCAAGCCCAGCCCTCTCTCCTTCGCGTGCCTAAGCCTTTGCCACTTTTGTTGCTTTGTTTCCAATCTATGGTTTATGGCTACCTTATTGCCTCTTGAAAATATTCTGAAAAGCACATTTGCTCTCTAAGGTCGGCTTGTTTTAATGTTCAGTGCCTGCTCGTGCCTAAGAATTAGAATTCAATTAAAAATCTCATACTGATTGGAGAGCCAAAAAACAATGTGAGAGGTGCAGTGTGCTGACGATATCTAAAACAGCCTTCTGATAAGAACTCATAAAGCGCTTCAAGTTTGTTTGGGATATTTTTGTAACACTCAGATGTACTACGTTATATAAAATATTCGACATCACCAAACTTCACAGGTAGCTGCTGTGTAAGCGTTCATATAGTGATTTTCTTGGGTTGAAACAGCTACGCAAACAGTGCACTCTGATGCTGTAGTTTGTTTTCATGCCAACCTTCGGTGATGCCCACTCTCGCCTCACAGTGCCAAGTGCGTGCCTACGTCTGAGTAGCACATCACATCGCTTTCCATGATCCTGTCATCTCATGCTTCCAGCTGGCTTTGGTGTTGACGACTCTCAGAGCGGTGAACCAATGTGCTCTGAAGGGTCCCCAGGCCGAGTCCTCGGGAGTGATGGGGGCATAGCTCGTCGTCAGCCTGTGTCGTGCCCTAGATTCCAGCCGGGCTGTCTCAGTGGCCCTTGCTGCACAGTCACGAGCCTGGCTTCCACCATTTCTGGCTTCTGTTGGGACATGCCCGCCGGACCTGACCGTAGCAGGGGCACGGTGGGAGTGTGGTCATTGGTTCATTCTCTGTGACGTTCAGTGCATGACCAGATGTGAGAGAAGTTGGACAGATTGATGCTGCGGTGTCCTTTGTCGCCACGCTTCTGACTTTTCACCTGTTCTTGATATTACAGTGGACTAGAGAGGACGGACACAGGACTTCCACCTCTGCTGTCCCCAACCTGTTCGTCCCGCTGAACACGAACCCCAAGGAGGTCCAGGAGACGAGGAACAAGGTGCATACCGCCGGGCTGGTGCCCGCTGGGGCCTTGTTAGTAGGAGGGCAGGGGGCTCGTGCTACTGCTGCTGTCCTCACAGTGACGTGCCAGCCGCAGACTGCGCGGGGCTGCTGCTGGCTCACATGGCAGAGCCGCACTGGAAGCCGCCTTTCGGGGTTCAGTGGGAGTCGTGACGGTTGTTGTACCAGCACACGAGACACGCCCCCTTCCCCCCTCCCCAAGACTGGCTCGCAGGGGATGTTTGCCCTCGAGTGAGTGTTTGCCCACGTCACCTGGAGGTGCAGAGTATAGGGACGAGCCTTCCGACCCGAGGCCCTTGCATTACTGAGCGGCGGGACCAGCACCACCCCGTAGGCTGGGTGGTCACACGGCCCCAGTGGGCAGGGCAGGGCAGGGCAGGGCAGAGCTCCGTGCAGCTTGCTCATGGCTGGGCCTGGCTCTGACTCAGCTGTCCCAGCTTGGCTTTCTGTGCTCTCGATGAGTGTCTGTCCTTCTTGCTGTCCTCAGATCCGGGAGCAGAACTTACAGGACATTAAGACGGCCGGCCCCCAGTCGCAGGTTTTGTGTGGTGTAATGATGGACAGGAGCCTCGTCCAGGTGAGAGCTCAGAAGGTCTCTGACATTAGTGAATGGGGGCTCGAATGGCCGTCCACTCCCAAGTTATTCTTAAGTTGGGAGAGAATGGCTCGATGAGGTAAGTGTTCTTTCTCAGCAACTGGTTGTCTTTGTTCAAAGTCTCCATGATAAGAACTCAGCCCTTTTTCCTCGAGTTAGGCCAAGTGTGAACCCCCAGGGCCGCGTCCCCTCCAGCCCGGCCCCATCACTGCATGCCTGCGAGGGCGGCACAGGGCTGCTTTGGGGTGGCTTCTCCTGGTCTGAGAGGCGGACACAGTGCTAGGAGAGGGCGGGGTCAGTGGCCTTCATTCTTGTACATGTCACTGCCTGCAATGGCATGCTGCTGGGGCAGAGTGGTCGCAGAGAGGTACCTGTAAACGTTCTCATTTCCCCTCGCTCAGAAGGGATGTGCCTCGTGGCACATGGAAGGTAATCGTGTAAGTAGTTACCTCGGAAACCTCCCCCCCCCCCCCACTACTGCAGGGCAGGTGATTGTCACCACCTTCCTGAACTCGGCCAGCCGCGGTCCTGTTCTGTGCTCGTGTTTGCACATAGCACCTGGCACCGCTGTGTCCACTGTGCCGGCCGTCTCTGCTGCATGCTCTGCCAGCTCCAGCCTGTGCGCTCGTTGGGACTTCAAAGCTGGGCCTGGCGGGCTCTGCTGACTCAGTTTACTGTTGCAGGACGCCCCCCTGTCTGACTGTACGGAGACAATCGAAGGGCTCGAGCTCCCAGAGCAGACCTTTAGTCCTGCTAAGTCTTTCTCTGTTAGAAAGGTACTCACTGCCCTGCCCTTCTACCTGCCGTCCCTAACCTGTCTGCTCGCTAGGCATTGTCTTAGGTACCAAAGTGACTGTGAGCCAGTCTCTAAATTATTCCTGAGACTGGACAAAAAGATGGTTCTGTTCTGCCTGCTCTGTTCTTGAATTAACACATTTGCTACGAGATTATTTCACGATGGTCAGCCTTCTGCGTTGCGGTTAAGTGGCCAGCGTTAGCTGCGTTCTGCAGTTCTGCATGGATTTTGGTTAGTACGGGTTTGGGGAGTTTGTTACATGATGCCGATTGCAGAAGGCTCGGGGGCAGACTGTGAGCAGTGGCAGTATTCCCTTGTCACTTTGTCCCTTTGCTTGCTTAGCTGTGACTATAAATGTAAGGACTGTGGCATTTGGAGGCTGTATGATTGACAGATGTCATTTCAGAGGAATGGGAAACAAAGACAGTCCTTGTCAGCCCTTGGTGGTGAAATGCTTTATTTTTACCTTTTAAAAGAAACCTAGATTTTTTTCTTAATGTTTCAAGGAAGAAAAAGACATGAAAATTTGAAACCCTAAATTATAGTTTCTCTGTGTACACGCATACCTAACGTAATGTGTGCTGCTGCACACGTGGGGAACCTGTCTAGTGCAGACCCGCTCTGAACTGTCAGGCGCCAGTGTGCGGACCTCGTGGCCAGGACAGAGGGCAGAGGGCAGGCTCAGGCTCAGTTATGAGGATATGTTCAGGCTCTGTCCCTTTCAGTTGGTACACCTCCAGGGAGGTACAAGTACCATCTTATCGATGTTCCAGTTGCCAGAGATGTAGAGAATATTCTGTATTCTTGCCGGGCACCCCGCTGAGGACATTGTTTTGCATATTTATGTGTTCATTCAGCGAGTCTTGTTTTCCCTTGTCCTTACGATGTACTACTTCCAGCTCCGTGCGTGGAGGAACTTCTCAGAGCCAGAGAGAAAGATGTACTCTTGCGCCTGTCACCTTGGTTTTCATGTTCGGTACTTCGGGCCTAATCCTTGTGGTCCTGTTAGCCCCTGATTCTTTGTCTCAGGTGTGTGAAGGTGCGTTGAGTCCACTGGGCCCTCAGCCGGCGGGGCCAGGCTCTGGCTGTACCTAGTTGGGCTGCCTCGAGGGCACACTGCTTAGCTGTACTGGGGGGCGCCGTTCTGGCCAGTTGCTCATCCAGACAGTTTCAGTTTGCTCTGTCCACTGCTCAGACCTGGCTATGAATACTGCAGGAAGTGTAGGCGGGGCCCCCTCTCGGCCTGGCTGGCAGGTCGGGGCTCTGGGAGGGGGATTCCTGACAAGTCCCGAGTCCTCCCCAAGTGCACACAGCAGGTGAGACTCTGTGAGGGGCGTGTCCAGGTGGGGTTAGCAGAGGAGGCCACTGGGCACCGAGCCCAGAGCTCCGTTGAAGGGATGCCCCTTCCATGGCTTCATGTTCCAGCCTTGGTGGTCCGCCCTCTGCCCTTTTTCGGGTGCTCATGTTTGCACCTTGGTCTTTTTACCACCAACACAGCATATTTCACTTACGGGGGAATGTGCTTCCGTGCCTCTGATGTCCTTCCCTGGGGCTTTCCCACGTCGTTGTGTGTGGACCTTGAAGCACAGAGGACAGGGCTGCTTCTGGAAGGTGGCACTGCTCCTGGTAGCTAACGTTTCTCCTTGACCAGGTGAAAGGACTGTTCACGTCCTATAGACGCCCTCTTTCCAGTAAGGCAGGTGTGTGCATATTTGCTTCCCGTTGGAGAACCTGAGGGTGGCTATTGGGGACTGAGGAAGCTGGGCTTTTCTGGAAGGACTTTCCTTTGCTTCCAACTCTCTCTCACTGGTGGCCATTGACACAAAGCAGGTGTTGTCTTCTGCCAGAAGAGGGGGCAGCAAGTCATTCGCCACACCCAAGCTCCAGTGCCAGAGGGCACAGAAGCCCAGCCAAGGCTCTCTGGACTTGGCATCACGCATGCCAGAGTGAGACCGGAAGTCATTCTGGCCACTTGCTGGATTTTGTTACCAGTGAGTTGAGTTGTTAGAGACTAGTAGTGTGTGGAAGTTTATGCTGAGAGCGGTCCAGTGCAGGGAGGAACTCCGCTGTCCCATTTGTGCAGCCTGAACTTCCCTGTCCTGCTGCACCTGTCACTCAGGCCGCACGTGTCCCGCTGCCACCCTTCATGCTGCATGATAGAAATGGGAGGCAGGCCCACCTTGCGGACTCACTCTGTGTGCTTGGTGTTGAGCACCTGGGGTGTGTGTGGCCCAGCACTGAGAAAGCACATTCAAATCTGTGTGGGTGTTACAGATGAAAACCGGAAGCTCAGAGAGGTCAGGTCACCAGCCCAGGGTTGCACAGCTTCATACCACGCCAGCTGCCTCAGTCCAGTGTAGAAGTAATGATTAGGCTTCTGTTTTGCTTAAAGCCGGTCATAGCTAGAAGTGACAGAAGCAGCGGGAGCTTCCGCATGGCCTGCTGGAGGGAGCAGCCATTGCACATCCTGATTTCTCAGCCCGGGTTGCTCCAGACGGGGCCTGTTTCTCTCTACATCTCAAGCATTGGTTTGTCCTGACCTCCAGAGTAATAGTATCCCTCTGTCCCCAGATCTGTTCAGAGCTGGTCTTGATGACAGCTTGGCTCTCGCTGAGGAGGGAGCGCGCCCTTGCCGCTGGTGGCGGGGACCAGCTGTGTGGCACCGGAGGGCTGGGTGTCCTGGCACAGGGACACCCTTGCCTGTCCATGGCGCCTCTCTGTGGCAGTCACTTCTTGATAATTTTATTCCTTTACTGAGTTTATCATTTGACTTAAGTGAATTTAAGCACTTTTCTCAAACCTCATATCACCTTCCTGTGTCCCTGGCAGTGATATGAGGATGCAAACGCAGCTCTCCAAGTTGCTATAGACCTACAGAATGACAGCACCTTAGCCGCTGTCAGCCCAACGGGCTCCTCTCGGGATGGTGAAACGGAGGCATGGGGACAGGAGGGACTGGTCTCAGACCCTGCGCTGCCGAGGGGCAGGTGGGGATCCGATTCCCCTGTATTGGGGGGGCAGGGCTGCCGAATGACAAACCAGTCGACCCTGGGTCAGGCGTGGTCAAATGAGGGTCATCTCAGCTCTCGAGGCTCCGAACAAGGTTGCCGATTCCAGCTGGCCCTTTGCTTCTCTCCCCCGGGGTCTGTGTCACTGTCACTGGTCAGTCATGGTGTGAGTGCTCCAGACACTGTGTCCAGCTCGCAGGACAGGGTCTGCTCACCAGGTGCCCCAGGCCTCGGTGTGGCTCTGCTCTTGTGCACATGGCTGGGACCCTCACTGAGGGAAGTGCTGATGGACCAGTCCTGGCATCGAAAGGATTTTGGATTTGCCTGTTTTCAGTGGTTTTTGGAAGCTCTCATTAAGTAACGGGAATGTGTGTGAGTTCTGGTTAACTTGCTCAAAAATGAACCCCAGAGCATTTGGGGCCTACCCAGGCTGTGGGGCACAGACATGTACCATGGCAGGTGAGTGGGGGGTGTCTCCCCCACTGCCCGCCTGGGTCCCTCCGCCCGGGCCAGCTGGAGCTGCTGCCTCCTGGAAGACTGGGCACGGCCAGGGCGCCGCCTCTGTGCGGTGCAGTGCTCTCTGCTTTGCCTGTCTCCAAATTCCCCGTTTTCCAAATTCCTCAGACAAGTGCTGGGATTGGAAACATTTTGTAACCTCAGTGTCTTGGGAGGTAACCATAAACTCTGCGTGGTCAGAACAACAGGACGTATCTGTGCTCTTAGAACAGAAGCAGAGCTCCGAGCTACCTTACAGGAGTGTTGTAATCTGTGACATTTTCTGATGTCGTGAGGAGGGTACTTGGCTTACAGTGTCATTGAGAACATAGGATTCTCACTGAGGTGCTTCTGAAACCTGCAGGTTTTCCTAGGGTTCTTTCCTCCTCTGACATTTATTTTGTAGCATTGAAATTGTGTTTCTCTGTGTCCCCTCACTGAAGGCTGTAGCTCAGCCTAGGGCCTAAGGTGATGCCGGGCCGTGTGTCAGGTGTCTGTGTGTCCTGGAAAGCTGGCCCACCCCGCCTTGCCTGCAGCCTGGCCTGGGAGGAGGGAGAGTCCTTCTGGGGCAGGGCCTCGGCAGACTGGGCAGCCCTTTTTGTCTGCAGGGAGAGCTGGTGACGGCCTCCAAGGCCATCATCGAGAAGGAGTACCAGCCTCATGTCATTGTGAGCACCGCAGGCCCCAACCCCTTCAACACGCTCACCGACCGAGAGCTGGAGGAGTACCGCCGGGAGGTAGAGCGGAAGCAGAAGGGCCCTGGAGGTGAGTGCTCCCGGGGTGACTATAGGTGTTGATGAGAATGGTTCCCCGCACGAAAGAGAAACCCAGTGTTTGGCTAAGGCCAGAATGTCACTCAGGGCACATTTGCTCCCTAGTCATTCAGGCGAGTGCCACAGAAGTAGATGGTTACACCTGCTCATGAGTGCTCTGGGTAGGGGGGACCCACCAGTACCTGCGTGAGAGACGTCGGAGAGCTCCACGGGACTGCTGCCAGACAGTCATCCTGTGTGCTGTCATAAGGCACACTGGGTGGGACCCCTCTCCTGAATGCCTCCACCCAAACGAGACGGGTTGTGAAAACGTGGTGAAAGTGGGGAGAAGGGATGGGGGACCGGGGATCTGTGGCCCCAGCAGCACCTACAGGCACGCTGCTCCGGCTGTGGTGGGCCTCCAGCAGGACCGCCGTTCGCAGTGAGTGATCGGGACAGCCATCCAGACGGTCAGCGGAAGCCAGTCTCCGTGCATTGTAAGTCAGTCAGCACTTGGCCACAGGCAGGACTTTTCTCTGGAAGTTGCAATGTGAGGCCTCCTTTGATTCATACGTTCTCATTAATACTCACCGATCGCTTCTGAGCAGTTACACTGCCAGGCGCCGAGAACGCTGCACCTGCATGTATTTCATCCGGTCCTCACAGTAACCCTAAGAGACGGGCCTGTTTCCACCAGTTAGAGAGTCAAAGCGCGTCCCCAAGAACAAGGTTGTGCATCCCAGGAAGACCCTGGACACAGACGTCCTCCCTCCAGAAGGCTCACGCTGCCGTCTGCAGGCTGTTGAGCTGCAGCCGCAAAGCTTCCCCTCATGTTGGAAGCGGGGCCACACTTCTTCCTCGTTTGCCACCTGGGAGTCCGCCTTCCTGGAAGGGACGGCCCACAGTGTGCCGGACGGCGATTACCCTGCTGGGCCGGTGGCGGTTGCCCTGGGAACTGCTCTTGGACAATCTCCCATTTGCCCCAGTTTAAATTTTTTAGTCTTGTTTTAGACCAACTAAATGCGTTATGTAGCTGTGATTGAAATTTGAGTTGTGCAAAAAACTCTTGCTGAATTATTTTTCAGTATGTGTTATACTGTCACCGCCTGTCACTTTCTGTCAGCTGTGCATTGAAATTACGCCTCATGCACGTCAGTCAGCTCAGGTGAGCCCGCTCGCCCAGCCAGCACAGCGAGCTCTGATTCCCATCGTTTCCCTGGAGTGGCGCACGCCCCGCAGAGAGCTCAGAGCCGTGGCGGCCACTGCCTGCCTCAGAGTAAGAGCTAGAGAGCTGTTGGGCCTGTGGCCTAACCCCAAATCCTGTGCACACGTGAGTGTACGTGTGTCCCTCGGACCGGACCCTCCCAGTGTCTGGGAAACCTGGATTTCTTTTTTCTATTTTGGCCTCATCTATAAGACACAAGTTTTTGTTCATGGGTGTCTCCCATTGGGAGGACAAGTGAGTGGATGGGACAGTCGTGCCCACGCTCTGTGAGTGGGAGTTCCGGCCAGGACCCTGCCAGGAGACCCCCACCTGGCACTGGCCCTTGACATGGGTGAGGGGGTGGTGGTGGACCACAGGTAAAACTCTGGCTGGCTGCCACGGTGAGCACCTCAAGGAGAGGAAAGCGAGTCTCGGGCAGGAGGTGGAAAGACTACTGTGCACAGACACCTGGTTTCCGGGAGGTAGCCGCAGGCCCTGGGGGCTTTGGGAGGCAGGTCTGCATCTCAGATCAGAGACCCTGCTGATGGGAGCAGCGTGTTCAAAATATGGGCCTTCATGATCCTATGCTAGTAATATACTAGTTTCAATGACAGAAGGAGAGTTAAGGAGTCAGGATAATGCTGGAGTATTTTTCCCTGATGAGAGGTAGACTTGGAACTTTCTGGATCCTGGGTTGTAGTCCCTGCAGTTTTTCTCCTGGCCCTTATCAGCATATTGTACTTTAGAAAAGGAAAATACGCAGTTGCCAAGTTTAAATTACTGGTAGAAAACGCTCTACATAAGAAACTAAAACCTAAGTAATGCTTACAAATCGTTCCGTGAGACGGCGAGGCAGTGCAGTGCTGGGGACCCAGCGCTGCCTGCTTAGCAGCACGAGAGTCTGGACGATGACGCGGCCAGGGGCTTCTCGCTAGGGGACAGAGGACAGGCCAGGGGTCGCCAGTGTGTTGCAGAGGCAGCTCCAGCAGACTGTCTTGGGAATAAGAATAGAAATTAATTTTATATCCAGGGTTGGTTAAATCTTTCTGAAATTCAGATCCTCACCCCCTCTTTTGGGGAGGAATGCGGAAAAGGAAGGAGCCAGCCGTGGCTGTGAGCCCTTCTCGGTCCCTTGGATGCACTCTCGGAAGCCCTGTTCTCTCTGAGGCAGCTGATGGGCAGGGCAGGGGGCTGCCTGCCCTTGAGGAGGGTGAAGGCGCATGGCAGTGTCTCCTTACCGTGCTCTTCTCACCTTGTGTTCACCTACAGAGAGTCCGGATGGGACCGGAGAGCAGAAAGAGAGCATTCCTCCGGAGCACCCTGCCGCCCCCCACACTCCCCCCAGCACCCCCGTGAAGCTGGAGGAAGGTGAGCTCGGGGGGTGGGGGCGAGTGCATGGCCCTGTGTTGACTGGCATCCTTGGGGATGGGGGCGGGACAGCTTGGTGTTTTTGTGGAAGGAGAGCGACTGTGTGTTGCAGTAGTTGAAGTGGCACTAACACGGACGTGTGCATTTGCATGGAAACCCGAGTTCCCCAGCCCCCTCTGCTCCTGTGTGGGCTCTGTCCTGCGTAACTTGAGGCAAAACAGCTTCATTACTGAGATGTCGCAACAAGGTGGGAGGCCGTGGTCCGGGGTTGGAACCCACCTTCACTTATGTCGGTTTCGCCCACTGCTTGAACATTTCCTAAACCTCACTCTGCTCGGATTTACGCCTCCGGAAACGTCTTCCATGCGTCTGGGCTACTTGCCACGTCAACCAGTCCATGCAGAGCGTGGCCTCCGCTGGCCTGTCAGACCATGCAGTGCGTGTCTGTGGCGTGTGGCTTGCGTGTCTGTCCCTGGGTCTTGTACGTCGCGCTTCCCGTGTCTGTTCGGAGCCTGTGGCTCACCTCCCACCCCACTCTGTGTCCACAAGAATGGCCCAGCCATTCTCCTTCTGTAACCCAGTGGCTGTGACTGTACTTGTGCTTTTCTCTTCTTGTGGCTGCGTTGCCAGCGGGAGGTGGATGTGCTAAAGAGTACCTGTTACCATAGTAAGTACCGCGCCGTCCTGTTACCCTGTAAGTACCGCGCCTGGCCCTGTGCTGGCAACCCCAGCTCCCCCGCGCTTTGCCTCATTCTCCCGCCTCTTTGTTGCTTGTTACGTTTTGTTTTCTGTTTATTCAGAATCAAAACAGAGGGCTGCCCACCCCCCGCCTTTGTACCCAGTTCCTCCATTCTGGGCAGTGGCCTTCCTGGGAGGGGCTCGGTCGCCTGAGAGCTGTGTGGTGGGCAGCCTGCCCTCAGGGTTCCCATGGACCGAGGGGGTGGTTCTCAGAGCCCTGTGGGTCCCGAAAGTTCCAGAGGGCATGTTTGTCCTGTCAGCCTTCTCAAGACTCGTGATCGCTGGGTGGGGAGACCCAGAGCCAGACTCGGTTCGGGCCCGGTGGGATTTTGCCATCTGCTGCATGGGGGTTGAATGGGTTTGGACCTTTGCTTAAACTCAGTGCTTGAGCTTAATTTGAGTCGAGCAGAAGAGTGACATTGGCACCATTTTTCAATGTGACATTTCGTCCAATGAAGAGTTTCCCCGAGCGTCCACAGGTAGCCTCTGCATGCTTCAAAGAAGGACCCCTGACTTCCTCCTGCAGGGTGGGCGAGCTGGCCTCCCAGAGCCAAGCGCTGAGTCGTGATGGGTCAGTGCCGTCACCTCCTGATGTCTGCCTCACCTTCAGTACTAAACACTAATCTGCTCGTCGCTTGTAACTTCATAGGCTATTGTAAAAAGTCTGCAAAATTGGTTTCCCTGGTCAGTGTGACTCTGGTGATGGGAACCTTCACTGCATACCAGCCCTCTGGCTGGTTCTTTAAGGCATTACATTGTGTTCTTTTTGTTTCCACGTTCAGATTGTTACATGGCTTGATTTTTGCTCCTATCCCTTACCTTACATTGCGTCTCCTTACCTTTCCTTACTTCCCCCGACTGGCTTTGATTTGTTTGCTGTTGATGTTGCAGGTGGGTTTGGGAGTTACCTCATGGTTTTGCACAGGCTGCCGTTGTTTTCCATGGTTTTCTCTTTGGGGAGACCAGGTGTTGTGGACCCAAATTTAGTCTTAATTTCAGGACTTCCAATACATGCCCTTAGGGTTCTAGAGCAAACCTCGTTTCAAGAGTTTAATGCAGACCATTTACCCCGAAAATGTTCCCAGCTTGCCTTGACCACTCTGGGCACGGAGGCCTAGGGACTGAGCCCGCTTTTGTCAGCAACTTCTAGGAGGAGGAGCTAAACCCACCACGATGGAGTCTGGTGTGCAATGGGCCGCATCCAGCCTCCCGTTAGAGTGGAGCTGACTTACAGTTTCTTATTCTCGTTTTGGTAAAACCCTGCAGTCAGTACAGTGGCAGTTTCTGTGCAGGGCATAGCCTCCCAGGAGGCCCTGCTTTGGGGCCTGCGCAGGTGCCTTTAACGCCCTCTCTCCCGCCCGCCCACCAGACCTGCCGCCGGAGCCCACTTCTGGAGACGACAGTGAAGCCGCCACTTTTAAGCCAACTCTCCCTGACCTGTCCCCTGATGAGCCTTCAGAAGCGCTTGGCTTCCCGACATCGGAGAAGGAGGAAGAGGGCCTTTGTGAAGCCCGTGGCCCTCCAGACCCCCCCAGGTCCCCCACAGTGGCCAGCCCCGAGCCAGCCCCAGCCCAAGTGGCTGAAGAGGCCGCCTCCCCAGCTGCCGATGACCCCGGCAGCGATGGGTCTCCAGGCAAGTCCCCGTCCAAGAAGAAGAAGAAATTCCGCACCCCTTCCTTCCTGAAGAAGAGTAAGAAGAAAGGCGACTGCTGAAGGCCCGTCTCGCACAGATCGATGCCACCACTGTCCCCGATTGTGTCCTGTGTTGTCTTCTTGTGTGATGGAATGCAAACAACCCTCCCTTCCTTGTAGCTAGAGCTCCCCTCCCGCCATGACCAGCCCCATGTGGACAGCGCTAACGTGCGCTCAGGGGCCCTCCCCGGACCCTCAGCCTCAGGTCCTGGGGGAGACCTGGTCCCCACGTCCACCTCCGCACCCTCTCAGCCTGCTCCTCAGTGACGCGCTCTCCCCGGGGCGTTAAGTCATCGGTCTGGCTGGACGGTCAGTCCTGCCGGTCTGCCCTTGACCTTTCTTGCTCTCCTGTCATGAAGTGACCCATGCTGTCTGCTAGGCTCCCCTTGACCCCAAGGCCTCAGGTGACTGAATCAGATGCTTCCTGCTGGCATTACCTGCTCAGTGATCGCACTGTTCATACACAAAGCCTCAGCCCTGTGAAAACACCCGTGTGCCTGCCAGGGGCCCAGGGCACCGTGCCGGCCTTCGAGAGGCACGTTGGGGCTGAGCTGGACACCCAGGCAGACAGGCCTGTGGACACCTTCTGCAACCTATGCACGTCTCACCGATTACCCCGCGGCCAAAACCCGTCAGGCCTCAGCTTCTCACTCACTGCGGTCTCTAGATTCCTGTCATGGGGAAGGTACATCAGGAGGGGGAAGAATCCTTTCTGGACTTTTCTTTCAGCAGATTTGTAGTTCACCCTGTCTTTCTGACTGTGAACGTGAAGGGCCGCTTTTTGCTTTAGTTTTCTCAAGGGCCTGCCGCAGACTGCCGCAGAACAGCAGTCACCTGTGTGTGGGGGCGTTTCACTCCTGAAAAGGATCTACTCTTCCCTTAACTCAGCCGGAGATACCCTGGTTTTGATAAAGGGCAGCTCAAGGCAGAAGTTGGCCCTGGGGGTCCCCCTGACATCGTGCCCCCGTCACTCATGGAGCCCTCGCTTGCTCTCCTGTCCTCACCGGTGTGAATTGTCACTTAACTCAGATCTCTGGAAAAGAGCGTAAAGCTGCTTAGTGGGAACTCGCAGGTGGCCAGATGGACTCCTGAGGTGACTCGTTCTAGGAGCTGCCCGGTGCCAGCCTGAGGAGGTGCGGGCAAGCCTGCCTGTCCCCAAGACAGGCCCCCTGGGCAGGGGGAAGGGCCCATGGTGGACCTGGTGCAAGACGAGGGCTCAGGTCCCACAGACTGGACACCCAGGCAGGGCCTGAGGCTGGCTGCATGGCACCGACCACTGCTTCGAGCTTACTGACAAGCAAGCTGCTTTTCTTCTGTGTTGTTTTGTCGCCAAGGTATGTTCAAGTTCCCACCATCCCCCTGTCCTTCAGTTAACCATGGACTCTTCCTTTGTCCCTTCCTTTTCCCCACATATGCATTGAATTTAATTTTACTTTTGTAGTTTAACTCTTTGTATTACAACATGAAGTATAGTCGCAAATGTGGACACAGGCTTGGGAGGGCAGGCCTGTGTCCGTCTTTCATTGTAACACGTTTTACTCACAAATAAAATTGTTTAAGCAGTTTCCTTGTCTAAACCTGGGAAGCAGTTTTACATTTTAATTCCTTTTCTTTGTCTTTTTAAAATAGAACTTTACAGAAGTTTATCTCATGTCCCAAAAAAGACCCCAAAGCGGGTCTCCCCCCCCTACGTCCTCTCCCCCTGACTCCGGTTCAAGCCGTTGTTTCTCAGTCTAGTTGTGTAGGACGCAGCTCCCTGGCCCATGTTGGTGTTGTGAGCCCTGCGCTCCCCCCAGCTGAGGCAGTCGGTCGGCCGCTCACAGCAGCCCCGTGGCAGCCCAGCTCCAGGGAGAGCCATTCACAATCTTAGCTGTAGAGGGCGCAGCTCCGTGGCCCATGTGGGAATCAAACTGGTGACCTCGGTATTAGGAGCATGGCGATACAACCACCTGAGCCACTGGGCTGGCCCTGTTTCTTTTTTGATGAAACACCATTTGTCGCTTTGGACTGGGAGGACCTTCTAACCCAGTACTGCCCGCCCTGGTGCCAGCTTGTTCCTGCTTGGGGACTGACAGTGGTGGCTGGGGGCTCTGGGCAAGGCCATCTTGACAGCCCCATGTCCTCTACAGTCTGAGCAGACCCTGTAGTCAGCCTGGTTGCGATCTGTGACAGGGACTGCCCAGCAGAGGGGCCCCCGCCCCAGTCTGTAGTGCACACCCCAGGTGTCACCTGGCCGGTGCCGACCCATCTTGGAGGGGCCTGCATCTGACTTCCTCCCCTCGCCATGTGCAGAAGACACAGGCTGGGACGGGCCCTCTGGTCCACAGGCTCGAGAGCCATCCCCCTCTCGCTGCTGCCACTGCTGCCTGGGGGTCTCCCCGGGTGTGGTGAGTGTTGAGGGAAAACGTGCGCTGGAGAAAGGCACTTGGTATAAAATAGCTGCTTTATTTTGTCATTCAGATGCCAGACGGACACCCTGTGTTGCTGGGTGGAAAACCAGCAAATCAAAAACCCGGAAGGTTTTGGAGTCCCTGGCCCCACTCTGCGTGCAGCAGGCAGGGCTGCCCAGGTCCCTGTCACCAGGGAGTGGGGAGAGGAGTGTCAGGCCCCCTGGACATCCCTGGCTTGGGCTCCAGGGGCAAGGGAAGGGTCAGGCCAGCAGTGGGGAGTGGTCCTGGCCCGAGCCTCCCACTTTTCTGCCTCAGCTCCCCCAGCCTGAGGCTGGGCTGGCTCAGCTACTCGGCCTTGTGTGTCTGTGCTGGAGGTCTCAGATTCCGCAGGAGGAGGAAGGGGAGCAGGAAGAGTCCTGAGCACACGGTGAAGCAGGCCGAGGCCCCCGCCAGCCAGTACCCTGGGGAGAGACAGCCTGAGCAGTGACCTGGACCCCCACCCCCACCCCCTACCTAGCAGCGCTAGGATGGGAGGGCTGAGCTGTGGGGTGAAGTGCCCGGAACCGAACAGGCAGGAGCAGACGCAGGCCGCTGCCGGAGGCCTGCACCAGGAGCCAGCAGCCCCCCTGGGGCCTGGCCACCAAGGGTGCACAGTGTGCCCCAAGTGCTGTCCAATCGCCCTCACCTGAGGCGGCCACCATGGGCCCCACCGCTCTGGCCAGGGCACCCAGACTCCGAAGCGTGCCCATGACTGTGCCCTTTTGCCCAGGTGAACCTGTACGGGAGGGGACAGAACATCAGGTGCCAGCCAGCCTCCCACCTGGGACGGCCTCAGTCAAAAGAAAAGGGCTTCTCACCATAGCCGGCGACCACGGAAGACAGGCAGGGCACCACGACAGCAGCAGCTGGCAGGGAACATCAGGGAGGCGCCCGTCAGCCCAGAGGAGAGCCAGCGGGCTTGGGAGCTGGAGGGATTCGCAGCCACCAGCCCGCCCCCTACTGCGCCCCTCGCCCTGGCAGGGCTCACTCACCGAAGGAGTAGAGCAGCAGCCCCAGGCCCAGCACGGGCAGCGTGTGTCCCCAGCCGATGAGGAGGAAGGCGGGAACCAGCAACAGGATGGCCTGTGGGCGGGCACAGCCGGACCTTAGGACCTACCCCTATTGCTCCAGCAGAGCCCAGCATACCGCCTGCCCCCCACTTCCTGGGGAGCCTCCATACCCGTTTCACAGCTGCAATTTCCCGGCCAGGGCTGATCCGCCGGGCGTAGGCGCCCTGGATGGTGGCCATGGTGAGGCCGATGAAGAAAAACATCTTTCCCTGCTGCAGGCTGAGGGGGGTGGCCCTTAGCGCCCAGCCCCGCTGGCCAGCTGCCCACCCCTGCTCCAACACGCCAAGCCAGGGAGCCCAGGAGACAATCAACGCCCATCCCAGTTTCCTGGGCTGGGCCCCAGGGGATGGGCCTGGGCAGGAGCCAGTCCTGGAGTGGGGGGTCCCCAGGCAGGGTCCTTCAAGGGGCCCACGTTCCCACCTGCTGAACTGAAAGCGCTGGTGCGCAAGGAAGCTCAGTGTGTACTCCAGGCCCGAGAACAGGAAGAGGTAGAGGAAGTAGACCAGGCCGAGGCGGCGTAGGTGGCCGAGCCCTGGAGCAGCAGGAGGGTGAGATGTGAGGGTCCATAGCTCCACGCAGCCCGGCCCACCCTCGGGAGGGGCCATGCCTTACTTTCTCCAGAGGGTGGGTCCTGGCCCCGGGCCACTGCTGAGAAGCGGAGCAGGGCCAGGGGGCTGAGCAGGTCGGCAGCAGCTCGGAACCCCAGGCTGATGGAGGGCGCCTAGAGGGGGCAGAACTGGAGAGGCCTGCTGGGGGGCTGGAGGCTCCCCTGGCAGGCTGGGGGCAGGTGTGACCTGAACCTGCTTGGCACCTGCACCCTGCAGGGCCCCAGCCAGCCTTGCCTTCAGTCAACCTGCCAGGCTAGAGGACAGCAGGAGAGGACAGCCCAGCCTGCCTGGCACCTGGAAGTGGCACACAGGATGGGCATCCTTACACACCCATGGGACTGAGCCCCCAGCCTGGGACCTATCAGTAGTTTCTGCGTCCCACCTTACCCGCTTCTCCGGGGGCAGCGTCTCTGGCAGGAAGCAGAAGAGGAACAGCAGGTCAGAGACTGCGAAGAGCAGGGCCAGCCAGGGCGCCGTCTCCATAGGCAGGGACGCGCCCAGCATGGGACCCAGCGTGAAGCCCAGCGAGAAGGCCACCCCGATGACTGCCTGCGGAGGAGGCTGCCTGAGCCGGGAGGGAGACCTGAGCCCTGGAGGCCCCCGGCCTCTCATCCCCGTGTGTGCACTCACCATGCCTCGGCTGCGGGCCGGAGGTGAGCCCAGGTCGGCGACGATGGCTGTGGAGAGGCTGACATTCCCCTTGCTGATGCCACCGATCACTCTGGATGCCAGGAAGGCCGCGAAGCTCTCCGAGGCAGCCCACACAGCGTACGAGGCGGCCAGACCTGCCTGCGTCAGGGCAGGGCCAAGGGGCAGGCACGGTCACTTGAAGCCGGGAGAGGCCCAGAGGCTGGGCCAGCAAAGCCAGCAACACCCCTGGGATCCTGCCCTGTTCTGGGACAGCCAAGGGCCACTTGTGTTCCCATTGTCCCGTGGGTGCAGGAGCAGCTGCAGGACAGCCTGGCTTAGACACAGGAGCTACCGCACCATCAAGCACCACCCCCAGGGGGCCAATGAGGGACCCACAGCTGACCCCGTGCTCCCCAGAGAGCTGCTGGCTGGGCAGGAGAAGGCTGTATGCTCCCGCCCTGCCCGCGGCCTGTGGGCACCCATACCAGGGACAGCAGCATCATTGGGCGCCTTCCCAGGCAGTCTGAGATGGCTCCCGTGAGCGGTGCTGTGAGGAACTGCAAGACGGAGAAGACCGAGCCAATCAGACCTGGAAGACAGAGGTCATGGTCACCACACCTCACGCTCAGTCCCCAAGGGTCTGCTCACACTGGCCCGGTACTCCCAGGCCATGGACCTCAAACGGAAGTGGCTCCGACACAGTGGATGGACACTCAGTCAGCAGAGAGGAAGCACAAAGGCGTGGATAAGGACCTGGCATTGACAGGAACCCAGGGAAGGAGGAGGGAAGGGACTAGGAAGATAGGACGCTAGGGGCCTCCAGCGTGGGGCTCAGGGCCATACCTCCAAACAGGACACTGTTGTACCTCTTCTCCTCTGGCATCCCGATGGCTGCAGCAAACCAGTCCACCCCTCGCTGCCACGAGCCATAGAGTGGGTCCTGGGGGACAAGGTAAGGTGACAAGGGCTGGGGAAGTCCCTGACGGGCCAAGGGCAGTGGGCAGCCACCGTGGGGGTCAGGGGCATCAGGACACGGGGGGGGGGGGGGCTCACGCGGGCTCGGCCATGGCTCTCCAGCAGGCCAGGCAGCAGGGGAAGCAGCAGAGTGAAGGCCAGCAGGTCTAGCAGGAGGCCGAGGAAGACCACAGTGACCACGCGCGCCTCAGACGCCAGCTGCTGGCGGATGGGTGGGCGCGGAGTGCAGCTCCCGCCGGCTCCCCAACCCATGATGGGGGCGCTCCGATCTGGCCTGCTGGGGGTGTGGTGGGTCTGCATGAGGGCACCCCTGGGTACCCCAGCCCCAGATGCCTACCCTACCACGGGGAAAACAGTCCCCAGCTACCGTCATGCCCCAACCAGCTAAGCGAGCACTCCGTCACACAACACGAGGGTCCCTCTGTGCACCCTCTCTCTGACCACCAGCAGGAAACTCAGGCTGCGGGGATTGCGCAAGGAAACCACAGCCACCAAGGCCAACCGTCCCAAGGGGCCGGGGTGGGGGCATCGCGGCCCCAGGCAGCACCCCACCCCACACAGCCACCCCACGTCGTCCTGCGCAGCTGGCAGGGAAACTGAGGCCCGGTGGAGGGCGGGACCTCTGCGGACTCGGGGGGCATCCCCGAGCACCGAGGAACACAACCCAAGCCAGTCCCGTACCCGGGCTCGCCTGCTGGGCGGGGTCGCGAACGCACACTGGACGCTGGAGGCCCCTCCGGGAACCACGCGCCCTGCTCCGCCCCGAATCTGGTGCGGCCGATGGACTGACGGATGGATGGATAGAGGGACGCGGAAGGGACCGCCTGGCAGGCTGCCGGCGGCAGGGCGGGCGCCCAGCTCACGCCACGCCCCCGGAAGTGGCGTCTGCCGCTCTCCCTCTTCCTGCCGGAGCGGTCTCAGCCCACAGTCGGGCGCGGCAGACAGGCCTTCGGTTCTCCTGTTCCACCCCGCCTCCCGGGCCCCAGGCCTCTGCTGGGTGGTGGCGCCCCTGCGAGGCTCCAGGCTACGTCCAGGACGGGGTCTAGCAGCAGCGTCCGGCGAGTCGTGGACCTATTTCTGCAGGGCCGATGCGTCCCGAGACCCCTTTCAAGGGTCGCTGGGGACGGGGTGGAGGTCTCCTGCCACCCATCCCGCAGTTGCTGAAATCTGGCGCTGGAGGGGGCGGGTTCACAACCGAATGTGTTGACAGGCCACATTCGCATTTGCCCCCCAACCCCTGCCCGACGGGGACGACCCTCTCTCTCCAAGGACCTCTTGGCCTTGGGTCCTCTACCCTCCAGGGCTGTACGGTGGGGTCCATCCCTGGGATCCTCCTTGCACCCTCCACTGCCAGTTTGGGTGCCTTACCACAGGCTGTCATCCACCAATACAGCAGCCCCAGCCGGGGGCTGGCAGCGTGTGGTTTTGATCACACAGGAGACTCTGGGTTGGACTGTTTCTTCTGCTTGTGGGGCTGAGCCTGAAGTCCCAGGCAGGTGGAAAGAGGGACCTGAGGTCAGGAACAGAGACCACTCCACAGGCTCGAGCTGCCATGTGGGCCGCTCCTCCCGGGGTCACGGGAAGGAGCTGTTGCTTTCCTTGGGGCACACTCATACCTGGCCCAGGGCCAGAGTAGGAGACCCCAGAGCAGCTGAAGGAGCTCTGGACATCAGCACCTGGCCAGCACCACCTTCACTACCCTTGCATCTTCTAAAATTCATGCCACTCTGGCCAACCCTAACCGGAAACTAATGGGGAAGGCAGTTCTAGGAAATGAAGTTCACCTTCCAAGGAGACGTGTGAGCAAGCCCTGGTCAGCTTGGCGGCCACACCCCCTCTTTATACCACAACCAGAGGAAAACCCACCCGCTCTCTCCCCAAAGAAGACTCGACGTCTCTTTTCCATGCTTGGGTGATGTTCATTTTCTCCCAGGTGAGCCATGCACCCCTTTTAGTAGCCTGTAACTTGAGATGGAAGATTTACTTCGTTAACACTTCTTACATTAGATGGTAGAGGAATGGCAGAGGGGAAGGAAGAGGGTTGGATAATACATACGCATATGCATTCGGACCGCAATGCTAACAGTCCTGCTCTAGGCACCTAATGGTCTTTCACTTCCCACAGCCCACACCAGACTTTGGGGCCTGACAGAACACACGCAGATGGTCCTTCGTTCTTTTTATTTTATTTTATTAGTTTCAGGTGTACAAAACAACATAATGATTAGACATTTACACCCCTCACAAAGTGATAGCCCCCCCAAGTCTACTACCCCTCTGACATCGTATATAGGTGCTACAATTCCATTGACTCTATTCCCTAAGCTGTACTTTATGTCCTGTGAATATGAATACACACACAGGTGTACACACACACACACACACACACACACACACACACACGAGTATATTGGAGTTGACATTCACTATTATTCTACTTCAGCTTCAGGTGTACAGTGCATCTACACAGTCTATGAAGTGATCCCCCCGATAAGTCCAGTACCCATCTGGCACCCCACATAATCTGTACAACATTGTTGATTATATTCCCCAAACTGTATTTCACATCCCCGTGACTATTTTGTGACTACCAATTTGTACTTTCTAATCCCTTCACCTTCTCCCAATCCCCTAATCCCATCTAGCAACCATCAGTTTTTTTCTCTGTATCTCTGAGTCTATTTCTGTTTTGTTTGCTCATTTATTCTGTTCTTTAAATTCCACATATAAGTGAGATCATATGGTATTTGTATCTCTGTCTGACTTATTTCACTTAGCATAATAGGGTATTGCAAATGGTAAGATTTCATTCTTTCATTCTTTTTTATGGCAGAATAATACTCCACTGTATGAATGTACCACAATTTCTTTATCCAATCATCTATTGATGGGTATTTCGGTTTCCATATTTCGGCTATTGTGACTAGAGCTGCAGTAAACATAGGGGTTTACCATATATATATATATATATATATATATATATATATATATATATATGCATACACACATATACACACACACACATACATATATATATACACATATATACATACATATATATGTATGTGTGTGTATATATATATATATACACAAACACACACATATATATATATATATATATATTTTTTTTTTACACACATATACATGTTTTCAAATTAGTGTTTTGGATTTCTTTGGATAAATACCCAGGAGTGGAATTGCTGCATCGTAAGGTAGGTTCTATTTTTAGTTTTTTGAGGAACCTCCATACAATTTTCCATAGAGGCTGCACCAATTTGCAATCCCAACAGTGAAGGAGGGTTCCCTTTTCTCCACAGGCTCGCCAACACTTGTTGTCTGTTGATTTATTGGTGATAGTTATTCTGACAGGTGTGAGGTGGTATCTCATTGTGGTTTTTATTTGCATTTCTCTAATGATTAGTGATATTGAGAATTTTTTCATATGTCTATTGGCCATTTGTATCTCCTCTTTGGAGAAATGTCTCTTCATGTCCTCTGCCCATTTTTAAGTTGCATTGTTTGTTTTTTGTTGTTGAGTTGTATGAGTTTTTTTTAAAATAAATTTTGGATATTAGATGTATCATTGGCAAATATCTTCTCCCATTCAGTAGGATGTCTTTTTGTTTTGTTGATGGTTTCCTTTGCTGTGAAAAAACTTTTTAGTTTGATGTAGTCCTATTTGTTTATTTTTTTTCTTTTGTTTCCCTTGCCTGAGGGAATATATCAGTAAAAATATTACTAAGGATAATGTCTGAGAGTTTATTTCCTATATTTTCTTCTAGGAGTTTTATGGTTTGGGGGCTTACATTTAAGTCTTTAATCCATTTTGAGTGGTCCAGTTTCATTTTTTGTATCTGTCCAGTTTTCCCAGCACCATTTATTAAATAGACTGTCATTACCCTAATGTAAATTCTTGCTTCCTTTGTCATAGATTAAATGACCATATAGGCATGGATTTATTTCTGGGCTTTCTATTCTGTTCCATTGACCTATGTGTCTATTTTTATGCCCATACCATGCTGTTTTGATTACTATTGCCTTGTAGGTAGCATGATACATCCGCTTTATTCTTTTGTTTTATTGGGGAATATTGAGGAACAGTGTGTTCCTCCAGGGCCTATCAACTCCAAATTGTTGTCCTTCAACCTAGTTGTGGAGGGTGCAGCTCAGCTCCAAGTCCAGTTGCCATTTTCAATCTTCAGCTGCAGGGGGCTCAGCCCACCATCCCATGCAGGAATTGAACCGACCACCTTGTTGTTGAGAGCTCGCGCGATAACCAACTGAGCCATCTGGCCGCCCCTCTGGAAGCTCAGCAGCAGCTCGTTGCCTTCAGTCTAGTTGTAGAGGGCACAGCTCACTGGCCCATGTGGGAATTGAACCGGCAACCCTATTGTTCAGACCTTGCGCTCTAACCAACTGAGCCATCCGGCTGCCCCCCGCTTTATTCTTATTTCACAGGATTGCCATGGCTATTTGGGGTACTTCATGGTTCATATGAATTTTAGGATTATTTGTTCTAGTTATGTGAAAAATGTGATTGGTATTTTGATAGGAATTGCATTGAATCTATATATTGCTTTGGGTAGTATAGACATTTTAACTCTATTAATTCTTCTGATCCATGAGCATGGTATATGTTTCCATTTATTTGTATCTTCCTTAACTTCTCTCTTCAATGTCTTACAGTTTTCTAAGTAGAGGTCTTTTACTTCCTTGGTTAAATTTCCTGCTAAATATTTTATTTTATTTTATTGATGCAATTGTAAATGGGATTGTTTTCTTAATTTCTCTTTCTGATACTTCAATATTGGTGTATAAAAATACAACTGATTTCTGAATATTAATTTTGTATTCGGCTACTTTACTAAATTCATTTATCAGTTCTAATAGTTTTTTTGGTGGAATCTTTGGGAGTCTTTCTATATAGTATCATGTCATCTGCAAATAATGATAATTTTACCTCCTTTCCAATTTGGATGCCTTTTGTTTTTCTTTTCTGATTGCTGTGGGTAGAACTTCCAGTATTATGCTGAATAAAAATGGTGAAAGTGGGCATCCATGTCTTGTTCCTGATCTTAAGGAAAATGCTCTTAGCTTTTCCTATTGAGTATATTAGCTGTGGGTTTGTCATATGTGGCCTTTATTATGTTGAGATATGTTTCCTCTATTCCCACTTTGCTGAGAGTTTTTTGCTTTTTGTTTTTGTTTTCGTTTTTCCCTTCTTCCGCCTTCCCCTCCCCCATTCCGAGTCAGGCCGTTGTTTCTCAGTCTAGTTGTGTAGGACACAGCTCCCTGGCCCATGCTAGTGGTGTTATGAGCCTTGCGGTCCCCCTGGCTGAGGCAGTTGGTCACCGGTCGTTGGTCGGGAGCTCACAGCAGCTCTTGCCGCTGCTGGCCGCTCGCGCTGGCCACTGGCCACTCATGGCAGTACACGGTTGTCCACGGCAGCACACAGCAGCCCATGGCAGCACACGGCAGCCCATGGCCGCTCACGTTGGCTGCCAGCCGCTCACGCTGGCCACTGGCTGCTCATGCAGCACACGGTAGTCCACGGCAGCACACAGCAGCCCACGGTCCCTCACGCTGGCTGCCAGCCACTCACACTGGCCACCGTCCGCTCCTGGCAGCACACGGTAGCCCATGGCAGTACACAGCAGACTGCGCCGACGTCTGGCAGCTCACTGCAGCCCAGCTCCAGGGAGAGCCATTGTTCACAATCTTAACTGTAGAGGGCGCAGCTCACGGGCCCATGTGGTAATCGAACCGGCAACCTTGGCGTTAGGAGCATGGCGCTCCTAACCTGAGTGACCGGGCCAGCCCCTGTTTTTCGTTTTTTATGGATGCTGGATTTTGTCAAATGCTTTTTCTACATCTATTGATATGACCATGATTTTTATTTTTCATTCTGTTTATGTGGTGTATCACATTAACTGATTTATGGATATTGAACCAACTTTGCATACCAGGAATGAATCCCACTTGATCCTGGTGTATAATCTTTTTAATGTATTGCCGAATTCAGTTTGCTAATATTTTATTGAGGATATTTGCATCTATGTTCATTAGGGACATATAGTTTTCTTTTTTTGTAATGTCTTTGTCTGGTTTTGGGATCAAGGTAATGATGGCCTCATAAAATGAGCTTGGGAGCTTTTCCTCCTCCCGGATTTTTTGGAATAGTTTGAGGAGAATACGTGTTAATTATTTTTTTGGATGTTTGGTAAAATTCACCTGTGAAGACATCTAATCACCAGTCTGTTCAGATTTTCTGTTTCTCTGTGAATCAGCCTTGGAAGATTCTATGTTTCTAGGAATTTATCCATTTGTCCAGATTGTCTAATTTGTTGGCATTGGTTGCTCATAACATTTTCTTAATTTTTTTTTTGTATTTCTGTGGTGTTGGTTGTCACTTCTCTTTCATTTCTGATTCTATTTATTTGGGGTCCTTTTTCTTTTTTTCTTGATGAGTCTAGTTATAGGTTTGTCAATTTTGTTTATCATTTCAAAAAATCAGCTCTTGGTTTCATTGATCTTTTGTATTTTTTTGTTTGTTTTTGGTCTCTATTTCATTTATTTCCACTCTGATCTTTATTATTTCCTTCCTTGTACCCACTTTCGGTTTATTTTGCTGTTCTTTTTCCAGTTCCCTTAGGTGTAAGAATACACCATTGATTTGAGATTTTTCTTGTTTCTTTAGGGAGGCCTGCATTACTATAATTTCCCTCTTAGGACTGCTTTTGCTGTGTCCCATAGATTTTGGGTCATTGTGTTTTCATTTTCATTTGTCTTAAGGTATATTTTGATTTGTTTCTTGATCTCATTATTGACCCATTCATCGTTTAGTAGCATGTTATTTACTCTCCATGTATTTGTGTGTTTTTCATTTTTTTTCTTGTAATTGATTTCTAGTTTCAATCTTTTTAAATTTATTGAGACTGTTTTGTACCTAGCATGTGGTCTATCTTGGAAAATATTCCATGTGCACTTGAAAACAATGTATATTCTGCTGCTTTGGGGTGAAATTCTCTAAAAATATCAATTAAATCCATCTTGTCTAATGTGTCATGTACAGCCAATGTTTGTGTGTTGATTTTCTGTCTGGAGGATCTGTCCATTGGTGGCAGTGGGGTATTAAAGTCCCCTACTATGATTATGTTACTGTTGATCTCTGCCTTTATGTCTGTCAATATTTGTTTTATATATTTAGGTGCTCCTATGTTGGGTGCATAGATGTTTAATAGGGTTATATCCTCTTGTTAGATTGATCCCTTTCTTATTATGTAATGTCCTTCTTTGTCTTTTATTATAGTCTTCGTTTTAAAGTCTATTTTGTCCAATATAGCTATTGCTACCCGAGCTTTTTTTCTCATTTCCATTTGTGTGAAGTATCTTTTTCCATCCTTTTACTTACAGTCTCTGTGTGTGCCTTTGATCTGAGGTGCATCTCTTGTAGACAGCATATGCATGGGTCTTGTTTTCTTATCTACTCAGCTACCCTATAGCTTTTGATTGGAGCATTTAATCCATTTACTTTTAAAGTGATTATTGATAGGTACATAATTATTGCCATTTTTATATTTTTTTATCTTCGTTAGTTTGTTTTCTCCTTTCTTCTACTTAAAGAAGTCCTTTTACATTTGTTGAATTCCTTTAGCTTTTTCTTATCTGGGAAGGTCTTTATCTCTCTTTCAATTTTAAATGGTAGCCTTGCCGAGTAGAGTAGTCTTGATGTAGGCTCTTGTTTTCCATCACTTTGAATATTTCCTGCCACTTCTTTCTGGCCTGCAAGATTTCTGCTGAGAAATCAGCTCAGTGTTATGGGAGCTCCCTTATGAGTAACTAATTGTCTTTCCCTTGCTGCTTTTAGGATTCTCTTTGTCTTTAACCTTCGCCGTTTTAACTATGATACGTTTTGGTGTGGGTCTGTTTGGGTACATCTCGTTTGGGACTCTGCACTTCCTGGGCTTGTATGTCTATTTATTTCACCAGGTTAGGGAAGTTTTCAGTCATTATCTGTTGAAATAGGTTCTCGATCCCTTGCTCCCTCGCTTCTCCTCCTGGTACTCCTATGATTGAATATTGTTGCACTTGATGTTGTGTCACAGGTCCCTTAAACTATGTGCATTGTTTTTTTCATTCTGATTGGGTGAAGTCTGTTACCTTGTCTTCTAAATTGCTGATTTGATCCTCTGCTTCATTTAATCTGCTATTGAATCCTTCTAGTGTATTCTTCATTTCAATTATTATATTTTTTATTTCTGACTGGTTCTTTTTTATGGTTTCTATGTCCTTCTTTATGCTTGCTATTTCTTTGTAGAAGTCCTCACAAAGTTCCTTAAGCATTCTTACAATTAGTGTTTTAAACTCTGTCTCTGGTGGGTTGGTTGCCTCCATTTAATTTAGATCCATTTCTGGAGGTTTCTTCTGTTTTTTTATTTGAGACATATTTCTTTGTTTCATCATTCTGGTTACCTTTCTGTGTTTGCTTCTATGTATTAGGTAGCTCTCCTATGTCTCTCAGTCTTTGCTGGGTGGCCTTATGTAGTATGTGTCCTGTGTAGTCCAGTTGCGCAGTCTCCCTAATCTCCTGTGTGTGTCCCAGGAGTGTCCCTTGAGTGTGTCATGTGTGTTCTCCTGGTGTAGTTGAACCTTGATTGCTTTTGGTGTGTCAGTGGGTGGGACTGACTCCCAGGCTGAGGATTGGCTATGCCCACAGTGTATGAGCTGCTATGAGGGGGCTGACCCCTCAGAGGAGGCTTCACCCTTGCAGGCTCTTGTGCCTGTTGAGACCCGTCCTTTGGGTTTGCAACCTGTGGGGTAACCAGGTACTTTTCTGGTGTGGTCTGAAGCTGGCCTCTGGGTTCTGGGTGTGTTTCTGGTGTCTCTTGGTGGGGGTAGGAGGGGTCCTGTGCAGCCCAATTTCAGCTTTGCCTGTTACTAGACCATGGCTACTTGGTAGGAATCTCAAAGCTGTATGTGGTTGGCTGATACCTGTGCTGGACCTCGATGCATGTGGGGGTGGCCTTGCTGTGAACCTAGACTGGTCGCCACTAATAGTGGGCTTGAGAAAGCTTAGCAGAAGGTCCAGGGCCCCCGAGGCCTATTGCTACCTGCCAGCTACTCGTAAGGCCCAGCCATTGAAAGAGCCTCCTTAGGTGTGTATGCTGGGCTGGTTGACCTGGTGTCAAGAGTGCCCTCGGCAATGCTGGGCGCGGTGGAGTTCAAGGAACTCATGAGATGTTACTGGTGGTTTTTACAATGTTAATGCAGCTTCAGTTCTTACGCCAGTACCTGGCCTGTGACCACCTTGCACAGCTCACCAAGAACACTGGAGCAAGGCACTGCCTTAGACTCGCAAATTCCCGAGAACTGTCCCCGGTGCAGTTTTTGAGTCACTGTCCACAAAAATCTTCCTGGGCCATTGCAGGTTGTCTGCTGTTGTGAAAGACCTGCTCAGTTCGTGGGGGTGGGGCCAGTCACTGAGGTACCCCGAGTGCCCCTGGCAATGCAGCTCTAGGTGGGCGGGGCAGGGTTCCAAGGAGGTAAGGGGTGTGGTCGGCTGTTTCTACAAAGTCAATGTAGTCTTGGGTGCTGGACTGGTGACCACCCCACAAAAATGCCTTGAGAACACTACGGCCAGCCACTGCCTGTTGATGCTGTGGCACAGGTCTTGGGTTACTGCCACTGGCAAACATTTCCTGTGCTGCCACAGGCCCTCCGCTCTCTTTAAACAGGTTCCCTTCAGCCTGTGGGGAGGGGGCAGCAGCTGAGTAGTCGTTTTCCAGTGATGTAGCAGCAGTGGTTTGGAGGGCAGAGACCCAGGATGTCACCAAGGCGGTGTGCACGTGCAGATTCCACCAGACCAATGCAGTTCCAGACCTGCCCCTTTGGGGGAGGGCTTAACTCTGAAAAGGTGGCACCTTCATGTAGGCCACATGTGTGTCAGGCTCCACATAGGGAGAACAGTGGTTCCTGTCCCTCCAGCTCCTACACTGAAGCCACAGAACTCAGTCCTTCCCCACATGTTCTTGGGCCTCTCAATCTGCCATCCCTCCATCAGAGACCAGGTGAGGGCCTACGAGCAAGCAAGTCTGTGTGCCAGCTCCATAGAAGGGCGCCTGGGTTTCCAGCTGCCTTCTGCTCCACTTGGAAGGGAAGACTGAGTCCTTGTTGATTTTCACTGTCAGATGCTGTGGGAACTCCTCTTCCTGGCACAGGACCCCTGGGCTGTGGAGCCTGGCGTGGGGCTGGAGGCTACCCCCCTTCAGAAGGGATCTCTGTCACCAAGGTATCCCTCCCGGCATTCAGCCTCTATCTGTGGGATTGGGGTCAACCCGTTTCACCTCCCTGTTCCTTACCAGTCTCGATGTGGCCTCTTATTTATATCCTTATAGTGGTTCTGTTCAGCTAGTGTTCAGATGATTCTTGAGGTTGATTATTCTATACAGTGGTACCTTGGTTTTCGAACATCTCCGTTGATGAACACTTTGGTTTACAAACACCGTAAATTTTATGGATTATGGTATCATTAGATAGTAAAATTCATGCTAAATTTGCAGTTTTAGGGGTTGATTTTAAAGGTCTGGAATGGATTAATCCATTTTGTATTACTTTCTATGGGGAAACTGTGCCTCGGTTTTCTGTTTCAGAACTCGAACGGTCTTCTGGAATGATTTACATTCGAAAACCAAGGTACCACTGTAATTTATTTGTAATTTTGGTGTGGTCCTGGGATGCAGCAGGCACCGCACTGACGTACTCCGCCGTCTTGGACCTCTCTCGGTCCTTCATTATTAAGCTCCTGATTTGTGCAGAGGATGAGAAGCCAGCTCTTTAATTTACAAGCTTGCGACCTTAATCATACCGCTGAGTGTCTTCCAACTTATTCTGACTCAAAACTTAAGACTCCTAGGTCAGTGCAGATGCAGCCCAAGAACTCCCACCCCCTTCCAAGGCAGCCCAGCACTTAAGGGAACCAACACCTGGCACCCTAAAGCATCAGAGGAAGACTGGATTAGGGCAGTGCCAATCTGGGCTGTTAGGATGCTGGGATTCTGGGTGATTTTGTTCTCTGATTTCTAAAGTGATTTCTTACTTTAATCTATATGTTAAATAACACTCTGAATTCTATACACGAAGGCAAATTTCCTTGGTTGATATCCTAAAAATGACGTTGGCCAGAATCCCCTCAGGCCCAAACCCTGTGATCAGCTGAGGTCCATGGAAACACAGTGGGCCGGGTCATTTACAGTATACGAGCACACTACGCTTGTGGAGAATGGTTCCCGAGTCCCACAGCACACTTCATCAGGAGAGATGTTTAACAGGAACTGAAGTAGGGGAAAAAAGGTCACACTGATATTACAGTGCCCTTCGTTACTGCCAATATATAACATCTCCCAGACTAACTTATAAAACATAATTTATTTTTTGAACTTTTTCCTCTTCAGAGCTTTCCATTCACCTTCCTGTGTAGCCAGGCTGTTAAAAAGCTGCTTCACTTTTCGCTTTCTTTCCGCATCCCTAAAAATAGAAGGGGAAAAAAAAAAGAAAAAAGAAAAAAAAAACCCATTAGGTTTTGGAGGACAACTGTCCCTTTTTCATATCTGACCCGACAGCATTCAGAACCCCAAGGGGCCCATGACTCCCATGTCCAGTGCAGAGGAAGGAAAAGGGGGAAGTAGCCTGCCCGGCCCGGCCCCCGCCCTCAGTCCCTGCCCAGCCGTCAGGCCCAGGGCCACGGGGCAGCACACCACGGGGCGGCACACCACAGGGCACACCACAGGGCACACCATAGCTCCCTCACCGTTCCATGATCTCCGAGAGCTGCATCCGGGCCAGGAACTGGTTGTCCTTACGGATTTCCCGGACGGCGCCTTTAAACTCGCGCTTGTGTTTGTGGATCAGCCTTTTCCTCTCCTGTTCCTCCTTAGTGCTTCCCTGTTTTCTTCCAAACTCGAGGCTAACAACAGAAAGCCGGCGCCCAGGAGGCAAGAGTCTAGTTGGCCCCAGGTCTCAGCCAGAGCCCCTAACCTTCATGGGCTGCGACCTGCAGCCCTGAGCTCCCGGGGCCCCTGCAGGAACTGGGGGTGCTGTGGGGACACGGCTGTACTCACACTTTGACCAGCCGCGGGGTGAACATTTTCAGTGGCACCGGCTTGCTCTTCTCACAGATCAGCGGCTGACAGTGCGTCCCGTGGGTTTCCATTTCTGTCAGTATGCTTTGAGACAGCTCCTGAAACACGGAGAACGGAGGTGGTCAGGGGCCCGCCCACTGTGGCCTCACGAGCTCCTTCAACAGGATCTGTGTCCTACAGGAGGGAGGGGACAGAACAAGACCTTGTCCCCTGCCGTCAGTCCCCATCTGCTAGATACACGGGTGTGGGTGCATAGCTGTGCTTACAGGCGTGCCTGGCTATGACTGAACCTTCTCTCTCCTTGCCAACGAGGGAGGGGACTGTGCAGACAGCTCTTATCTTTCTTCACACCCTGCATGTGGCAGGACTACAGGCCCAGAGACTGGGTCAAGTGTCTGATTTAGGTACTTCCAGCATCTAGCAAACGTGATGGCATCTTATTTTCCAAAAAGACTGGCAGACAGGGCAGCAGTCTTTCATGGGCAACACTCCTTTCATGGACCCGCTGGGAGTTGGGTACAGGGGCGGTGGATGGGTAACCACCCGGCGGGGCCTAGGGTGGGACTGAGTTTCTACCAGTCTTTGTGATCTGACCTCACTTCATCCCAAGAGAAAGAACCAGATGGTTGAGGCATTTTCATCATGGCCTTGGCTTCCAGGAGAGTTGGCTGGGGCTTCTAAGGAACTTTCTAGAAGCCAGCTCACTGCTGTTGGTTCCATTCCTTTCCCCTCGCACAGGTTTATCATAGGCATGGCCATTCCCTGTCTCGTCTGGAGGTTCACCTCTGAGGGCCAAGTGCCCAGCCTCCATGGGACTCCACTCAAGCCACGACCAGCTCAGTTCACCCCGAGTCCACGAACCACCCATGGTTTCTGGGCCAGCCCAAATCCCATAGGGCCGAACAGCCACTCAGCCCTTTAAGGGACAAGCCACAGACACATCTACGTTAAGTGGATACAGGGTGGAGACCTTCCAACCTTCCACAAGATGACACGATGTCCTCATGGCCCATATCCTAGGGGATCAGAGGTACAACAGCATGAAGTGCTGAGTGGTCATGCGTGGAGAAGAGGCACAGAAAGCGAGGGGATCAGTAAGTACGTGGCTCTAAGGAGAGCGTTCCAGGCAGAGGGAAGGGCACGTGGGAAGACCTATGTGGAGGTCAGAGTGTGTGAAGGGGAGGGCGAGGCTGACACTGGAGGGATGACTTCCCTTAACGAGATCCCAGGCTGGTGTGGAAAGACGGGAAGTCGGTGCGGAATGGCAGGAAGGTAGAGCTAAAAGGCTGCGGACGCTCATTTAGACGCATATGTGGGAGCTTGCAGGTCAGACAGAGGGAGCCCTTCTGCCGTCTTGTACAGGACGGTGGGACTGTCCTCAGAAAACCTGTGTGGCCTGGGAGGGCAGCAGGCAGGCAGAAGGGAGCACATAACGTGACAGCTCTCAGATGACTCAGGCCCAGACTCGGTCCAACAGCTACTCTCAGTCTCTCACCATCGTGACTCTATTTCCCATTTGAGCTTCTAACTTGCAAAAATGGTGTCCTTGATGACCTGGCCACAACCCCAGTGGCAGGAACGCCACTCCCTGCTCCCCGGCGTGGAAACAGCCGAGCCGGACTGAGTGCTGTCCTGGCAGGGTCCTCACCTGGAGCTCGCAGGGGTGACTGCCGGCGGCCAGGTGCTCCGTCAGGAGGGCTTTGAGGGGCCTCGTGATGTCGTGGAAGGACGGCAGTGTGGCGTACATGAGCACGCAGTGCTTCACCAGAGACAGGCACACGGCCAGGCAGGACAGCCTGTGAGGGCGAGAGGCAGCTTCAGGGCCCGAGGCAAAGTCGGCAGAGGCCAGAGTCTGCTGCTCACAAGGCTGGAAAACCCGACTTGGGCCGTGGTCGCCGGGGCCAGACAGCGCCAGGCGCCAAGGAGCACAGCACGTGCCCTGACAGGAGGGTATCGATCGTGGGAAGCACGGCCGCTCGGAAGCAGAGCCGTCTATTTCAGCTTCTAAATTACTATCTGAAAGATCAAGCAGGTATATTTTGGAAATAATACACATATTCTTGGAAAGTCACTTTTTACATGGAAATAATCGCCATCAGGACCTGAACAGACATTTTTCCAAAGAAGACACACACATATGGCCAACAGGCACGTGAAAAGGTGCTCAAGGTCACTGATCATCAGAGAAATGCAAGTCAAAACCACAACAGGATATGACCTCACACCCAGGAGGATGGCTACTCTGGCTGTTCTCAAAAAGCCCAGAAAACAACACGTGTCAGTGAGGACGTGGAGACACTGGACCCTCGTGCACTGTTGGCGGGAATGTAAAATGGTGCAGCTGCTGTGGAAAAAGTATGGAGGTTCCTCAAAGAATGATATATTGAGTTACCATATGATCCAGCAATCCCACACCTGGTTATGTTCCCCAGAGTGAAAGCAGGGTCTCAGAGATTCCACACACCCGTGTTCACAGCTGTAGCATTCACAACAGCGGAAACGTGGGAGCCTTCGAATGTCCATCAATAGATGATGGACAAGCAAAGGATACGACATCACACACAAGATCCCACCATCCACAAACAGATGAAGCTGGGGCACCTTGGTGCAGGCTCCTAGGTGATGCCCAGCTCCTGGCGGCCTCTCTGAGGCCCGGACTGGCACCGAGGGCCCTGGGAGCTGCTGCACAAGCACAGGTGCCACTGCCCAGGAGGCCCGTGCCCGGCATACCTGGTGTGGTTGGCCTCCGTCTCTGTCGGGGCTTTCAGGCCACTTGCCCAGAGGAGGGCGAGGCTCCTCGTCTGCCACGTGGCCGTGTCCTTTTCATCAGACACCACGAGCAGTTCCGAGTTCTTCCCAAGTGCTCTGAAAGGGTGCACCGGAATGTAACCTGAATGCAGTGGGACAGGGACAGAGACCTCCGTGTTACTGGGCTCACGGGCAGGCTCGAAGAGCGAAGCTACAGAAGGTTCCCTCTTCAGAAACATGCACTGATTTTTACTACGCAGACACGGGGTGAGAGCCTTGGCAGGGGTGCTGGGGCCATGTCCAAGGACAGACCAGGTCCTTGCCCGTACACAGAAATGAAGTGGATCGAAAATTAGGCGAAACAATGGATGACACGAGAAGCCGACAAGGGGATGGGGGTCAGGTGGGAATGCTGGGGGGTGGGGCAGGCTGCAGAGTTCAGCAGGGCAGAGGCCTGTCCTGAAGGGCGAAGGCCAGCAGAGGCCCTGGGGTGTACAGGACGTAACCCCATCACCCAGAGGAGCACCTGAGGAACAGGGAGCGCACAGCGGGGCGGGCAGAGGAGTGTGGTACAGGAACAGCAAAGGGGGCAAAGCGGGGAGGGGCAACTGGCTGACAGCAGCTCGCCCAGGCGCTGCCTGACC
This sequence comes from Rhinolophus ferrumequinum, assembly GCF_004115265.2. Taxonomy (NCBI): domain Eukaryota; kingdom Metazoa; phylum Chordata; class Mammalia; order Chiroptera; family Rhinolophidae; genus Rhinolophus; species Rhinolophus ferrumequinum. The sequence goes on along the minus strand of NC_046288.1, from coordinate 86,405,158 downwards.
CATATCCAGTGCATTCTACACTTTGCCCTGACCGCACCCATCTTGATGGGTTTCCCTGGGGGGACTGTGCCTCTCCGGTGCCCATCACGTCAGCACACAGGACGGGTGCAGCCAGGGAGCAGGAGCCACACGCAGGACGGTGCTTTATGAGTTAAAGCAAAAGGACAGGCTGCATTTAGCAGCCTGAACCAAGGGCCTGCCACACACCTTAAGGCATAGTTCCTAGGTTTGGAACAGCACTGTCCCACTGGGCACTTAGGAGGCGCTCAACACCACAGACAGGCTGGAATGGGAGATCTGGGTCTTGTTCTTGAGATAGAACCTACAGACATGACACAGCGAGGGGACAAAGGCCTAGCAAGTCCTTGGTGGTCCCATGAGGGGAGCAGCGAGCGGGAGGAAGCTCTGGGAGGCTGCCTGGAGGAGGGGAGGGGCGTAACTGAGAACAACTGAGAAGGTCAACAAGCGCTGAAATGTTTTCTCATCAGAATACGGCTTTTGACTCTCTCTCCTTCCAGAATTCGGAGCCCGAAGACGCCATCCAGAGCAGTGCTGCCCACGAGACATAAGTGAGCCACACGAGTAACACATTCTTGTTTGCACCTTCAATGTACTTTATATGCAGAGCACGCATCAGTTCAGACTGCACATATCAATTACCATCCTGATCTCTTCCACATGTGGGTGTGTACACACGGCCACACTGAGAAAAAAGCTACTCTGGATGATAGGATTTCAGACATTTTTGTCTTCTTTCCATTTTTCCATATTCCGAATTTTCTACAATGAGTATCACTTACTTTCAGAAGTCTGTGAAAAAAATTCTGAAGTATAATACATTTGAAAAAGCTTCAAATCAACTTACCTTGGCTTTGCTTATTTGGAGTTGCTATGTAAAGAATCCCCAGGAGGAAATTAATCAGCTCAGGGACGAACCTCTGCGACAGCGACACGTAGTCCAGGAACACACAGCACACAAACAGACCCTTCACAGCGTCTTGGAGAGACAGGACGGGGCACTGGAAGGAATGGGCTCGGTAGAAGGTTCCACACATGGCTCCCAGGTGAGCCGCGCACCCTGATCTTCTGCATGGAGGGGACCACCCCTCCCAACGGTGGAGGGTCAGTGGGCTTCAGGCAGAGCTTTGTGCATGCTGAGGCCCTTCTCAGCCGGCAGCCAGTGACTGCAGCGAGCGTGCATGGGCGTGAGCTGCCTGGAAAAGGAGCTGCTGGGACCTTGTTAAAGCTGAAAGCGGGACAGAGCCCACGTCGGACTTGATGCCCTCTTCACTAACTTGAAAGGTTGTTTGCTGGGATCACACCCCACTACCTCCAGGTGCTAAATCAGACCCCCCGCCCCAGTCCGTCTGGGGCTGCTGGAACCGGGCTCTGGGAGGGGCTGGGCCGCTTCTGACCTCAGTCCCATCTCGTCATCCTGACGGGCCCTTTTGGATGAGCCTGTCTTATGCCTGACCCCAAAGGCCAGTCTCCATGGCCTCACTGAGCACGGCCCCAGGAGATGCTGGCTCTGATGGAGCGGGTGTGACCGTGTGACGAGTGCAAGCGGGACATACCTTCGTGAGCAACTGGCTCAGACACACCAGCGTGGGGGTCACGACAGGGTGCCAGAAGTCAGAGGTCGGAAACAGCATCCCAGCAATTTTCAAGTAAATGAGCTGGAAAGGAAGTGTGATGACACAGATTAAAGAAGGAAAAAGAAGTTTAAAATGCTGCCTTTAAAAAGGCCCAAGAGTAAAACAGGCTTGCAACCTCTATCGTGTGGTGCTGTCACCGTGGCCTCTTAGCCACGGCAGGCCTTGCAGGTCGGGGTCAGTGTCCCCCAGACCCTGTCCCATACACGCTGGAGCGCACCTGTTCTCTCGCACACCACAGACGGCCGGCCTCTTCTGGGATGTGCGGGCTTCCCTGGTGGACCAGTGCGTGGGCACAGCACGGGGCTGCACTTTCCGGGGAAGCCCAGCAGGGTTTATGGCCCATAAGGCTGGGCAGAGGTCCCTACTGCCTGGGCGCTCATGACCACCTGCCCCAGTTCAGCAGGAAGCGGCCCGAGGCTCTTGGGCCCACACAGTGAGGCCTGCTCTGAGCTGTGAGCTCAGAGGGAAGAGGACCTCTCCCTTCTGGGACAACCTCACAGAGCCTGCTGGAAAGAATGGCAAGCCCACATGTATACCTCGTAGGGTCACTGTGAGGATTAGGTACAGTATACCCACTATACAGATGAGGAAACTGAGGCTCCTGGGGGAGCGGAGCTGGGAGCTGCGGGCACTGTTCTCTGAACATTGTCACGTGCTCTCTGCCGTCCCGAGCTGAGATCCATCCCCCCACCTGCTCATCACGCGACAAACGGACCCCAGCGCTCCCAGCCTTGGTTCGAGCAACAGCCAATTGCTAACGGCAGTATTTCTTTGAAGCTGTCAAGATCTAATGTCATATCAGGTAGTAATGCAGGTGAAGCGAGACTTAAAACATGTCAAATCAGGGTGGTACAGCCTGGTGGCAGGGTGGGTCTGGACCAGACTGGGAGACCCACCCCACCACACCCCCAAGGAAGTGGGGAGCCTGTGCTATCTCCAGGACATGAAGCTGCCTGGACTACTTTCTCCCAAGATGACATTTAGAAACAGAAACATGGCTGTTTTGTCTTAGATGACGATGGTAGCAAGCTATTGCTTTTAGGAAACTACCATGAGTCAGGCACAGCCTGCAGGCTACCCTGACACAAGGCACCAAAAAGGCAGGCATTGTTGTCACTGTCACTGCCGCTTACAGACAAGGAAAGGGGCCAGGACCCCACAGCTCAGATGAAGGAACTGGGCTGCGGGCCGGGCAGCCTGCCATGTCACCACTACATGGCCTCCCCACGAACACTCCTGGCAGAAATGGGCTCCGAGGAGGCAGAGGCTGGATTTCCTTGCCAGGGCTCCAGGTACCCCTCAATCCCGGCTAAATAGGGCAAGGCCTAGTGAGGACGCTGGGAGGAAGCTCCCAGAAGAACTGAAGTCACCAGCAGTGGTTCACAGACACCGGCTCGGACCCTATTTTGTGGAGTCTATTAAAACCAAGAACACCAATCCTGTGAAAAATTTTTAAGTTTCTGCTAACAATTGTTAATTCATTTCAGCACAAAGACCTGAAAATGGAATAACTGAACAAGTGTTTCCTCAAAGTTACTGAAGTTGACAATACCACTCATGGCTGTCATAAAACTGTTCTAATGTCTCTTAGTGAATGAACAGACGGGAGGGAGCAAAACCAGCCTGCAGGCGTGGGTCCTCAGAAAATCAGCTTTGTTCGCCTTAAAACCTCTTTGCCATGAAGACAAAGCACAGCCTGATGCATATGCAATCAACCAGTTTCGTTTTATGGACACACTGCAGGTCACTGTGCCCCTGCAGGTCACTCCAGAAGCTCTAGGGACAGCCCACCTAGCGAAGCCATGTCAGTCGTTCAGTGCAGTCCTGGTGGCTGCAGGCCCACGACCGGGTCAAAACGAGCCCCAGCTTACCACGTCCAACCCCGGAAACGCGGCTCGACCTTTCGCCTCAATCATCCCTTCCATCTCGTGCATGGCATCTCGGAGGACAAACTTTATGGAGTCACCTGCAGACTCAGGAAACATCTGGCACAGGTTATATAAATGCCTGTTAATCAGAAACACAAGTCAGGGGCCAGTGACTCCAGGTACAAAAACACTCTCAGAAAACCCCGAACCTCCCACATTACCGTTCTCCTGTGAAGTTACCTGCTGACTGTAAGTTTGAACTGAAAACCCCTGGATGAAGACACTTTTCCTGTTGCGGCTACCTGGCTGGCCTTCCTGGCGAGCCAGAGTTTTGTAGTTGATTTAAAATAATCTATACTGTTTTGCCATTTCCCAAAAACCTGGCGGGGACCTCCGGTAGGAAGAGCTCTACCTGTGGTAACTGTGTGGGGAGCACAGGCGCCTGACCGTGAACTCCAGACTCTGCACCAGCACTTCTGAAACGGCTGAAGCTGGCTCGGCACCACGAGGCCACACGCTGTCACTAAGCCTCCCAGTTAGAACTCCCTGCCATGCCTCCCCCCAGCTACCACGGGGCCACCAGCCACCACGGGGGTCTCCGCTTCATGGGGGTTTTAGTGCAGGGAGGGTCTGGAAACTGGCCGCCGTCCCTGCACAGGGCGGGAACAGGTGGACAAGATGACGTGCTTCCTAAAAGGAGCCCGGTCTCACTGAGGTGAACACCTGGGGTGACACTGGACTCCCACCGAAGAGTAGCCTGAAATTTCACTGGCTAACGAAACAGAAAGTCGGCCACCGAATACTATGATCAAATCTGACGGGGTTCACTGTAGCTACAAACCCTGCTCTGGGGCGGGGAGCAGCTGACCTGTCCCGCGCGCTGTCGCTGCTGAGAGGATGGCAGCTGGTGTACGCCGGACAGCCCGTTTCTAAGGCCGACCTTAAAAGCTCTGTATTCTTATGACCCTAAACAGGATGAACTTGTTGAGCTCAGCCCCAGCCCACCAGCTTTACTTACACAACCAACTTATCAATTATTCGGAGGTCTGGTGGGTTGTCTGTAGCCACGTCGCCAACGTATTCCAAAAGGAAGCCAAACAGTTTCTGCAGGAACATGATGGAACGGCTCAGTGCTAATCTCAGAACAAAACCACGGGCAGCCCACGCACGTCACCACACTGGCGGGGTGGTGGGGGCTCAGGGCTACCGACGGGTAGAGCACCCCGCTGAACCCCAGGGGGAGCACACACGAGTGGGGTCAGGCGTGCACCTCCACAGCGTGGCAGACGACACCTCTATCTTACAAGAAAACCAAGGACGCACCCAAAGTGGGCCTTGCTCAGTGACTGACTGCAGCACGTGCCAGGGGACAGGCTCGTGCAGTCGCCCATTTCCCTGGCTCAGTGTGAGGCAACAGTGCCTGCCTTCCTGGGCCTGCTGTGGGCCTCAAGGGTGACGCATGTCAAGGCTTGCTTCTCTGCCTGCTCCAACCCAGAAGCATCACAGCCCGCAGCACGTGTGTGAGGGCGACACGAGCTGGGTGGCCTGCAGGCCCTGGCAGCCCCCGGTGGGCACACCCTCTACCCCCAACCCTCCACCTGCCTTTCTGTCTACATACTTCTAATTTCGCTTTGTTTCCCACGGCGAGACTTGGGTGGTTGCATTTCTGAATTCTCTCCACCACCAAAAACTGCTCTTCCACTGATTTTCCTGATAATAAAGACTTCAGCTCTTCATAGGATTCTGGAGCTATGAAAAACAGGGACACACCGCACACTTAGCATTTGAAACAAGAAGGACCAGAAGGACGCAGGTGTCTGCTAACAGGAGCAAACCCAGCCACAGCGGAAGCAATATTGCTTCTTCTGCTTTACCAAGCGATACCTTAATGTCTGTCTGTGACACACGGATCTCATCTCACATTGTAATGCCAGACACATCCCACGCGTGCTCTGTGTGTCCTGACTGAGCTCTGATTAACCTGGGCTCTCAGTGAGCAGGCCCGAGGATAGCTGCCATGAGGAAATGACCGGCGGCCTTTGCTCTATCGGGACTCTGTCCAAACACCCAACACGCAGTGAGGCCAGGTGACAGAGTGGCAGCTTTAGTGCCCAGACTGGTTCAGAACGAGCTGGAAAGAGCCGAGTGGAGCAGTGTCGCCACCTGAGACTCCCATAGAAGCCAGCTTCACCCGTGACTTCGTCCTCTCTGGAAATGACTGAAGTCACAGGACCATGTCGGACTGCGTACCAGAGAAAACAACGTACTGTATCCCACGTCAGATGTTTTGTGGCCAAACAAGTGTGCCAAGGTGTGAACACAGGCAGCCTTCCCAAGGCCACTCACTCACCTCCCGGCCCTGCCATGGGTCTCCATGGCAGCTGCCTGCCCACCACAAAAGGCTGACTGTTTAAAAACAGAAGGAAGATGCTTCTACGGAAAGATGTGTGTGTGCTGTCACCTGCTGACGACCCACAGAATGCCTGCGGGCACGCAGCCAGGGCTAACCCTCATGCCAGGGCCTGGGTCAGGCCCCAGGGTGACACCAGACAGCCCGAGGAGAAAGACGGCCGTGCCCATCCAACAGCCAAGACCTAACAGACAGATCGTGTCCACCCTTAGTCCCCATGCCACATGCGCAGCCCCAGCATGGCAGGCTTATCGCCAGGCTGGGTGTCCTCCTGAAACCTAAGAAAACCCGATTTTGTGTCACCTGCAAACGTATAGGGCAGCTCAGTTCTTGCAGCTTCTCGAGCTTCCAGATCACCGCTCGTCGACCTGTTCCTGGGAGCCCGCCGCTGCCCCCACTTCGGCCTCTCACTTTCTTCCTCGCTGTCTGCGTCGGGCTCCAGGTCCGAGTGGCCGTCGGAGCCACTGCTGCCCTCTGTGTCCCCCTCGCTCGAGTTCGCGCCCTCTTCCTCTGCGCTCTCACCATCACTGGCTGCCTCGCTTTGCTCTCCTTCGACGTTCATTTTTCCATCCTGGGACAGAATGCCGGAAGCACAGGCGTCACGACCCCAGAGACACAGTGGTCAGGGCACCTGGTTACTACGTCACATACTGTGCACACGGTGCTTTATCTCACTCGCATGCAAGGAACACAAACGCTGTGCTGCAGCTGTCTACTGGCCAGGGCTTCCCTGCTCACCCCCTTTGATGCCACCCTGGTCCCAGGGCTGAAGGCCTGGGAACACGTTCTCCAAACCCTGCTGCCAGGACCCGGGGTGCCAGCAGCTGTGTAGCAGCCACCACTGGCTCTGGGGCTGGGGGACAGCTGGGTTAGCCGGGGCTTCCTGGTATTTGGGCTGCACCTGGAAGAAACCCTGTCCCCCCCAGATAACCCAGTGTTTTGGGAGCACCCAGTTCCCTGCCTCGGATCCTCTTCTGCCCGATACACCTGCCTGCCCTAACCCTGAGGGGTACACTCTAAAAGGGCTTATGGCCTTATGGGGTTTATGAATGAATACCACACCAGCGTTAGAAAAGCACGTATTGGTCTCAGAAGTATTCAGGACGCTCAGCTCTACTCAGCTGCCCGGTGTCAATGCTGAGTGCACGCAGAACTCAGACACCGGTCAGCAGCCAGAGGAGCCTGGTCGGCCTGGTATTATCTGCGTTCCTGCTCCAGACGCGGTGAGAACTATGTCACTGTCTTGTCCCCACTCTCGGTGTCTGATACACCATAAACACCCAAAGAACTGCAGAGAGTTTCAAAAAGACAATTTTTATCCCTGACGAACCTACTAAAGGAAACACCGGCAAGTGTGTTCTTTTCAGGCAGAAAGCAAAGAAAGGCAAATGTCTTACTTTGTAAGAAAGCAGACGCCTGTCGTCTTTGTCTAGTATGAAGCCGTCACTTAAGTCATCTGCAGACACGTGTTTTGGTTTCTTGGTGTTTTCATCCTCGTCCTTTCCAAGCATTCTTCGGAGCCTGTCAGCCTGAGAGGAGAGAGAGAAGCCATGTGACGTGTTCAGCGCACGAGTCACAAGGAGCCAGGCTGTCCTGCTCTGTGGCAGTCCTCAGAGCTCTGGCTGCCTTTAGGCTTCTAGCAGACATGCCGACACTTGGTTGTATCATGTCAAAGACTCTTCTTAACAAAAACAACAAACACTGTGGCAGAAACGTCTTCCAATGACAAGGAAGGCGAGCCCGTTACTCTGGGGTCTTCCTGGTCACATCATGCCAGCCCACCTGATTGTCCCCGGCCACATCACAGAGCGTGGACAGCTTACCCTGAGGTTGGCATGTGGCCAAACCAGCAGCCCGACGCGTATTATGTGAAAACACACCGGACATAGGAAGAGGCCCATGGCGAGGTTAGAGTGAGAAGGCCAGACGGAGGACAGCGTGTCTCGATTTCATTTTTGTTTCCATATAATGACATTTAAAAACCCTTTTTTAAGGCACAGATAAAGTAGAGAAAGCAGTGTACTATATTATCAGCAACTGTTTTAGGTGAAGGGACTGTAAGAATCATCGATTGTTTATTTGGCGTCTGGGCATTATCTGAACTTTTTTGTTTTTATAATATGAAAATACATATTTATAGTAAAATAAACATAAACTTTAAATAGCCTAAAAAGGTTTCATTGATTAAAGCAGAGTTTCTTCGTCCCACCTTACAAAGCAGAGCAACAAGGCCCTAAACGAAGGTCAGAACAGCCCCCTTCCCGCCCCGCACAGCGCTGGGGCTGCCCAATGCCCTGTCCCCGTCCCCACACCTCCAGGTTCTTGAGCCGCTCCTCTTCCTCCCTGATCAGCTCCTCTTCCGTTTTCATCCTGTTAGAGGGCTGTGCCTTCATTTCAAAGCCAAGCTCACGAACCACCATGTCATATGCATCAGGCTGGGGCAGAAAGAAGGAACGTGTCATTTTTTAGAAGAAAAAAGGCCTACACAGCTGGCTTCTTGCACTTCCAGCCATGGCTACACACCATCACGGAAGACGCTAAAGCACATCTTGAGCCTTTTCTTCTTGAGAGGAAGCTCAAGAAGCTTCTCCACAGTGCTGAGGACATTTTCAGGTCATATAAGACTTCTCGCTTCCAGAAAGTTCTCCTCAAAATATATCTGTATTAATAAAACTAAACATTGCTCATCTAGGTGTCAAGCCCCTAAAAGAGAGCTCAGGTGAAGGTACCAGCAAGGCTGACTCACAAGGACGTGCTGACAGCCACGTGACCAGGTGAGCTGGTACAAGCCTTGCTATTTCCTCCAAACCAGCTACTCAGATGAATGCAGCTTGTCAACAATTCAGACTAAGACTGCACCGGGAACCAAATAAGTAAATGTACTAATTCAAACACCATCTGATGGTCTTGCTGCCGAACTATTTCTCATACGAAGAAATAGCTGTTTCTTTAGTTTATTTTTGAGTAGACATTGAAGTAATTCTCAGTTTATCTCTACCCCGGCGTAACACATATCAGATAACCTGATGACGACTCAATGGAAACTTGGATCCTGACAGAAACGGAGACGCAAGTTGTTGCAGCCAAGGCCACAGACCAGGAGGACGCCTGGCCACCACTTTTTCTCCAGAAAAGGTCAAGTGAGCAGTGAGCTCAGTGTCCGCTTCAGCCACTCGGCCCTACCTCAGGTTTCCCCTTTTTGTCTCTGTTCTCCGACTTGGGCGCCTTGTGTGCCAGGAGAGCCTGGATTTCCTTCCAGTCTTGGTCTAGCTTCTCTGTGAGCTCCAGGGCATCTTCTCGCTGAGCTTGTCTCTCCCTCTGGGAAAGAAAGCAGACACAGGCGCACCATTACTGCTTGGCTCTGACGGGCGGCCTGATGTCAGCGCCCAGCCTACACGTGACAACCGAATGTGTCAACATTGGTGTCTTAGCTGCAAAGCTACCAAGTCTCCCCACAGAGCCCTCATTTCCTGCCACGGACTGCGCGTGCTGGTGCAAAGCAGTGCCAGTCCCAGTACCTGTGAAAATGCTGCAACCAACCAAGCAGGCAACCAACAAAACCCCAAACCCCAAAACATCAGAGTGCACGCTTGACAAAGTCTCAAATAGTCCTATTGAAAACGGATGCTTTTCTACGTTCACAGACAGCAGTACACAGCCTGGAAATGTGCGGGGAACGAGAGGTGAGAGCATCTGGGGGCGAGTCTCGCGAGGGAGCGCCCCACGCCTACGGTGTAAGCAGCGCACCTTGTCTTGCTTTGACTTCGCCACGAGCTCCTCAATCAGTTCTCTGCGTGATTTGGGTCTCTCCCCATCTCCGCCTGGCAGCTGCGCTGTCTTCTTATGAAGGAGCCCGCCGCCTCCGAAATGAGCCGCTGTCAGCTCGGCTGGAGACAGAGCAGAAAGCACAGCGGTGAAGCCCGGGAGCGGCTGTCACCGCCTTCTGCCAACGCTTCTCCAGGCGCAGTCCTGAGGGCTGATCCCACATTCAAGGAAAAGTCCTCACACCCAATGGCTGGCCTGAGACCCTGGACACAGTGGCACTTAAGAAATACCCAAGGTGAGCCACTCTTTCCACGAAAACCCAGAGACAGAAAAGCACCCACCTGCCACGATCTGAGGGATGGAAACACCACAAAAAGAGGACCTGTTCAAGTGCATTCAAATCTCGTGAGGGCGGCAAATGCAGTAAAGCGAGCTAGAAGCTGAGCCCTGGGAGGGGTAGTCGAGGACCAGGGCCACTGCCAGCCCCCACCCCTCACAGCGACAAATCATTGCTCCTCAAACAGCCTGAATTACCAGGCAGACGACAGAAAGAAAACATGTGGGCATCAACCAGTTGGAGTGGAAAGAAAACATCCAATTTCTTGGATGATAAAATGGAGGCTTAGGTGGGAAGCAATTTGCCCCATATCACATACCAGAAACAGAAACAGAATCTTTTAGGCTGCCTTTCCGACGGCTGGGCTTCTCACTCTACCCACCCTCGGGCCAAGCTGGGGTCCACAGCGCTGCGCCCCGCCAGGCCGCACCCCAGCGCCAGCCCCCGCTTGCTCTAATCGTGCTTCCTTGCTGAAGCTGCCGCCTGGTTACATGAAACCACACTTGTACCTGTGCAGGTAGACAAGTCCCCTTGCTTCTCTGAGCCCCTGGGTAAAATGGCCTAGAGGATTCGGAAGTGCTTTTTCAGCCTCCGAAAGCCTCTGTCTACCTTCCTTATCTGTCTACATCTGCATATACACCTTCTTAAAGGTCTAAAATTAGAGAAGTAAGGAAACCCTGTTATGTGTGGAATTTCTGGAGAGGTCAACGATCAGTGGCACCTTTGCCTGACACTATTTCTCAGCGTCTCCAAGAAGGGCAGGAACGAAGTCCCGTGCTGAGCAGACAGTGCCCTTGTCCCGCGCTTACCAGACAGCGCTCCTCGCTCCTCGGTGTCACTGTCACTGTCAACGATGTCATTGTGCTTTTCGATGTCTGCCAAAGACTGGCCGTAGTGAGTTAACTCCTCATCTTCGTTTAGGTTGTAGATGTTTTTTTTTTCATGTTGTCGCTGACATGGGGAAAAAAAATCTGTTTCCTAAAATTTCCACATCCATTTAATAGCAAAACCCAATTGTTTTTCTATTACGCAACGTGACAATGTAGCCTCAGCAGCTTTAAGATTATTCTGGATCATGTGAGTAATCATTCAGATATAAACAGAACCCACAGAAGTCAACAGACCAGGCTAAGCTGCTGGTCTCTCATGTGGCTTTTCTCAACAGGAAGGTTTGAGCACCCACTCACTCTCTACCCACCCGAGCTGAAGCAGTACGTTAGTCAAAACTTGAGGACACATCACTGCCTGCCGTGCACTCTGGTTAAGATATTTATCCACCTGCAGCAGGCTGCTTCCTCTTTGGCCTCCCCAGCCAAGGGACGGGACTGACGACCCACCCGCTGGACCTAGTGGGCTGGTGCCCACAGCAGCGTAAGTGACCTGGGCAACTGCCTTCTCCTTGTGCTCGACTCCCGTGCCAAATGGCACCACCGCTCCCCATACCTGCTGTTCCAGAGCGAACCTCTTCAGCATCTTCTCCTCTGGGCTCATGCTACTGTTGTACTCCCCAAACCGTCTGTCTGTAAACACATTGGACTTCTCTCTTTCCTTGTATTCCTTTAGTAGAGTCTGGGTTCGCTGAAAAACAGATGATAAAACAATCTCACCCTGGTCCTGCCAACTCTGTGTTCTGATGCTTGCCGATCTTAGCCCCCAAGGGAGAAAGACTTCCACAAGAGGACACTACAACGGCTCTAACGAATTGGAAGATGAGACACACTGCCACCTGGCCATTAGGTGTGCCTTAGGCCACTGAAACCCAGAGTCCCCCAAAAGGGCCAATCTTCTGGCTGGAAAGACGGGCCTCGGTGCTGAGGGGAAGCTGGCCTGCTGCCGTACATTGGCGCAGACGGCAGTCTCCAGGGCGCACTCTGTACTGGTGAGCCCAAGACGGAAGGTTAAAGAGAAATGCCAGCGACCAAAGATAAAGCAGAGCCTGAGGCCCCTGCATCAGGTAAGGAAGCTGGAGGAGCTGGGGTCCTAGCTGAGAGGGAGACAAATACAGAACAAGGAGCTGAAAAGGAAGCCATAATATCAACTCCATGACCAATGTCAGGCACAGACTGTGACAGCCGCGTGTTTGCTCTTTGCTGTCACATACACGCGTTTATTTTATACACAGCCAATCGTCGTCACTCACGGAGTCCACGCCTGCAAATCTGCCACTTGCTAAATGCACTTGTAATCCCAAACCAGCTCCTGTGGACTCTTGTGGTCATTCACTGACACGGGCATGAGGCCCAGGAGGTGCAGCCAAGAGTGTGAACACGGGTCCCAGTGAGGACTTGGGGAGAACCGAACCTCTCTGTACACGGGCGATAATGGTGCTGACCGCAGGCTGTTCTGAGGGATCCCAAGAGTTCACAGAGAAGAAGGCTCAGGACGGAGCGGGCCTGCGCTAACTGCTGTGTGAGTGGGAAGCTCCCGAGTCTGGACTGGGTCCCAGCTCGGAGTCACAGAGCTGAAGACAATTCAGCACTGCTCCGTCTCGGTTTCCTCAGGTGTAAAATGGGGAGAATCACAGCACTTCCCTCACAAGGCTCACCGAGGACTGAACGTCAACGTCCCAACTGTGCGGGATCAATGCAGTAACTTTTGTTATTTTACAGATGAAAAAGTGACAGCGGGGCCTGGCAGTCTCAACAGCAAGCCTGCTCTCTCTGGATCAAGTGCTGCCCTTGACTAGAGAAGACGAAGTGACAGCCCATTCACTTTCGAGGGACCCGCAGAGACCGAGACCCAAGTACACCTGTCCACCGTTTTTCCCACACACATATCATGACCTAACTCAACTGGACGATCTGTGTTTCCTCCAGACGGTTCTGAGCTCTTCGTCCTCACGCCTCATGACACCTCGTGACACCTCATGACACAAGACGATGTACCTTCAGCTCTGCCTGGGGACGTCCTGCTCACCCTCCAGAGCTCGAGTGTGACTCCCTCTGTGAAGACTGTTCTGACTCCCCTGTCTGTTACACCTTCTTCACTCTGAGCCCCGAAGCAGTAAGGTTCTCCATCTAATTCCTGCAAATACTGAATTTCTATTGTGGATCAAACCCTGGGAATTCAGAGGCAGCCAGGCCCCCTCCAGGCCTCTCACCCCCAGGACTTCAGCATGGAGGACAGAGCTGGACCCATCAAACACTAGAGGTCTGCACAACCTCTCCTGTTTGGGTCGTGGGGCTCGGGAAAGGACCAGAGCGGTGGCTTGGGCTGGCCCTTGAGAGAGGTGGGGGACAAGACCGGCCTTTGGGGCAAACTGAGTTGCAAAAGGCAAAACAAAGACAATAAGTTGGGGTCAGATTGTGAAGAAGTCTGAGAATGACAAGCTGAGAAGTCTAAGAACAATAGCTAGTATTCAGAGAATACTTGCGATGGGCTAAATGTGCGATTTTATTTATTTCTTATAACCACCGTGAGAGACAGGATGTATATTATCCCCACTTTAGAAATGAGAAAACCGAGGCTTAGGTGGTAAACACAAACATGCCAATTCCAGAGCCCACCCTATCCGACCCCCGACACCTGCCGGGGGTGTGTGATGGGGCAGTCATCCAAGTCAGCTGGCAGTCTGTCTCGTTATTGAACACACTGCCAGCTCCTTGCAATAAGGATGACAATTGGGTCGCCCACTGTGTGACAAAATATAGGTTACGTGCCCTTGAAGGTGGTGACCAAGTCTTAATTTACCTTTGTGGCCCGAGTAGCCAGAGCAGAGCTTAAATGTAAGTGCTCAGTGGAGCATAAAGGCTTTGCATTTGAACCGAGTGCAAGCCCCAGCCCTTACCAGTTGTGTGATGTTAGGAAATTCACTTGTCCTTTTCGTGCCTTAATTTTTTTCACCAACCTAATGTATCTTCCTTAGAGTAATTAATAATAAATATTGTTCATCAAACCAATGAATAGGTCTTAGAAGCTGCATCTAGGATGCCACTTGTTGAATTGAATTTGAAAGGTACAGAATACTCTGTGACCCATCAACACAGGAAAGATGAAAGCTACAACACTTTCTGTAGAAGGCAGCATTTCAGTTACCCCGCAAGGGACAAGGTCGTGTGCTTCAAATGAGAGATATGCTTCTTCTTCAAACATCTATTGCATCCTACGTAATCCCGGGTACTGTGAAGAAAAAGATCCATGGTGCCTAAACCTGCAGAGCTCAATCTAAATAAGGAAAGGTACAACAGGTCTGTAAGATGCCATGGTAGCACTGGAGTGATTACCTGTCTACCTACCTTATCTACTTACACCTGCATATACACCTTCTTAAAGTTCTAAAATTAGAAAAATAAGAAAACCCTGTTACCTGTGGAATTTCTGGAGAGGTCAATGATTAGTGGCACAAGTGTGCTGGGTCTCGAAGGAGGGGCAGTTTTCTAGGGGAGAAGGTCATGCCAGCCCACGCAAAAGCAGAGGCATGAAGATACAGTCTAACTGATATGGAATATATATGCTGTATGACATCTGGCTGTGCCAGGCACTCCCCTCAGGACTCTAAGTGAACGCGTTTGTCCTTCCAACAGCCCTAGGATGTAGGTATTATGGTGATCACCATTTTACAGATGAGGAAACTGAGGCGCAGAGAAGTAGCCAGGTTGCCCAAGGCCTCCTGGTTAGCCAGTGTGTGGCCCAAATCGTGGCCGTCCGGCTACTGAGTCCGTGCTGCGACGGAATTTGTTCAAAAATCACGCAGGGGCAGAGGCGTGTGGTGTGGTGGTCAGGTCCCGAGCCGGGGAGCAGCGGGGAGGATGGACGCGCTGTTAGGAGTAGCTGGCAGGCAATCTGTGCTCCCGAAAGAGCTAGGAGGGTGCGGCGCGGTCGCTGCTGTCACGCAGGCCCAGGACAGGGGACACCCACCAGGGAGGGCCCGGCGGGCGGGGGGCCCCGCTTACCTTCTGGATGGCCCGTGCGCGCGACACCCCGGGTAGCCCAACGTCGTGGCGCGTCTTCCTGCCCAGGATCTGGAACTTCTGCCTGTTGACTTTCACTTCGAACGGATTGGGGTTGGGCCTCGCCCGGCCGCCCCGCGCTCCCGCGGGGGCCTTCGTGCGCGCCCCGGCCGCCTTGGCCTTTCCCATGGCGTACACTCACCGCACCCCAAGACGCCCGTCTCCGCACGGCCTCAGACACCCAGAGGAGGCGAGGCGATGGCCAGACAGCCGGCGGAGAGCGGCTTACTTCAGGAAACACGTGCGGGGTCCAGGGCGCCGCCCCGGCCGTCAGGTCGCGATAACAGCCGGCGAGAAGTAGGTACATCCGGCTCGGCCTACTCGCCTATAGGCTGAGCGACTACAACTCCCAGCAGGCCACGCTCTCCCGACGCGCCGCGTCCTCCGCGCGCGCGGCCTTCTGGGAGCTGTAGTGTCCTGAGCGGCGCCGCAGCCTCCTCCTCAGGCTCCGGGTGAGGGGAGCTCGAGCTCCACCCTCAGGGAAGCCGTTAGTGGGAGCCGGCCGCGGTGCGAGTAGGCGGCGGCGGCGGCGGCGGCAGTAGCCGTCGCCGCCGGGAGCGGCGGCCGTGCCAGTGAGCCCTTCTCTGGGGCCGGGATCGGCGGAGACTCCGGGCGTCCTGGGAGCTGGGTCCTGAGGGAGAGTTGGGCGCACAAAACGTGGGTGATGGGGCCAAGAGCCCCGGCCACGGCGCGGCGGCGGTGACCGCGAAGACCCCCGGCGGCCGCGCTGCCAGCTCCTCTCGCCGCGTCCCGGCTGGAGTCCCGGGCCGGCGCCAGCAGCGGCGGAGGCGCAGGCGGGCCCGGAGGCGGTGGCGCTGGTGTTGGCCGTGGCGGCGGCGGCCGCGGCGGGGCTCGTCTCCCGGGTCCCGTGTGAGGCCCGGCAGGCCGGCGGCGTCCGGCAAGCGATGCGCGGAGGCCCCTGCCCTGCCTCCTGCTGTCCGCGGAGCCGGGCCGCCGCCGCAGCCGGGGCGTCGTGGGCGGTCCATGGAGCTGGAAAACCTCGTGGCCAACTCGCTGCTGCTGAAGGCGCGCCAAGGTCCGTGCTCCGCGCCCGCCACCCCGGCGGCGCCCCCGGGCCCGTGAGGGGAGCCTGCGCTCCGCTCCTGCCCGTCTGAACCTGTGTCCGAGTCCCGCCCTGTCCCCGCGACCTCGGGTCACCGTGTGGTCTCAGCACCGGGCGAGCAGTGCCCTGTCCCGAGAGGGAGGACGCCGGCCCCCGCGTGCAGCCCGCACAACGGAACCCCGTTTTGTGGGCTTTCAGGGATGAAGAAGGGAGTCCCTTAACAGGCAACCCTGGGCGAGGAGCTCGCCCTAGTGTTTGCGGACCGTCGCTCTGACGCGGCCGCGTGGTCCGGAGGTTTGCTCGGACCGAGGCTTTACGGCGTGTAGAGTGGGCTTGGCTCGCCGTGGCTACACATAAACGACTTAGGGAGAAGTCGCCCTTCCGTCGGTGCAAAAGCAGCCGTTGGCCCAGCCTTCGTGCTCCGAGGTGCCTGGCGCCGAGTCCTGTGCCTCGGCGGCGTGTCCCTGTCGCTTGCCTCCCAGGACACGGGGAAGCTGGCGACAGAGCGGCCGGGCCGCGGTTCTGCAGCGCCTTCCTCGCTCGCGGGCTCGCTCGCCTGGAGGCGGGGACGGGACAGCTGCCCGGTCTTCGTGCTCTGAACAGAGGCAGTACCGGCCCCGGTGCCGCCCCGCTCGCGCTGCTGTCAAGACTGCGGGGAGTAGTTTTGCGCAGCCTTCGGGTCTCGGCACCGCCCTGGGTGCGGGTGTCGGCAAAAGGGTGCTCTCGGTGACAGGGACGCCGTGCGGTTGGAGGAGTGGGCGCGTTCTCGGTGGGAGAGAAGCGGGGCCGGGGCACAGCTGTGCAGGCCGGGGGCTGGTGCCCTGTTTAAGCTTCCGCCTCCCCGGGTGTGTCCTGAGAGCCTTCGCAGAGGGCAGACCGGGATGAGGAGGAGTGCTCCTCGGCCCTGGGAGGCGCGCAAACGTCCGGGAACTCCGGGAGCCAGGGAGCGCGTAGGGATCCCGAGCCGGGAGTGCTGAGCGTTTGGTTTGTAACGCGTTTTTGTATGAAGCCTGGGAAGTAGACACCTCACCTTCTCAAGACTTTGGTGTGCTGCCCGGAATGATGGTGAGCAGGAGCCCTGAGGCTGCGTGGGGAGGGAGCCGCGTCGTGCTTTCCGTTAGGCAGAGCCCGCGGAGGATGTGTTTCCGCGGGGCATTTGATTGCCTGGTGCCTCGCACTCCCAACTCCAAGTCCGTCGTACAAGTGAATCATCCTCCGGGGAAATCAGGTCTGCCCCAGGCTAAACCTGTTTTCTCTCCACTCTACCTTCATATCTGGGTGTAATGTGCAGAAAAGGCAATACTGTGGATAAAGCTGTAGAGATTACTAACGAGGTAGCTAATAAGTGCTTTATAAATGTTAAATAACATAAGCGACTATTTGCTGCCCTCAAGCCTAGGACCACAGTGATAGTTTCAAGAGTTTTCATTTTTGTTCCCTAAGTATTAACTCCTGGTGGTGTGATTCTTCTGAGGTCTGCCCCCAGTCAGTAGTGTTCACTCCGGTGTTCAGAGTCATTGTGTCAGCGTGGCTAATGCTTAGGGAAGTTGGGAATGAAATATCAGAAAGGTATGAATATATGCTGAGTGTTACAATTCAGGGCTGTTTTCCCAAGTTGAAAACTATTCGTTTATTTGCTGTAGAGGCTTATTGAGTATTTCCCAGGAAGTGTCTTCTTGGACACATGTCTGTTCATGGCTAGTTCCTCGTTGGTTTCTCTGGCTCAAGTATTAGAAAATTAACTTTTCAAATCAGTGGACATAGCAGGGTATTTATTGGGGGTATAGCAGGGTATATGTTGGTTCCGGAAATTGCAGTGTTGGTTTATTATTATTAGTGAGCCCAGTCATTTTCTAGATTTATTTCAAATAAAGTCAATCTGTCTCTTTTTGGTCTCAAACAGATTTGTTAGCCTTTCGTCCTTTCAGGAATGTTGGCAGATGATGCTGCATTGGAAAAGTTTCATGTGTGTCAATATTCTAAGGCACATTCTAAGGAAGTAGGAAATAATCATATTGCTCATAAACTAAAACAAAAAAATCACTGCTTTTTTAAAAAAATTTAGACTTTTTTGTGTATTTCATTTATTAAACATTTTATGATCTTCAATTGCTTTAAATGATAATCTTAATTGTTTCACATACTTCTGAGGAGACTTTAACCGCGTTTTATCTCTTGGAAAACTTGACAGCATAAATGCAGAGGGAAGAATGTAGGCTGTGTTCATTTAATCGGATTTTGGTGCCAAAAAATGCACATTTTAAGATATGTTATCTATGTGTTGCCTTTTGAAGTCGAATTATGTAGCAATGTGTAATCAAGTAAATGCTAGCGTTGTTCATTGTATTACAATTTTAGTACAGGTTTTTCCTCTCTTAAAATGTGTATACATTTTTTTGGCGCCCTCTGTATACAGCAGTTCTGTTTTGATTTCAGGTTACAGTTGATGAGCAGCTTGCTTAGCACCTGAAGCATAGTTAATGTGCCTGTTATCATTACTGCTCTCTCGCTGAGGCTTTCTCCCCAGGATTTTTGGTTGCAGGGAGTTTCTAGAAGTAGCTTATAAACCCTTTGATTGCAGAGGGTAGATAGTAGCCAACATTTTTGTTTCCTTCGTTGCACTTAATTTGCTCCCACCCCCAAGAGCCACCTAATGCATTTTTGTTGTGTAAACGAACAACTTCTGTGTTCGTTGGCACACATTCTTGTGTACTTACAATTCCAATACTGTGTGCAGCTAGCCTTCTTGCTTTTTTTCTTGTTGGCTTCTTTCTATTCTTCAGGGTCCAGTTAACCTTCTTCTTTTCTTCTTTGTAGCTTTCTTCCAGTTTGGAGATGCTCTGCCCTCTGGGAATTGGGAATTTGGGTTCTTAACACAGCATGGTCAATGACTCTCAGGCTAAGTTGAATCTGTGTAAGGGCAGGGCATAGCTCTTACCCCTATTTTTATCCCTTTCAGTGCTGGCCATGTAATTGGCACTTACTAAACTATTGGAGATGAAAGGGCGATTTGTTATTTTGTTAAAGTCAAGAAAAAGGTGAAATATACATATATATGTATGTAGATATACTCTGAGTACAAACCCGTCAGTGCATCATGGCCCCATTTGCCCAGTGGGATTACTGGGATTCAAATCCCAGCCTCTGTTTACTGGCTATAACGCTCTGGACAAATAATTTCACATATCTATGCCATGGTTTTCTCACCTATAAAATCAGGGTTATAGCAAGAGCATAGCAACAGCATGTCCCATAGGGTTATGGGACGATTCAGTGAGAGGAGACTTGTGACACTTCTAGAAAAGCATCTGCTTACAGTCAGTGCTCGTAGGGCTGCTTCTGGCCATCAGCATCACCTTTTCTGACATTTTGGGAGTTTTGGGTTTCTATTATTTTCATTTCACAGCATGCCTTATTTTCTAATTGTGTTTATGGCAAATATTTTAAATGTTTCTGCATTTAAAAAAATGCTTTGGTTATACCTTATTGCTTCTCAGTAACAGTAACAGGCCCGCTGGGTTCCTGGAGGTGGGCAGATCTGAGTTTGCGTCTGGGCTGTGGTCGCACCAGCATTGTGTGACGGTGAACAAGTTAGTTAACCTTTTGCTTCAGTCCTTGCTCTGAGAAAAGGGAGTAGTAATAGTGTTTACATCATAGGGGGATGATTGAACGAGTCAGCACATGTGAAGCTCCTAGAAAGGTACCCGCACGGAATACACTTAATAAAGCTTAACTCACTCCTCCTCCTCCTCTTAGCCCTTGATGATTTCGTGCCTGCCTTGACCCATTCCCTGGAGTCAGCATCTCCAGTTTTTTCAGGTTGACTCAAAGTTAGCGAACGTTCTTTGGTGTCTGCTGTGTGTCGTGCACCGCACTGCTCGTGGTGAGTGGGCACCGGGAGGGCTGTTTCTTATCCCCTCAGTTATTTGTTTGCATGCTGGAGATACCAGGAAGAAGATCACGCACCTAGAATCTGCCCTCATTGAGATTTAATGGGGTGCTTCAAGGAACTCAGGGCGAGGAGAGGAAGGCATGCTTGCATCCCCCTGGGAAAGGCAGGGCAGGGCCTGCACCCCCCTAGGGAAAGGCAGGGGCAGGGCCTGCACCCCCCTAGGGAAAGGCAGGGCAGGGCCTGCACTTCACTGGGAAAGGCAGGGGCAGGGCCTGCACCCCCCGGGAAAGGCAGGGCAGGTTTGGTGGAGATGGTTCTGCTTGAGCTGAGCAGAGGTTCGCCTAGATTAAGAAGGCCAGAGCCACAGGCCCGGCACCTGAGATTCCTGGGACCTGCTCTTGCGTCCTTTGGGCTTTAGTAAATAGTGTAGCTTGAACATAGTATGTCTGTGGCATGATGGTAGGCAGGGCTGCTCTTTATTCTCACTTCATCCTCCGACTCTGGGAGACCTTCGAGGGCTACAAGCAACGGAGAAGTGAGCTTATATTTGTGTTTTAGGAAGATGACCCTGGGAGACTGTGTGGCGCAGGGTCCGGAAGGGCAGACTGGAGGTAGGAAGGCCAATTAGGGGAGAGATTGAGGAGTGTGATGGCCCTGGGGTGAGAGGACAGTAGAGCGGGCAAGGAGAGGAGGGCTCGGGGTTGCCTTTGAAGGCAGGACTGGCCACCCTGACTCTTCAGTGCGTGCCCAGTGCCTGGACAGTGCCCAGCACACAGGACTTCGGCAGCAGATGCCTTCTGAATAGATGAATGAGGCACTCAGAGGGTAGCGTAGGTAATGCCCCCGTTTCCTGCTTCGTTGGCCTGGTGGATGGTAGTTTGGTAACGGGCTTCATCATATGGAAAGAGCACTGGATTTGACGGGGAAGGTGAGAAGTCTACTTTGAGCTGTTGAACTTGAGGTGCCCTGGGACATCTGTGGAGTGGGCCATAAGTCTACAGCTCATGATCTCGGTTGAAATGGGGGGAGTAGAGGAGCAAAAAGGCCAAGGAAGGAACTGTTGCATCTTTGATCCCGTCTATTTGCAGACTGCTATCCAATCTGTGTATCTCTCGCCAAGCCTTCTCTCCTGAGTTGGTAAGTCTGTCCATCTCCCAGAGGTCTTCCTCTCACACTTTTCCAAACTGAATATTTAAGGCAGAGCTCATCATTTCCTGGTGAAACGTGGCTTTCCTCCTGAAGTACCTGCTACTCTTCCCAGTAGCTCCAGTCTTTTAGTCTGCAGCCAAAGCAGCGATGTTTTTTCTTGGATAAAATTCAGTAAGGTTTCAGCTCCTCAGAATGCTTAAAATGGAAGGTTCTAATTTCTTCACGTTAAAAAAATTTTTTTAAAGGTACGTACTTGTTTAAAGCGATCTTTCTGAAGTATTATCTAACAGCTTTTTCCTCCGTGCTTGTCTCGCGAAGGGACGCTCTCCTCCCAGACCTTCCCGACACTAGCTCCCCCTTGTCCTTCAGGTCCCTGTCTAAGCGTGACCCTCCAGGAGGCCTCTGATCCCGCCTTAGCCCAGCTAGTGCCCTCCACCTTGGTCTGGCTTGATTTTATTTCATTCTGTTTATCACTATAAGATGGCTAATTTTTTTATCACTTATCTTTAACCAATTTTTTATCTCTGTCCCAGACTAGTGGGGAGGAGGGGACTTTGTCTTTTTTACCATTGTATTTCCTGCATTTTGAAGGTGTTTGGATACATAGTAAGTGCTCAATAAATATTTGTTGAACAGCCCGTATGATATGTAATATTAGGTTCGGTATACAAATTTGGAAACTTAGGCTCAATGGGGCTACTTACAGAAGGTCAAGATTATGTGGTTTCTAAATGACAGTCAGTGACTGTATTACTTGGGAGTTTTATTCTACATCAGGCTGCCTTCCAGAAAAGACAAATTATTATAAGCTTGTATTTTCCCTCGTCAAAGGTACCCAAATACTCAGAATACATTAGTGAAAGTTGTTATAATTGGATATTTCTGATCATTTTAAAAAATGCCTTTTTTCCCCCCCAAATTTAGGAGACTATGGCAAAAAAAGTGGTCGTAGTAAAAGATGGAGGGAGTTGCTGAAGCTGCCCGCTGTTAGCCAGTGCAGCAAGCTTAGACATTCCATTGGTGAGTAAATAGTGCCTGTGTGTGTGGAGGGATGTCTGGCACTGGACCGTTTGTTAGATGTTATTCTTTTTTGAGTTCCTTATTTGTTTCAAAAATTATATAATAGAGTCTCTTATATCTTTAGGATTCTTCCCAGGAAAAAACCCTGTAGGTTTTCTACTCTAAGTTACAAAGTTTATAGCTATAGCTACAGAAGTGAACACTTTTTACTGTTCTCTATCTTTTTCCAGACAGTTCTTTATGCGTATGGACAAAAATTATTGATGTTAAATAACTTCGGAAAGGATTAGTCAGACAGATAAAAATATGACACATCAGTATAATGGAATACTGTGCAGCTGTAAAGAATGAGAGTTAGCGGCAGATCTGATGTGAGCGCAGGAAGTCAGATACAGAACCATGTTTGCAGGGTGATCGTGATTGTATTTCTTTTCTTTTTTTAATTAGTTTTAGGTGTACAAAGCAACATAATAGTTAGACATTTACACCCCTCATGATTATATTTCTTAAAGGATATGATTTCCAGTTCAAAGGGTATGTGCATTGAACATTTTGGTGGTGTCAAATTACCCTCCAAAAAGGTTGTATTGATTTACTTTCCTGCCATCAGTATGTGACAAGCTCTCTTTGCCTGTGACCTTGTTAAGGCTGGCTGTTACCAATAGTTCCCCCCTTTTTTCTCACCCCCCACTCCGGTTCAAGCCATTGTTTCTTAGTCTAGTATAGGACGCAGCTCCCTGGCCCACGCTGGTATTATGAGCCCTGCACTCCCCCCGGCTGAGGCAGTCGGTCGCCAGTCGTCGGTCGGCCGCTCACGGCAGCTCTCACCGGCTGCCGGCCACTCATGCCGGCTGCCGGCCACTCATGGCGGCTGCCGGCCACTCATGGCAGCACATGGTAGCCCATGGCAGCACATGGTAGCCCACAGCAGCACACGGCAGCTCACTCCAACCTCCTGCTGCTCACGGCAGACTAGTTCCAGGGAGAGCCGTTGTTCACAGTCTTAGCTGTAGAGGGCGCAGCTCACTGGCCCATGTGGGAATTGAACTGGCGACCTGGGTGTTAGGAATACGGCGCTCCAACCACCTGAGCCACCAGGCTCAGGCCGGCCCTGGTGTTTTTAATAAAGATAAGTAGACTGTAATCTGAAAACTGGTTTTTAATTATGGATATGGTTGAACATTTTTGTCAAGCTTTTTACATTTTTGCTTTTTTCTAATTCATTTGTAAAAGCTATATATGAAAGGAGTTTATCTTTTTATATTTGATGTGAATATATTTTATATTTCTGCCTTTTGGCATACAGTATTTTCTGTAGAGGTTTAAATTTTTATTTAGACAAATATATCAGTCTTTCGCTTCTGAACTTGGTGTTGTGCTTAGGGAGGACACCTTTACTACAAGATTATTTTAAAGAAATCATTCCATCTTTTCTTTAGTACTTTTATAGTTCCTTTTTAAGAAAGTTTAAATATTTTAAGTATCAAAATTAATTTCAGACTGTATAAAGCGGGAGGTAGTGTTTTCCCCCCCAAAGACCTATCCAGTTTTAACCTCATTATGTTTTTAAAATAGCAACTTTCTTGAGATATAATTAACATGCCATACAATTTACCTATTTAAAGTGTACAAGTCAGTGGTTTTTAATATAGTCAGAGTTTCGCAACCATCACCACAATCAATTTACAACATTTTCATCACCTCAAAAAAAAAAAGAGAAAGCGTACCCATTGGCAGTCACTCCCCATTCTCTCTGCCAACCTTCAGCCATAGACAACCACCAGCTACCCTCTTTGGATTTGCCGATTCTGGACATTTTATATAAATGGGAATAACACACTATGTAATCTTTTATGACTGGCTTCTTTCATCTAACAGTGTGTTCAAGGTTCATCCATGTTGTAGCATGCATCTGTTCTTATTCACTTTTGTTGGCAAATAATATTCCATTGTATGGATATATTGCACTTTATTTACCATTTATCAGTTGATAGACATTGAATTGTTTCCATTTTTTTGTTTATTATGAATAATACTGCTACAAACACTCATGTACAATTTTTTTATTGTGGTAAAATATACCTAACCAAAATGACCATTTTAACCGTTTTTAAGCATAAAGTTCAGTGGCATTAATTTGGATATTGTGTGTATACACTACATTATGTTTACCCATTCATTTGTTGATGGATATTTGAGTTGTTTCCATCTTTTGGCTCCTGTGAATAATGCTGCTAAGAACATTGATGTACAAATGTTTGAGTCCCTGCTTTCAATTCTTTTGTGCATATACCCAGAATTGGAATTGCTGGATCAGATGGTAATTCTGTGTTTAACTCTTTGAGGAACTACAGGCTGTTTTCCAGGTGGCTGCACCATTTTGCATTCCCACCAGCAATGTATGAGGATTCCCGTTTCTATAATCCTTGCCAACACTTTTCTATTTCCCTTTCTGTTCTCATTCTGGCCATCCCAGTGGGTGTCAAGTGGGATCTCACTGTGTTTTAGTTTGTTTCCCAGTAACTAATGATGATGAGCATGTTTCCTTGTGCTCACCAGCCATTTGTATATTTTCTTGGACAAATGTCTGTTCAAATTCTTCGTCCAGTTTTTAATTGGATTGTTTGTCTTTTCATTGTTGAAATGTAAGCATTCTTTATATATTCTGGTTACTAGATCCTTATCAGATACGATATTTTATTTCCAAGTATTTTCTCCCTTTTTGTGATTTTCTTTCACTTTCTTAATGATGTCCTTTAAGGAACACAGGTTTTTATTTTGATGAAGTCCAGTTGATCTATTTTCTCTTTTCTTGCTTGTGCTTTTGGTGTCATATATAAGAACACTGCCTGATCCAAAGTCACGAAGATTTATACCTATGCTTTTCACTAAGAGTTTTATAGTTTGAGCTCCTACATGTAGGTGTTTGACCTAAGTGAAGTTAAGTTTTGTATATGGGGTAAAGTAGGGACTCATTTTTTTTAAGGTAGGTGTCTTTTTTTTTTGCATTGGATATCCAGTTGTTCTAGCACCATTCATTGAAGTGACTTTCACCATTGAATTGGTGGCACCTTTCTCAAAAGTGAGGATTTCTAGACTCTTGTAATATACATGTGATTGCATTTGGGGCTCACCTAGGTAATCTTCCATCTCAAGATCCTTCACTTAATCATATCTGCAAAGACTCTCTTTCCAAATAAAGTAACATTTACAGGATCCAGGATTAGGACCTGATACTTTGGGGGGGCCATTATTTAGCCTAGTACATATGGTAACCCTATGTTTAACTTTTTGAAGAACTGCCAGACTGCTTTCCAAAGTGGCTGCATCATTATGCATTACCCCCGTCAGTGGATGCGATTCCAGTCTTCTCACAGCCTCGCAGCGCTTGTTATTTTCACCGTAGCCATCCCAGTGGTGTGAGTTGCATTTCCCTAATGGCTAATGACGCTGAGCATTTTTCATGTACTTGTTGGCCTCGTTTCTTCTTGGACCAATTGATGTTTGATCCATAGTGTTAATAGTAATTTTTTCTGGATATAGCACAGTGATTAGTATGGAGGTTGATTCCATCCTTTGACATTTGCAAAATTAAAATACTGTAAACTTTTCTTTGGGACTATTTATGCTATCAGATATACTCATAGGATTATAGAATTATATTTTTATGTATATTTTATGTTTGCATATAAATTATCTCAGTATATTTCTAATTCCTTGGGATAGTGTCTTGCTATGTAGAATGAAATAAATTACACTGAATATCCCATTCGTTAACTTCCCCCCTAGTATATGCTCTTTTCTTTTAAAAAATTATTTGTGTTGAGATGTATTGGCATATGAGTAGTACGTTGCATGGATTTAAGGTGTACAACACCATTAGTTAATGTCTAAATGTCATCATTTATTTACTTCCGTGTGCCAATCCACTGGGTGTGGTACTGAAATACAATGGTTAAGAAACAGACATGATGTCTGCTCTCACAGAGCTCATGTTCTCTTGGCAGAGATTGTTATAAAATAAGTAATTACAGAAATAAACATAATTACGAACTGTAGTAAGTGCTTTGAAGGAAAAGGTACAGACTGCTAGGTAAGTCAGTACAAGGGCCCCCCCGTGGGATGAAGCGTGTCGATTTCCGGGGACTTAAGAACGTTCCGTCTTCCGGAGTGAATATGAAGGGAGACAGTGACCCTCGATGAGATGACGGGGGACAACAGGGTGTAAGCCTGGTCAAAGTTTTACACTTACTAGAGTTATGAAAGTGGACCTTGTCAGATTTTTAACAGGAATGATGTAATCTGGTTTACATTTTCAAAGGGTCTCTCAGGCTTCAGTGTGAAAAGTAAGATCAAGAGGGTCAAGAGTGGGGGCAAGAAGGTTGTATGGGAGACTCTTGCCGTTGTGCAGGCGCGAGATGATGGTGGCTTGTTTTGGGATAGTGGTAACGGACCCGATGACTACGAGAGAGAGGTAGGAAGTAGACGCCAGTGAGTTTATGTGTGGGAGTGAGGGAGGCGAGGGTGGGAGGCAGGACTTCCAGGTCTTGTCCGTGCGCGGAGATGTGGCTCCCGTGTGAGGACCCCGTCTGGATGGACGCCGCACATTTAGAGCTCAGAGAAGGCAGGTTGTAGTTGGGAATCTGAGGGCTACCTGTGTGCAGGTGGCATTTCAGTCACGGGACTGGAAGTGGATGACCTCCCTGAGACAGCAGAAGGTGGGGCAGTGCCCTCCTTCCACCAAGTTCCAGCACCCCACATCCTATTCTGGCCCCGGGGAAGTGGGCCAGAAAGCAGCCGCTGGATGGATCTGGAGATGGAGAGAACGGGGACGAGCATGGTTCCAGGCAGCTGGGCATGGTCACCAGTGTCAGGTCGAGCAGTCACTGGGTTTGGCCACCAGTTCAAGGTCTTTGTTTCCGTCCTTGGAGGAGTATGTGGCTGCACTTTTGTTAAGTGAGCGAGTGAATGGAGGGGTGACCTTAGCAGGAGGCGTTTCCGTGAGGATGTACATGTAGAACTTTGTCACTGAATAAAGCAACGTTTCCTCTCAGACACCCTCAGAAAATAAACACAACTTTTCATTTATTGTCTCTGTGAGTTTATATAGCATTTGATTTGGTGGAATAGTGGGCATTTGGGGGTATTTCTCATTTTCATCCTTTGGTTGTTGTGAATTTGTGCTGGTAGAGAGTCAGTGTGCCATAAAGCTTTGAGTTAGCATTCTTCCTGGTGGAGGAGTACTGTGGAAACAAGTACAATTAGAGGTGTTCCTGTGAGGTGCCCATAGAAATGCTGCCCAGTCTGAACGTTCCACGTCGTCTCCACGTCGTGCTTCAGGACCGTCGTCCAGAATCTGGAACTGGTTGGTCACTGGCCTGCTGTGCCAGCTGGGTGCCAAGAGCCTTGCCCTGTGGGCGAGGGCAGCGTGCCTATCCTCCAGACCTGGCAGGTCTCAGACCGCACGCTCTTGGTTTCACCCTGCTTCGTTCCAAAGTCGTTGCTCGTCCCCCTCAGTTTCATCCAGAATTGCTAGATTTGAGCCATTACTTACAAAGCAAACTACCTAACTGGTTTGAAAGTCTTAATTTAGGTAGAAAGTCTTAATTTAGGAAGGATGTAAGATTATTTGTATTTTTTTAAGTCTATGTCCTAAGGCTCAGATACTATCTACATTTCTATCATAACTATAACACCTTTGAGTAAATGATCTTGGTGCAAGCCACGTTTCCTGAAAGATCTTTAAAAATGTAACGACAGGGTAAGAGCACCTGAACTTTTCTGGAATGAAGAAAATTCAGGCAACAGAACACACATCTTTTAAAACCCTACTTAGTACCCTCTGAGACACTGGAGAACCATGTGGAGTGCTAGAACCACAGAACATGCAGAAGAAGCAATCACAGAACGAGATAGTATTCTTAGAAATTCAAAATATGATTAATGAATAAACATTGTGGGATGGGCTGGGTAATACTTTGCATGTGCATAAAAGCATGGATGTTGATCTGGATAATAGGAGAGCTCCTAAAACGAATGGCAGAAAGCAAACAGAAAATACAAGACAATAATGAGATCTAGAAAGATCCAGGAAGTCAAATATTTGTCTAATAGGAATTCAGAGGGGAAGTCCAGGTAAAGTAGAGGTGAGGGAGATACAGATATCTGGCCTTTCCTTTTGAACTTTAATATATATAAAATAAATATATAATTTTTATTTTATACACACACACACACACACACACACACAGTTTTTTCCAGGCCAAACATTTAAAGGCTCCACTGAATTCTCTTTTTTTCTGGTTCAGTTTTCCGCTGTTCCTTTTGGTTTGTCTTTACCTGCTGCTTTTTCCCTATATCTAGAGATCTGAGATTGTTTATTCAGGTTTATGTAAGGGCTACATTTGTTCATTCAGCGTTCAGCATGGCTTTCCTTTGTGGTTACAGAGTTCTGTTTTCTTGGGTGTCCTCTCTCCTGAATGGGTTTCTGGCTGGGGGGGATGGGGTATACCAATGGGGTGCCAGCCAGACCGGGCATGTGTCCCAGCAGCCACACACTTTAGCTGTGCTCTGCTTCTCCCTCGGGGGTCCCAGAATCTGTCTTTCTGTGAAGTGGCTTCAGCCTGAGGGAGAAGCCCCTTGGCCAGCCATTGTGATCAGGACCAGGAAAGGCTCCCATTGCCTAGATATGTGGGTGTGGGGGGGGCTTCCTGAGGAGCCCCAGTTTATCTCTGGGTTTCAGCCGAGGTGCTTCAACTCCAGCCCCATCAGCTTGCTCTCTTCCAGGTAATCCTCAGATTTCTGACTCCCGAGGGTGCCCTGTATTCTTTTTCCATGTTAGGGTTTCATTCCTTCTGTTGGGGTTTTGTTTTTGTTGTAATTTTTGGTCATTTCAGTAGGAGTCTGGGAGAGAAGGTAGGCAGACCTTTATGCTCCATCTGTTATCCTCACCGGGAAACTGGGAACATTTCTGAACCTTTGACTTTGGGAGGAAAGTACTCAACATTCTCAGCTTGTAAGAAACATCACTTTTTGACTGCCTTATGTCTCTTGTTTTTTAAGTGTAGTCCATGAGTATCCCTAAAATAAAATGTGGCAGCAAAAGTGGACAAAGTGGGTGGTAGGACTTCTGCAAACCTGTTGCCGATGTTTGTTGAAACAAGCAGTCGTGCACTGGCACCATTGTTTTACCCAAATGTTTGTTTATGTGCTTCCCTGTACTTGTCCTGTACAGTGGTTCATCACAGGATCGTTTAGCTAGCGTTCTAGAGTGAGTCGGCATTAATAAACCCTTTAATTGGAGAAATTTGTTATAGCTTGCTTATTTTCATGAGTTTCATGTAATTCTTCAGCTTTAGAGCCACCTTAGGTGTACCTGAACACAATTCTGTTCAAGTTCAGAGTCACTGCTAAAAGAGCAGCTGATTTTCTCGCTCAAGATAAAATAACCTATTTTGAACATATTTGTTTCATATTCCTCTTGACACTCTGACCGCATGTTAGTGCCTTGTTCCCAAAACAATATCTGTTTGGGATAAGGTAAGGTAAGGTATACAACATATCATTCTACTGAAAAGAAAAAAAAAACCAGAGCAGTTAAAAATCATCAAGTGTATGTAATATTTGTAACTTGTGAATGTATAGCAAGGTAGCAGATGGAAAAGAGTTGTTAAAAATCTAAGTACGTTCTTGCGGTGTATTTCACATACATGTAATTTGTGCCAAACACAGTCTCTTCCTCCACTGTGATCGTGACTGCTTGGTTCCCTAGGGAATACTGTTCCCTTTGTGTTTCCTTTCCAGTCACCTTTCCAGTCAGGCTTCATACATTTTACTTTATCAGTTCTTCCAGCTATATTTGGCTTTTCTTAGGTATTTTTCCTATTCATGATAACCTCGTCTAAATTGGTAAGCGAAACAGTCGTTTAAAAAAAAATGCTGCATATACTATTTTTAACTTTCATAGTATCAGGTGAAAACAGTAAGTTAAGGTTCAGAAAAGCACTTTCTGAATTATGACGATTATATTTGTTTGTTTCTTACCCCCTTTCTTCACACAGAAAAGGATTATAGCAGTCTCTGCGACAAGCAGCCCATAGGAAGACTTCTCTTCAGGCAATTCTGTGATACAAAGCATGACCTAAAGAGGCGCATTGAGTTCCTGGATGCGGTGGTAAGTCTGTATCTCAGTGTTGACCACCTAATGTAGTGCTCTTGAAAATGAAAAACTAGGGTGAGGTCTAAGTTAATTAGACCTCGGCAGTGACGCGGGAGTGGGTACACTAGTTGTCCTGAAGCCATGTTGCCGTCTTGGCTCGGAGTCCCTGTGGCATGAAGTGCTAGCTCGTATAGGATCACCTCTCAGTGTTGGAGAATCACATGCACTTACGGAATCACTTTGAAACTGCTGCTTTAGTTGGTGCGACAGTTGAACAGCTAACTAAGAATATCTGCCTATTGGCAGCTGCCTAAAAAGTATCCTTCCTGCTTTCATGGAGCAGATACTATAAACTTCAAACACTTTAAACCAGAAGCATATAGAAGGAATAAAGTTAGCGTAAGAAGGATGATCACACTGAATGGAATTTACAATGATTTATAAAATTTTCTAACATTCTCATGTATCCTGTTTGATATTTGCTGTGATTTTCTTATAGGGAAAGAAATTCTCTGTTTCTGCATCTTTATACCTCTTGCAAGTGTAGAAGTTTCAAAACTGAAATTCAGAAGCAACGTAACAGTAGAAAATTGGTAGAATTTAACAGAAAAATTCTTTTAGTTATTGTACCGAGATTATAACACTTGCTTTCTCCATCTTGGCCTGCCCTTGTTATAGCAGCTGTGTATTGACTACTTATTATATGCAAAGTATTATATCATTGAGTGTTCTTTTTTTTTTCTGACACTGCTTTTTAAAAATATGTGTTTGTAATGTATTCTTTCAGAAAAACATTTGGAGCTCTTGCCTATTTTGTTGTTTGCTTCCTACTCCCTGGAGCTCCCCCAGCCCTTTCTTTCCTGGTACCATAACTAGAATGAGACAAGGCTTTGAGAGGAGGCAGTTAGTTTTTTAAAGCTAGAACTGTAGGGGGTGGAGAATGCCTGCTCAGTCCTGGGTAGCAGGTGGTGTGTCTAACGTATTGGGTTCTATTTGCCACGTTGCTATGTTGGAAGAATTTAGGGACCTACAGTTCTTTATTTTAAAAGGTCTGAGCTGCGTTGTTAAAACTGTTTTAGGTTTAAATCTGATACTGTCATGATAGCTGTTAATTACTAGATGACAGCCAATTGACTGCAGTGACAGGTTTTGTTTTGCTTCTTGACGTAGCTGTGTGGGTTAATAAGTAACACCTGATTGTGCCATTTGTGCAGCAGGCGCTGCAGGTTCTCTGAGCTTCCTGGGTGGAGAGATTGCATCTTACTCATTTCCCCACGGGGCACCTGGCACGGTTGTTGGCTCTGTTTCCTGCTCGCTGTTGGCTGAATGAATGACTGGCATCGCCATCAGTCAGGGTTCAATGAGGGAAACAGAATCATTGGGAGATGGACAGTAAGAGATTTATTGAAAGGATTTGACTTACATGATTGTGAGGTCTGACTAGGGAGTCTGAAATCTGCAGGGCAGACCAGCAGGAAGAGCAGGATGGAACTCTCCACAAATGGGGGGAAGCTGCTGTCCTCAGGCAGAGATTTCTTCAAGGAAGCCTCCGCTCTGCTTGTAAGGCCTCCGAGGGGATTGACTCAGCCTGTCCAGACGACCTAGGATAATCTCCTTACCCAAAGTCAGCTTCAATCATGTGCTGTAGGCGTTACTCACATCTACAAACCCTCATAGCCACAGCTCCATTTGTGTTTGTCATGAGCAGGACATGGCTGTCACGACAGCCGTGTCACACACGTTGGTGTCTTTCCACAACGTCAGACTTTATTAGAATAAAGCGTGGATCTAGCCCTGCTGACTTGGTTTCCCACGGGCGTTAACCGAGGCTCTGGTCGGGGCACAGCCTCCAATAGCCGAGGGAGGGCGGTTTCACACAGGAGGGTCACACAGGTTTGCAAGTAACGGTGAGGCGAGGCGAAAAGAGTCCAGGAAAGAAGGATGAGAGAGTCCGGTGTCCAGCGAGAGTCCTCTGGTGCTGGGCTGCGGAGCGTCGGGCCGCAGGCTGCGCTGGTGACACGGTCAGGAGGCGAGGCTTCAAGCGCCGCCTCTGGGACGAGTGCAGGTGCTGCTGTCAGCTGGTCGGCTGAGGCATGAGCGAGGAGCCGTCAGTGAGCTCTGATCTTTTATGCTCGAGACCGGGGGCGGTGCCCCCTCCTGCAGTCCCAGGAAGCATCGTCCAGGTGGTCACACTCCACCCTGCGTCTGGAGCTGTCTGGTTAGGACGTTGACTGGATATGCCGTTCAGGGGCTGCTGTGGCATGCCTGTCACTCTGTGACTGACATAGCTGTTGGAATTACTAGCGTCCATTCTGTGTTCACAAGTCATGCTTTGTACATTGACTGACTGGAGGTTGTTGCCTGCCAAGTTGGCACATCAACACAGACCATGTCAGAGGGGCATTTGAGATCTTGCTCCCCGGAACATGTTGTCAGTTTGGCTCAAATAAACTCTTATGAAAAAAAAAAAAAAAAAGAGCAGCGCAGAATCACAGTGCTTTCTTTTCCATGGACTGGGTGCCTGCCATGTGGTTTCCAGAAGTGCCAGAACTTAAGTTTAAGGGTTCTCAGGCAGACAGTGTGCTGGTAATTATCATGGTGGCTGCGGTGCCCTTGGACACTGACTGAAGCCAGTTCTGACCGGCGCTCAGCCTGCTGGTCTCAGCCCCTGGGCCGGGCCTGGGAAGGATACAGAAGCAGTGCGAGGCTGGGCTCCCACCCACAGGACTTTCTCGTAGAGAACTTTAATGTGCTCAGTAAACCCACTTCCTCCGGTCTTCATGTCCTTGCTTCTCGCTTCCCCTACTCGTGAAACCAGAGGCTTCGTGGAGGCCTCCTCGTGCCTGGGTCCCCATGTCTGTGACATTGTGGAGGGGCTTCTTCTTGAAATCCGTGTATCTAGGCTTTTGTGATCTCTCTTCTGGTTTTCTTTTTCTTTTCTTTCCATTTCTTCTTCCTTGCTTTCCTTTTATAGATGTTTAGCTATTTGAGGCTTCCTCTGTGTTCTGGCCTGTGTGGTATTGTCCACTCTTGTGGTCTGTCACCTGACGCCTGTGATGGGTGCCCCCACCCACCCCCAGGCATCACCAGCAGTGACTTCCTGGGAGTGCTTCACCCTCTCGGGAACTTCTGCGGTGCTGCTGTCTCGAGCCGCCCAAGTTGTTATTCTAGCCCGTTTTGGGGGCCACATTCCATGGCTGAAAATATAAGACAGCATCATGGATGTCTTGTTCCACTACATTGTCAACCCTTTCAAAAAACTGGCTCCCCGCCTCATAATTGTCGACTGGACAAATCATTCTCTAGGTAATCCACCAAAAGTAAATGGTTTATTTGGGGAAAAAAAAAAAGAAACAGAACCACCAAGGAGTGCGAGTACACTTACCGGCCGATCTCCCATCCAGCCACCCATGTGGAAAAAGGTCCAGAGCCCAACATGGCTTCCACCTTTTATTCGCATCCCTTCCCCGGAAGTTACCGCAGAAAGTCAAAACTAGAGAGTTAGCAAGGGGCCCAGCTCCACTCATAGCGCCCCCAGCTCTATGGCTAAGCATCTTAAGATGTCAGTTCATTTTTATCATAACTATTAGTTTCCCAAAGAAGAGCTGCAGACATTTGATCAGTAGAGCTGCTCTCTGGTTCTTAGGGAAACAAGTCTATTCTATAAGGCAGAGAATTGGAAACATTGTGAGGTCAGTGAAGAGGCATAACTAACATTTTTTCCCTATTGTCTACAATCAGGCCGAGTATGAAGTGGCCGCTGATGAAGACCGAAGAGCTTCTGGACAGTTGGTTCTAGACACGTTCTTCAGTAATGAGGTGTGTTCTGTTTTCTGGATATAAAAACTTGTGAATAACTTACCTAAATATGTGGAGTGCATAGCTGCTTTTACCTAATCGGATAAGCTATAACAAGCATGTTCAAACCTTTAGTTTCTTACAAATGTTCCTCTTCTGAATTTTCTTTTGATTCGGTGAGGAAATTAACAATTGAATCTCTTAGAAAATTGATTCAAAGAATTTAAAAGTTTCTATGTTTTCTCAAACAGAATATATAGAATTAGAGAATTTTACTTGCCTCTCTTGGACTGAAAATAACATTTTTCTCCTAAAAGCTTTTTGATTCACTATGTTCTTGCAGTTTAGTATGTCCCTGCAATTAGAGCTGTAACCTGCTGCCCTGCATCTGACCTCCTTTTTGTAGTCTGTTAGAAGTCCAAGCCTGGGCAGTTCCCTCCATTATAGGGTTGGAGGAGAACAGTAACGACAGTGGCAGCTAACATTTAGTGAATGCTGCCCTAAGCCTTGTGCATCTAATTAATTATTTAATGTGCACAACAAACCTAGGAAGTAGGCACATTATTATGTTGATGTTCATAGGATAAGACTGAAAATCAGAGCGGTTACGTGACTTGCCAAAGGTTACACAGCTAGTCAGTGCTAGAGCCAGGAATTAAATATGTAAAGATTAGAGTTGGGGAATAGTGTGAGAATGAGGCCAAAGTATTCAGATTTTGAGTCTAGCTAACTGAAGATGCTAGCACCGTCAAGTAGGGGAAACTCATCTGTACAGAAGATGGAGTGCCAGAGGGAAAGGCCAGTGGACGGCGGGCACAAAGATTACGCATGGCCAGTGGGCAGCAGAGGTAGGCTAGACCCACAGAGGTTTGACTCCAAAGCTTCAATACTATGGCTCAGAGGTCATTCTTTTCAAACGTAGCTGTTACAACATCTGCATTATTTGTAGGTACCCTCAGGACACTTAATTGGAAAACGTGGAAGAGAAGTTTCATTTATCTAGTTTTTAAAATCTTTTTTTGTTAACACGTTTTTCCTTCCTCTCCTTTTCTGAAGAAACACTCACATAACAAGGAAGGCTATCAAGAAGGAAGACATGATTTAAAGAGTAATCATGGTGGATGCAGCAATGTAGAAGGAGAAGGGTGGGACAGGCACCCATCTCTGACTCAGTGATGGTGAGAGATGTTTATGCGCTGCCTGAAGATGGTGCCGCTTGAAAGCTTTTTTTCTTTTTCCTTATCATCAACTGGGGAAACTACACTTGTGCTTTACTTAAGAAAAAATAGTAGTGGGTCAAATCATCATTGTAGTTTTTCTTGTCTTTTCTTTAAAAAAAACACCTTTATTTTACATTTTGAAAATGGAACTCCTTTACTCAAATTTTAACAATCCAGAATACCTTAAAGCACATAAGAGTAAGGCCAGACTGTGTGTGTTCAATCTTGCATTTTTTTATTCTTGTAGAAGGGTAAAGCCCTTTATCCTCAGTCATTCTCAGTTTTATTTTCAGGATTCCCGAATACTAAAATTCAGCCAAAAGTTGTTTACATAAAAAAAATAATAATAATCATGACCAAAACCAAGTGTGATTTATCCCGGGAATGCAAAGTTGGTCCAACATCTGATAATCAATTCATATAATACATCATATTAATTCAGGTCAAAAAAACCCACCAAGGTTCTCTTACATGGACCGCCTAAGAGGCGTGCTGGGAGAAGCAGCAGCCTCTTCCTCTCAGCCATCGGCCCGGCAGCCGCAAAGCAGCAACCATGCGTGAGTGCATCTCCGTCCACGTGGGCCAGGCGGGTGTCCAGATCGGCAATGCCTGCTGGGAGCTCTCCTGCCTGGAACATGGCATCCAGCCCAATGGCCAGATGCCAAGTGACAAGACCATTGGAGGAGGAGATGACTCCTTCCACACCTCCTTCAGTGAGACAGGCGCTGGCAAGCGTGTGCCCAGGGCAGTGTTTGTGGACCTGGAACCCACGGTCATTGATGAAGTTCGCACTGGCACCTACTGCCAGCCCTTCCACCCCGAGCAGCTCACCACAGGCAAGGAAGATGCTGCCAATAGCTATACCCGGGGGCGCAGCTCCTGGCAAGGAGATCATTGGCTGTGTCTTGGACCGAATTCGGAAACTGCCGACCAGTGCACAGGGCTTCAGGGCTTCCTGGTTTTCCACAGCTTTGGCAGGGGAACTGGTTCTGGGTTCACCTCCCTGCTGATGGAACGTCTCTCTGTCGATTATGGCAAGAAATCCAAGCTGGAGTTCTCCATTTATCCAGCCCCCCAGGTTTCCACAGCTGTAGTTGAGCCCTACAACTCCATCCTCACCACCCACACCACCCTGGAGCACTCTGATTGTGCCTTCATGGTTGACAATGAGGCCATCTATGACATCTGTCATAGAAACCTCGATATTGAGCTCCCAACCTACACTAACCTGAATAGAGTGATAGGTCAAATTATGTCCTCCGTCACCGCTTCCCTCAGATTTGATGGAGCTCTGAACGTTGACCTGACCGAATTCCAGACCAACCTGGTGCCCTATTCCCGCATTGGCTTCCCTCTGGCCACATGTGCCCATCATCGCTGCTGAGAAAGCCTACCACGAGCAGCTTACTGTAGCAGAGATCACCAATGCGTGCTTTGAGCCAGCCAACCAGATGGGGAAATGTGACCCTCGCCACGGTAAATACATGTTGTACCGGGTGACGTGGTTCCCAAAGATGTCAGTGCCGCCATTGCCACCATCAAGACCAAGCCTACCATCCAGTTTGTGGACTGGTGCCCCACTGGCTTCAAAATTGGCACTAATTACCAGCCTCCCTTGTGGTACCTGGGGGAGACCTGGCCAGAGCACAGCGAGCTGTGTGCCTGCTGAGCAACACCACAGCTGGTGCTGAGGCCTGGGTGCGCCTGGACCACAAGTCTGGCCT
The DNA here is from genome assembly GCF_004115265.2 of Rhinolophus ferrumequinum. NCBI lineage: Eukaryota > Metazoa > Chordata > Mammalia > Chiroptera > Rhinolophidae > Rhinolophus > Rhinolophus ferrumequinum. The sequence continues at coordinate 86,368,150 of NC_046288.1, read as the reverse complement.
GATGTATGCCAAGCATGCCTTTGTTCACGGATACGTGGGGGAGGGTATGGAGGAAGGGGACTTCTCTGAGGGCTGACGTGGCTGCCCTGGCGAAGGTTTTTGAGGAGGTTGGTGTGGATTCTGTTGCAGGAGAGGGTGAGGAAGAAGGAGAGGAATACTGAAGTTAATGTCACAAAGGTGCTGCTTTCACAGGGAAGCTTATTCTGTTTTAAACATTGGAAAGCTGTGTGGTCTGATCAGTTCATTTGTATGTAGCAGTGTATACTCGCATACAATTACTGGCCTACGCTTTAAAACACGACGCTTTGTTACAGACCCAACCTGTCCATTTCTCTGATGGGTTTGAATAAAATATTCCCTGTCTTAAATGAAAAAAACAAACAAACAAACAAAAATACTGCCACCACATGATCATCTTATTAGAGGCAAGAAAAGCATATGACAAAACCCAAAGACTTTCCTAATAAAAGCACCCAAAAAATTAGGAATGGAATGGAACTTACTCAATCTGATAAAAGACATATACGAAACACTCACAGCTGACGACATACTTAAATGTGGAACGTCGGATGCTTTCATCTTAAGACCAGAAACAAGACAAGGCTGTTTGCTCTTGTCACTTCTGTTTGGCATTCTAGCCAGGGCAATTAGGCAAGAAAAATAAATAAAAGGTATCTGGATTGAAAAGGAAGAAGTAGAACCGTCTCTTGGCAGATGACACGATCTTGTTGTCTTAGTTCATTTAGGAGGCTATAACAAACTGCACCGCCTTGGTAGCTTATAAACCACAGACATTTATTGCTCATAGTTCTGCAGGCTGGGAAGCCTTAGGATTGGGGTGCCAACAGGGTCGCCTTCTGGGGGCATGCTCTTCCTGGTTCACAGCCGGCATCTTCCTGCTGTGTGCTCACATGGGGAAGGAGTAATGGGTCCTCTTTTATAGGCACTAATCTCATTCCTGGGGCTCTGTCCTCATGAGCTGAGCACCTCTCAGAGCCCCTACATCCTAATATTGTCACTTTGGGGGTAGGATTTCACCATAGGAATTTGGGGGGAGACACGTTCTGACCATAGTACTTATGTATAGAAAATCCTGACGGATCCATACATACCTTGGGGGAAGAAAGTGCTAGAGGTAATAAGTGAGTTCATCAAGGTGCAGGTCCTAGAGCACTACCCAAACTTCAGGTGTATTTCTATACACTAGCACTTCAAGTCCAAAGATGAAATTAAGAAAACAATTCTATTACAGCAGCATCAAAAAGAATAAAATAGTTGGGAGTAAATGTAACAAAAGAAGTGAAGACTTACATATGCTGAAAAACTTCAGAACACCATTGAAAGAAATTAACTTAAATAAGTGGAAAGACATCGCTTGTTCATGGATTAGAGAACTTAATATTGTTAAGATGGCAGAACCCCCCAAATTGATCCAGAGTCGTCATAAGCCCTAGCCAAATGCCAGCTCCTCTTTTTGCAGAATTAACATGCTGATCTTAGCATTCATGTGCATACTCAAAGGACCAGAATGTGAGACAGTCTGGTCCTGACGTAGGGCAGTTGTATGGATCAATCGAATAGAGTGTGGAAACAAATTCACACATTTATAGTCAAGTAACTTACAACAAAGGTGCCAGAACAACTCAGTGGGCAAAGAATAGTCTTTCAGTACATGGTGCTGGGACAACTGGATGTCCACACGCAAAAGAATGAAGCTGGACCTCTATCTCACACATTTCAGATGGGTTAAACAGTTAAATATAAGAGCCAGAACTATAAAACTCTCAGAGACAATCTCTAAAGTGTAAAGCTTAGGTGTAACTCTTCAGTGTAAATCTTCGTGACCTTGGTTTAGACAGTGGTTTCTTAGGTATGACATCAAAGGGACAGTAACAAAAGAAAAAATAACTGGGTTTCATCAAAATTAAAAATTTTGTGCTTTAAAAACTGCTATAAAGAAAGTGGAAAGACAGTTTACAGCATGGGAGGAAACAGCTGCAACCGAGCACCTGGTTTGGGTCTGGAATCCAGGGTATATAAAGAATTTTTACAATCCAGTGATAAAAAGACAACCCGATTTTTAAAAAATAGTTAAGTATGTGTATTTTTTAACACATGAAAATAAGAATATTTATGCAAAATTAATCTACCTCTCCCTCCCCACCAGTGGTCCAAAACTTGGAAAACAAGGCACTGAGTCATTTGGTAAATTTGCCCTGGCAACTACCTATTCTGAAAAGTAATTCTTGTTCCTTACTTGAAAGCCCCAGCAGGAGTCTGTTCCACCATCGTTATGCTCAGAGCACCAGGCTGGTTGTGCTGTACCTTAGCTTGCACACCTTAGCTTGCCTTAGCTCACCTCACCTCTCTGTTCGTGGAGGATTACAAGCATTGCATTTCTTTTTTGTGGGAATGAATTTTGATTCATACAAATTTCTATTAACGAGTTGCTGAAAAAAGGATCTCTACTTGGAGTTAATCATCAAACAGTTTTAATCGAATTAACCTGCAGTTCAGCTTCATAAAATTGAGAGCTTTGGAGGGGAAATACTGAAAGCTAGTTCTTAAAAATACGTATTTTTGAGACAGTTTTGGGTTTTAATGGCTTTATCTTCTGTGAAAATTTTGTCATTTCCTGTTGTCTCCTATGCCTGGAACAACGTATTTGTGGAATAAACGAATGAACAGACGTCTTTTCCGAAATGGTAAAATGAACGGACCCATCTTACCCTTGCCCTGTAGAAAGAAACTGGTCTTGGGAGTCCCGAGGGCGTGCATCAGTCTTGGCTCTTCCACTCTTTGCTGCGGCGATGGAACGTTCTGTAGCCTCCTGAGCCCATCCGCTTGCGCGGTGCTGATGTTTGATGACATAATGTGCATGTGGAACGGCCTCACTTGTATTACGTAGTTTAAGTGGCAGCTATTAATCATTATAAATGATAACAGTATTGTTGTTTTGGGGAGAAGTGTGAGCTTTGTCATTGTATATTTCTACTAACAGTTCAGCTTCTTCGATGAACTAGCCGCTCTGATTTATAGAAAACACCAAGTTTAGCCGTGGTAACTGGCTAAACCACAGTACCACAGTCAGAAATCACTCCGGAATGCACTTCTCATTTCTAATGACAAATTAAATGTACAATTGAGTGTGATCAGGGTTTGTTTTTCAATAAAGCTGAACAATAGTTTTGGGATGGGTTTTCTTTTTCCAGAATTCTCTGGATAAGGGTTAAGGGAATGGGAAACTGACACGTAGGGACGTATTAGTGAGAATATAAAATGATAGAGCCTTTCTGTAGGCCAGTTTTGTATCAACCTTTAAATATCAACATTTAAAATGTGTGTATCCTTTGAGCAAGTAGTTGTAGGAATCGTTCCTATGAAAACACATTTGTACAGAAATGTCCATGGCAGTGGTATTTGCCCTGGAGAAAACTGGCAGCTGGAATGTTTAATGGGGGCAGATCAACCCAGACTCTGGAAAACCAGGCTGTCATTAAAGAAAATACAGTAGCTCTCTTGTGTCAGCACATACTTAAAAACCTATATAAAACAAACAAACAAACTATATGGATGGCCCCAGCTTACAGCGGTTTGATATACGAGTTTTTGACTTTACAATGGTGTGACAGCAATATGCATTTAATAGAAACCGTACTTCGCGTTTTGATGTTTTCCCGGGCTGGTGACATGCAGACCGATTGATCCTCTTGGGTTGCTTTGTGATCACGAGGGCAAACCACCAATACTCTCCAGTGTGCTGTGTTGCCAGCATCTTTTGGATAGTGTGCTTTGTATTTCTGCATCCCATCATGTCTACAAATGCCCGTCTGTGTCTCCTCTTCCTGGGGAGAAGAGGAAGGCAGTTACTCTCGAGGTGCAACTCAAGATCATTGCCCAACTGTGGGCTCATGTCCGTGTCCTGAGCACGTTTAAGGTCGGCGAGGCTGAGCTGTGAGGTTCGGTAGGTCAGATGTAGTCAGTGCATTTTCGACCTATGGTATTTTCAACTTAGGATGAGTTTGCTGGGATGTAACCCCATCATAAGTTGAGGAGCATCTGTATATAATTTTTATTCCATTTATATGTGGAAAAAGTGTGTATTCCTGAAGATTTGCAGGTGTGTGTGTGTTTGCGTTTTTAATTGTAAGAAAAATATAACATGAAATTTGTCATCTTAACCATTTGTAGGTGTCCAGCTTAGTGGCACTAAATACACACTGTGTTATACATCCATCCATGCTGTCATCTCCAGAACTTCTTCATCTTGCAAAACGGAAACTCTGTGCCCATGACAACAACCCACCATCCCCACCCCAGTCCGTGGCACCCACCGTTCTTTCTGCCTCTTAATCTAAGTGCTCTGGGGACGTTATATAAGTGGAATCATACAGAATTTGTCCTTTTGTGTCTGGCTTATTTCAAGTGGCATATTATCCTCCAGGTCCATCCCTGTTGTAGCAGGTGTCAGGATTTCTTTCCTTCTTAAGGCTGAAGAATATATTCCATTGAATGGATGGACAACATTTAGTTTATCCATTCATCTGATGATGTACACTTGAGCTGCTCCCACCTTTGGCTGTTGTGAGTTGTGCTGCTGTGAACTTGGGGGTACAGTATCTCTTGGAGATCCTGTTTCCCAGTCTGTATCGATGTGCACAGGGAAAGATAGACAACACTGAACCCCGGAAAACGACACGGGGCCGAGTGAAGGTGGGGCTTTGACCTGTTATTTCATGCACTTTCTGTTTCGTTTCTTTCCAATAAGCATTAGGTGTTGTTCACAGCTGGTAAACTATAGAATCACTAACTGTTCTGTGTTTGGTTTGTGCCACATGCAGGGTTTGGTGGTTCTTTTACCAGAAGTGCCTCCACGTGTGCTGAGAGAATGTAGACTGAGGCTGAAGGAGGATGACCCTCCCAAAGAAGCCTTCGAGGCCTGCATGAGGTGAGTGGTCTGCCCAGCCTGCGGCTGTGTAGCTCAGACATTTGTAACATAACTAAAGAGCCATAATCACTGGCACTGTTTGATCTCGAATAACTTTAGTTTTACTGTTATGATTAAGGTTTAATTATAGATACATTTGAAGGAATTTTAGATTAGAAATAAAAAGAACTTGATACCTGTCTGATGATAATTGTTTAAATTATGCCAATTATTTAAATTATAACATACCTATGGGTTTATTCCTATGTCTTTTCCATAACAAATAGAGGCGATTTTGCATTTTACTTAGAGAAAGTAAATTAAAACTAGTTGGGCTTTCTTTTTTGATAACTACTAATTGTAAGCAATAGTTTTGTTATCGTTGTTGCTTCTATTGTGCATGTTACATGGTTCCCTTTCTGGTGCGCGGCCTGGGTGGGGCCCGCAGGGGCTTCTCGGCATGGCGTAGTTCTCATCCGAGGCCTTTCCAAGTCAGGACGGGGTCTTTCTCTAGGGAGAGGCAGATAAGGCGCAGCCATTACACACCCACAGGTGACACACTGGGTGGCTCCCGTTGTGGACAGCTTGGCTGGCTCCTGGCCCTCTCTGCTTGTGTCTAGTGTGAAGAGGTTCCCGTAACATGGTTTCTTAGATCGAGGCACTTGCTGAAAACTTCTTTTCTCCAGACCTTTGCCACATGGGACAGGAAAGTTCTCAGCAGAACCTTTGGCTAAATTCAGCTTCCTTAAGTACATAGGAAGAAAGAACGGTTTCTGAACTGACCTGGTCCAAAACATTAGTCCTTTGTATGTTTGTGCAAGCCGTCGGTGTCACTTGGTGACTCGTTGAGCTGATGTCTGTGGAGGCCCACCCTGGGTCAGGACCTGGATGGCCCTGAGGCTGCCGCAACAAAGCCCCACAAACCAGGCGGCATCAAACGACAGGCGGGTATGGTCTCACGGTCTGGCATCTGGAAGTCTGAAGTCAAGGTGTCAGCGGGTGATGCGGTCGCAGAACGCCAGGAGGGGGCCTTCCTGCCTCTTCCAGGTCCCTGTGGTGGCTGGTTTTCCTCAGTTGTCCTTGGCTTGTAGCTGCAGCATTTCAGTCTGCGTCTGTCGTCACATGGCCGTCTGCGTGCCTCTAGCTCTGTGTCCTCCTCCTCTTACAGGGACACTGGTCATATTGGAATGGGGCCCACCATGCTCCACATGACCTCATCTTAACCAATTCCATCTGCAGTGACCCTGTTTCCAAATCAGGTCCCATTTTCAGGTGCAGGGCTAGGCCTTCGCATCTCTTTGGGGGATGCATTTCAACCCATAATAGTTTCCTTCTATGAGTTGAGGTTATAGCAGAGAACCAACAAAAATGAAAGCCTGCTGGCTTGAGTTTATATTCTTTCATGCCTTACGAAAATATATGCCAGAGCCTTGGTGTATTTACTCCTTTTGGAAAACATTAAGCACCTACCACGTGCCTGTCGTTGATCTGGGGTCTGGGAATGAAGCGATAAGCAACAATGACTCGGCCCGTCACCCTCAGGGAACTTATGACCCAGTGGATGGCAGAGAAATCTGTATTAGTTTCCTGTCGGCTGCTGTAACAGATGGCCACAAACGTGGTCTAAAGGAACACACGTTTCTTCTCTTACAGTTCTGGAGGTCAGAAGTCTGAATGTTGTGTCATTGGCAGAAACCACGGTGTCAGCGGGACTCTGCTCCCCTTGACGCTCTAGGGGAGAATCCGTTTCCTGCCTTTCCAGCTTCCAGAGCTGCATTCTTTGGCTCAGGGCCCCTTCTTCCATCTTCAGAGCCAGGAGAGTAGCATCTTCCAACCGTCCCTGCTTCTGTCTTTATGTAGCCTTTTCTTGCTCGGTGTGTGTCCACATGTCCCTCTGCCGCGCTCTCATACGGACACTGGTGATTGTATTCAGGGCCCCTCTGAAGAATCCAGGATTGCCCCCATCTCAAGATCCTTTGTTCAGTCACACCCAGTGGGAGGAATCACTGATTGCCAGGACCGGTCCCGCTCCCGAGTGATGGGGTCTCACAGGCCTGTGCCTCTTGTCACTGGGCTGTAGTTTTCCTTGTGGCTCGGAATTCCAGTTTCTAGCAGTTGATGTCATTTAACTTACCTAGTAATTGCACCTTGTGTTTTCGTAATCTGGCCTTTCACCCCTAAGAGCATCTTTTCTCTTTTATAGTTACTGTGTGCTCCCCCATTCTAGCCTTATGATTTTTTATTGATGTATCTGTTGCTAGATTTGTGTGCCCTTTTTTTTTTAAGGAGGGCGCAGCTCACAGTGGCCCATGTGGGGATCAAACCGGCAACCTTGGTGCTACCAGCACCATGCTCTAACCAACTGAGCTAATTGGCCACCCCTGATTTGGATGCATTTTTAACTCTCTGATTAAGCAACTTTTTAAAATTCTGTCCTGTGTTGAAAATATGGGCTGATGTACATGACTGTATTGCACTAATCAGAAATTCTGCCTTCTTCTCTGTGCATGAATTTCAAGATAGGAACTTAAAGTTACCAATGTTTAAATAAGCTCTGATACTCAGGCATCTATCTGTTTTGATTAGTTCATTTGGCTGATGACTGTTCACTCTCTAGTGTCTCTTTATTAAGTGTCTCTGTTTGCCATCGACTGTGCCAGGCCTGCCTAATGGGGACTTCAGCATAATACTGTGAAGAAACGAGGAGTTTCCGTGTCTTGTGTTATCCTGCTCGTTTCTGTATTGTTACAACCTCTATTTCCCCAAAGCCTTGTGTTCTCATTTGGGTCCTGGAATCCTGGTGCTGGATGGGCAGGAGCGGTCCTTTCTTGCCACCTGTGGTTTTCCCTGCACGTCAGCACCTCCCAGGTGAGCGTGTTGAAAACCAGCATTGAACTGAGGCAGTTCTACGTGTCAGAATGTTTGCACAGTGTGTGCAGTAGGTTAGTTTCCCAGCCTGGAGCAGTGGTAAGGCGTCTGTTGTTTTCAGGTCAGGAGTACTAGGAAGTGATATTGAGAAGCACTGGTAAGCTGATGGTGGGCATTAACTTTGTGAATATATATAGACTATGAAATATAAAATTTGATAGGATAAGTTGGTATTTGTGTCGTCCTTCTCATGGAAATACTTAAATACCTTTATATGTAAAGATGATTTAACCAAGACAATGGTATCAGAATCCTTTAACTGGTTCAGAAGCGTTTGGAATTGAGCTGCCTACATGCTGACACGAGCAAGGGGCCCCCCAAGGCCCTCCTCTCCCTCCGCTAGGAGATGAGCTGGTCGAGTAGCCCCCAGAACAGTGCGTTAAGTTCTAAGATCGAATGTAGCAGCGGTTTCAAACCTTTTCTCTCAGGACCCTGGTATACTCTTAAAAATGATTGACCCAAAGAGCTTTAGTTTATGTGGGTTATGTTTTAAAAAAATAAGACACAAACATTCCACTGTCAAAGCAGTGATGTTGTCCCCCGTCTCATGACCTCTGGGAAACGCTCTGTGAGAATGAGGTTTTAAAAGACACATAAGGCCTTGCTATTACTGTAAATAGTTTCATTATTGAATATTCCCGGGAGGGTGTTGGAATCTTCAGGGATCCTCAGAACACGTTTTTCCTCCAGCATCCAGCACAGTGCTTGCGTCTACTCAGTAGATGTTTATTAACTAATGAGCTGTCCCTTAGCTACGCCCCCAAGGAGGCATTTCATTACTTCTATAATAAAATTATGAATAAATAAAACCTAAGAGGCATGGCTAATTGCATAAAATTGCTTTAAGAAATGTATAGCGTAGAATAATTTATTAGGTGCTTTCTTTTCAGTGTCAAAAAAAGATTGTGTCACATATTAACATTTTCTACCTTATTACTGTTATCATTTAGACATTCCAATTTTATTTATAAAATGTTTACATTCCCTCCTGAAATATACATCCCTGTGCACACGTGTGCAAGGGCATACACATACTTTGAATACACTTCAAACTGTTGTCTTTTTACTGGTTGATTCTTTTTAGCAAGTAATTATTTCTCTGATGTTCATATACATAAAAAGAACCTCTGACTTTGGGAGGGTTAAATTGACTGCATTTCTTTTGAATTCTTGCCTTCATATTTTCACTGATAGTATTAGAAACCATTGTGGAAAATTCGTTATTTTCCACAATGCAAAATTCATTATTTTGAATCGTGTATGGTTGACTATATTTTGAATTGTGTATGGTTGACTTTGCCATATTAGGTGCTCATTAGTGCACTAACTAACACACAATTGTTTTCATATTGTAATGCAACACAGGTATATAAATGCATAAAATCTTTTTCTAGAGTTGTCCATAGCTACTTAAGTGGAGAACCATTTGAAGAATACCAAGAAAGCCCATATTTTTCTCGATTTTTACAGTGGAAATGGCTGGAAAGGTATGTTCTAACTTAAAGTTCAATGAGAACAAGTAGTAACTTCTCATCATACATACCGAGTGATGTATACTTTTCCGTCTGTCAAAAAACTATTGGCAATCTTTTGTTGTATTTGGTATTTTTGTACAGAAATTATTAATGTGTATTATTCAGTTTATTCTCATTCAGTTGACTCTGTTCTTTTTTTTTAAAATGGCGGTCAGCCCCGTTGGTGCAGTAGTTAGGAAATAAAACATATCCTAGATTCACAGAAACATAATCCAATACAGTGTTTGCGTCTTCGTGGTCTCAGCCTCCACTCGCCTGGTGCTAACTGTGTGGCCTCAGGCAAGCAACAACCTTTATGAGCTTCAGGTCCTTGTTCATAAAATAGAGGTACTTACAATCCACTCTCGTGGACTGGAGGGTCACCTGAGAAATGTGTGAGATGCTCAGCCGTGTCAGCTGCCATCAGTAGTGTTGTTGTTATTACAATTATTATTGATTGATCAGATTTTCAGATCTAGTTCATACATGTGTTTTTGACATGTTGGGTAGTCTCCTGTGAGGTCCTTTTTTCAAAGGACAGAGCGCTGTAGATATGTAGATACGTCCTTTTCCTCAGGAGCTTTCTGACAGGCCTAAGAGGTGCGCCTCAGAGACATAAAGTGCCTCACTGTGGGTCAGCTGCACATGTGTCTTTCGTTAGTAAAGGTAACTGGACCGTTCTGCACCTGTCTTAAGAATTTTCACTCAATCTTAGCTGTTCTGTGGGCTCCTTTCTCTTAGTGCAGCTGAGAGCTGTCCACTAGAGGGAGCCACGGTCCCTGAGCGCCGGCGCCGTGGGCCTGGCTCTCCCCTTGACCTGTGTGGGTCCATGAATAAGGCTAGGACAAAAGCTAGGCTTTTCTGTTTTAAAGTAACAATGTGATGTGAGACCTGAAACTTTTCTTTTTTTAATTAGGCAACCAGTAACAAAGAAAACATTCAGACACTACAGAGTTCTAGGAAAAGGCGGATTTGGAGAGGTAAGTGCTGTGGGGCCACTCCTGAGCAGTACCTGTAGAGCCGTAGGCAGCGAGGTAATTGAAAGACGTCTTCCCAGCACGTTCGTTTCCTTACTGTGTGTTTGGGGAATCGTTTTAGCCAACCAGGAGAATTAGCATTGAACTGGGAGCAAAAGGTACTTTGCTACAAGCTTTCAAAACATTAGGAGATCTAGAAAAAAAATTCACATCTTTGTGATTTTACCTTTGACTGCATATTTCTTAAAGAACGTTTTCACCTATTTAATGTTCAAGCTTAGTCAGTTTGTCCTGATAGAAAAGATTATTCTGTTTTTATACTGTGGAATTTCTGTTACTGTATTTCCATGATTTACAACTAGTCTTCAAGTTCGTGTAGTACAGAGTACCTTATTAAATATGCTTATTTAGCTCAGCTCATTTTGGACAAATATGGCCCTCACACCTACCTCCAAAGGTGTTAGGAAATCTATTAAATTTGGGAAAATCCTGAGGAAACTACTGGCAAATTCATGAGAGATGGCCTTTAAATATGACGCCCTCCTAGATAAAGACCCCTGTGGTAGGTGGACAGACTCTCGCGCTTCTGTTTCGGCGATTTAAAGGGATATTAACTGCCTCGGGAATTATCTAGAGTGGTCATAGACAGCTCCAGCAGTAGTGAGTACCCAGAGATGGAGAACCAGAGGGGAACTGAAACTGGATGTGTGGTCACAAGAAGTGACCCTGCCTGCGTGTGTTTGTACCACACATGCTCCCCAATTCCAAGTGAAGGCTCACCCTTCCCATGAGCTGGAGTGCTGACCCAAGAGGTAACACACTACGGGAGATCTGCCGTATGGGTGCTGTTTGGCGGGCTAAGAAATCGGTCCCCGTGGCCATGGCTTGAGGACAGGGAGCATGTTGTGCCCCAGGCATGCTCTGGGGACCTTTAGAATGTTTGGCGTAACCCAGCCAAGTACTCACTGTGACCCTTTCTATGTGTGTGGAAATTTTCATTATCTAAATTTAAATAATATATAAATATTACTTTAAGTAGAGTAAATGTATGAAAGTCTACGAATGCTATGAAATATGTTTCCTTATATTCTTGAACTTTAAAAAAAAAATCATGACTCTAGTTTCCAAAAGTTTGTTCTTGTCTTTTTCCAAAAAGGAAAAAGACATGGGGAGATATATTTAGATTAAACAGATGCACCATGGTCAGTATGAACAAGTTCCATTTGTCCACTGTCTCAGAGTTTATTAAGCACAGTGCAGTCTCTGGATCGTCCCAGCTCCTTTCATAGCTGAGAAAGCTAGGGGAAGAAAGAGCTGCCTCAGAAACTCCGAAGTGTCCGCGATTGGAGTGGCCTTGGCTTGTCCGAGTCTGCTGCTCTTTCCCAGAGGGGTTGTTGTGAAGGACACCGTTTTCTCCATGTAGCCTAAGAAGTGTTAGGTATATGTAAACCTTTTTTTTTCTTTTTTAAAACTAGGTTTGTGCCTGTCAAGTGAGAGCTACAGGGAAAATGTATGCCTGTAAAAAGCTAGAAAAAAAGAGAATAAAGAAGAGGAAAAGTGAAGCTATGGCTCTAAATGAGAAAAGACTCCTAGAAAAAGTGCACAGTAGATTTGTAGTAAGTATGTCCCTGTTTGTTCTCCCTGTGGTGGCTTCACGAGTAGCAATTTGCTCAGCCGACGGCTGCCACGCTCCCCTTCAGGCCAGCTATGGGCGGTGCGTGCCACCTTTCAGGGATATGTGCCAGGCACAGCTTTGTTTCAGTAACCGCCCTCTTTTTTTCTTGGTTTTTACTGGACACAAACAAAACAGCGGCGATCTTGCCTGAACCTGTGATTTCTGACAAACCCTTTGCGTTCTACCACACCCACACGCGTGGCGTTGCTGCCAGGTGCCCTTTGCCCTCGTTGGTGGCAGCCAGAGCTTCTCCTCAGTTCGCTGTCAGCCTCCAGCTGAGCACTCTGGCTGGTGGGGACCCTCTGACCACCAGCTGAAGACGCTTCTCTAGCCTGCAGTCTGTTTCCGTCTTCGTCCTCTTTCTGACTTGGCCCTCAGTTAGCATAGCCCAATCGAATGAAGCCTCAGATCCCACCTTGACTGTTGCGGGTAAAGATGGATGGTCTGGGGTCTGGGATGAGTTCAAGACCCGTTCTAGGCCGTAGGCCTTGCGTTAACATGTGCTTTTCACCTCCAAACCCAGCTTCTCGCCAGCTAACTACACATTTCCTGTAGCATCTACTGCAGTATGAAGGTCTAGGTGAAGGTAGAGAGTGAAAGATAGTATGTAGGATGATTTGTCATGTTCGATAACTTCTGCCAAGTCATTTATTTCTCAGTTCTGAGGCCAGCTGCTTTGTGCTGGGGGACAGACGTTCCCCAAGAGTGGACAGCCATCATCTACATTGAATAGCGATAGTTTATGTGTGTAGTATGTCAGGCTGACGTGTGCTACCTGGACATCTTTGATAAAATGGGCTCATCTTGGAGTTGCTTTACACATATTTGTGTAACTACCTTGAAACACAGAAATCCACAATCTAGCTTTGTGAAAGGGACGTAAATAGTAATAGCTTATTTAAATGAAATGTTTGGGTTTCTATATTCTTGGCTGCTGCCAAGGAACCTAGAAGTACTTTCCTTCCCCTTCATTCTGTTTTCTTCTCCTGCTTACGATTGGTCAGCGGGTCCTGACCTGTACCTGGGTCATGCTCATCCGCTCCTCTTCCCACTGCTGGCCTGACCCACAGCATGGTTGTGTGTAGATGGTCCAAGTTGCTAAACACACGCCAGCCACAGACAAATAGAAAAGGAGAATTTTTAATTGATATCAGTTATGATAACATCTAGAAACATTACAGTTGAGGCGAAAATCAACTGTTGAATGAAAATGTTTAAGACTTCTACACTGAGAAGTGGAAACACAGTAAGATGTGACAAACCTAAGCAAATAGAGGGAACCATGTTATGGGTTGGAAGACAGGGCTGTGAGCATGTCAGCTCTTCCGCAAAGTGATGTGTAGACTAAATGAATTAAGTGCAGTCCAAACTCCCAGCGGGGTGTGTGTGTGTATGTGTACAAATCAGTAGGAAAGTAGACACAAAAGTTGAACAGGCACTTACTTGGTAAAAGAGGTTCCCGATGGATAATAAGTGTGTGAAAAGTTGGTGAAGGGTCCCCCGTGTTTGCGTGTAGGAGGAGTGCACATGCGGACCCAGGAGAAGACGCTTAGCCTGATGGTATTGACTGACAGCAGGTAGGGGGGCGGGGAGGGCTGCCACTGGCGGGAGCGCTCCACTCGCTATGCGGTGTCCGGGGAGCGCGGAGTACCCACGCCTGGTGATGATGACGGTGATGAGAGCGTGGCTCTGAGGAGTCATGGTCCCAAGTGTCTGTGAAGTGTTGCCACCTGCCCGCTTAGGCGTCGTCAGTCTGTCCGTCAGTAGAGCTGCCGTGAGAGCCTCCACAGGCACAGGTCCCAGAGCCCGTGGCGCGGGGCACCGGGTCCTGAGGCAGGTGCAGGGTGTCCGGTGTGCGTCCCGTCACAAGCCCGCCGGCGAGTGAGCGAGCGAGCAACGGGGCCGTGTCTTGTCTGTGTCCTCTAGGTGAGTCTGTGCTACACCTACGAGACCAGGGACGCCCTGTGCCTGGTACTGACCATCATGAACGGAGGCGACCTGAAGTTCCACATCCACAGCCTGGGCAGCCCCGGCCTGGACGAGCGCAGAGCTGTATTCTATGCTGCCGAGCTGTGCTGCGGCCTGGAGGATTTGCAGAGGGAGCGCATTGTGTACAGGTAAGAGCCGTGTCTCCTGGGCCCGGAGAGGCTGGCTGGGGGCCCGGGCTGCCCGCTCGCTCAGTGCCGGCGCTGTGGCCGGTCGGATGGGCCTTGCTTTTCCTCTCAGTCCTTTTCCCTCTCTAATAAGTAGTTTTGTTCGTTAAGTGGAGCACATATGGGCAGTGCTACTCACGTAAGCTTGAGGACCCATCGGAGATTTTTAGACATTTCGCCTCCAAGGACAGCATAACAATTAAATGTCTGAACATTTTATTTTAATATTTTTGCATCTTAAATGTAGTGAAGAAAGTTAATTTCATAGTTAGAACTAGTTCAGTGTGATCGGAGTATTAAGTTGGAATGGAAGCGGCCCCCACTGCGCTCTGGGTGCCGGCTCCTGGGGCCCCGTTCTCTTCATTCACCTCGTGCTCACCTACCGCTGCCCGCAGGCCACTTCCTCCAGACGTCGCCAGCCGTGCCCTTTGTCCTGAAATGCCCAGGGGGCTGTGTGTCCCTTGCCCTCATCCTCCCCATCCAGTGGGCCACCAAATCGCTCCAGAATATTTCCCTCTTTATCTCTAGGGTCGCTGGCTTAGTTCATGTCTTTCGCAGGCCGACCTATAGGACCTGGTCTCCCTATCGCCAGTCTTGCCTACTCCCTCCTCCGTGAGACTGACAGCAGTGGCTTTCTGTAGTGCAGGTCTGATGCTGTCACGTCGTCCCCAGTGTGGGGCCCTGTGTAATGCCATGCCCCCCTGACCTCCAGCCCGTGTCCTGCCACTCTCCAGGTGGGCACCCTCTCTTCTTGTCATGTGCGTGTATTTGTGGCTCCCAGTACCTCTGGCGCCCTCATCCCTTTACCCCTTTGCACATGCGGTTCCTCAGTTGATGCCTTTCCTCGCTGCCCCTCTTCCTTCCCTCTGAAACGCTCCTCCTCATTGTCCCCGAGTGGGCATGGCAATGCCCCGCCCTGACGGCACGGAGGCGTGCTGCCCCTCGGCACTCGCACAGCGCTCGTGTTGTCCCACCCTAGGGCTGGTCACGCCGGCCTGGGAGCTTCTCAGGAGGCCGTTAGCTCATCCATCCCTATTCTGATGACCTCCGACTTCTCTTTGTCTCACGTGGCCCACAGCCTTGTTACGAGTCTCTTGAGGTCCAGGTTCCAGGCTTCACCATGGGGCTGACATGGCCCCACTTTGAGTTGAGCAAGGGGTGCATTCTGTCCTGGGAACGATTCCTCTAGCACAGGGGTGTCCAAACTGTGGCCCGCGGGCCAACTGCGGCCCGCAATCCATTTTTAATTGGCCCGCAGCAAATTCCAAAAATATATTTAGTTTACTTAAATAAACCAGGTGAGGCAATACGTACTTCACCTCGAGTGAGTGGCCCGGCTGTTTGTGTATTTTACCGCAGATGGCCCTTGGTGAAAAAAGTTTGGACACCCCTGCTCTAGAGACAGAGGTGGTTGTCTGAATGGAGAATGCTTTGTCACCACATTTACAGGGAGAGACGGGTGACACTGACATGTGGGACAAACCTGTGAGAGCTTTGATTCCTGTTTCCGTCCTGGAGGAAATGACAGCTTCTTACAGTGAAGCACAGTTAAGCCCCCTCTGGTTGCTCCTGGTGTTCCGGTGTATGACTGGATCGGTGGGAAGAGTCTTATTTGCCCGTCCTTTCACGGCGGGCTCCCACTCGCCCTGCGGCTGAGCAGCTAAAGGTTTGGGTCGGCCTGCACGCAGTGGGGGCTGGACCACGTCTGCCCCGTCCCTCCCATGTCCACAACACCTGCCACCAGGAGGCACCCACTAGGTGTTTGCTGAATGGGTCACCCATGGCTTTCAGCCTCGAAAGGTGCATCTCCTTTACTCTAAGGACCTGTTAAAGCACCACTCGCATTTTTCAAAGGAAAAGTTTTGTGTCCTCTTTCTTGTTTTCAGAGATTGCCACTTAAGTTTTATCAGACCAGGTGCCAGAAAGATAATCTTCCTTTTTGTAGAGAGATGATACAAATAAAAATGCTTTACTGTTTCAGCAGTTCAAGGTCAGAGGGAGGAGGCATTCAGGAGGGGCTTTAAGCAGTCCTTAGGGGACGGATGTCACCAGGTGGAACTGAGAGCCCTGGGGCTGCCCCCCCCCCCACTCCCCACATGGAGCTGCCTCCAGAGTGCCTGCAGAGTGGAGCTGGCCACCCGGTGCTATGCGGTCAGGAGTCTAGCAAAGGGGTATCTGCATTCCAAGAGCAGTTAAACATCATGGGCTCCCAGAATTCCTTCCAGGATTAGTGCTTTAAATTGGGCCCAGGCCTGGTCACGGAAGGCTTCCTGGAGGAGCTGGAACTTTGGTTGCAGCTTGGAAAGATGGCTAAGATCTGAGCAGAGGGAGAGGTGGTTCTTCCTGGGGAGCTATGCATTGTGTTGTACCCTGGGGCAGGGAGCAAGGAGCAGAAGGAAGGAGCAAGCACGAGTTGGCTTTCTGTTGCCAGCCAGGCCCCATGCCTTTTTGCATGTTATTTGGAGAACAGGTTAAGAAGTTAGTAGAGCCATCGCAGCCTAGGGTCCTCTGCAGTCCTGTGCTGTTTGTTCAGGTAACTGCCTGACACAACATGGCGACAGATCACAAAGGAGACTCAGGAGCACTCCTGGGCCGGGCGGCTGCCCAAGCAGCACTTAAGGCAGCGGACAGCGGGAGGCCCAGGAAGCGGGCTCTCACCCAATGGGGACGTGCATGCTGTCAGTGCCACAGGCTGTGGTTTTAGGTTCTGGTAGGTTGTCATTCCCTTAGGTACCTACCTCTACCTATAACTGGCTTTGTCTGAAATACTCAGTGACAAAAAGCAAGTGAATGAAGTAAAGTGTATGTGTGGGGAGAGAATCTTGAGGGAAGAAAAGTATCATACTTTTCAGTGTAAAACCACCACTTATTCAGGAAGTTCAACCTTTTTCAATGAAAACAAAACAACAGTAATAAAACATGCACACGTGTGTGTGTGTACGTACGCACGCATGCAGATGCGTGCACATTTAAAGGCCAGCCAAGTGCTTTCACTCTGAAACTCCTACATGACATTTCAATTGCCTGTTCATTATGCAAAAGTCCAAAAGGAAACTGTTGCCTTTGGGGTTTTGAATGTCTTTTAAAAATTAACTTAGGAACATAGTCTCTGTAAAATCAGATGAACCTAAGTGCTCTTAGCTGGGATCAGGCGCCATGAGTCCTCCAACTCCACTGTCCTGCATCCTGACACCCGGGAATAACCAGTTCCTTGTAAGTGGCACTTGGGTTTCTGCACGGTATTTTCTTTTCATGTAAAAGCTTTCCCCAGACCAACCTGCAGCCTCAGGGAGGTCCTGGCTTGCTAGGAAATCAACATTCTTCCCTGTCTGCAGCCTCTCTGGGGATGCTGTATTTTGCTTTCTATTGTTTTGATAGTGTAATTTCTTCTAAATTACCAGAGTTATTTTTTATAACAACGTACAATATGTATGCACGTGGATGTGGCTAAAAACTATGAAAATTTTAAAGATTTGGCTTTTAAAAATGTTTTCAGTTTTACCGCTACGGAAAACAGTAGGGCGTTTCCTCAAAAAATTAAAAATAGAGCTACCATGCGACTCAGCAGTCTACTTTTGGGTGTACGTCTAAGGGAAATACGCACAGGATGTTGAAGAGATGTCTGCACCCCCACATTCACTGCAGCATGATTCACAAGAGCAAGACATGGAATAACCTAAGTGTCTGTCGGCGGATGACTGGATAAAGAAGAGGGGAGTGTACATTTGCACACACAGTCTTGGCTATTGCTCAGCCATGAGAATGAAGGCTGTCTTGCCATTTGCAACAGCATGGATGGACCTCGAGAGCATCAGACACAGAAAGGCAAATACTATGTGATATCACTTATATGTGGGATCTAAAAAAATGTCAAACTCATAGAAACAGCGTACAGAAGTGAGTACCAGGGGCTAGGGGGTGGAGGAAATGGGGAAAGGTTGGCCAAAGGGTACAAACTTTCAGCTGTAAGATGAATAAGGTCTGAGGATCTCAGGTATAACATGCTGACTGTGGCTGATATAATTGAAATTGACTATAGTCTTATAATTGAAATTTGCCAAGAGTAGAACTTAAGTGTTCTCACCAAAAAAATAACATAAATAGGTAATGGATATGTTCATTAACTAGATAGAGGAAATCTTTTCACAATTAAAAAAATAGTTTTTAATTTCATTGCATTTTCTAGCAATTTCAGAAACAATAGAAAAATATAAAACAGATAATAAATGGGGGAGGGGCTGACAATGCCCATGGTGGCCTTGACCCAGTGACCCCTGTCTGTCATGTTCCCAAAGGTCAGCTTCCAAACTGTGCCAGTAGCCACGTGTGTCGTCTTCTATCATGTACCTTTAAAGAGGAGCTCACACTGGGCAAGTGGGACCCCAGTTTTCTGTCTCTATAGATGTACTTTTTTTGCACATTACACATAAATGGGATCATGTGGTATGTGGCCTTTTGCATCTGGCTTTTGTCCACTAGCATAATGTTTTTGAGGTTCATCCATGTTTTAGCATTTACCAGCACCTCCCTCTTTTTATGGTGGAGTGATAGTCCATTGTCTGGATGGACCACGTTTTGTTTACCCATTTGCCAGTTGATGGACATTTTCAATTGTTTCCACTTTTTGGCTCACTCTTTATTGGTAAATTTTAAATGTAAGAGGGGAATTTAAAGCGTAGGAAGAGAAAAAGCAAGTGACCCCACAAGTCAACCAAGATCTCTAAAACGAAGGGGTGATGGGGTGGCCTGGCTCTCTATCTGTTCTTTGGCTGGCAGTGTGTTTGCGTTTAGTGGGTTTTTAAGATGTAAAATTACGGAAAGTCTGAGCTCCCGCCTCCCGCTCTCCTGGAAGAGGAAGGATGCAGTCTGCTGCTTCAGGAGGAGCAGGCGTGTTCTGGGTAATGTCTGTGGCTCAAGTCTTCTGCAAACAGCATGTCCCTGGAGGCTGCTGAGCTGCTGAGGTCACGAATCCACCGTGACCGGATGCCCACGTGTGGTTAGACACGGCAACCTCTGCACCGAGGAGCACACTGCACTGTGCGTGCCCCTGGCTTTGTTCCCATGTGTCACTGCGTTGAAAGAAAACCGCCCACTATGACATGAATCACAAAAATGCTGCTAGCTGTGCTGAAAATAGTTGCTAATATTTATTTATAGAACACGTGTCATTTCTGAGCACTTGGCATATGTTGTCATTTCATCCTCCCGTGGTCTGTGAGATACCACATCTATTTACATATGAGACACTGTCTCCTGTCACCTCCCTGGTGTGTGAATGATGGGCCAGCCAGGTCTTGCAATCTGTCTTTCATGCCTCGCTCTTTTTCCAAGGGGGCGGAACCTGAACCTTTCCTTGGCAACTTTGTCGGATTATTACATTTCCCAAGAAACTTGACTCTTTTTTAATTAAACAAGTTGTGAATCATGAAATTTCCACCCGTCTGGAATGCTATAGTTGGGAAATGGATGTTTAGCTGTGCCTTGGATCTCTCTGTAATGAATGAATTGTGGATCGAAAAGCAAATGGCACCTTCCCCACTGTATGAAGGAGAGGGGGTTGGTGTGCAGGAGAATATGGTGAGGGGACGCTCAGACTTCTAATTCCTTCAGTAGTGAACTGGGTCATACAGGCCATTGGACAGTATAGATTATCGTTCTCTCATGAGATTTAGCAGTAGCGGCAAGATTTATTCATTCATCCAGAAATCTGTATTGAACCCCAGATGTGTACATGCTGCGTGCTAGAACACTTTAGGGGACACATCCAGTTTTGAGGTCACTGTCCTCGGGAAGCTTGCACCCGAGGGTAGAAGAGCAATGTGCAAGTGGGCACGGAAGTGAGGTATAATTACCATTTACGAGAAGTGCTTCAAAGGATAATCGCTGTTTTCCATTCTTTTGAAACATGGAAGTTTATGTAAAGTAGGAACGACAGATTTCAGTGTTTCTAAGAAGTATTAATCTGTATATGACCCACATTCTTCTAGATTAGAAGTTTATGGTTCTCTAAAAACCGTAGTACCTAACAAAGCCATTTCCTGGTCGCTCTCTTGGGCAAGTCAGCCTTTCTGGACGGGCCCTGATTGACTGGGACCTCAGAGTCCTGCCCTGAGTCTAGTGAGAATATGTTCTTGAAGAATGTTTAAGGGGACACTTGGGGGTGAAGCAAAGTGACTTTTGCCTTTATTCCCTGGGCCTGCCCTTCCCCCTGTGTTGGGGGCTGTAGCTGGTATATTAAATTAAGAATCTGCAGATTATGACCTGGGAACGAGGCCCACGGGGGTGGGCAGGTGCTCTCAGCATCTGAGCTCCCACTTTGGGGATGAGAACACCTGGGCCATTTTGATGGAAGGTGCAGTTTTAGTACACAACACAAAGGAAGTAAAGTCACAAGATTTATTACTAACAGATCCTAGAAGGGGCGGAGTGGGGGGGCTGTTGAGCCAGGAGAAGGATGGACTGCCGTCTGTTCCAGGTGAGCAGAGACTGGAAGCACCTGTGGCTTACAGATGGTGGGGGCGGAGGTCACGGCTTTTCTCTGCTCAGCTCTAAGCGGTCACTGTGAAAGGTGCTCTGGGCAGAGTGAAGCAGGGCCTGGGAACGGAAATCCCGCGTGCAGGTCCTTGTCTGATGTCCAGACTCTGAACAGCAGGTTTGCCTGTCAAGGTTTGGGCAAAACTCAGAGGAGCAATTTTCTCGTCCCACCCCCTCCAGGAACATGCTCTGGGGGCTTTTGATTGGAGTGGAGCTGCTTTTCCAGACCATGTTCTCTATATTTCAGCCGTATCAGTTCCAGTTCAGCCCCAGCTGTGGAAACCTTAGCTGTGGCCATGCTGGCCCATGCTTTTCTCTGCCCCCGTCCTGCCTCACTCCCCAGTACAGGACCCCGTGGGCAGCACAGGGCATCAGAGAAGAGCAGGGCACTGGGACAGGCGTGGGCAGGGACACAGGAGGAGCAAGTGGGCCGTGAGCTGGGGCCAGGCAGCGAGTGCTTCGAGGCTCAGGCTCCAGAAATCATCTTCAGTTTGCCATCTTGTGACAGTTCCTGACCCGGGAGCAGGTTGGGAAATGGGATCTAGGTGGGAAAGTAGGTTTTTATCAGGAGAAGAGGCACGAAGCCAGCAAAACGAGCTTCCGGCAGACCAGGAGATGACTTACAACAGTGGGGGCACCACACGTCACATCCATGTTACACCAGGTCAGCAGGACAATATGGGGCGCGGGCTTGTCCTGGGTAAGGAGGCACCCGGACTCGCTTTTGTCCCCAGCTTCCGTCAGACCGTCGTGTTTGTGTTGCTGGCCTAAGATTCAGTCAGTTCTTCTCAGACCAGAAGCAGTTGAGAAGGTCATCCAGTGAACCCCTTCACCTGACAGTTGGGGAAACCTGGCCTGACAGTGATGAGGCCGTGTCCAGTGCCCTCCACACAGCAGGCACCCTGTGCCCAGCCTGGGACATGGTACCAGAGAACCATTACTTTGATGAAAGCCTGGAGAAGTTGTTTCTGAGGGGAGGTTCAAGAAACGTCACCACTTGGTAGCCCGAAGCTGTGACCCTTGGGTGCTGATACACACATGGTACGTGGGGTGGGAGTGGGGGCAGGAGCAAGTGCGACTTTGGGATGTGTCTGCTTGTCACTCAGCCTCCGCGTGGCCCCTTTGGTGCTCTGTGGAGATTTTGTGACAGTTGCAGCACAAGTCCTAGCCTAGTGAGCATTCGGTAGGTTAGCTGATGGGTATTATCACTCCTCTTGGTGTTTTGTGAGCTGTATACAGTGCGTCCCTTCAGAGCCAGCTCACGGCAGTGCACTGTGCCAGCTGGGTGTAGCGCTGGAGGGACAGCTCCGTGACCTGGTGACTTGAGGGCGAAGACCAGGTGCAATTCAGGCTCGAGTCAGCAGGGGTCCGGTGGGCCCACGATTTACATTCTCCTCCGCAGTGGTCCCGGCCCGCACTTAGACAGTGAGGGTTGGGGTTTTTGTTTAATACAGAAAGAAAAAAGGAGAAACAAAAACCCTCATCATGCCACCCCAAGATGTAGGAGCATGTGCACGTGGCCAGAAAATGCAACCCAGAAGCCGCCGTTCCCACCCTTCCGCTACCGTCCGTCTCCCCACGGAGGCCAGTGACAGCACGTGGGTGTCTCCACTCATGTAGTCACATCTCCGTGAGCTTCTAGTGGCAGGGTGACCTCTCCCTTCCTGGGGGTCTGCTTTCTGACCGAGGAGGCTCTGCACTGACGGCCTGGGGGTGTGCTGCGGGCTCTTGTTCTGGGGCTTTTCTGACCCATCCTCCTTCTGCCTTCCCCTGGTTGCAGGGGTGTCGGCGCTCGGCTGGCTTCAGCTCCCTCCTCTGTGGGTTCTGGTGATGTGACCACAGGTTGGGCGGATGCTCAGGGAGATGGGACTGTACTTAAAATCAGAGTGAAACATAAATCCTTTGAAAAACAATTTTTAAGGGAAAAAACAAAGTAACTTGAGATACTACACTTCAGATCGTTTAGTCCCAGTGATTTACCCTCATTGGCAGTTTGTGGCATCCCTGTGCCTTCACAATGGACTGCAATACAGTCTCTGCTGCTGGCCTCACTCACGCCCTGCGTGGCTGGAGGTGCCGTGGGTGTCGGTCACGCCATTCTACAGGGGAGACAGTAAGGGGAGACAGATTAAGGTCACACAGCTGATGAGGGGCGGAGCCAGGGTTTGAATCCATGTCTGTCTGGCCCCCAAACTGAGTTCTTCTAACGTGGGGACTGTTCGGTTGTCATTTTGCAAAGGATGCTAATGGCAAGAGAATTTGGAGACTTGTTCCTGACACTGGGCTGCACGTCTCATCACTGAAATGCCTTCGGGGAAGTGGGTAGTGTGCTGGAAGGCCCGCTGTGCACTGTCATCAGGCGCACCCCTCAGGTTGACTCCTGTCTCTCCACCTGACCACAGCCGTGGGACAACACGAAAGGCCCCTGACTTGATCCACAGACATGGCTTTATCTGCCATCTGGCCACTGCTCCCAGCATAGAGACGCCTGTGCTTATTTCTGCTGAGTGCTGAGGGATCGCAGACTCGACTTCTGAATAATGGAGCATTTTGTTGTTGTTTCTTCTTTTGTAGAGACTTAAAGCCTGAGAATATTCTCCTCGATGATCATGGTAAGTGAGTGAACTTTCACATTTAAAGTGCTGACTTTGTTGACACTGACCTGGATACAGTAAGTTGCTGTGGACTTAGCCAGTTAATGCAGAATAGAAACAATGGCAAACAGAGAAACTGGTAGGTGCTCCTTCAGAAGTGTAATGTAGGCCATTGTCATTCCCGGTGTTTAGACGGGAAGCACAGGTGGTCACAATTTCTGGTTAATAGTTGAGTTTTAGAAGCATGTCAAAGGAAAGTCAAAGGAAGAACATTTTCTCTCTCCTCTTTCTTGCTGTGGACCCACATCTCGCTTTATGCCTTAGGCATGTGTTTCCCTGCCCTTGTAAACATGGGTGCGCCGCTCTTGATGCTGCTGTCCTCTACAGAGCACATGTCATGGGCCGGGAGCGCAGGTGGCCCCGTGGGCTCCTACACTGGCCGTGGGGACCCTGTGCTAGTGGATGGGAGTGGCCCCTTGGGAGCTGGGTGACACCTGCATCAGGGAACGCGAGACTTGTTGCCAGGCCTGCCAGGCCTCTGGCTGGTGTATTACAAGTACGCAAATGAGTCCTGTTGGGAGGGGACTTTCTTTGGGTGAGTTTTGGGGCTGTCTGGGAAATCTAGTGGAGAGCATGATACAAGGCCAGCAGCACCCCGACAAGGGAGAGCGCAGGGCTGAGGCCAGAATCCTGAAGGCCGGCCACCGTGCGGCAGTTTCAAGCACAGACTCCTTTTGTTTTTCCGCCACGTGCTTTCCGCCTACTGTCGAGTTTACGCGTGAAACTCAAGGAAACTGTGAGGAAGCTCATGGATTCTCATTCTGTGGAAGGTGATACCAAGATTTGGAAGTGTCTTGCCAAGGTCATGTCCATGGCTTCTGGCTCCTAGCCTGTGGTTCATTTTTTTTTCTTCTTCTTTTTACCGCATCCCCTGTGATTGTTCATTCTTTGTGCTCTGCTGCTGCCCAGAGCAGGGGTTAAAACGGCTTAACAAAGGGAGGACGTACTCTGTGGAAATGGGGAGTAATGTCCAACATATCCTGATAAATAGAAAAAAGTAAGATACAGAACAGTGTATAGTCTGCTACCTTTTGTGTAAAAAAAAGGGGAAATGACGTATATTTGTATTGGCTTATCTACATGTAAAGAAACATAAAGGGAGAGTCATAAGAAACTAATAAGAGTGAAAAGAGCATGGGGGAGCAGACTTTCCACTGATGCTGATACCTTTTCATGTATTCTTTGTATATTATTTAATTTCTGCAAAAAAACCCGAACAAACCACAAGTTGGGATTCGGATTGGAACCGTGTTGAATCTATAGAAAACCTGTGGACAACTGACATCTTAACGACATCGAATGAGTCAGTTTATGAATGTAGCATATAGTTTTTGTGTATCTGGGCTCCTTTGATTTCTTTCGGTATTGCATCACAATCTTGTTCACTGTAGTCCCATTTGAGTGTGCTACTTGTTCAAAAGTGTTTTGTTTGTCCATTTTGTAAGTGGACGTGAGGAAACTCCTTGTAGATATTTGTAGCTCTTTCTCTGCATGGGCCCCTCCTCTCCAGAACTTTACCCCGTAACTTTGAGCTGACCTGTCTTTCCCAGGCTCTAGTCTCTTGTGTTCTTAACATAGCGAGACCGCCTGCTCTACTAGGTTCCCCTTCCTGTGCCATGTCTGACAATCGCTCCAGGTACAATGCCAGGATGGGACAGGATGGGCCAGGAAGACCGCAGGGCCCCGCTCTCAGGAGTCACTGCCTCGGCTGCCGTGGACCCAATGGCAGTGTATTTTGACCATATTTAAATTAGTTGTGGTGGGAGGGCAAGTTTTGTATCAGTTATGTCTTCTTAGTTGGAAGTTCCAGGATATTCTTAATTTTAGTACATTCCAGTGTATGAATTAGTTCCCATTTTGTTTAGTGCCTTTTGTGTTTTGCTTAAGAAACCTTTGCCTACTCCCATACTGCAAAATGTTCCTGAATTTTCTTTCAAAAACATTATTGTTTTATCTTTCCTTTTTACTTCTATAATCCATCTGGAATTGCCTGTTCTCTATGGTGTAAAGTAGAGGTTAAGATACATTTTTTTTAAACAGGTAATCAGTTGACCCATCTCCCTTCATTGAAATGATCGTCTAGTCCCCGTTTCTCTGGAGTGCCACATTTGTCATAAATCAGGTGTCTTTATATGTGTGGATCTGATTCTGGGCTCTATTCTGTTTCTGTCATTATCTTTAGGCTCTTCTGGTTGTGGTCAGTAGCAGCATAGGTCCCCACGACCTTCTCTGTCCTGCCCCAAAGCAGGAGCCCAGCAGCATTCTGGGTATTTACTGTGTTACTGTCCTTTACGCACCATGGACCCGTTCACCTTCCAGTTAAGAATAGGAAAAAAAACGACAAAACCTTGCTTTTCTTGATTTCAGGAGACTTTTACTCTTTCCTTCCTATCTTCCTACCCTTTTAATTTAAAAAAAGTAATCCTAGCTCTACTTTAGTTTTTTAAAAAATGCAACTGATTTTAGGTTCTAACTGTCATGTAATTAAGACTTCTAAGAACTAATTGCCACCAATAAGCCCTAGAACATACAGCGTCGTGATTCTCTGTGTCAGTCCCTCTTCATTTCCCTTCTAGACAACTCGTTAGGTTTGCTTTTGTCTGTAAAGCAGAACTTGACTATTGTGGTGAAATTAGGTAAGAAAAGCTGAATATCACCTGTTCCAGGTTGTGAGATGCATGCACCCTTCGACCATCCTCAATGTGGCAACACTCATTTTTACAAACTTATAAATTAAGGGGGACTTGACTTTTGAAATTCAGCTGGTGGTTGAGGTAACAAAGAAAACTGTATCATGCTTATATTTTCTATAGAAGAGGCCTAAGTTTTATGAAATAGATATATTTTTAAAAAGTGGGATAGTACGTTTTTGTAAAAACCAGTAGCATTTTATTATTGACAATGATGTAAAGGAAATCCCATACTTCATATTCTTCTATCTTGCCTATCTATCTGTCTATCTATCTATCTATCCATCCATCCTAAGGATACTATTGTTTTTTTTTAACTTATTGGGGTGACAATTGTTAGTAAAATTACATAGCTTTCAGGTGTACAATTCTGTATTACATCATCTATAAATCCCATTGTGTGTTCACCACCCGGAGTCAGTTCTCCTTCCATCACCATGTATTTGATCCCCCTTACCCTAGGATACTATTTTTTTAACATAAAGACAATACTATTATTATACCCAAAAGTATTTAATGATTCCTTAATATCACCTAGTATCCCATAGGCTTTAAATCTTAATTATGTCATACATGTTTTTGTAGTTGTGTATTTGCTTTTCAGTGAACTCCACATTCCATTTGGTTGATATCTTTCTTGTTGAGTCTTTTTTAACTTTCATAGGTTCCTCTTCCTTGCTTCTTTTTGTTATTTGTTTGTGAAACCAAGTATTACCGGCAGAATTGTGTTCCCCCCCAAATTCACATGTTGAAGCCTTAACTCCCGGCCCCAGAATGTGCCTGTGTTTGGAGACTGGATCTTTAAAGAGGTGAATGTGGTGAAACGAGGTCACTGGGGTGGGTCCTGTTCAATCTGACTGGTTCCTTGTAAGAGACGAGGACACAGACATGCAGAGGGACGACCACATGAGGACACAGGGAGAGGGCTGTCACCTACGGATGTGCCAAGGAGAGGCCAACCCTTCCAACACCTTGATCTTGGACTTCCGCCTCCAGGACTGTGAGGAAGTCAGTTTCTGTTGTTTGAGTCCCCGCTCTATGGCACTTTGTTACGGCGGCCCCGGCAGGCTAGTACACAGACGTTTGTCCAGTAGAATTTCCAGGTTGTGGACTTGGCTGGATTGAATGTGTTCCTCTCCCCCGCTGTTTTTCCTGTAAGCCAGTAGTTAGGTCTGGAGGCTGGCATAGGTCCAGGTTTGGTTGTGGGTCGGCAGACTTCGTGCGTTTGTCCTGTTACAGTTCATCAGGAGATGTATGATGGCTGAGCGTCTCTTTATGGTGTTCAGGTGGATAGTGGTTGCGAATGTCGTCAGCCTGAGCTATCCATTGCTCAGTTCTCACCATCCTTTCACTTAGTGGCTTAATGGTCAATGTCGAGAGACATCATTTCATCGGGATTGTAAAATGATACGCAAATTCTGTCATTCCTTTTGCACTTATTGTTGGGATTCATTTATAAAAAAGAACTTTGCTTCATCAACATTTGTTTGTTCAGGAAAATCAGGTGAAATACTGGAATACTACTTCCCTTTATTTTCACTTTTCAGAATACCATGTTAGTTCTCTATCATTCTGCAAGATGACCAATGAGGTTTTTGTTTTTCTCTGTTTTGGTACCATTCTGAACTCATGGACTCTAACACGTTGCTATGTTTCAATGCATTGGAGTCATTATTCTTTTTGAAGTTGAGCTTGGCCCGTCTTTGGCCCATGGGTGTCTGGTCGTCTCTGATAAATCCCTTGTTTTGGGCTGTGATAATGTTCTAGGACCAACTTGCACATGTGCTGATTACGACCTGGGATCTGTTTCTCCAAAGGGCCCTGGGCTTCTGAGTGCCAAGTGGCATTGTGAGACCGCAGTGTGGGCACCGAGGTGCCTGTGGCTGCCCTGTTGGTGGTTCTTCCTGGGCCTGTCAGTGAACAGGGAAAACATTTGTCTTGTTTTTTCTTTCTTTTTTAAAAAGAAACTATTCATCATAGATTCATATCAATAGTTCCAATTTTCATTTAACTTCTCCATTTCACGTTTGTGTGTTTTTGTCCTAATGCTGAAAATACAGAGGGTGCCAAAAAGTGCATACACATTTTAAGAAAGGAAAAAACTGAAAATTACACTGATGATAACTACTTTGAGCACCTCTTGTAAGTGCAAAAGTCAAACGTGACTTGTGTTCATCTTTTGTTATCGGTATATATTGAGTATTACAATTTTAACACATTTTTTCCTTTCTTAAAAAGTCTATACATTGTTTTGTCACCTTCTGTATTAGTTCCTAATGACAGTAACATAATCACAGCATTTTTCTCCATGTAGCTTTTTTACTGTGTGACAGAGCTCACTCGCCAACTAAGTGGAGATCTGCTGGGTTCCGTAGTCCCGCTGCCTGCAGACGTACCGGCCGCACTGGGAGGGAGCTGTGCCGGCCTCTGCGTCCGTCAGTGTGGCCATGCATGGCCTTGTGACATGTCATTTCCCTCTTTCCTAGTACATGCTGGGATAGAGTCACAGGAGAGGGGGTGCTGGGCTGCAGCGTACAGCCACGCGCACTTTGCCAGCTTGTTCTCGCGGGTCTGTGCTGCTCTGTGTCCCCACCCCCAGTGCGTGAGTGGCCCGCTTCCCCACAGCCCCACCGACACTGTGTTCTCAGACGCAGAGTGTTTGTCAGCAGCTCTACTGCTCATTTCGTAGTTTCAAAAAATCTCTTTTTAAAAAGAAAATAGGGATACTTAAAATTTCACAGCAGTTACGTACTTGACTTAAACACAAAATACATAAAAGCTGTGTGACAGGAGGAAACCGAGACGTGGTCAGTATGGCAGAGCTGGAACTGAAACCCAGGCCACAGAACCCGGCTGCAGAACCTGCTCTAACCCTGCCGCCCTCCTGCCTCCCGCGGTGGGTGTGCCCCGGGCACAGCGTGATTCATGCTGCGGTGCAGCCCAAGCCAGAGGTCCGTTTTCCTGGACTGATTCAAGCCAGTGCAGTGCCTTGAAGGGCATGGTCTGTATTTTCAGTGTTCAGCAGATATTTACGGTTGAGTCACTTACTTCTTCAGCAAACATTTATTGAGTACCTACTCTATGCCAGGTACTATATTAAAAGCTGGGGATACAGAGGTAAATAAATTAAACAGGGTGTCTGTCCCAGGGCTGGTTTATCTTTCTAGATTCCCAAAAGAATGTTTTCTATAATTTGTTGTTTTCATAAGGAATTTAATAACTGTTTAAGTCTTCTTATATTAAGGCATGAACACATAATAAAGTTTTCTAAGTGAACTGCCTTAATTTTATTTATTTCCCTGACTTTGTTACCATTTATTCTTTAGAGAAAAACTCCGTATTATTTGTCTGTTGTTGTCCCTGCATATAAGCCAACTGGTATTCTGACAGAAAGTGTTTATTTGCTATTTTGTGGTTGACGTAGTATTTATTATAGTTTTATTTATGCATCTGGTAGTTACATGAAAATAAAATAATAAGCCCAGTGCTTGTATCTTATCATCTGGTTTTCTGTGGTTAAAGGGCTTCCCGACCAGTAGCCAGGTATCAGTCTTATTTCCTGCCATTAGTGGAACTGACTGCAGTGGATAATATTTCACTAAGTGTGGAAAAGTTAAGCGTATTTTAGATTTCAGTGTTTTCGAGTGTAGATTGCTGAAATTACCATCCATGTTTCTTTGATGTTTTTCCCCACTTTGTATTGTTGTTCAAGTGTCGGCACGCCCCCCTGTGATTTGTGTAATGTATTTGAACACACACAGGACACATCCGGATTTCAGATCTTGGTTTAGCCATGGAGATCCCAGAAGGAGGGGCGATTCGAGGAAGAGTTGGAACAGTCGGCTACATGGGTAGGTAAAAGACCCCTTCAGCGATCCTTGCGCTCTCTGTCGGGATGCCCAAGTCCTCAGAACACAGAAATTCAAATGTGAACGCACTGGAGGTCAGTTACATCCGGCCGCACAGGCGGTGTTTGAAGTCTGGACCCAGCCTACCTTGCAGCCTCCGAGGGGTCCTCCGTCCACCCTCCTCTCCTAGATCGGAGGGGGGCCCATAGAGGCCATGAGGCTCCGTGAAGGCAGGTCGGGACAGGGCAGCAGGCCTCTCTGCCGCTGCCACCCAATGCCCACTGGCCCTGTAGACCCCTCGTAAAATAGTGTTCCTGGTTATTCCGAAGCCTCGGGGAACAGGATGTCTGGCCTTAGGTTGGCTCGAGAGGAATAAGCTTGCAGTTCCCAGGCCCAGCAGTGCCAGCCTGACCCAGGGTGGCCTCCGACATGAGGGAGGGACCCTGATGGCCTCTGCAGAGTCCTGCAGTAACACCCACTGCTTGTGCTGTCACCTGCTGCTGGGAATAGGTGGCCAAAGCCTGTGGGGCGCCCATGGGCGTGGCTCTGTGTGTTTGGAGGGAGCGCTCTGTCGGGAGGTGGGCTCTTCCCCAGCGTACCTTTCCCACGGTACAAGGTGGTGATTCATTTCACGTTCTGTGACTAGTACACAGTTTCTAACGTCAGCTTTATTGAAATATAATTCACGTACCATAAAACCCACCAATCTGAAGTGTACATACAATTCAGGGGGTTGAGTGTATTCCCGGACTTGTGCACCTGCCACCACTGTCTGCTTTCAGAACATATTCATCACCCCAACAAAACCCCACGCCCACCAACAGTCACCCCTGTTCCTCACCTCCCACCCCCCGCCCTGCACCCTCGATCTATTTCCTGTCCCCATGGACTCGTATATTCTGCCTGTTTCATAGAACTAGAACCATACACTCTTCAGCCTTTTGTGTCCAGCTTCTCTCGCTTCACGTGTTTTTAAGGTTCATCCATGTTGTCATAAACATTAAATTTTTACTGTTATTTGGAATTGATTACAAGAAATTTTAAAACCCTGATTTAATTTTAGTTTCCTGTGTTTGTTACGTAGCTCCTGAAGTGATCAATAATGAAAACTATACATTTAGCCCTGACTGGTGGGGACTCGGCTGTCTGATATATGAAATGATTCAGGGACATTCTCCATTCAGAAAATTCAAAGAGAAAATCAGACGGGAGCAGGTGGAGCAGCGAGTGAAGGAGGACACTGAGGAGTATTCCAGGAAGTTTTCGGAGGACACCAAGTCCATCTGTAGGATGGTGGGTACACCCAACAGCTTGGGGATTAAGACTGTCACTCATGCTGTCGCTTGGGAAATGCTATTGGCCGCTGTGCCCGGCTGGCGTGGGAGAGGCCCCCAGAGATCACTTCTGGATGCTTCCTGATGTCAGTGGGGCTTCCTCTCAAATCAGAAGGGACAGTAGGGACAGTCCCAGACGTTGTCTGGGAAAATGGTGTCAGTGCTTTCCAATCAGGCAGAGCAGAGCTCGTGCTTGGCTTTCTCACAGGATGCTGCTGAGGTGGGAGAGATGCCAAGGCCAAGGTCACTAGTCTCTTCGCAGAACACAGCAGAGCCTTGTGTCACTGACCAATTTCCGAATCTCCAACAGATTTTGAAACAGTGACACTTTTCTCTCTGGCCATGTTTCTTTTCCCTTTAGCTGGCTGCCAGGGCCTGCCCTCGTAATAGGCACCCTGACATGACCTGCTGAGTGTCCGTCTCTTTCTTTGATGTGTCACAGTAGGCAGACAAGGCCCCGAGGCTCAGTCAGATTTGCCTCCATGTGCCTTCGGGGCTGGACCGGTGCCCCTTATTTCATTCACTCAGCCCAAGGCCGCCCAGACACTAAGTGAATGAAAGAAGCCTTCTGTCACTTATCGGAAGCCAGTACTTAGGATTTTCTGGGCACATTTTTTTCATATATTTTCGTCGTAAGGATTTATGAGTGTCTCCCATGGGACAGGCCGTGTCATAGGCACTGGGGACCCAGCAGTGAGTAAAACACACTGGAGCCCTGTGCCCAGCGCTCGTTCTGCAGGGCTGGTGGGAATGGACAGGAAACAGGCAGACACATGGACTGTCAGACAGGCTGGGAGTGGGCGAGGGCGAGGCGTGCCCCCGACCTTAGGAAGCTCTGCCTCCTCGCGGGGTTCTGAGGGAGAGGCATGCTGGGAAGGGGCCCCGTCGCCTCCTTGTTGAAGCGTCACGTGTTCTAAGTCCACACAATCTGAGGTGTGATGTTGGACTGGTGCTTGGAAATCTGAGCGACTGTTAGATGGAGGTGCTCTCGGCCACCCCCGATTCTTTGGTTATACTGGGGAGAGTTGCTGAATTTCTTTTCTGTCCTGGGAGCATTCTGACTCCATCTCTGCTTCTTCACAGCTTCTCACCAAGAACCCCAAGCAGCGTCTGGGCTGCCAGGGCGATGGGGCTGCTGGGGTAAAGCGACATCCTGTGTTCAAAGACATTAACTTCAGGAGGCTGGAGGCGAACATGCTAGAGCCCCCGTTCTGTCCTGATGTGAGTGCTGTGCGGCCGGCGGGACGGGGGGCCAGGACTTCCGGGCCTGGGGCCAGGGGGCCAGGACCTCAGCCTGCAGACACAAACACGCCATCTCCCGGCACGGCCCGGGCCGGCTCCTGCCATGCTGCCGCCGCCTCCAGCCCCTGGCCGTTCCCAGGCCTGCGCTCCGGCCTTCCCAGCAGCGCTCTGGCTTCCGGCCTAGTGTCTGCTGTGGGCTGACCTTGCTGGTGCCGCCGAGCCCGTGTCACTGGTCTCCTCAGCAGCCTCAGCCCCCATCTCCTCGGGGAGCCCTGCGAGGCTGTCCCTGCAGCCAGTGTCCCTTTCTGATGTCAGTACTGGCACGCTCCCTTCTTTAGTCTGCAGTGTGCTTCCCCACTGTGCGTCACAGGTCCTGGCTCCACACTGAGAACCCTGAGCGGTCACTTGAGCCTGCTCATGAGAGTGCTATGGGGCGCAAAGGGGTGCTTGGCCTGCAGCCCGGCACGTGTCAGTGCCTGGTGGGACACTGGCCGACAGTCCTGTTGGTGAAAGCATAAACGGATGAAAACAACAGACTAGCCTTAACCATCTGCTACAGGTGTACTATAGAGCTGGGACGATGAGCGGATTGTGCAGGGTGGCACGGAAGGAAGACGGGCAGTTACAGTCTTTGTAGTTATACGAGTCAGGGCGTAGGTTTATTTCACATCCACGAATCTTGCAGTAGGAACTTCTTCCTTGGAATTGTGCACATGTTATCTGTTTATTGCATGTCTGCGACCTGCCATACACAGCTCTGGGTACTGGGGCCACGGAGAAGAGTGAAGCAAGGTCTGCTGCGACGCAGCTCACTCCAGGCTCCACAGATAGGCAATGGAACACAATTCAGGCCAGGACGGCCCAGGCAGGGCCTTCAGTGAACCTTCCGTCTCAGAGTCTTCTTTCCACCAGGCTCTGGGGGCTGCTTGGGTCAGGGGCAGGGAAGGCAGGCCCGAGACAGTCTTCTCTGAGGACGAGAGCTGGCGGGCTCAGTGCTGAGGAGTGTGGGCAGAGGCTTGGTGGTTCTGGGTGGTTACTGGATTTAACCAGAAGAACGTGGGGCCAGGTGACAGCAGAGTCTGCTGGTAACGTGTCAGGCAGTTTTCGTTCATAGGACGGGCCATACGGGGTTCTGGGCCTTCGGTCGGGGCTCAATGCTCACCAGCTTTCCCCTGGACTGTCTCCTGAGGGCTTCCATGTCCACATCTGTGGTGACAGCTGCTTTCACAGTAGTTCCAACAGTGACCTAGGGAACCGTACTCTATTTTTCCCATCAGTAGCTTCCATCATTTCTGAAGTCATCACGTACCATTTAGAAGCACACAGCAGCCAGGAGCTATAAGGTGAAGAATTGCTGAAGGAAGTAAAATTTTTAGGTGATTTCAATTTCAATTTGTCACAGTATCTCAAGGACTAATGAGAGTTTCTGAGGGGATGGTAGGGAACATTACTCTTTGAGCACACACTCACTGTGGTGTGCAAATTGTGGCATGTGCGTAGGACACTTGGCAGAGCTGCAGGGTACCTCCTGTGTCACCCGGGCCCGGCCCAGCTGCGGGCGCCTGCACTTCGGTCCTTTACCCCACATGCCGGGCAGCCGCACTGGACACCCTCGCACCCGAGGACAGCAGAGCTGGCTCTTGTCCGAGAGGAGGGGTCTGCCGACCGCCTGCGGTGCCTCTGTGGGCTGGGGACCAACCGCTGGATGAGCTGTGACGGGAGAGGGGGAAGCGGGACCTGTCAGTTTTCACTTAGACTTTGCACGAGGTGCTTTCCATGAAGGAAGCGGGGGTCAGCCGACGGCTCCCTCCTCCTTGGTTCCAACAAAAGCACCCTGCCCCACCTTCTTCAGCCCGGCCCCCCGTCCAGAACCTGGGGCCTCACGAGGTTCGTGGGTGGACAGCCATGAGGGAGCTGGTGGCGCCCATGGGTCTGTGACGCTGGCCGTGTCGCGGGGAAGGGGCAGAAATGCTTCAGATGGGGGTTCAGCCGAGATGCGGGGACAGTAGACGTGTCGTGCGTCTGTTCTTAGTGGCCGTCCCCACGGTCCCCGCGCTCTCACGCTTGCTCAGTGCCTCCTT
Source organism: Rhinolophus ferrumequinum (assembly GCF_004115265.2). Taxonomy (NCBI): domain Eukaryota; kingdom Metazoa; phylum Chordata; class Mammalia; order Chiroptera; family Rhinolophidae; genus Rhinolophus; species Rhinolophus ferrumequinum. The sequence goes on along the minus strand of NC_046288.1, from coordinate 86,333,593 downwards.
GCTCCCTGCACAGCCTCATGCGGTTTATTGTAAGGACGTCCTGGACATCGAGCAGTTCTCTGCGGTGAAAGGAGTCTGCCTGGACCCGGCTGACGACACCTTCTACAGCCAGTTTGTCACGGGGTGTGTCTCCATCCCCTGGCAGAATGAGGTACCGCCCTTCTCAGCACAGCAGGATTATGTTTGTTACTAGGACAGAAGGAAAAGGATGCAGATATGTATCTACTAGTGTCCTCTTTAAAATACCGTTAGTTGTTGTACATATGTTTGTGTATCAAAGTGCTCATGGCCCTGCTCTGGGCTCCTTCACAGGAAGTGGACATCTTGGCTCCCGTGGGGGCTTGTGGGCCCCGAGTCCCGCTCCATGGCTCCCCTCTGGGGGTGTGTGGGAGGGGAAGGGGAGGCATGGTACTTACCCCAGGAAGGTCAGGAAGCGGGGAAGTAGGAGTGAGGACAGCCACGGGAGTCACACAGAGCACGAAGCACGGCCGGGAGGTAGCTGACTGATCCTGCGTCCTGCTCTTCTGTGACGCAGATGATCGAATCGGGGTGTTTCAAGGACATCAACGAAAGTGTAAGTGAGGAAAGTGTGGCCTTAGATGTAGAAGACAAGACGTGGCAACCAGTTCACAAACGAAAGCGAGGTTTCTTCTATAGACTTCTTGGAAGAGGGGTAAGGGTAAAACACGTTTGTTATTTTGGTTTGCGGTTTTGTTTTGTTTTTAATGTGACATGTTAAAAGAAAAATATTTCATCAAGTTAAAGCTTTCTTTTCTTTTTTCAGCTTTTTCCCCCAAGACCTCTTGTATATGACATTTCATAGTTTAAGAGCCAACCATGGGTGCTATTTGAGCCCAGCCAGAAAAACCCTCACAGTAATGTCTGCTGTTGGTACGAGACTGTTTTGATCCAGAAAGAACGGCTTACCAACACAGACAAATGCTTCTGCAAGCAATGGAGCGTTTTAGGCGAGGCTCAGAAATCAGTATCTTATAGAACAAATCCTAAAACAATATGTCTACTTTCTATTTCTGATTCTAGAGCAGTTCTCTCGTTGGCCCACTCTCACAGGGAAAACTGTTTCTCTCTCGAAAATGCAAGAGTGGTTTGGAGAGACTTTTTACAGTAGCATTAAATTCAGACATTTTTTTGTTCCCCAAGCGAAGTTTTTTCCTTAGACTAGGGGATTATCCTGCTTTGTATCTTGTCTGTTCTTGAGAAGCTTATTCAGAGGTTGTCCACTAACATTCTAATCCATCCTTTTTCAGTATAAAAACAAGCCTTAGGTGGTAAAAATCTTTCAGGGTGTGTTTCCCGTGATTGCGTCCTCTCTGGGAACTGGGGGTCAGGCCCAGTTAAGACAGCTGCTCCCTGGAGAGCTTGTCCTGCCTGGAAAACGCTTCCCACTTAACCCCAGGCTGTAGAGGTGGAGCCGGTCAGGGAAACTGAAGCTGGTAGGGTGTACCCCCCGCCCCCCGAGAAAGAGCCCAATCCATCACCAGACTGCCCCGGGGGCGCTCCGCTCTGGGTGGTAAATGGGATTGCAAATGCAGTGCAGAGGAGAGAATGAGTCTGAGACATTTTCTCTGTGTGCGAATCGGGCCTCCTCCACACCTTGAAGTAAATGAAAGCAAATAAGTGAGGGTCTTGCGTGCCTTCAGGTGAACAGCCCCCAAGGTTGTCAGTGTTGTTTACACTTCAGGAAAGTGAGGCCGGCTGGCATCAGGCAGGAGGCTGACGGCCCGGTGCTGCGTGTGTTGCAGGGCTGCATGAGCACTGGAGCCAGCCAGAAGGAAGAGCTGCCCTGCCCAGACCAGCGCCAGAGCCCAGAAGCACGTAGAAGCTCGGTGCTTCGTTCTATCTGAGTGGCAATAAACAGTGACACACCTTAAAACATGCTGCATCAGTCTGCAGATTTTCCTGCGTTAAATAGCTGAATAGTCTTTTCACTAAAGCTGGGCTGAAGAAAAGGCCACTAGGACTGCTGTGATGTGCAGAGTCCCCCACGTGTGGACACTTGGGGCGGGGCTCGAGCTTCACCTGTGCCTTTGGACAGGGTGGGGGTGGGGTTAGAAAGGCTGTCTGTCTGCATGCACACTTATGTCCGCTGACATTCCACCTTCCTGAGGGCACGCGTGTTGGCATGCGTGGCTCTGGCTAAGTGTCCAGGCATTCCTACCTACCCTCAGAAAGAGCCTGTTTGCAGGAGCCTGGGGTCAGGGCTTGGCCGTCAGGTGCTACTCACTGACCCTGGCGTGTGTTCAAGGGCTTCTCTGCCAGCGACTTGTGGTTCTGGGACTGTGCGGTGCCCGTTGTTTGCATTGTGACCCGGTGACTGGGCCAAAGGTTAAAGACCAGGTCCAGAAGAGGCCTGGGCTTAGGCTGACTGAAGAAGAGGGACAGCTGACCATACCTGGGGATTAGGCGAGAACAAGCTTTAAACTCATTCATCAGATTTTGATTGCGCCCCTGAGAAAAGAGAGGGCCGTGGCCTGTGGATGAGCATTCTCGTGGAGGCCCAAGGTGCCTCTAAGAGAGGAAGCTGAGGGACAAAGTAGTTCTGTGTTGTGGGCTGGCGGCAGGGTGGGTGGTGGCGCTAAGAGGTGAGTGGGGCGGGGAGTCCAGCATGCGGAGTGTTCTGTCATTTACACATGTGCCTCAGGCCTTCTCTGTCATTACAAATGTTGCTTTGAAAGAGCTTGAGGACAAGCGTAAAGCCAGAGCTCCAGGACACCCCCAGACCCTCCCCCGACGACACGCCTTTCAGTGGTCCTTCCGGGGTGTGGCCACTCTGTTACTTACAATTCCAGTTCCAACTCACTGGATACATTTCTCCCCCTTTCCCTTGAGAGACATTTCAGAATGCATTATGGAAAGAAAAGGAGCTATCGTGGGGGAGGTATGTATATGTAGTTGTAAGAGAAAATAAGTTGACACAACTAAGACTAAACATACCATACAATATGTGCAAATGATCTTAACTCACCAATTAAAATGACAGATATCACAGTGGGTCACAAGGCAAAACCCAGCTGTGCTGTTTCCAGAAGACACACCTAAAACATAGTGAGAAAGGTTAAAATTTAACCATTGCAAATGCATTCCAGGAAAGTACAAACAAAAATAAAGCAGCAGTCCCAATCTGAATATCAGACAAGATGGAATCTGGGCCAGAAAGCATAAGCCAAACAGAAAGGATATGTAATGTTAAAGGTACAATTCTCAAAGAAGATAAAACGGTCAGAAAGAACTACTCCCCAAGTAACAGGTACAGCTGTCATAGAGCAGTGCTGAGAAGTTACTCCACCTCTCATGGAGCAGACCTAAAGGGCATGGTAAGGTGTGTGTGTGCATGCGTGTGCATGCATGTGTGTACATACACAGATACCCGTACTATATTATGTTGATGTATAGGTAACACATTCTATTTTGATGATAGAAAATGCACCTTCTTTTCAAATGCCCATGGAACAGGCATGAAAATTGACCATATACTACTATGTCACAAAGAAAATCCTAATAAAAAATTTGATAAGAGATATAGTTAAGAGCATCTGATTACAAATAAACCTATGAATTAATAACAATTAGAAAACAGAAAGGCCCTGGCAGCTGGAACTTTGACAGCCTCTGCTAACGTTCTCTTGGGTCAAGGCGGATCTGTGATCCAAAATGGCAGGGCTTCTACAAAAAGGTGACAGTTCCGATGTATCTGAATGTACGGACACAAGTGCTCAAGGAGAACATCTATGGCTCTTGGTTCTCCTGACAAAAATAAGCACCTGAAAAGAAATGAATTGAGCCTCTCACTCAGAAAGGATAGAAAAGACATTGAAGGAAAGCAGAAGAAATTAATGAAACAAAAGCAGAAATTAATGGCTATAGAACAGAAAAACTATAACTCATATGAGTGTTGTTCTGTGTTAAAAAATCAATAAAATAAATGTCTAACCTAGTCAAGAAAAAAAGGGAAAAGACAGGAATGCACAAAAGAGATTACGAGGGGAGAAAAATCACAGAGAGAGGAAATTAAAGAATACTTTGCAAAAAAAAAATTGCTTTGCACACTGTATGAAAATAAACAAAAAACCTGGATGAAATGCATTTCTAGGAAAACAATTTACCAAAACTAACTATAGGTAAAATAGGAAATCTAAAGAAACATTGTTTTGTGTTACTTTTTTGTTTATTTTTTTACTGGGGAATATTGGGGAACAACGTGTTTCTCCAGGGCCCATCAGCTCCAATTCATTGTCCTTTGTTGTAGTTGTGGAGGGCGCAGCTCAGCTCCAAGTCCAGTTGCCATTTTCAATCTTTAGTTGCAGGGGGTGCAGCACACCATCTCATGTGGGAATTGAACCCGCAACCTTGTTGTTGAGAGCTCACGCTCTAACCAACTGAGCCATCCAGCCGCCCCTCTGGAAACTCAGTAGCAGCTCATCTTCAGTCTAATTGTGAGGGTGCAGTTCACTGGCCCATGTGGGAATTGAACTGGCAACCCTGCTGTTCAGAGCCCGCTCGCTCTAATCAACTGAGCCATCTGGCCACCCCAGAAATATTGTTATCAGAGAGTTACCCTTCAAGAAAGCACCTGGCTCAGATTATTTGACAGGGAAGGTCAGCAAACCCTGGAAGAACAAACAATGTCAATGAGATGTATATATTCCAGAACACAGAAAAAGAAGGAAACATCCAATCCTTTTTATAAGGCAAGTACAAATTGATACCAAAATCTTATAAAGACTTTATATAAAAACTACAAAAAGCCAATCCCTTATGAATATTAATACAAAAACCCTTAATAAAATATTACCAAACAGAATCCAACAACACATTAAAAACTGACATCATAATCTAGGAGGTTTATTTCAATAGTGCATGGATGGTTCAATATTAGGAAATCCAGGAACGTCATGTTAACATGTTAATCCAGGTAAGTCATGTTAACAAATCCAAAAGAAAAAAGATCATTTTCATAGATGCTATAAAGGCATTTGACCAAATTTGACCCATTTTTTATCGTCAATAAATTCCTCAGCATGATAAAATGTATTGCTCAGCAGCATTTTACCTGATGAGGGTATACCCTGGAGGCATTTGTGTTAAAATCAAGACTAAGAGAACAATGACCACTTTTAAAAAAATTAAATTTATTGGAGTGACAATAGGTATTGAAGTTACCTAGGTTTCAGGTGTACAATTCTGTAATCCATCATCTGTAGCTCACATTGTGTGCTCACCACGCAGTCAGTTCTCCTTCCATCACCATATACAGTTGATCCGTTTACCTTCTCCTATCCTCCCAACGACCACTTTCAATAGCATCCTGTTTAACACTTCAAGGAGGAACTTCCACGTGCAGCAAGGATGGGCTACAGAGCACATAACCTACCCTCCTGGTGAAAAGAATGAGCTAGGCGAACATAAACATCCAGAGAGTAAACAACTTTCAGGGCTGGAAGCCAGAGAGACGAGCCAAACACCTGGGCTGCTCCTGCTGTCGGGGTGTTTGGGGTCCTAAGCTGAGAGGCTGAGCTATTTTCGAGGCTAGGGGAACAGGTATCAAATCCATGACATGCCAAGACTGGGGCCCCAGGCAGTTCACCCTCCACTTTGGGCTTCAGTCCACCTGAGAATAAGGGTGACCTGGAATTAACCAGCTCTCTAATATGGGTGGCCCAGAGGACTTCAGAATTGGAACTTGATGAAGGTGACCTATGACTTCTTGTGTCCCAAGGAGCCTAGCTTTGCAATCGGAAATCTCCCCTGGAGGAAGGTAATGCTTTAAGCTTCCAATTACTTCCACAGTAATTTTCAAGTACAATGTCCAGTATACAGGCAAAGATAACCAGGCACAAGATGAGTCAATGCAAATGAGAATTAGCAGAAGCTTCCAGACATGACAAACACCCTCAGGGGCTCTAGATAATGGAAATATATGAGACAGACTGTTTAGTAACCGCTTATGTTTAAGGAGAAAACTTGCAAAGCTCGAAAATTTTGGCAGGAAACTAGAAACTATAGAAAATGACATAGCATACTTTAGAAAGAGAAGTATAAATTCTAGTACTGAAAACTACAAAATTCCAGAACTTAACAGTTAAACAAAGGTTTACCAACAATAGAATAAGCTAAAAAGAGAACAAGTAAGTCAGACAGAGCTATCCAGAATAAAGCACTGAGCAGCCAAAAAGTGGAAAACGGGAAGATAATACCTGATACACATTTATCTGGAGCAGTGGGAAGAGAAAAAACGAAACAGCAGTTATTTTGAAATAATGACTTGGAGGTTCTCCAAATATGAAAATCATCAATCCACACATCCCAAACCCATCTAGTTTAAAACAGATTAAATGAGAGGAAATCCTAGTGTTAAGAGCAAACCGGGAGAGTGACAATATGTGGTGCAGGCATGGAAGGCAGTTCACAGGGAAACTTAAGAGGCAGAGGGTCTAATCACCTGTCCCCCAAGCTCTTGTCATCCGTGGAAAGTTGTATCAGCTCGGGACCTGGCTGGTCACATCATAGGTAGCACCGCAGGAGAAGGGACCTGACATTCTGTGTATTTATAGGGGAATCAGAAGGGAACAGAGACACTGGACTAATCATGCAGCAACGGCAGATCTCAGGCTGTGGGGAATGGCTTTGCTGGTGAAAAGAACATGCTGGCCCTAGATATCTTTCACCAGGGGAACTTGCAATCCAGAACTTTGCAGAACTGCTGTCAGCCAGCCTTTTGGACCCTTCCTGCTGAGCAGCCTATGGTAGAGCACTGATCAGGATCCGCAGGGTCATCCTGTTAACTAGCAGGTCTGTCCTTACTTACCTAGACATGGACAGGGAGACCTCAGAGAACCAAAGACAAAGAGCAAATCTTAAAGCAGCCAGGGGGAAAAAAGCATTACTTTTAAAGGAGCAGCTACCAAATCAACAGCTGACCTCTCAATAGCAAGAATGAGAGGCAGGAGAGAGGTGTTCACATCTTTAACCTGCTGACGGGTCATCTGCCAACCTTGAGTTCTAGACCCAACCCCAGATCCATTAAGAATGAATGTAAAATAATGACATTTTCAGACAAACTGAAACAGACATTTTGGCAATAGAAGATCCACTGTAAGAGAAAGTCTAAAGGGTGTCTTCTGGGCAGAAGAAAATGATCCCAGATGGAAGATCAGACGTGCAGGCAGGAATGCAGAGGAGTAAAAATGGCAAATGTGGGAGTCATTTAAGTAAATATTGACTGTTCAAAGCAACAATCATGTCTGTGTCTTTTACAATGTGTGCATGTCTTGATGTAGAAATAAATACACGGCAAGAATACCCTCTAAATTGGGAGGGACCCCCAGGGAGACGGGTGGGGGAACCACCACCCTGTCCCCAGGAGCTGCCGGTCCACTCATCTTGTCCCTCTTGGCTCTCCTTCACGTTTCCTTCTTTCTTGGGCCCAGGCCTTGCCCTGCACAGACCCCCCCTCACCTGGTCTTGGGTTCAGGGTGCGTGCCAGCCCCCCAGCTGGAGGGCACGCCACCTGTCATGGCTGCTTTAAATATCTGCCTTTTCTCCTGGGCAGCATGCGTCCCACGTGTGTTGCTAGGCTTTCATTTTCAGTTCTCCACCCAAACCTATGCTTTTATGTGTTTTTCCCCTGAATATACACATTTACTGCTGAAAAGCTGAAAACTACAGACAAGCACACAAGATATAAGAACCCTGCACAGAGAGTCAGTATTACGAATTTGGTGAGCAGCTCTCATCTATGTATGTGTGTACTGTTTTTCTTTAAGAAAGAGAAGATCATGCCATATGTAGTAGTATAATCTGCTAAAGCATGGTAAACCTTTTCTTGGGTCACAAGTGCTCTTCTAAAATAGGATTTGAATGGCTGTCCAGTTTTCTGTCACAGATTTATCTGGATTCATATCGCCAATCTCCTCCTGCCCAGCATTTATGTTTCCAGTTTTTTGGTCCTAAATGTTGCTGTAAGTAGTGACCATTCTCACACACACGATTGTTTTCCTAGAATAACGCACTGGAAGTGTCTGCTATTCAGGGACTGTGCCCAGTTTTAAGTCTGTGGAGACCCGGTGCCAAGTTGTCCACCTAGCATAGTTTATCTGCTTTGGACTGTGCCAAGCTTTTCTCTGAACTTAAAAAAATCTGCTTCTTGACAGTCCCTTTCTATAAGATTTCTTCTCAGGATTACAATAAGTTCCAGGCAGATGATTCTTTCTGCTGTGGCAGAAGAAGCCATGTCGGTGGCCATATAAGGCTTTGGTGACCCATAATCTATCTGGACTGGTCAGAAGGTGGTTTAGGAGCATATAAACGGGACAATCCCACGTAACAGTGGCTTATACAAAATAGACTTACATTTCACTCTCACAGATTTTCATGAGGTGGGCAGGCTGGCTGGCGTCCCCACCCCGTCCTCTGGGCCCTGGCTCCTTCCAGCTCCACCATCCCAGGATGTGGCTTTTCAGCCTCATGAGCCAGAATGACTGCTTAAGCACCACCCAACACAGCCGCATTCCAGGCAGCAGGAAGAACAGGTGAACCCCTTCTTAGGACACATCTGCTTCCATCTCGTTGGCTAGAACTCATTTAATCATGTGGCTACAGCCAGCTCAAAGGTGGGAAATGGAGCATTTTAACTAAGTGGAAAAGTGCCCAGATAAGAACTGAGGTCCTGTTACTGAAGAAGGCGGCCAGAGTGGCTATCAGGCGGCGACACTACTACTTGTTACGGGTTCCAATATGTCCCCTCAACCTTCATGTTGAGTGCTCACCCCTAGCACTTCAGAATGTGATTGTATTTGGACAGAGGCCCTTTAATGAGGTCGTTAGTGTGGTCTAACCCCGTATGACTGCTGTCCTTATAAGAAGAAGGGATTAGGACACAAACAGGAAGAGCATGTGAAGACACAGGGAGGGAGACGGCCACGTAGAAGCCTAGGAGAGCGGCCTCAGGAGAAACTGCCCTGCCCACACCTTGATCTTGGGGACTTCCAGCCTCCAGGGCCGGGAGAAGATGAGTTTCTGCTGTTGAGCCTGCAGTGTGTGGTACCTTGTTATAGCAGCCCTAGCAAACTAATACACTTACCTGTTGCTGTGTGACCAATCACTGTGGCTTAACTACCCACAGAATCTCACAGGGGCCGTGGGGCAGGCATCTGCCACAGCCTAGCTGGGTCCTTCCCTTCCCAGTCTCCCAAAAGCCTACGATCAAGGACCAGTTGCCTCCACTTGAAAGCTCTACCGGGCAAGACCGGCTCCTAAGCTCATGTGTTGGCAGGATTCAGCTCTTTGTGGGCTGTCGGTTTGAAAGCCTCCGTTTCTCACTGACTTGGCTAGTGGCAGCCTCCAACATGGCAGCGTGCTTCGTGCCCACGTGTAAGCCAAGTGACGGGACCAGGGCGGGCAAGACTGAAGCCTCATCTTTTGTAAGCTAATCCAGGAGGGCCATCTTTCCTTTTGTTGGGTAGAAGGAAGCCGCCAGGGGACAGCCCACACTCTGGGAGGGCACTATGAAGGGCGTGAACACCAGGAGGGGGCCACTGGGCTGTCTTAGAACTTGGCTACCAGCACCTGACAGCTCTCGGCCAACACCATCTGGCCTGTCCAGCCTGCGGTTCGGTAAGTGGCCTGGCACACGGACAAGGTCCTTTATTAACAAACATCACGGAACTGGGACCTCAAGGGTGGTGCATGTGGTGTTCCCCTGAAGGAGAGCTGTTGCTGTGCCCTTGGGGACAATACTGCCCGTGGTGGTGGTGGGTTTCCTGTTCCCTGACCATTTGGGACAACGGACGCTCTGACAGAGGGTGGAGATGTGGCTGGTGGCACAGATAGGGCACTGCTCCGAGTGGGCTCCTGCTGCATGCATTGCCTCCCCCAGGCGGCCCTCTCGGAGGCCAGCGCAGTCCCTGCCCGCCCCCCCCCCCAGTTGCTCACCTGCCTCCCCTTGAGGTGGTGAGGCCCTGGAGCACCGACCCTTCCGTGCAGCCTGCTGCGGCCCAGGCAGAGGTGCCCACAGACCTGTGGGACAGGGGTCCTCTTCGCTGGAGGGCAGTCATTCCTGCGGTGGGGAGGACTGCTTCCCGCTGCACAGCCATCGTCTCTGTGGGCAGCAGACACTGACCTGACCGTGCTAAGCCTCTTCTCCCCTGCCCTCAGGCTGCAGACTCTGGGAGGCGCCTGCCGGCTGGCTGCCGACCCCCAGGGGTTCCCTCTCCTCTCTGGGGGCCACACCCAGGCTCTCCTCCCGCCGAGACCATTCCTGCAGGTCTCCGCCGACCTACCCGACCCCAGCTCTGCGAAGGACGCACTCACTTCTCCGTGCTCCTCACAGAAAGAGCCCCGACTACTCACGTCAGAGCAGTCCGGCGACCCGCCCCTCAGTCCCGGCCACGGGTGGGCAGGGGCGCCCCCTGGTGTCTCTCGCCCAAGCCCAGGCGGAGCTCCTGCCAGGATGAGCGGGGCGTGACCGGTATCCCCTCCCCTTCCCGCCACTCAATGCCGTGCCCCGCCCCCCACCGCCACGTCCCGCCCTCATAGCGCCCCGCCCCGCCTCCCACCTCCGTGCCCCGCCCCTCACGGCCAGGTCCTGTCCTCAGCACTGTACCCCGCCCATCACCGCCACGCCACGCCCCTCATCGCCACACACCGCGTGCCGCCCCAGTCCCGCCCTCTGTAGTGACTCGCCCCTCAGCGCCAGGTCCCGCCCACACTGCCGCGCCCCGCCCCTCCGTGTACCGCGCCCTCGCAGGGGAGGGGCGCGATTATCTCAGTGGCTGCGTCAGCTCTGGGAGGTGATCTAGTGGGCTCGAGGGAGGGCGGGCTAGCACTTCGTTTGGTCATTGGCAGAGGCCGCCGCCTGGGCTGTCAATCCCGGCGGCCCGGTCTGGCCCCGCCCCGCAGGCGGAACGCCGCAGGACGCAGGGCCGCGGGGGCTGCTGGGAAGGGTTCAAGATGGCCGGGCGTTTCGGTTCTTCTACAGCCTGCGGCCCCGAACCCCATTCATTGCCGCGCTGCTGAGCGGCGCCGCGAGCCGGCCCTTGGGCTTCGGGGGCGGTCTCCGCGGAGCGGGTTGCCGCCATGGCGACCCTGGAAAAGCTGATGAAGGCCTTTGAGTCCCTCAAGTCCTTCCAGCAGCAGCAGCAGCAGCCCCCGCCGCCGCCGCCGCCTCAGCCTCCTCAGCCGCCGCCGCAGGCTCACCCGCCGCCGCCGCCTCAGCCTCAGCCACCTCCTCCCACACTGCCGCCCGGCCCGGCCGTGGCCGAGGAGCCGCTGCACCGACCGTGAGTGCGGGCCCGCTGCATCTCCCCCTGCACCCCGGGCCCCGCGGCGACGGGGCCACCCCGCGCACGGCTCCACTGCCTTGCCTGCCGCGGCATCTCGTCCCGGCATCTCGCGTGGGCCTCAGTGCCTTCGCGCGTGCAGGCACAGCCTCTCCAGAAGGCGCCGAGGCGGCCACGGTTGTTTTTCAGCGTGCCAAGTTAGGGGGGAACTTACTGCTCTGTATTGCAAAGGGCCGGGCTGCGTGGGTAGCAGAACTTGGCGGCGCCCTGAGCGCGTCGCATCTGGCTCCCCCGGGCCACTTCCGCTCCCTCTCCTAGTCTGAGAGGGAGCAGGGCTGGGGGCGCAGGGCGCTGCGCGGGGAGCTGGGAGCTGGAGCGCTGTGGGCACAGTGCATGACGTCATGCCCTAGACTGGGAGGGCGGGCCAGTGCGGCGCCGTCTGTGGGAGATTCTTTTTGCCAGGGGCCCTTGAGACAGCTTGTGTGACTTAAGGCTGTACTGCCACATTCTCGAGACATTCCCCTTAGTCCGGGAATCGCAGTGGTAATCACAGGATTTTAAGCATCAGTAAGAGGCCTGCTTGTCCAAGCTCAAGTTTGGTCTGCACGCATTTGACCGAGTTGTGGTTGCCAAGTAAGTGGTGACCATACGTAGATGGTTATGATTGCTAACGAGTGAGAAGTAATAGAATTGACTTAAGTATTAAGAGTTGACTGAAGTTTACGGCCTGTTTTCACTTGGAAATAAAAACGACACACTGCTGAGGGAGAGAAGTTCATCGTGGGGCGCGGTGACTGATGTGCGTTTTACTGGTGGTGTCGTCCAGCCTGCTGGACAGAGCGTGGGTGTCAGCGCACCCCACGGACGTCTCCTGTTCCCTTCATTGCCGGCATCCTGATACTGCTTTCATAATAGGGATCTCTGTTGCTTGTGCCCGGGACAGTTTTTGAAACAGGAAAAGGGAGACCACTAATGGCACCCTCTAACAGAACCCAAGTATTGTTCCCTGAAGTCTTCCTGTGCTGTGTGTTGAGCAGAGTTTAGGGGGTGCTTTGCTGCAGTTCAGGCCTGTCTCAGCTCGGGGCATTAGACTTCTGATCTGAAGATGTGTAAGATGGTATTTAATGGGGACACTTTCCAAGAAGCAGCCCCTTTAAGGAGCTTGCTCTTTTAAGGCTGATTCACTCTTAGTAATGTTTTCTTGTTCTTTATGTTTCTGACATAATTCTTGCTGTGTCCTAATAGTTTAATTGGAAAATGAGGACTTGGGGAGTAATGGTGGCTTATCTGTTAGAATAAAATTTAGAAGAAATAAATTATTTTTCCTTCTAAGATGTGAAAAACCTGTTTGCATATTTAGAGAGAAAAAATTTTTTTTAAACAATTTGACTTTATCTCTAGAGCAAGTAATTTGTAATCATAACCCATTCGAGACTTATTGTATGTAATGTCTCTCCAGGAAGTGAATGTCACAGACGTTTCCACGTGTGTAAACAAGGGAAACACTAAGGGGGTCTCTGCAAGGTTTACTGCCACCTGGTGACTCCTCCACTCCGTCAATCTAAAAACCTGCCTCTGTTTCTTATGCTGACTTGTCAGAACCTGAATTTGCTTATCTTCAAAATATGGGTATACAGAGGTTTCCTTGTAAAGCCGACTTGACAAAAGTAGATTTTGTTTCATTACTTTCAGGAAAGTATGATTGACTTATTTGAATAATTTTATCTATTATTTTTGCATAAGTAATACATTCCAAAAGGTAAAAATTAAAATTCTCTCTCCCACTCCTTTCTCCTGAGGGCCTAATTCCGTCCCCGGAGGCAAGCACGGTTTTACTTCCTTCTTGTGAATCCTTCCAGATATAATCTATGCATATATGAAGATAGATTTTAAATTACTTAAAAGCAAAAGTATTTCAGAAGAGTAGCTTTGAAAGGTTCTTAGCATGCTCTGAAGTCAGTTGCTTTAGGCTTGATTATAGTTTTTTTTTTTTTGAACAGGACTTTATTGGGGAACAGTGTGTACTTCCAGGACTTTTTTTTTTTTTTTTCCCCACGTCAAGTTGTTGTCCTTTCAGTCTTAGTTGTGGAGGGTACAGCTCAGCTCCAGGTCCAGTTGCCATTGCTAGTTGCAGGGGCCGCAGCCCACCATCCCTTGCAGGAGTCGAACCGGCAAACTTGTGGTTGAGAGGACGCGCTCCAACCAACTGAGCCATCCGGGAGCTCTGCAGCAGCTCAGCTCAAGGTGCCCTGTTCAATCTTAGTTGCAGGGGGCGCTGCCTACCATCCCTTGCGGGATTGGAGGAATTGAACTGGCAACCTTGTGGTTGAGAGTCCACTGGCCCATGTGGGAATTGAACCAGCAGCCTTCGGAGTTAGGAGCATGGAGCTCTAACCGCCTGAGCTACTGGTCCGGCCCTTGATTATAGTTATTTTAAATAAAATGCATAAATATATTTTATGTACTTTGCTATTGAGAAAGCAGGTATTCGTAAATTTTGAGTAAACAACTCACTGCTTACAATTTGAATCTTGGCATTCAGATGCTTCAGCTGAAAAATCCATTCCCCACAGTAAGTTTGGCCAAAAGCAATTGAGAAAGTACCTGTTCTATTTTTATGGCTCTTGCTGTCTGTGGTGTGGAACTTTAGTGTCACAGCCATGGGTGGGCTTCAGCTGAAGTATCTGAGTGCCTGTTCTCTGACTCAGCATATAGGATGCAGGGGTCCTGGGTGGGCCTGCCGTGCAGGGAGTGCCAAAGCGTGGGAGAGTCCTCGACTGCAATTATGAAGCAGTTGACATTTGCCTTTGGCACTTTCTCATTCAGATTCCCGCCAGTTTTCCCTTGACTTTAATTATTCACTCATCAGTAAGTATTTACTGACATCTAATGTGTGCCAGGCACTGTTCTGATAGGTGCAGGGCTACAGCAGGGAACAGATAAAGCTTCATTTTAGTGAGGGATGTAGACAATAAACAAGTTAGATCAGTAAAACATACAGTGTGCTAGATAGTGACAAATGAAGGAGGAGCAGCGGAGGAGGGAAGGGAACTAGGAAATGCCTGGGATAATAAGGTGTTGCCATTCTAGATAGGGCCCAGGAAGATCTGCTGAGATGGTGGCTTTGGGGTGAGCACCTGAAGTGAGCCCAGGATATAGCCATGAGGGTGTGGAGGAGGGGCATTCCAGGCGGGAGGCAGGTTCATAGCCCCCCTGTCTGAGGCATAGCAAGGAGGTCAGTATGGCTGGTAGAATTAGTGAGAGGGAGACTTGGTAGGAGGTGAGGCAGGACCACACTGGATCCTTGTAGGATAAAGACATTGATCGGCCTTTGTTCTAAGTGACATAGGAAGGCATTGGAGAGTTTGGTCAGGTCATGGGAGTAGCAGGATGGCTGCGCACAGAGGGAAGGGGAGCGTGGGCAACAGCAGGAAACCAGTTAGGAAGCTATCCCAGTGTCAGGTGAGAGGTGATAGTGGGTGCTGTCAGGATGTTGGCAGTGGTGAGGTGACTGAGAAGTGACTGAATGTGGAAGGTAGAACCAGCAGGACCTGTCCATCTCTGCCTGCTAAGCCCCACAGCGTCTCCTTCGAGCTGGTGTTATCAGGTAGGGCCGTATTCAGCTGCGAACCACAAGTCCTGCTGCAGTAGCTCAGACAGGTACCATAGGAGCTTATTACAAGACAAGAACTTGTCTGTTTGCGGAAGTTCAGCAGTAAGACTAGGGACCCAGGTCTTAACACTTAGTTTGAAGTCCTCGTCCTCATTCTTACCCATTGTTTAGTTGGGTTATTTGTCTTTTTATTGTTAAATTGTAATAGTTCTTTATGTATTCTTGATACTAGACCCTTATCAGATGTATGATTTGTAAAAACGTTCTTCCTTTCTGTGGGTTTTCTCTTTACTTTCTTAATAGTGTCCTTTGAAGCAGAAAAGTTATATTAAAAAGTTAATAAAAAGTGTTTAACAATATGAAGTTATTTTCGATGAAGTCCAGTTTTCTGTTGTGTCTTTGGTTGCTGTGCTTCAGGTGTTATATTTAAGAAATTGTTGCCTGGTTCAAGGTCACAGAGGTTTATTATTTCTGTATCTTATAAGAATTTTGGAGTTTTATGCCTTATATTTAGGTCTGATCCATCTTGGGTTAATTTTTACATAAGGTGTAAGGTAAGGGTCCAGCTTCATTCTTTTCATGTGGAAATCCACTTATCCCAGCACAATTTATTGCAAAAACTATTCTTCCCCCATGGAGTTGTCCTGGCACCCTTGTTGCGAACTAATAGCCCATAAATGTATGGATTTATTTCTGGACTCTCAATTCTGTTCCATTGGTCTATACATCTGTCCTCTACTAGTGGTACAGTCTTGATTACTGTAGCTTTGTATCACAATTTGAAATAGTGAAATGGCAGTCCTCCAACTTTGTTCTTTTTCAAGATAGTTTTGGCTATTCTGGGCCTCTTGCATTTCCACGTGAATTGTAAGATGAGATTGTCAGTTTTTACAAAGAAGCCAACTAGAATTCTGGTGGGGATTGCACTGAATCTGTAGATCAATTTGGGGAGTATTGGTGTCTTAACAACATGAAGGCCTCCGATCCATGAACGTGGCCTACTTTTTCTGTAAACTGTCAGATAGTAAATATTTCAGGTTTTGTGAGCATGTCTGTTGTAGCGACTCAGCTCTGCCATTGTAGAATAAAAGCAGCCAGAGGCAGTATGTAACTGAATGAGTGTGGCTGTGTTCCAATGCAATTTTATTAATGACTTTGAAATTGGAATGTCATATAATTTTTACATGTCATGAAATAATTATTCTTTGTTTTTTGTTTTTATTTTTTGGGAAAGTGGGGTGTCAGCCATTTAAAAATGTAAAAACATTTCTTAGCTCATAGACTGGCCCAAAACAGGCAGGCTGTCGGTTGCTCGGCCCTGGATTAAGTACGATAGGGACCACGTGTGGGAAGCAGTTCTTTTTCAGTTGCTTTTCATTAATAGTTAAAAAAGTTGTAAAAGTTACACAGGTCCATCATAAAAACATCTTCAAACGACACAGAAGATGAAGAACAGAGCCCTTCTCCCAGTCCTAGTCTCGTTCCCTGAAAATAACATTATGAAGTCTTCTGTCTTCTTCCCTGATTTTTGTAATGCAGATACAAGCATGAAATGGTCCTCGTGTTGTTTGCACGACTGAGCTCAGACTCTGTCTGCCCACTTCGACATTGTGCCATAGCGGTACATGGAGACGCTGCTCCTTCTGTTCCAGACCACACCATACAAGCGAGGCGTTGTCTTTTTGTGGTGGCAGGTCTGGCCTTCAGTTTGTAAAAAACGCAACATCCGGGAAGTGCAATAAGAGGAGGTGTGCCTGTTGATTGTTGCTAATTGCTATACAATAGTATAGCATTTAGTTTTAAAAGAGGACTTTTGGAGATGTCAGGGCCAAGGTCACACATTGTCCTGGTGTTCAGGTGGCCTGGAAAAATAACAGCGTAAGACACTGACTGTTTAACATTGTGTTAAATGGAATCTTGTCGTGGGAGACAAGAATGCAGCCGAGCCTGCTGCCCTCAGGGCCAGCACTTCCTGCCACACGGAGCTTCTGAGAAGGGCAGAGCCTCTGCCTGGCCTCAGACCTCCTCAGTCTGCACTTAACAGGTTCTGCCAGCAAGCTGCGTGCATGTTAACGCTTGAGGAGCAGTCCTGGACGCGCCCTGGCCGCCTCTGTTAATAGTGCTGCCAGCGTTCGGGAGGGGGTCTGACAATTAAGTTCACGAACTTGTTGCACCGATGTCGCTAACCTTCTTTGATATCAGAGGGATTATTATGAATTTGTACCAACTGGACAAACAGTTAACCAAGTTTACTATTGGGAAGAGCTGAAAAGGCTGCGTGAAAAAGTCAGACAACCTGAACTTTTCGCCAACCATTCAGGCTCTTGCATCACGACAATGCACCAGATCACAGGGCACTGTCTGTGAGGGAGTTTTTAGCCAGTAAACAAATAACTGTATTGGAACACCCTCCCTACTCACCTGATCTGGCCCCCAGTGACTTCTTTCTTTACCCAAAGATAAAGGAAATACCGAAAGGAAGTCATTTTGATGACATTCAGGTCACCAAGGGTAATACAACGACAGCTCTGATGGCCATTCCAGAAAAAGAGTTCCAAAATTGCTTTGAAGGGTGGACTAGGTGCTGGCATCAGTGCATAGCTTCCCAAGGGGAGCTATGTCTTTGAAGGCAAAGGTGACCGTAGTGATATTCAGCAATGAGACATGGAGCATTTTTTCTGGGATGAGTTCGCGAACCTAAGGGTCTGTCCTCATATGTCCCCATGTAGCGGAGGCAACATAACTTCTGTCCTAGGGCCATTGAACATTTATGTAGCTGCAAAGTAGATTGTAACACTGAGGGTGAGCTGCGGTGGGCATAAGAGCTCCCCGCCCCTGGAATGGGGACTTCAGGAGGTTTGGACTCGGTGACGCGGACGCATCCCCAAAGACCCGTCATTCCCAGGCCCTGTCCTGGGCCCTGGGATACAGCAGTGCACAGGACCAATGGTAATAAACACTATGGGGAAAAACAAGATAGCATACGGGGAGAGGCCTCGCAGTTTTCTTTAGGGTGTGTGGTACGCTGACAAGGTGACCCCAGTTAGAATGGAGGGAGCAGGCCACGTGGGCACCTGGAAAAAGAGAGGTCCAGGTGGAGGGGGCAGAAGTAGCCGTGCGTTGCACATTCATGGATTAGCCAGGGGCCCGATGGCTGAAGCGAAATGAAGGGCAGACAGAGGAGACGAGGTTAGAGGACTGCGCGGTTAGAGATGAGGGTCGGCCACGTGGGCTTGTGCACCGGCCTAACGACTTCCGGCTGTACTCTGACCGGATGCGTCCTGCGTGCTATGTGTTTATATTTCTAAAGGATCACTTTGGCAACACCAAATGAAACTGGGTCACTTCATCATTGCCGGTGTGACTGTAAGATGGCCCAGCGACTGGGAAACAGCCTGGCAGCATCGTGTAGCACTGAACATACTGTTCCTGTATGACCTGGCGGTGGCACTCATGGGTTTCTGTCCCAGAGAAATGAAGACTTATGTTCACACAAACACCCGGACATAAGTGTCTGCAGCTTTATTCATAAAAGGCAGAAAGTAGAACCAACTTAGATGTCCTTCAACGGCTGAATGAATGGTTGAACTAACTATTCAGCAAGAAAGAGTGAACTTCTGATACTGCTTAGATGAATTTTGAGGAGATTACACTCAAGCAAACAGCTGGTCCCTAGAGGTGCCACACTGTGACCTGTTGACACAATGTTTACGTAATGCCAGTTTGCTGAGAGAAGACTGTAGGTGAGTGGCTGCCAAGGTTAGGGGCGGCGGTAGGTGAGGTTCTAAAAGGGTACCCTGCCGCCTGTGCTGCTGGGAGCGTTCTGTGTCTTGACCATGGTGGGCATACAGATTTGCACATCGGGTACAAGTGTGTAGAACTAAATGCACACGCAGATGAATAAAAGTAAAACTGGAAATCTGAGATCAGCGGATCGTATCACTGTCAATACTATAGTTTTGCAAAATGTTGCATTGTGGGAAACTGGGTAAAGTGGACACTTCTACATGTACCTCAGTAAAAACTGCACTTCAAATAAATACCGCGCTGCTGAACAGGGAGCACAAAGGAAAGCTGCCGGAGGTGGTGGGGAGACATCGTCAGATCCTGGATCTCTGGAGGAAGAGCTAACCAGATTTACAGATTTTTGAAAAATTGAGATTAGGATTCATATATTATAAAATTTACCATTTGAAAGTGTACAGTTTAGTGGTTTTTGGTATATTCACAGGGTTCTGCAACCATCACCACTTTCTGGTTTCCAGAACATTTCATCACCCCAAAAAAAGCCCGTCCCCCTTAGCAGTCACTCCCAGTTTCTTCTCTCACAGCACCTGGCAACCACTCATCTATTTCTGTCCCTGTGGATTTGCGTGTTCTGGACATTTCTTATGAACGGAATGGTATAGCATGGGACCTTTTATGTCAGGCTGTTTCACGGAGCATCGCAGATTGGTGTTTGGGTTGTACTTTGTTAGTAATCGTTACTGTACTCAGCTCACTAGCGAGAAAGGCTTTGTTTTAATGACTCTTTTCCTTGATACAGACTGTAGAGGGGGGAAATCTTAGACCCTGTTTCCCCTAATCAGCACTTTTATTTTTAAAATTAGGTATGAGACTTAATTCCAACATGACTTTTGGTGTCCCATTCCTTAGAAAAATCTTTCTGAGAGAGGCACGCTGTCCCGTGATTATAGCATTTGATGGGAAATGGAGAGCAGTGATGAGCCAACAGAAGACGGGGGTGCTGCGCGGGCCTTGCAGCCTCCGGGGCTCAGTCCCCCTCCTCCCTCCCGGCTTTGCCTGTGTTGGCACCCCCACCCCCACCCCACCCCCGCCTCAAAGGTGCACGTGAAAGTGCTTGTGAGCACGAATAGCAAGACAGGTGCAGGGGAGTGATTGTTTGCGGTTTGCCCTTCCTAGGGTGGTCCAGGCCGCTCTCCTGTTCACTCAACCTGCAGTCACGTTTTTCATGACATAATCTTAACATCATTCTAAAAATAACAGTTTATAATAGATGAGAGGGCTTGAATTCCCATTTTTAGATTTTCATAGTTGTTTATGCTGCAGGGCCCTTGATTTTTCTGTGCCGCTCCTCCCAGCGTGTCTACGTGCACATTGCTTCATTGCGCAATGAGGGGGCTGACTGAGCTTTGTTTTTATTTTGAAGGGGAAGTTAAAATGCCTGCTTTCCCGAAAACGGTTGAAGAGTCAGGACTGTTGGAACCCTGTTCATCCAGGCAATTACTTCCCAGAGCAGAAAGGTGGTTCTCTTTTTTCACCGTAATTTCCATACTTATTTTCACGTAGAACGAGTCAGCTTGACCTACCGAGTTTCCCCGAAAATAAGACCTCACTGGAAAATTAAGTCCTCCCATGATTGTTCAGGATGACATCCCTGAACATAAGCCCTAATACGTCTTTTGGCGCAAAAATTAATATAAAACCCGGTCTTATTTTTGGGGAAACATGGTATCAGTTCACCAATCCAATTAAATTCACGGGGGAAGGAGCTAGTTGAGGTTTTCTTAAACTTCCAAGTTTGCTTGGACGAAATAAGATAGGAAGGAGGTGTTTCAAACAGGGACCAGGGAATGTACAAGAACTGAGTTTGAAGCTGCATGACCAAAACAAGGGAGTTACTTGGGGCAGCCAGCATTTTCTGAAGGTTCCGGAATAGTGACCTAGGAGGGAGGGTGGAAGTAGCCTGAGGCCTGGCTAAATGGTGTGCAGTCTGCGGTATTCTGTCTTTGGCGGTCACTGTGACAGCCTTTCTCAAGTTCTGGCTCGTGGGGACGGCACAGATAGGTCTTGATGACAGGCACCGACCTTGCAAGCTGGTGCAGTGGCGTTTACTGGTGACCGTATTCTTTTGGTGTATCACACACATGAAGAGAGAGACAGTTCTTTTTACAGCTCATCTTTGTATCTGTCACTTCTAAGAAGACAGAGAAATGCTCCACGCGCCCTGCCAGTTCTCCGTCAGGCATGTGGGTAGTTAGTGTGAAGGGCTGACTTTTACTCTCTTTGGTACCCTGGTGGCTCTACACTGTAGTTTTTAACCACACAGGTAGTTGGGATATTGATGTGCTCCTTCTGTCAGTACTGTCTCTGAAGTCCAAGGAGCATTTTCTGCTTCATAAAGGCTCAATGATGCAGCCTGAGGGGACCCTGGGAGTCATCTTGTTTGGGACAGGTCCTTCCCCACCCTGGGGCAGACTCCCTCATTCTGCTCGGCTGACTCGTCACATACAGTGAGGCCTCAAAGTATTCTCCAGGCTGCGCTCTGGCACCCATGCCACCTGATAAGGGCCGGCACACCCAAGACACCTGGCTACCCCCCTGCTTTAGCTGTGCCCCTTCAGTGCCAGCTGGGGATAGTAGGGCTCACGCTCACTGCATTTCGGCTTGGGGGGGGCGGGGACACCACAGGAAGGAGGTTCTGCTTAGTTCTGACTTTTCCAAAACCTCAGGTCATGAATACTTCTGTTCTGGCCACTGGTACATTCTGAGGTCCACTTAGGTAGTATTTGTCAACCTTTTTCTCATTCCCACTGCCCTAAGGACTTGTTTTAGACACAATGTAAGATGCAGCCAAGGGCCTGGCTATGTGAATTCAGTTCATTTAAGGCCTGGGCACAATTTCACTTTAGAAATCAAAGAGTAATGGTGGGTAGGCGAGTTAGTTTCTTCCTGAAATTCTTAAATTTGCCAGTGTCCTTTAGTTTTCTTGACTGTCGTAGACCGGGTAAACTCTAACCTGCTGTAACAGACTTTGGTATGATGGTTTAACGGAGAGAACACTTTCTCGTTGTTCTTAAAACGAGGTGTGATTTACGTCTAGTGAAATGTACCCTTCTTACGTGTGCACTTCTGTGAATCTGTACAAGGACAGAAAGAAAGCCGTGTACGATGACCAGAGTCGAGGTTTGGAACAGTTCTGTCACCCCCATGCCGCGTGCTGTCAGCCCCTCCCCCACCCCTGCAGATTCCTGATGACTTTTGGTTCCTGTACCTTTGTCTCTTCCAGAATGTCATATAAATGGCCTTATCCAGTGCGTAGTCTTGAACCTGACACATTGAAGTTCACCCTTGTTTGTGTTAGCGCCTTGTGCCTTCTTACCGCCGAGCAGGTAGCTGTGGGCTGGCTGTAGCGGCTGGTTTCTCCATCCTCCAGGTGAAGTGAGGACATGGGGTTGTTTCCATCACAGTGCTTTTGAAGGGCCAGGGGCCTGCTTCTGTGGCACGTAGGGACGCAGGCTCCGGTCATGCAGTCGTCTTTCTCTGTATAACCAGCAAGTGGCTGTTAGGCGTGTTTGTTCCAATTGGAGGGAGCTCACAGGGAAGGTACCCAGGGCACGCCAGCCAGGCAGACGCTCCGCACCCCCTTCCGTTCGTGTTTCCTCTGGGGAAACGCAGGCCTGTGTGTATCCCTAGCTCCGGGGGAGCTGGGCAGTGGAACTTCTGAGCGGAGGCCTGTGTCCAAGAGGCCTGTGGTGGATGGCGAGCACCCTGTGGTGTAACTGACCCTTCAGGGAAGGACCCCGGTGGGAGCACCATTCATTTACCATCCACGCGATAGCGGACTCTGCCTGGGCGGTCACAGGGGAGCCCACTCCACTCGCCAGGCGAGCCTTCCCATTCAGGCCCTGTGCCTGTGGCTGTTCTTTCGGGCCCCCGACTTCCCCTTCGGAGGTTCTCTCTTGCCCATGTCCTGCCCTGGCCACAGCTGCAGTGCCTCTTGGAGGATTTGCACACTTCCTTCAGGCACACTTTTTGGAGGCTGAGGGTTGCATTAGGGATTAAATAGTCACGGCGGGGGTGGAGGGGGGAGTATAGGTTGGATTTTCCCCCCTTTGGTGGTAGAATTCCCTCGAAAACCTAGTCGTTTTCTAGTTTAGTTCTAGTCAGTACCACGTACTGGTTACTGCACTCAGATTCTTTTTTTTTTTTAATTGGAGAAGGGGAACAGGACTTTATTGGGGAACAGTGTGTACTTCCAGGACTTTTTTCCAAGTCATGTTGTTGTCCTTTCAGTCTTAGTTGTGGAGGGCACAGCTCAGCTCCAGGTCCAGTTTCCATTGCTAGTTGCAGGGGGCGCAGCCCACCATCCCTTGCGGGAGTCGAGGAATCGAACTGGCAGCCTTGTGGTTGAGATCCCACTGGCCCATGTGGGAATCGAACCGGCAGCCTTCGGAGTTAGGAGCACGGAGCTCTAACCGCCTGAGCCACCGGGCTGGCCCTGCACTCAGATTCTTTTGTGGATGTAGTTCTTCAGCCTGCTGTATGTTTTGGCTTCCTCTTTGGATCTTCCCTGTGCCTGAAGACACCTGAAGCCATAGGTTTGGGTGGCAAGCGAGCGCTTTAATCTGATCTCAACCTGGCTGTTTTGTCCTTTTGTTTGGCTGAGAAGTCTGAATAGGAAGCCTTCGAGAAAGGCTCTGCGCAGGAGGCTTATTTCTATCAAAGCTGTTTGGAGATAGAGAAGCGATGGCCATTGTCCATGTTTTATACCCAGTAGAGAGCACGAGGGCCGTGTGGTGAGCAGTGTGATTGGAGAAGGGCAGGCGGCGAGGAGTACAGAGCAGGCACGGTGTTACTGTACTTCCTTGGATCGCGTACCCCTCCGTCGCTGTGGCTCGGCTCACTCTGTTCACACTGCAGTTTCTCCTCTGAAATGGGAAACACAGTGTGTCCGCAGCGTCACCTGACTGCGTGGAGCCGTGCAGTTGAGGAAGCCCGGGGTTGAGCTCATCTACATCCCGGTCCTGCGCCGCCCCCCCCCCCCCTGCCGCTGCCCCCCGCAGACTGTCTGGTTTATTCGCAGTTGTCACGAAGTGCTTGAAGGCATTACGACGTGTAGACATCCATGGAGGGGGTAATTCAACACCTGTTCACTTCCTTTCCTTCTTTTTTTTTTCTTTTAGAAAGAAAGAACTCTCAGCCACCAAGAAAGACCGTGTGAATCATTGTCTGACAATATGTGAAAACATAGTGGCTCAGTCGCTCAGGTAATTACACTTTGAACTTTCTAGTGAAAATAAAAATTTGACATATTTCAGTTCTTAAGCTGGAATAGTCTTTGTCCCCCCAGTTGTCTTAAAGCCTTTAAAGGACCCTTGCCCCTTGTTTCTGGCTGTCCAGACTCTGTAGCGAGCAATGTTTTCTTTCTGTAATCTTACAAAAAACGCTTGTAGCCATTATGCTATTTGAACAGCATGTTTATATTTAATGAGCACTCTTGGTAACTAATCATTTAAAAATCACCTTTTGTTTGCTATTTTTACATTACTTGAGTAATGGGAACACATGAGCCTGTCCAGTCAGCATATCTTTTCCTCACTTCTCTTGGGCACTTCTGCCCTTTGCCCACCCCTGGAGGAGTCCCCAGACGCCCAGCAGTGCCCGCTGACCGAGGTCGGCTTTCCTTGCTGGCTCGTACTTCCGGGGTGAAGTGGCACCTTTTGTAGCTTCTTTGCTGATTCTCCTCATTCTCTTTGCTTTTGACTGCCTGTCTTTCTGCCCATTGTCCCTGGGAGCTGTGGAGGGGAAATGTTTTAGGCCTGTTTCTAAGGCTGAGTGGGAGACATAGTTGACTTATCAATTCTCTTACCCACATGGGCATGTGTGAAATACCTCCTTGCCTTTCTTCCCTTGGAATAAATAATTCCTGTTATTCTCCTGCTGGAAGCTGGAAAGGGCTCTTTGTAATCTGTTAGGAAAAGCTCTGAGAATGATAATCTTGATTTTAGTTCTAACAGAAACTTGGTGACTCACTTATTTTAATGATATCTGGCATTTGTGTTTTATACTTTCAAAGTGATTTCACATCTGATCTGTCCTTGTAGTTAACTCATTCCTGAGTGTGTCTAATGCGTGGACGGTTTCTGTCTAATTTGTAGAAATCTTGTGGGAAGAAAATGTAGTAACCAATGAGAATATGTGCTGAAAATGAAAATATGAAAATTCTTAGCATGCTGTTGTAGAAAACAATGCTAGGATACAAGTAGGGGGAAAAGGAGGAAGGTTTGAATTTCATCTCTGCTCCTCCTAGCTGGCTGATCTTAGGTCAGTTGAACTCCTTGGAGCCTCTGTTGCCTCATTTACGAAATGGAAACCCGCACTGTAGGGTTCTTGTGGGATCAGGTGACCCGTGAAACCCGGGACCAAACCATACAGATATATTCATTAGCTTCCTGTAGTGATGCCTCCGTCCCATAACTTAACATCCCATAACTTAACGGTACTTGTGTGTGGAATGACTGAAACCTGACACACTGCTGCCCCCTGGTGTCGCTTAGCTTTCTGCACGTGATCTCCGCCACCCATTTTACTTTGCAAACCGCTGGCCCCAGAAAACAAGATCTCTTCCAATCTGAGTGCTTTGTGCTTTATGTTTCTTTTGTTTCTTGATAATTCTTGATGGAAGTGATGGAATGTTGGCTTAGCTTCACATATTAGTAGAGTATATTGAGATATCTTAGAATTGATTTGTGGTTCGGTTTGCCATCTAAATCAAAATAATAGTTGTCAATAATTTTTACGTTAGTGTATATTCTGTTTGTATGGAGTAATGTTGGTAGTCGTTAATTTCTTGTTTTACAGAGGAGCATGTTAATAGGACAGTTTATGGGTTATGGACCCAGAGAACAGGTTTTTAGTATCATCAGATCAAAGAACAATTTATTTTAAGATACTCTCCATACTGTGCAGGAATTTGGGAGTGTAGAGCTGAAGTGAATATTTTATATACATGCAGTGTCTTATGAAATCTTGTTGACTGGTATTTCCTGTGATCTCTCCTTGAGTGTAACTACATCTTTGGTATGTTCTTATAGCTTCTGTAATTTACTAACCTTATCTCCAGTGAGGTTATTTCAGTGGCAGCTTCTGGAGTTTTCAGTGTGGGAAGTCATCTAAAACTTCATGTGTATTTTGACTATGCATCTACTTCAGCTCTGAGTTTGGTGGTCTAACCTGCTGGTTCCTAAATATGGACGAGCATCAGAATCACCTGGGATATGTGTCAAAAATACAGTAACGGAGATACCTCACTGCCCTCTTTCCTCAACACACTTATACTATCTGTCTGGGTGAAGTCTGGGGATTTGCTTTTAACAAGTGTCCTTTCAGGCATACCTTGGTACCTTCATCTAAGCAAGCGCACTTTGATAAGGTGGTTGAGTAAAAATAAATACACAGAAATCTGTGGATTTCTCCTGTGTTAGCATAAGTCAGTTAGACAGTGTAATGGTTCAACATCCCATGCATGGTAGTATCAACATGTACAATTTCAAGGAATTGACAAAAAATATGCCAAAACTACTTAAAGACTGGTATTAACTTTTCTGAAGGGTGTACATGACGACTTTCCGTCCTAGGTGGGAAGACTTTTTCTTATCAGAAGTTAAATTTCCTTTAAATTATTTCATAAATGTAAGAATGATCAAAATTCTAGTAGGAGTATTTTTGAACTTGTTCATCAGTAAGAATAAGTATTTAAATGTTTCCAAGAAAATCTGAAACCATCAGTAATAGGATGAGATCTGTATGTGAGGTTGAAATAGCAATTAGACATTAAAGAAAATGTAGGATAGGAAATTCCAAAAGTGTCTGTGTGTATCTGTATGTGAATTTATGGTAAAGATAACATTTTGTATTAGTAGGGAAGTGATAGGTTATTGAACCAACTGACTAGTTGGGGAAACATTATGTTTCTACCTCAATGTTGCAAACAAACATCAATGTCAGATTAATTACTTAAATGTAGAAAAATGAAAAATTACTATAAAAAGAACCTATAATCTTAGGCTGAGGAAGACTAGCAAATAAAGGAAAAAATTGCTTTAACTGGAATACAGTTCAGTATGTCAAAATCCACCTTAAACTCAAAGTAAACTCAACTTGAGGAGGAATTGACAGCTTATATACCAAAGGTTTAAAAGCCTCTGTAAAGAGCAATTATAAATCATTAAGAAAAAGATTATCATTCTAATTGGGAAATAGGCGAAGACCATGACTAGGTAGTTTAGAAAAGAAGAAATATGACTGGACCAGTAAACATAATAACATTTATTTTGTGCTTCCTGTGGAAAAATTTTCAAATTTACTAGTAATCAATAGAACGAGACTAACACAAAAATACAGCCCCTCATTTAACGACAGGGATACGTTCTGAGAAGTGTGTCCATCGTTAGGCGATTTCGTTGTTGTGCGAACATCACAGAGACGCACGCACCCAGGTGGTGCAGCCCACCACTCACCTAGGCCGTGTGGTACCGCCTGCGGCCCCTGGCTACCCGCCTGTACTGCCTGCTCCTGGGCTGAATACTGTGGGCACTGGTAAGTGTTCGTGTATCTAAACATAGAAAAGCTACAGTAGAAGTACAGCATCCAAGATCAAATGGCACCTGCAGAGGGCACCCACTGTGAGCGGAGCCTGCGGGACTGGCAATGGCTCTGGCTGAGTGAGTGGGTGAGCGGGGAGTGGACGTGACGGCCTAGGCCGTGCACGACTGGAGACTACACACTGCACACTTAGGCTCCACTAGATTCATTCAAAATATTGTATTTCTTCCATAATAAATAAACCTTAGCTTACCGTAGCTTTTTTACTTTATCAGCTTTAAAATTTTTCTGACTTTTTAACTCTTTTGTGATAATACTTAGCTTAAAACACAAATACATTATACAGCTGTGCAAAAATATTTTCTTTCTTTATATCCTTATTCTATAAGCTTTTCTCTAATTTTACATTTAAAATTTTTTTTTCACTTTTTTGTTAAAAGCTGAGATACACACACACACCTTAGCCTCGGCCTCCACAGGGCGCGGGTTGTCAGTCTCACTGTCTCTACCTCCACATCTGTCCCACCGGAAGGTCTCGGGCAGCAACACGCGTGGAGCTGTCACATCCTGTGACAGCACTGCCTTGTGGAACACCTGTAGGACCTGCCCGGCTCTTCTTGAGGGGCCGTCACGCTTTTCCAAAGTATGTCCTTGGCGGCCCGCTTGCTTTGTTTCTTCATCGTAGATTTGCTTGTGAACAGATAACGCACCATCAGCATCCCTCTGTTCACGAGAACCTTCGGTGTTGGGTCCAGGTTTTCGGACTTTTTAAGGAGCAGTTGAGGTCTGCAAATGGCTCCGCTGACCCCTTCACTGGATTTTCTTGGAGGTTCTTGTTCTTTTGCAGTTTCCTTTCCTCTCCTCAGCTGTGTGCTCCTGTTCCCATTCCGACTGCCCCCCATAGTTGCTTCCTCAGGAACCCCCTCGAGGAGCTCCCCAGGGCCATCCTCATGCACACCCAGGCTGCAGTCGTTCGCCATCTCGGCCACAGCCGTGGTCATTTCTGCGGCCTTTGCCCTATGATGTCACCAGGAAGTTATCAGCTCCAGTGTGCTATTAAGGGACCTGTCATGTATGAGGTCTGTCGTTGACTGAAATGTCATCATGCACGGCACATACTGTCAGGACATTTTTTTACCTGTAAAATTAGCAAACATCAAAAACTACTCAGGATTTTGACAACGGTGATACAACCTTCTTAAAAGGCAGTTTGGCAAAATACAAAGCTTTAAGCTTCTCTGTGTATGTATCAGCAGTTTCGTTTCGAGCATTTATCCTTAGGAAAGTGTGTAATGATATCGATGGAATGGTATTCATCCTGTTAGAAAATTAAAAATAATCTTAATGACTTACCAGTAGGTGAATTGAAAAATTAAGATACATTTATAAAAGGGAATGTTAGTTAACTTTATAAAAGATGATTTATAGATGCGTATATTTGTGACCAGAAAAGATATTAACAATATTAAAAATTAAGTTAAAAAATCATGAAAGATTTTTGCTTCTGGCTAAGTAACAATGTCAGGATTTACCTTCCTGCCTAAAACAATTGATACAGATAAGTATATGTAACAGTGTTTTTCAAGGCCCTGGGCATCAGGCAAAGAGTAACAGGGATCCTGGACCGAAGGAAAACTAATGCCGGGAGTCCTATGATGTCCCCAGATTACTGCCTGGCGGGAGTTTCCTGGCCATGACAGGAGGGAACCCCCAAGCACGCCTCAGTGGCTGCTGAGTTGAGGAGATAGCTGGGGGCCCTGAGAGGACCAAGGGGGCTAGAAACCACTGGGGAGAGTGCTGGAGAGAGAGCTGCACAGACCATCTCGGGAGACCTGCAGCGGGGCCCTCAGTCTTCACTGAGCGCGGATGCTCACAGGACAGGATAAAAGCACCTGCAAGGGTCATAAGGAACCCACAGGTGCGGCGAGAGCTGTTCCTGTTCACACACAAAGTCGGGACGTCAGGCTGCATGGGACCGTGTTTGGGGCACTCTGAAGGGCCGGCGGAACCACAGGGCTGACGTTCCCTAGACTGAGATGCTGCTTAGCTCCTGCCTAGTGAAGCTGAACAGCAAACCCCAAGATGGTCAGACTCTTTCATAGTAACGTGATGCATCCCAGAGCCAGGTGCAGGAATATAGGAATTCCAAAGTGTACAGCAGCTGGCAAGCTCAAAGTCATCTGGCCCGGCACGGGATAAAGGTAACCAGGAATGGATGAGTTGCAGTGAAACTGGTCATTGGAGCTGACCCAGAAATTGCACAGATGGTAGAATTTATACACGGAAACATTAAAACGGTTACCATAACTATGTTTCATGTGTCCAAGAAGACTGAATGTGTTAAATTCAGACAAGTCATAAAAAAGACCTGAATTGAGCAAAGGAAAGAGTGACCGTGGATTTCTCCCTGGAAACCACGTATACAGATTTCAGTGAAACATCATTTGTACAATAAAAATCTCTCTGAAAAGCAAAGGTGAGATAAAGGCTTCTTCAGACACGTAAAAGCTGAAATGATTGACGTCCAGCAGGCAACCTCTCTAAGAACTATGAAAGAGTGTTTCAGGGAGAAGGAAAACGGGCTTGGATCTATGCCAAGGATTGACGAGCACTGGAGATGGTAACCACCTGGGCAAACACAAGACTCCTTATTTGTAATCTTTCAAAATTACTTGACTGTTTACAGCACAAATAACCAGAATGTGTTTGGGGGGAGTTATAACACGTAGACGTAAAATGTGTGACAACAGTAGCATAAGGAAGAGCAGAAATGGAAATATACTCGTGGGGGGCAGAGTACTGCCTCCTCCCCGCAAAGACACCAGGTCCTTATCCCTGGAATTCTGTGCGAGCGTTACAGATGCGATGAAGGATCTTGAGATGGAGAGATCATCCTGGGTCGTCCAAGTGGACCCTAAACAGTCCCGTGTATCCTTATAAAGGGAGGGGAAGGGGGTTTCACACCCACACACGGGTGATGTGAGGATGGAACAAAGGCAGGTTTGAAGATGTTGGCCCTGAAGATTGGAGTGCCATGGCCACAGCCCAGGAATGCTGGAGCCACCAGAGCTGGGAGGGGCACCAAGCCGTTCTCCCCCGGAGGCTCGGGAGGGAGCATGGCGCTGCCAGTACCTGGAGTTCAGCTCGCTGATACTCATCGTGGACTTCCGGTCTCCTGAAATGTGAGAGAAGAATTCCTGCGTTCTGAAGCCCCCGGTGTCTAGTAACTTGTTACAGCTACCGCAGGAAGCTAATACAATACCTTTTGTTAGTTTCGTGCGCTGGATGTGAAGTGGTATAATATCACTGTAGATTGTGAGACATTTAAGACATAAACTATAAACCGTAAAGCAACAATTAAAAGCAAAAGAAAAAGTTATAGCTAATAAACCAAAAAGGAAGATGAAATAGAAGCATAAAAATACTCAACCACAAAGAAGGCAGAAATAGGGGAGAAGGTACATACAAAGCGACGGGACAAATAGGAAAGAAACAGTGCACTGGTCGATTTCAGCCTGGTTACAGCAGTAGTCCCAGTAAATGTGAGAGCTCTCAAGGCGGGGGCCAAAGCAAGACCTAGATGAAAACCTACAAGAAAACCATTTTGAATGTAAAGACACAAATAGGTTAAAAGTCAAAGAATGGAAAGTGGTTTGCCGGGCTAGTAACACTGATGGATTGAAAGCCAGATTGGGTGGCTGTATTCATATCACAGGCTGTTCCAGGGGCAGGCTGCTCATTCATAGTGACAGGGACATCAGTTGCATCAAGTGGGTATAACGGCCCTAAATGTACCTACCTAAGGTCAGAGCTTCCAAACCGATAGAACTGCAGGGAGGAAGAGACAAAGCCACAGTCAGATTTCAGCAGCCTCTCTCCACAATTCTCAGAACACGTAGACACAAAATCTGGATCTAGAAGACTCGAAAAACATTGTCTACCCCCGTGTCCTGGTTGACATTTGTAGACACCCAATGCAGAACAACAGAAGACACGTTCTTCTTGTGCTCGCGGGGCGTTTGCCAAGGTAGGCCAGATGCTGGGCCACCTACCAGGTCTCTACGTGAAAAAGGCCTCAGCTCACGCCAAGTCTGCTCTCCAACCTGCGTGCAGTTAGGCTGGACTCTGTCACAGAAAGATAGTCTGGAAAAACCCCGAATGTGGGAAAGCAACACATTTCCACGTGGCCCATGGGTCAAAGAAAAAGTCAAGGGAAATTTGGAAGTATTTGAAAATAAAAAAAAGATTTCAATATGTGTGACATGCTGCTGTGGCACATTAAAGGGAAGTTGATAGCAGTAAATGCCATTTGAGCAAAGAAGGGGGGTCTCCAGTCAGCGACCTCAGCTTTCATCTTAGGAAACTTGAAAAGGTAGAGCAAATGAAACCTACATTTACCAGAAGAATGGATATAATAAAGACAAGAGCGGAAGTTGGTAATATAGAAAACAGGAGTATATAGTAAATCAATAAAACTGAAAGGGGGTTCTTTGAAAGTATCAGTAAAATTAATAAGACTGAACAAAGTGAAGCCACAAATTACCAATATCTGAATGAGGGAGATGATACTAGGATAGGTTGTAGAGATATTCAAAGGATTATAAGGGGATGGTATGAACGACTCTGTGCCAGCCAGTACGTTTGACACCTTCGATGAATTGGATAAGTGTCTTGGAAGAATTTCTAAAGCTCTCAAGAAGAAATAGACAACCTGAATATTCCTGCACCTGCTTTATTAAATTAATATTTAAAGATCAATATCTGATTTAGTTACTGGAGAACTTTTCAGTATGGTTGGAAGTAGTATATAAACCTTTCTTCTTTTTTAAAATCAGATATAATTGACAACACTGTATGTTTGAGGTGGTCAGTGGTTGGCCTGATACGTTTATGTATCGCAGTATGATCACCGCAGTAGTGTTAGCTAACGGCTTTATCAAGTCACAGAATTATAATTCCTTTATTGTGTTGAGAACGGTTAAGATCTAGATTCTTAGCAATTTTGAACTTTGTAATAATACGGTGATGTTGACTGCATTCACCGCTGTGTGTTGGGTCGTCAGGACTTACCTACTAGTTGCAAGTGAACCTACTTTTTCAACTGAATTTTATGAAGTCTAAAGACAAAGTATTTCTGATGACAGTTTTGTGTCTGAGTTGAGATGTGTTATAAAAAAGATTGTTATATATCTCAATAATTTATTCATATTGATTACATGTTGAAAGAATATCTCGGCATTGGGTTAAATGACATATGTTATGAAAGTGATTTTACCTGTTTCTCTTTGACGTGTCTTCTGGGAAGTCTGACATCACCTCCCACAGGTAGCCCATTATATTTCTGGGCACAGCCCTGCTTTGAGCGTGTTTGGGCGCAGTGCCAGCCTCTCAGGGACCTTACGTCCTTAGTCCTTTCTGCACAGCTGCATTCCACAGAGTTGAGGTCGGAAATACTGCTGAGTGACACATTTTGTTTCTAGCTTCTTTTGTTGATCGCTGCTTTGTCTTTTGCTTTCTCATGAGTCAGAAGGCTCATGGCTCTTCTGACTCTTGGTAGGAATTCTGATGTAGCGAGAAAGGGTGTGGGGGTGGGGCTCCATTTCAGAGTAGCCAGACGGAGATGGTGAAACAGCAGTCTGACTCTGACTTTCCCGCTCAGCAGCGGATTCAGGGGCTGTGTTACGGGCCTGCTGTTCTTCCCAGGGTGTGAGGTCAGTGTCATGGGCGTGGCCCAGCCAGCTCTGTCTAGGCTGTTTGGATCGCAACAGCCTCACGGGATGTCTCATTTAACATTTTCAAGTCGTTCACAAACGTTGCATAGACTACACTTTTTGTGAGACAGAGGGAGCGACAGACACACAGCCTGACCAGGGCCATGTTGCGTCTAAGTGAAATATGGTCGTACTTTGTTTGTTACACTGAAAGCAAGATTCAGAAGGAGAGAAGAGTGAGACTGGTGTGCTTATTTTCAAGCTTTGGACAGTGTTGTGAGAGTAACGTGTGGTCGAGAGCAGATGGCCTTCTGGGATCGGAGTATCTGAAGCAGCGTCTCTTTTTTTTAATTGAGTGAAATTATACAAAAAGCAGTGTCTTTTTAAGACTTTTTAAAAAGGAGATTTGTCTTACAAATGCAACCTTTTTTAAAAAAAAAAAACTTTGAAATTATAGAATAGTTTTAAATTTACAGAAAAATTACGAAGATAGCGTAGCGAGTTTCCACATGCCCTTATCCGGTCACCTGGTTATTTGCATCTTACGTCACTGTGGTACATTTTTCCCAAGGACTGAATGACTGTCGATGTGCTGTTACCCTTAACTTCTGTGTAATGTCCTTTTCTGTCCCAGACTCTGTCTAGGAGGCCAGACACCCCGCCACACGCCATCGTCACGTCTTCCCAGGTTCTTCTTGGCTATGACAGTCTCTTCTTTCTTCACTTAGAAATTCTCCAGAATTTCAGAAACTTCTGGGCATTGCCGTGGAGCTTTTCCTGCTGTGCAGTGATGACGCAGAGTCAGATGTCAGGATGGTGGCTGACGAATGCCTCAACAAAGTCATCAAAGTAAGAGCCCCATGGACAGGTTCCCCGAGCTGTAACCGGGATAGACCAGCAAGGTCCCTTAGGGTGTCCGCATGGGTTTCGTCTGTGCTGTGTGCTCTGGAGGCACTCAGCTGTCTCCCAGCCTGCCTGCTGCACCTGCGCATGCGTGGGACAGGGTGGTGCTGATGGTCGCCCACGGGTGCTCTTAGGGAAAATGTCCCTCCAGGTACCACCCTCTGTTTGGACAAGGCCCTGAGAAAGCGGGAGCTGGGGGGGGAACAGGTCAATGGAACTGTCTCGGTGTCTGTAGCCTCCCTTCCTTCACCTCCTTTCCTTTCTCTGCCCCTCCTAAGATTTGGGTCAGACAGTACCGTTTGCAGGTAAAGATGTGACTTCGACAGTAGGTTAGCTGGAGTTCGTGTGACCTGACTGGGAAGCAGGGAGTTCCTAGGAAAAGGTGCTAAGCCAGAAAGCTGAAGCCACATGGGTGACAGGTGAGGTAAGGAGAGCGCAGGGCCACCTCTCTTCTGGTACTGCTTCCTGATGGCCAACATCACAGAGCTTTCATCTGCTGTCCCCTTCTCTGTCTTCTGCTGCTTCCTCAATAATCCTCTGTGTGTTGGAAACTGTCCTGTGTTTCTCAGCCTGCCCTGCTGCCAGTGTGTCCCCAGCCTACCCTGCTCACCGTCCTCCAGGCTGCCTTTGAGTTAGTGGCTGGGCCTTTTGACTCACGTGTCCAGACTTGGCCGTCGTTCCTCCTGTAGCTTCTCGTTCCTCCAGCACGAGAAAGCTTCTCTGACGTAGCTCTTGACACTCTCTCCGAAACTGAGTCTTCATAACAGTTAAGGAACAGGTGTACCTGTTCCCTTCTTCGGAAGGACCCTTGTTTATTGCATCTTCCCAGGTTTTCTTCTCTTTCCCTACCTCTTTGAGTTCAACCCTGAAATTCAGATAAGGCTTTGGGAAGAGGCTGCATCTCTTCCTTTTCCTAGTGATACTTCCCTGAGCAGGTGGGCGTAGCTTAGTGGACTGTTTCCCTTCTTGTTAGGGTCTTGAAAACAAAACTGTTCTTTGGAGTCTTCCCAAGGGCTTTCTCTGGAGAGTGTCCTCGTAGTACGCTGGCCAAGAAATGATCCCTCCTTCTGCCCTCGTGCGTCCAGCCTTCCCCTCGTGGGCAGCTGGTCACCTGTGACTCCTGGGTGAGGAGATGAGGCCTTGTGCCAAGCACGTAGAGCATGTGTGCGTTTGCAGTGTGGGGAGCTGCATTTGAGGCTTGCCTCTGCCCCCCAGCTGAACCACTTGGGGGTGTATTTAATTCTGTGAGCCTCAGTTTCCTTAACTCAGAAGGGAACCAGACAAGTTTTCCGTGCTGTGTGTGTGTGTGTACCAAGTGCAGTAAATTATGTGACGTGCTTGGCGTCATCCTGGCCATTTTTGGTCCTCAGATTGGTAAGAAATACTCTAATCGATAACGAGATTCTTACATTCTTCCCCAGAGATTGAGGGGCACGTGAGTGCACCAGCTCTCCATTTTCTGTCATGTGGCTCCACGGTAGCCTGTTGCCCAGGGAGTCCTTCCTGTCTGCAGAACACTGTTTCTTGGCCAGCTGTGCTTTCTGTGCTCGGGACACTGGTTTCTCTGTGGCCACAGGATTCTAGCCCCGTCCGTCGGGAGCAGCCTGAGGGAGGTCTCTCTTCACCTGGAGGTGGTCACCTGGCCTTCTCCCTCCTCCCCGCCCTGCTTTCCTGCTTTGGCTTGCATCCTGCCTCCCCCAGTGATGTCACGGTTTTCTCCTTGTCCTCCAGGCCTGGTGGTCCATTGGTGACACTCACGTGTGCGTGGGGTCCTGCTGCCTGTCTGCGGACAGCCTTTTCCATACACTTCCTTCTTCCCAGGTCCGAATGTCCTTGGTGCTTTTATCAGTCCCACTGGCAGGACCAGGCTGGGCGTTCTGATGTTTTGGCTCTTGTACTTTGATCCTTAGAATCAGAAAACCTTAGCAAACCACCACAGGCTGCTTTGGTTCTCGGCAGGTGGGGGTTAGGGAGGACAGAATGCTGTGACCCAGCCTGCTCTGGTTGGTCATGTTAGACATGGACGTTGTTCCCTTCGAAGCCCGTCTTCAGAGACCTGTGTCTGAGAACTGCTGCATAGGACAGCAGTGTGTGTGTTCACGCATTCGGGGCACGGCCCTAGGTTATAGCTCCAGGCCCCGGGTTCCCTTCTGGCCCTCTCCCTGCTTCGTCCCCGTTTCCTCCTCCTGTTTCTCGTCTCCCAGTGCAGAGATGCCAACGTCTCACGTTATGCCCCTGAACGTAAGACAAGGCCAGTCTCTCTCAGGCTCTCCTTTCTGTGCAAAGTTGGGCATAACGGAGCTTGGCTGTGCTCAGATTTCTGCTTCCTCGAACACTGTGGTCTTCAGGTCAGCAGGCTGGGGGTGGGAGCAGGGTCTGGCTAGACGTGCTGTCCCTGTGACGGGAGGACGGGCTTGGGAGGATGGGTGGCCCTGGGCGCGGTGTCAGGGAGGGCACGTAGGAGTCGGGTCCTGGACTTACACGCTCTTCTAGTGAGTGTCGTCACTGCTCAGTCGGCCAGGCTCTGTGTGGCCCAACAGAGGGCACGTTTAGCTTCTCGCATGTGTAGGAAAATGCCCTGGGGATCAGACGCAGCCCGACCGTCTGCTCCAGGCCTCAGGTCCGGTACAACCTTGTGTGGGCAGCGTGTTTGTACCGAAATCACTTCATATGCGGTATAAACCGTCTGCTCTGAGAGGGATTGGCTGCACATCATGGCAGTCGGGAGGCTGAGAGGATTTCTGGCTGGAGAGGTAGAGAAGACCTCCTGGAGGCGGTGGCTAGTAGATGAGCGACGAGATTCTTAACCACTGCAGCATCCGGCCTCTGGGGCGCCAGGACTGTGGGCATGCCCAGCGGAGGGCTCCTTAGGAAGAGAAACGGGTGCCCATGGAAGCCTGCCCGCCTGGGAGGGAGAGAGGTGCGGAGCTGTGGGGTCCGGGGGTCACGGAGCCATGGGGCTGGGAGCATCAAGCACCAAGGGAGGACAGGCGAGGTCTGCCTGGCAGAGCAGGGGCTCTGCTCTCATGCGGACACCCCCTGCCGCTGGCCCTGCGTCTTCAGGGCGTTGCTAATGTTGGATCTCCCACCCCATGGGAGATGAAAGATTTTCAATGAAGAGAAAACTTTCTGGGTGTTCCTCACTGACTGTTATGGTTTTCGTGTAAGAGGAGCTTTATATGGATTTGAACCATGTGCCATTTAGTTTTGATATTGTATAGTATTTGACTGTAAAAAAGTGAAATTCTTTCAATTTTTTGTTCAGGTGAATGACCTGTATCTAGTTTATCCAATCACTTCCTGCATATCTATGCTTTTTCTTAATGAGTAGGTTCTTTCTTGGTTTAGTTGCCATTAAATTCTACTTCGCCCAAGATGGAAATTGAAGTTGCATTTTAGCTTTCTTTAGAACTGCTGATGGACGGTGCCTTCCATGACCAGCTCTCTTGTATTTTGTTGTAGGCTTTGATGGATTCTAATCTTCCGAGGTTACAGTTAGAGCTCTATAAGGAAATTAAAAAGGTGGGCCTTTATTTTCCATTGTTGAAAAAGGTGGTGCTTCCAATGTATTGAGCAGTATGTGTGAGCTTTTATCTTACATTTAATGAGTAAAAATGTTAGAAGTTAAAGCTGTTTGATAAAGTAGACTTTATTTTACTTTTCTTCAAAAGGTTATTCTTCATTATTTATTAGATGAGATGGGAATTTTACATAGTAATTTATTTTTTGTATCTTTATAATTAAGCCCACTAGCCCTTAAAATTTCTAAAGTAGTTATACATTTAAATGGCCTTTTGTCTGAAATAGAAACTAGCAGTGAACAAGATGCTTTTGTTGACATGAAGTCACCTTGGTGACTAGTATCCGTGACGTGAACGTAACCCTGCTCGTTAAATCCCCTCAGAACGGCGCTGCCCGGAGCCTGCGTGCCGCCCTGTGGAGGTTCGCCGAGCTGGCTCACCTGGTCCGGCCTCAGAAGTGCAGGTACGTTGTACGCTCTGGATGGTGATGGCGATGATGGTCATTATTTTGCTGGGGCCCAGCTCCTCAGGTTCTGTCCTTCTCAGCTCAGATGTTACTTCCTCACAGGTCCTTCCTGTCCTCGTCTCAAGCCGCCCACCTCTGCCCGTCAATCGCAGCCGGTGACATCCTGTTTATTTTCCCTTCGTCGCACTTACCACTCCCAGAAATAACTTACCACTCCCAGAAATATTGTCGCCCACTTTATGAGTGTGCTCGTTCATTGTCTGCCCCAGCCTGCCCCCAGAGACGTAGGGGATGTATCCCTGGGGATAGTGGGCTCTTCCTGTCTGTCCCGCACTGGGAACTGTTTGTCTACATGTGGTAGTTGCTGAAAAGACACTTGTCAGGTGGCTGGAGGTTTAGTCCCACCCTCATCACTGTTTACCATAAGAATTCTAGAAATACTTGCTTTGGTCTGTTACCTGAGTTTAAAATGTGAACGTTAAACTGCAAACCAAGTTCTGACTAGTTGAAACAGTTCTATCTGAATGAATTGAAAAGCAAAAGAAAGACCACAACTTCCAACGCCTACCTTCTCTCCGTAACTGTCAAAACGTGCTCTGGCCACCGACCCTGGGCTGTGGGTCCCTGAGGGGCTGGTGGAGTGGCCCAAACCCTCACTATTAATATGAAACAAGGGTTTAGTCCATTCAGTGGGACTTTAATAAGAATCTTATATGGCTGTTGATATGCAGTCACTAAGGAAATTTCTTTTTATACAGCCTTTTGCTTTTACTATCCTTATTTTGAAAAATTTGTTATATTTCTAAAGTAATACATCTCAAGTTTTCCACAAAGCAGCCAAAGTGACCTTAAAAGCATGATTGGTCCAGTTGTTGCTTTGCACTCTTGACTCACTTCCCAGAGTTGTTCACGTGAAATCAAGACTCCTTCACCACAGCCCAGGGAGGGCTTGCCCCGATGGCTCCGTCACCTCAGGCACTCTCTGTGGACTTATTGGCCTGATTTTACTTCCAGCAGTCAGGTTTCCCTTCCTCTTGATGGCCGCTTTATTTTTCTCCCAGAGGTTGTCTCCTCAGAAAGGCAGGCGCAGCCTCACTAAGAGAGTCCGGTGTGGATCCGCTGTCGCAGCGCCAGCCGCACTCACCGTGGGCCCAGGCTTTTTGTGCTTCGGCGTTGTCTGTCCTCTGACTCCCCTCTCAGCCCGGCATGGCCCATTCCCTCTCTCATCTCGAAGGCCTGACTTACTTCATTTGAACATGAAAAAAATTTTTTTTAATGCTGCTTTTCCATGACAGCTTTATTCTCATTTCTTAACACTTATTTTTAAAATGGTGCTTTCTTATATTCTGTATTAGTTCCTCATTTAAAATATGAATATTTTAATAACTATGATAATTTTTAAAACAAGCTTTTGAGAGTCCTCTGGTTACAGGAGAAAGGAAGGATGAGTGTCTTTCAGCATTTGAACTTCTTGTGTTCAGTCTCCCGTTCTGTTATAATAGCTAAGGCTCATCCACTTGCCATTGAGGACTGGTTGGCACGTGGAACTGGCTTTTCTCCAGCAGGTACTAAACTAACTGCTTCTGTTTCTTGCTGAAGCAGACCTGGCAGAGTAACCGTGTTCCTCTCTCTACGCAGGCCTTACTTGGTAAACCTTTTGCCGTGCCTGACTCGAACAAGCAGGAGACCCGAGGAATCTGTCCAAGAGACCTTGGCTGCAGCGATACCCAAAATTATGGCTTCTTTTGGCAATTTTGCAAACGACAATGAAATTAAGGTATGATTGTTACGCTGAGTCACAGTGTGAGAATGCGTCTGGTGGCGCGTTGGGGTTTTTGGACAGGTTGCCTGCCATCTGCCGTGCTGCACGATTTAGGTTGGAGTCTTTGGCGTTGTTTTGAGGCTCACTGAGAGCTTCTTTCCACTTGTGCTTTCTTAGTGGGTGAGGAGTGGGAGAGGGGCTGGTTCATACACGCAAATTCACAAGGCGTTGCAGAGCAGACTGGCTTTCCATGGTCTGGGCTGGCCCCTTACCCTGGCTGAGGAGAGGTCCCAGAATGTGGGCCCTGCAGCTCTCAGGGACTTCTGGACTTCCTGTTTGTTCTGTGCCCTGACCAGCAGGCCCCGGCCCTCCGTAGTGCTTTGTGCATAATGTCCAGAAGTTGTGACCCTGCCTCAGGGCCTGAGGGTGCCAGGTTCGGGACCTCCTGCTTTTGGTGGGTCAGTTCTGTGTTAGTGTCTCTCTTGGTGTTTCCCTCCACAGTTCCAAATCCCATGCTTCTGCTGCAGTTTTGGATTTTTAACTGCGGAAGAGATGACTAGAGCTCTAACGCTCCCCGTCCTCTTACTGTAGTTGCGTCACTGTTCAATGTGCACGTTATTAGGCCTCAGTAAATAGTCACATCCAGCTACGTTCTGTGCTGTGATTTTGTTCCTTTGTACACCTTTTGGGTTGTTCTGGAGTTAATAATTGCCTCTTTTTCACTTGCATATTATTCTTTGGCCATGTGCATCTTCTCGTACCTTCCAGCAGCTTTGTAAACTGTATCTCAGTACAGTTTCCACAAGACATAATTACTGGATCATTTCCCCACTCGAGTCCCCCGTCTTAGAACTCTCTGGCGGCTGCTCTGGTCCCCTCCGGGTGCACTCTGCACCTGCCATGCAGCCGTACCGTATGACTTCTCCCTGCTGTCACCCTGGGAATTCCTTTGGCTGCTGTCCTGTTGGATGCCTCATTCCTGGGTGGTGTATCTTTGCCTTTCTAGGCTTGCTCCCTTGTTTGGTCTCGGTACCTCCTGCCAGCTGCTTTCTACGAGGCATTCTCGGGGTTGTGGGATTTGGACCTGAGAAGGCCCCCTCGAGCTCTCATCAGTATTATTTATCATTCCAGACTGTTTTGGTTCAGCATGGGCTGACGTCATCATGTTATAATGTCACCTAGCTTTCACTGTATGTAGAAGTTTGGACTGATACAGAATGATTCTTAATTTCCTATTTCAATAATATAGTTGTGTGTTTTCACTCGAAGGAGCTGTCTGAGATGCCAGTATCTTTTCTCGGAGCTAAAGAGAAAAGCTTTGTCAGAGATAATGTGACTGGGTGGGGGCTCTGGGCAGGAACCAGAAGCCACAGACCATGGGGAGCCTGTGACGGGGGGCCTGGGCCTTCGTTCGCCTCTCTGGGTTTAGAAATCTACTCTGAGTTCGCTGAGAGTTGAGGCTCTGAGAACCGGCTTCTGCTGACTGCAGTGGTAGGGAGAAACTTCTTTCT
This sequence comes from Rhinolophus ferrumequinum, assembly GCF_004115265.2. NCBI lineage: Eukaryota > Metazoa > Chordata > Mammalia > Chiroptera > Rhinolophidae > Rhinolophus > Rhinolophus ferrumequinum. The sequence goes on along the minus strand of NC_046288.1, from coordinate 86,292,461 downwards.
CAGGTGGGCCTGGTGTGTTCATTGGCTGCGCGTTTGCTTGGGGTCACACCCCCAGTGGGGGCACCTAATGGTGTCCCTGTCGGTCAGCGTGCTCCGCCCGTGCCGAACAGTATGTGTTTAGAGCAGTGTGAATGGTGTTAGGCCACGTCACCAAATGCAGGCGCTGGGCGCCAGCCAGTCCCTGCTCGGGCTGCTTGCTAAGGCGTCAGTGGCCAGGCTGGAACCGTGCGCCCCTCCTGTGGGCTTTCCTGGGCTTCGTAGGAGAGCAATGTGGGCAGCACAGTCGGCGCTCAGTTCGCTCGCTTCAGGTGCACGTCTTCCAGCCCCGAGGCGTCTCTTAGTGGTCTCGGCAGCGGCGTGCGGATGCACGAGTCGGCCCTGAGGCCTGCTCATGGCTGTCGCGGGCTGCTGCTCTCCTCTCCTCAGCTTCCTTGTTTCCCACTTGTTTTCGTTTTTCTTTTTTTAGACAACTGATTTTTTAATTTTTTATTATTGGGGAATATTGGGGAACGGTGTGTTTCTCCAGGGCCCATCAGCTCCAAGTTGTTGTCCTTCAGTCTAGCTGTGGAGGGCGCAGCTCAGCTCCAAGTCAGTCGCCGTTTTCAGTCTAGTTCCAGGGGGCGCAGCCTACCATCCCTTGCAGGAATTGAACCGGCAGCCTTGTTGTTGAGAGCTCGTGCTCTAACCAACTGAGCCATCCGGTTGCCCTCCATTTGTTTTTTTACGGCACTTATTTCACAACGTCCTTTACTGAACCTGTCCCAAGATACTGTGGGTACAGCTTTTCCAGCGCTAAGGTTTCCACTGGCCTCCACTGGTGGAGGACACAGGTGCCAGCAAGTCCCGACTGGAGGTTTTAACGGCTCTGTTCAGCGTAGGAAAGCTTCAGACTGCTGATAATGGATGCTCTGCAAGGAGTCAGGGCAAGCTCTGTGTCGCCAAGTACCTGATGAGCCTCACAGGACCCTCCTCCTGTGCCCGTGGGGATTCTTGCTTCCACAGGTTCTGTTAAAGGCTTTCCTGGCGAACCTGAAGTCCAGCTCCCCGACCATTCGGCGGACGGCGGCGGGCTCCGCAGTCAGCGTCTGCCAGCATTCCAGGAGGACGCAGTACTTTTACAGCTGGCTACTAAATGTGCTTATAGGTAAGCTGCGGGCGGCGGCGTGCTTTTCCCAGCGTGTATGTGGCAGAGTCTGCAGCATTTACTCAGGACAGACCTTTGAAACTATTTAAAGTCAGGCAGTCCCTCGGCTTCTGGACCAGGCCCTTGGGCGCTGGCTGACTGGTAACTGGGAGCCCACGTGGGTCTGTGTGAGCACGCGGCCAAGCTGCTGCTCCTCTGTGCTTAAGGACAGCCGGCTGGGCAGGGGCGGGCCAGCATGCCACCCCGCTGTCTTCCTGGGCCTGGCCCTCCGTGTGGCCCAACTGCACAGCGGGGCGTGGTAGCTCTGAGTGTAGAGTCCCCGAGGCCCGGAGACAAGCGTCAGGGCCCTGCAGGTTCTCTGCATGGGTGCAGGTCTGCTGACGACGTGTCCTGAGCGCGGGGGATTGTGGAAACCAACACTAGCAGATGCCACAGGACGCACATGGCCATTTGATAGGAAAGAACTGGCTTTCAATGCTGCAAGACTCCGTGTAATGAAGGGTGGAAGGGTACCCTTCAGAGCCACCCCTGGAGTTTGGCCCCGGGGCACACACATAGTTTTCACAGTGATGTCTCTGCCATCTTTATCTCTCACTGAGCCTCAGGTAGGGTTCTGCTAGGGAGCTCTGCGTTTTAACAGATGAAGCCATGAATCTCCGAGCAGTGCGGCAGGTGTTAAGAAGCCTGTGACTGCCTTTCCAGGTCTGCTGGTTCCCATTGAGGATGAGCACCCCACCCTCCTGGTTCTTGGGGTGCTGCTCACACTGAGGTACTTGGTGCCCTTGCTGCAGCAGCAGGTCAAGGACACGAGCCTGAAAGGCAGCTTTGGGGTGACACGGAAGGAAATGGAAGTCTCTCCCTCGACAGAGCAGCTGATCCAGGTAGGAGCCCCTGGCTTGATAAGTGACTGTCACCCAGAGAGCCTGCTCAGGGCTGAGAGCGCGGACTCGGAGCTGGACCGCCTGGTTCCGATCCTAGGACACGACCCCTGGCTGTGTGACCTCCAATGACAGTCACACCAGAGTGAAATGAGGGCAAGCTCTCCTCAGGCTGCCGAGAGTATGACATAAAGCCCGCAGACCGCTGCCTGGCACAGAGAATGTTGTTACCCCGTTTCTCAAGGCAGGGCATGTGAACTGCTCCCCTGCTCAGCAAACGTTTATCAAACTCCCACTCAGTCCTATTTGTACACATGGGAAGGTGCATACTGATCTTTTATTCAGTTTTAGACTCAACTTCTAGGCAAAGCACGTGTGATTGAAAGTCCCACACTAGTGTGCATTAAATGTCAGTCCTAATAACATGAAAGTAACAATGTTGCTGACAGAATTTGGGAGTGCAGGCGAGGTGAAGGCTGTGTGGGATGCCACTCCCCTCATTTTCTGCAGTAAGTGCGTTCACAGTAGACAGCTTCACAGATCTGGGTGTAGGCTGACTGTCTGGGAGGGCAGCACCCTTTGTCTGTGACAGGTCAGCGCACAGCAGCCTCAGATGTGGCTGTGCTCCGTGACACCTGTGCACACAAACAGGTAGCAGCCCGGGTTTCCTGAGGACTGCAGTTTGCAGACCCGTCACCTAGAGTTACGGGGCTTCCCACCAGAAGAATTAAAATAAGTGATTAAAAGAAGCTACCACTGAGAATTTTTATTTTATACCCTTGTATACTGTCTCTTCTTTTAAATTTGTGTTACTTTTATGATGTTAAAGGTCGGGCTGCCCAACCCTTGAAATAAAAATGCAGCATGCCAGTTAAATTTGAATTTCAGATAAATCATGAATGATTTTGTGGTGTAAGTATACCTGAAATCATGAGACATACTATACTACAAAATTATTTGTTGTTTATCTGAAATTCAAATTTAACTGGATGCTCTGTACTTTATCTGGCGACTAATTAAATGGAAAAAGTAAATTCATTACATCTGTATAATGTGACACAATATCAAAAGCACTCATTAAATTTGACATACCTTTAAAGTAGTTGGAAACTGTTTCTCAGTGGCACTCATGACAGTGGCTCTTGCTTATTAAATGTGTGTCAGAGTAACCGCACCGGGTGGATATTGAACTTTATGGTCCCTTTACTAGTCACCAGCTTAGGGAGATGGAGGTCTGTTTTTGGAAGTGCCCTACTTATGTTTAAGGAATTCATAGAGCAGTGAAAAAAACCCTGGGAATTTAGAAAGCAACCTGGAAGCTAGTGATCACTGTGGTACAAGTGACAGAGAAATTTTAAGGGGCAGAAATTAAGGCACAAGTTTTGCCAACATAAGCCTATCAAAAACTAAGGAGGGAGCCCGAGTACACACTCAAGCCTGCGGTGCCACGTGTGCTTTCTGTCTCCAGGTGTACGAGTTGACCTTGCATTACACGCAGCACCAGGACCACAATGTGGTGACTGGCGCCTTGGAGCTCCTGCAGCAGCTCTTCAGGACCCCTCCCCCAGAGCTCCTGCAGGCCCTGACCACAGCCGGCGGCCTGGCGCAGCTGCCTGCCACCCGGGAGCAGCCCGGCTGCCGGAGCCGCAGCGGGAGTATCGTGGAACTTATAGGTGAGTGGGCAGGAAGCGACTCTTGCAGCCGACCCTGCAGGAACGCTAGTTACTCTCGGTGGAGTCACGGGCCAGCACTGTGCCAGCAGCTTACCTCTCAGATCCCAACAGCTAACAACGCAGGTAGTGGCCGTATTCTAGGAGCGAAGAACTGAAGTGTAGAAAGGTGAGGTGGCAAAATGAGGTCAGCTCTGCCTCGGCTGCCTCCGCGTGGGGAAAGTACTTCCAGGACCTGTCATCTCTGTCACTTTGCCAGAGATGGGACCTTCAGGTCTTCCTATGGATTTTCGAGTTCCTTTCTGCCCTCGGGTCCTATTCGCTGTCCCGATTGCCTGTTCCTACTCTGGGTACCTCCTGTGCCCGGTCTGTGCCCTCCTTCTGTGTGCTGTTGGGCTTGGGGCCTGACCCTACCACCCTGTGCTGCTGCACGCTGACCACTGCTTTTCCTGCACAAAGTGGGTGGGCCCCGTCTGGTATGGAGTCACCCCTTGGGTGCTGGAGTAGGTGGGGAGCCCTGCATCACAGCCGCCAGGAGAGTGTGGCACTGAGCAGGCTTCCGGCACTCGTGGCCTGTCCTGGGCCCTGAGCAGTGTGGTTGGTTTAATGCAGCGTGCGTGCGTGCAGTGTGTGTGCGTGCAGCGTGCATGTGTACAGCGTGGCACCACAAATGAGGCAGGCTTGGATTAATTTTTCTAACTGCTACTTCCTTTAACATAAATGGTTCCAGAATCACGAGCAGAAAATATTAACATGTCTGTTCACTGTCCTTGGTCCTGAAGAATCCTTTTCCCTAAGGATTGCACGCATGATGAACTGTTGCTGAAATACTCATTTCTAATGATCATTTCTGATGGAAATTTATATTTGATTATTAGTTGACCATATAATCTGAGATTTCTGATGCTTTTAATTTGGCTTTTTAAATGCACTTTATTTGAGCTCTTTTGACGTTTTTGGTCATATCTTTAAAACTGCATTATTTGAGTGGTACTATATTTTCCTGTTGTCGAAATTAAAGTGTTGCAGTATGGTGCTTAAGCACCGCCTATGGAAATATATGTCCACATATTCTCTAATTTTAATGTCAAATCAAGCTTTTTGAAGATTTTTGAATTCCTTCTGGAATTCAGCAGCTTGTTACTTTACTTTCATCTGTCATTTTCTGTGATTTACAGCTGGAGGGGGTTCTTCATGCAGCCCTGTCCTTTCAAGAAAACCAAAAGGTGATTATTTCAGAAATCAGAGTTTTTAATCTTACTGATTTTTCTGTACTTCCATAATGCAATCGACAGTGCTATATGTCTTCTCAGCAGACTGACTGATTGTATGTCTAAATGTTGCTGGAATCAAACATGCCTAGCAGGGTGGCTTTTAAAAATTGCTTGTGTATCAGAGTTGCTTTGTCATAAATTTCTAATGTTTTAGGTCAGGGGTCAGCAAACCTTGTCTGTAAAAGGCCAGATGCTGCCCATTTTAGCCCTGTGGGCCTTACTGTCTCCTTGGCAGCTATCCGGCTGTGTCCTGTGGCAGGAGGGCAGCCATGGACAATAAACACTAAGCTAATGGATGTGGCTGCATCCTGTGAAACTGGCCACAGAAGCAGGTGAGCTGCAGTCTGCCTCCCCCTGCTTTAGGGAAGGTGTCATGTTTTATAAGGTAACTTACATTTCCAGTCAATTTGTTTAATATCAGTCAGGAATAACATCTGGTTAATTATTCGGTTAATTTGGGCCTGGTTATCATTTTTCAGCTGGATTTAGCTTTGTAGCTGCCACAGTGTTCTGATGCAGTTAATTTCTTCTTATTGGATCAAAGCATTTCTGATATAATCTGATAGTGTTGATACACATTGTCACTTTGCAACACCAGTTATTTTCTTTCCCAGTCTAGGTTTCCATAGGAAGTAATTGTTGTCATTTTATATTTTGAAATATTAAAAGATTAATTCTTTTCTTACTGAGGTTAATTACATACGACATACTAATCTTTTTGTGTCATAAGTTGAATGTTTGCGAGCCTGCTGCCTAATACTATTTGCAGTATTGGCTGGGATCTTAACAGGAAATATTCTAGCCTTGACTGAGTTAAATAAACATTTCCTAGAAGAACTTAGAAGAACACAAACATTTGGGCCATCATTGTGTGGGATACTTAATCAGCTATGAGATTTTGGTGAAACACTGAGATTGTTCGAGAGAGATTCTGGGAAAACTAGTCTCGCTATTGAATTTGGAGGAGATTTTCAGGCATGTGACTAAGTTACTCCGATGCTTGTCTTGTTTGTTTCCAGTGATGATGAAAAGATGACCGAGTCACGTGGTTGACATGAGTTGTTTTGTTTTCTTCTGCTTAGGACGTGGGCTATGATGTCCTCGGTCTGTTTTATCTTTCTAGTGTTTTGTTTTTCATTTAGAGCTGTGGTTTTCAAACTTTTGTAGTGGCCTCAAAATTCTTTTTTTTTCCAAGTGAAACCTGCCTCTATATAAGAGAGGTAAAAGCAGAGCTGTTGGATGTAGGGTCAGGTGAGGCTGGGAGTGTGTGGCCTGGCATCCCTTCTCTGGCGGTGCCTGCCTCCTTTCTCCCCCATCTGCTAACCACTGATTGGGGGGACAGAGTGCCTTCGTTAGCACCTGAACTCATGGAGGAGGAGAGGGTGGGGATATCTGCTTTCTCAGGGTAAACTGCTTGTTCTGGAATAAAGAATTATTTAGCAGATAGTCCTCTGTCAGTTTCACCTAAATTTGGGTTTCCTTTGCTTTTGTTTGCCTTGAATGTCATACCAGTGTAGAGTTTTGGAAGTTGTTAAACTTGTGACCTGTTCTTTGCAGAGCAGTGAAATTAGAAGTTGCCAGTAATTATTTTGACAGTGTCACTTAATGACATTTATATGTAATGTAATCGTAAGATTTAAGGAGTCCAGTGAAATCATACTTCAGAAACCATAAGCTAAAATGTATTTTTAGAACTTTGCAAAAGATGAAATATTATTCCACCCTCCCAGATCATGCAGTGCTTGAGTTCTGATTGTCAACCATAGAATCTAGTAAATTAAAAGATAATAAAATGAAAGTGACTTTTAGGTATAAAAGTTTTATATATAAATTCTGATGTGCCATTGAAGATATGACATGAATATTCCAAGGGCTAATAGAATTGGTTCTGGCTCTAACTTACCATTTTTAAAACTAGATAGTAATATAAATTATTCATCATTAACAGTAATCTAAGTCAATAAATATTTATTATTAAATACTTTGGCACAGTTTGAGAATCATTGCTTTAAACTTTTTTACATTACGGTCTATTGATTTGAACGATACTCTCTGACATCTGTGCATTCTTTGTGAGTAGCACTCCAAAGGCACTAAAATATTTAACTATGGCCGTAACCTGTGTGAGAGCAGAATCGGTATGCGTATGAGTTTGCATTTAGACTGCATTTGTTTGCTTTGCCAAGCCCTTCTGTTTGGCGAGCTTAACGGACTCTTGCTGCGTCATTTCTTAGGAAAAGTGCTCTTTGGAGAAGCAGCGGCCTTGGAGGATGACCCTGAGCCCAGGTCGGAGGCCGGCAGCCCAGCCTTTGCAGGTAGCTCTCGGAGTGGCAGTGGGTCCGTCCTGCGTCCTCTCCTGGCCCCACCTCTGCCTGCCCCGCCCCTTAGTGCACCTGCTCCTGGTGGATAACTCGGGCTCCTCTAGAAGGTTCACTTCGAAACGTGTGTGTCTCCTTGCATCAAATACTTGCTCTTTTCCTTGATTTAGGCTGTTTTAAAATTAGGTTCATACTCCTTGAGTAAGGATAGTGAGTAGAAGTGTGTCAGGAACTGCCCTGGTCGGGAGGGTGAAAGATGGGGTTAAAAATTGTGGATAATTTAACTGGGGAGAATTCTGTTTGTTTATAGAGTTGTCTAAGTAGGTTCTGTATTCACCTTATAAAGGATGAGTATTGACTAACACACTAATAATTGGGTTAAATGAGAGTGGTTTGGGTTGTATAATCCTATCCAAAAGAATATTTTGAGATAACTGAAAATATGGCTAAAATATTTGGGGAGAAAAATATGAATAACCCCCGTGGTGATTATTTATTCATTTATTTTACAAAATAGAAGCCAATTTCTAATTACAGAAATAAAGTTAAAACACATAAAAAAAAAAGTGACAGCTTCCACAGCATTATAAGTAAAGCTCAGTGCTCACTGACGCCGTGGCCCCCAGGGGTGCCCACTGCTAATGGCTTGGTGTAGGTCTTTTTGTGGTGGTTTTTATGCAGTGTCGTTTTTAGCTGGCATTTCAAAACGAAACTAGGAAAACGTGGTACAAATTTATGCTGCAGGAGAATAGGACCGTCTTAGAGGTGTGGGAGGAAGGAAAGGCCACTCAAAACGACGGTGAATTCGCCGTCCTGTCTGAGCAGTGCTCTCCCGGGCATTGGTGAGCGCGCCTGTGCCCCTGGCCTGGCCGCCCGTGAACTGCCCCGTTAGCTGCAGGTCTTTACACGCGGCTCTGAGTGATGGCTGCAGCGGCTGCCTAAGAACTTGAGGTGGTGATTTTACTGGTGCACGTGAGGTTTGCAGTGAAATGCCCGCTGGAAATACTGATAGCGCTTAAAACGTACTGGCTGCTGGCCCTCACTGTATTAATGTGGCGAAAGGGAGGTAGATAACACAGTGGAAAGCGATTTTGGTAATGTTTGAAGGCTGCGCTGTTCCCTTGCTTTTGAAATAACTGGTTCAGATTTTCACCGTATTTCAGGCTTTTTTGCAGTTAAAATGGTGATAGTGAATTTTGGGGTACTGTGCAAACATTTGATCCCTATTGAATATTTTTCCCAGCTCTTTGAGGAATGGGTGTTTCTTTGTCTTCAGCCTCAGTCAAGGGTGAGATCGGTGGTGAGCTGGCTTCCTCTTCCGGGGTCTCTACTCCTGGCTCTGCCAGCTCAGCTGCCGACTCCACGAGCCACGACATCATCACCGAGCAGCCCCGTGCCCAGCACACGCTGCAGCCGGACTCGGTGGACCTGGCCGCCTGTGACCTGACGAGCACGGCCACGGATGGGGACGAGGACGACATGCTGAGCCACAACTCCAGCCAGGTCAGCGCCGTCCCGTCCGACCCCGCCATGGACCTGAACGGTGGGACCCAGGCCTCCTCACCCCTCAGTGACAGCTCCCAGACCACCACTGAAGGGCCGGACTCAGCGGTGACCCCTTCAGACAGTTCAGAGATTGTAAGTGCTGGGAGGGGTGCCCCGCTGTCTGCAGAGGGGTCTTCCCTACAGCCCCAGCCCGGGCCCCGCCTGCTTATTCTCCCCTTTCCATCTGACCCACTAATAACAGTGCACAGGCCACCAGCTCTGATCATTAGTGGGGAGCTTGGCCCCATCCGAGACCTTCACTGAAGGAGATGGCTGAGTGTCGTCTGTGTTGAACGTGGAGGCCCCAGATTAGTTGATGACGTGGACTCCTCTAGAACTGAGTGCATCTTAAATTCTTTAAGACCTTGTTGGGCACAGGTGAAACCATGATTTTAAAAAATCTTTAAGAAGCCTATTAGCAGATCTGTGGGCCAACAGAGTGAAATTAATAACATGAATACTATGCATTATTTTAACACTTTGTGATTTTTCAAAATGTTTACAACATGTCTCATCCAGAAAGCGTGAAGTACCTCCGATCTCTGAGTTAGTGGGCAAGGAGTGCCTCAAGGATGGTTTAATCAGAAAGTTTGTACAAGTGCACACTAGGTTTTACACCCAATGTTAATTTAAAAAGTTTGTACACTGTTTTGCTACTGTTGAATACGTTTTGTTCAGAGCATGGTTTTGTTTTTCACTTGGCTGAATACAGAAACATTGAGTTACAAACCACGGGATATAGCACGTGCATGTCCCCTTTGAGCAGTTGTCACGTGGCTGTGATTTCTAATGGCTACGTGGGTTTAGTTACTCGCTAGAGAAGTGGGCTCGTGGGTAGGGGTTTCAACCAGAGGCCTGGGGAGGCCGGGGTTGATCGTGGAGCAGAGGGCAGTGACTTCAGGCAATGGAAGGGCAGGCACGTTCTCTAGCACAGGGAGCAGGGAAGGCTGGGGAAGGTGCTGGGTGCAGGAGCGCGTGAAGTCTGTGCGGGGTGGGGCTGGCGGGGCACACCAGCTCCCACGGACGTCTTGCCTCTTTATAGTACATGGTTTCTGGACAGACTTGTTAGAAATCTGAATGAATGGCCATAGGAGACGCTGGGAGTGTTTCAGCAGAGGGGAGTGTGTGGCAGTGCTGGGGTCGGGCCTGGCAGGCCGGCCTCTGGCCCATAGGGAGCTGAACACCTTCCCTTGACTTTCCACATTGCTGTCGTTCTTTCTGCGTGGCGCATGTATCCAGTCATTAAGTTTTTGCTGAGCAAATATATTGAAGACCTAGTATGTTCCAGGGAGTGTTCTACAAACCGGAGATGAAGTCCAGGGCATGACATTGAAAACTGCTCGCATGGAACTAGTATCCTAGAGTAGGAATCCTCCAACTCTCTCCGTGGAGGACCAGAGAGTAAATATCTTTGGCTTTCTGAGCCATGTGGCCTTGGTCACATCTCTGCGTTGTAGTGTGAAAGCAGCCATGGAAAACATACAAACAAATGAGCATGACGGTGTTCCAATAAAACTTTATTTACAAAAACAGGTGGTGGGCCAGGTTTGGCCCAGAGGTCACAGTTTGCCTATCCCTGTTTGAGAGTGTGTATATGTGTGTGTAGGGCAGGTCATTAGCTAATAATAGTCAATCAACAAAGACATACATAGTCAGAGGGATGTAAGCGCCATAGAGAAAAGTGAGCAGTTGAGGGGGGAGGGAGTTTCCTCACGAGACAGTTCAGTGTGGGGTAAGGGACTTGGCCTGGGGGGAGCCCACCAGCATGAGAATTTGGGCTCTGCCATTAGCTGTGTAGCCTGGAGCCATTACGCCCCTTCTGCCTCAGCTTCTTACCCGTAAAATGAGGATGGTAACAGTACTCGTGGTGTAAGACTTATGGAGACGAGGGCATGTAACACATGTGAAGTGCTTTGGATCCTGCCTGAGGCATCCAAAAGATGTTTTTTACTATGGTGTTTTTTATTATGTTCTTTTTTGTTATTTTTGTAAACTAGAGGATGGAGAGGGGAGGAAATTAATTTTTTTGGTTGTTTTTGATCATGTTGCTTGATTTTTTAAAAATTTAATTTAAAGGATTTGAAATGATTTTTGGAAAATGATATAGAATTTGTTTTAGTAATTTACTGGCATATTAAGGGTTTATCATTCAGTTTTTCAGGTAAATTACGTGGGATTTCAAGTGGATGTGAAAAACATTGCAGTATGGAATCCTAACCCAGCTTATGGCTGCATGTATGAGGCAACTGTGCCCAAAGCTTAGTTGATTCAGTCCTAGCAGTTTAGGACATAACCTGCCAGGTGTAATCAAACAATACAGTGAAAGTTTAAATGAAAAAAACTTATTACAGTAAAAGACACATTGCCATTAATCCCCCTCAAAGTACTTCCCCTCACTTCAAACACACTTATTCCATCGTTCTTGCCACTTTTTTTTTTTAATTAAAGTTTATTGGGGTGACAATTGTTAGTAAAGTTACATAGATTTCAGGTGTACAATTCCGTATTACATCATCTATAAATCCCATTGTGTGTTCAGCACCCAGAGTCAGTTCTCCTTCCATCACCATATATTTGAGTTCTTGCTACTTTCTGAAGCAGTTCTGGAAGTCCTCTTTCCTGAGTATCTTTAGTTGTGCTGTTGTGGCTGCCTTGATGTCTTGAATCATTTTGACTTTGGGGAAGAGCCAGAAGTCATGCGGTGCCGGGTCTGGTGAATAAGGTGGATGAGGACACGCCGTAATGTTTTGATTTGACAGAAATTGCCGTGCCAGAAGCGATATGTGACACGGAACGTTGTCATGATGGAGGATGATTTACAGCACACTTTAAAACACACCTTCTCTCAACCGTAGCTCACACCTGACTGACGGCACTGAACTAGTTGAAACTTGTCACATACTTTGTTACTAAGGTTTGATGGCTGCTTTCCACGTTGAAGGTCCCTGCCTTTCTGTTGGATGGCACTCGGCAGCAGCACTCACTATATTTTGTGATCACAGCGGAAAGGCTCCGTGTCACATGGCTTCTGGTACAGAAATTTCTGTCACATAAAAACATTACGATGTGTCCTCATCCACCTTATTCACCGGACCCGGCACTGCGCGACTTCTGGCTCTTCCCCAAAGTCAAAATGATTCAGGACATCGAGGCAGCCACGACAGCACAACTAAAGACACTCATGAAAGAGGACTTCCAGAACTGCTTCAGAAAGTGGCAAGAATGATGGGATAAGTGTGTTCGAAGTGAGGGGAAGTACTTTGAGGGGGATTAATGGCAATGTCTTTTACTGTAATTTGTTAAATTTAAACATTTACCACATCGTTTGATCACACCTAGTATTATACTGTTAGGCGTTTGTCTAAAAAATTTTTCCTCATTTTTGACTTACTGTAAAAATTGTGAAGACAAAGATTTAATTATTTTTTTTCATATCAAAAAGAAATGTCCAGATTGGAATTCTTTGGAATTTTTCGAGTTATAAAATCTTTGAAAATGTAGTAACTCGTGATCAGTAAGCTCTCGGTAATTTATACTCTTGCATCTATGTGCCTTTGTGCAATGGCCTTTGCGTTAGTGTGTACGATGTGGTCCGTGTTACGTAGGGGTTTTGCCTTTGCCCTTCCGTGTTGAGGCCTGTCCTCGGTGGTGACACTGCAGAGCCCTCACAGCCCCTCTTGAACCGTTTAGGTGTTAGATGGCGCCGACAGCCAGTATTCAGGGATGCAGCTGTCGCCGCAGGATGACGACGAGGACCCCACAGGTGTCCTTCCCGATGAAGACTCAGACGCTTTTGGAAACTCTTCGCTTGGTATGTTGGCTTCAGCCAGTGCGCTGCCAAATGGTCTCGCTTTCAACTGCAACGTCTAAGTTTTAGCTTCCAGGAAAAATCTCTTGATAGCTTTATTTTCTGGGTCATAAATAGCAAATGAGGAAGAACGATTGAGGAGTGATCGTCCTTTTTCTTGATCTAACTCCTTCTGTAGTTTCACGTTAACTGTGTGTAAATATGTGTATTTGTGCTTTAATGGGAAGCTTGCCACTTCATCTCGATTTGTCTGTTTTTGAAGCCCTTCAGCGAGCACACTTGTTGAGCAGCATGGGCCACAACAGGCAGCCCTCTGACAGCAGTATAGAGAAGTTTGTGTCAAGAGAGGAGGCTGCTGAACCAGGAGATCAAGAAAACAAGGTGAGTGAGCGTTGAGTCACTGCAGTACCCTGTCTGCCATGCGGCATGCCCTCCTGCTTCGAGCTTTTGCTCAGCTGTGCCCTTCAAATACTGCCCAGGCCTGCTCTGCTGCCTGCCTCCGAGGCACTGCCCCAGGCCTTGGGAATTGCCTGGAGCTCTGCCTCCCTGGGCGCCCTCCCTGCCCCCAGCCTGTCCTACCTGGTGGCTGCCTCACCTGCTTTCTCGGGCCATTCATTTGATGGTCATGCGTGGCCTTGCAACATTTCTTGTTTGTGTTCCGTTGAACTGATTTGTTTGTTTGTTTATTATGGTAAATAAAATACACGTCACATAATATTTGCCAGGTGAGTGGCACTAAGTGCTGGCACACTGCTGTGAACTTCAGAGCATCTTCAGAGCTTTCCATCTTCCCAGACTGAAACTGTCCCCACGAAACACCTCCCCAGCCCCTCGTCACCTCCGTTCTGCGGTCTGTCTATGGATCTGACTCCTCTAGGGACCTCACAGGAGTGGAATCACGCAGTGTTTGTCCTTCTGTGACTGGCTCATCTCACTGAGCATCGTGTCCTCCAGGTCCTCCCATGTTGTCCCATGTGTCAGAATGTCCTTCCTTTTTAAGACTGAACGATAGTCCATTGAGTGTGTACACCACAGTTTGGTTTGCTGTTCATTCATCGATGGACACATTGCTTCTGTCTGTGGTGATGGTGAATTATGCTGCTCGGAACATGGGGGTACAAATATTTTTTCAAGACCCACCCTGATTTCGATTTTTGTGTGTGTGCAGCCAGATGTGGAGTGGCTGCTCATGCTACGTTTAAGGTTTTGAAGAACTGCCTGCCCTCCCAGTTAATTTTAAATTCCTTTAGGGCAAGAAATAGTGTTTTGTACTTAGTCCCACATAGATGCTCAGTTAGTGTCATGGCCTTAGTAGTTCCTTCCCGGTCCCCTGGTGCCAGGCCTGCCCCCCCCCCCCGATAGTTCCTACCCGGTCCCCTTGTGCCAGGCCTGCCCCCCCCACCCCCCGATAGTTCCTTCCCGGTCCCCTGGTGCAAGGCCTGCCCCCCCCCCCCCGATAGTTCCTTCCCGGTCCCCTGGTGCAAGGCCTGCCCCCCCACCCCCCGATAGTTCCTTCCCAGTCCCCTGGTGCCAGGCCTGCCCCCACCCCCCGATAGTTCCTTCCCGGTCCCCTGGCGCCAGGCCTGCCCCTCAGCTTTGGGCTTTCCCCACGCCCTTCCCTCTGCCCGAGAGCTTCTCCTTGTCCCAGAGACGACGGCTCATACTGTAATTGCCCACACAGCCTCTCCTGAGTGCCGGGGCTCAGCTGCCTTCCTATCCCGTGTGCCCTCCCTGTCGGGTAGGCTGAGCTCCTCCCTGCCACAGTCCACGTGACCCTCTGACCAGTCTGTTGTGCCCACTGTGGTTTGTGAGGTCAGGCATGTACCTGGGCAGAGAAAGGCATCTGTATCCCTAGCATCCAACATAATTGCTGCCCGGGAACCATTTGTTTAATGAGCAAATGAACGAATATATTGGTTCTCTGACAAACAAGTTTCTATAAGACAAATAAGTGTCAGTTTTCTGTGTTCTAGCCTTGCCGGATCAAAGGTGACATAGGACAGCCTACCGACAACGATTCTGCTCCCCTTATCCATTGCGTCCGCCTTTTGTCTGCTTCGTTTTTGCTAACTGGGGAAAGAAATGGTAAGTATGGAAGGGCGGCTGCAGTGGAAGGAAATCAGTAGGTGTCACAGGTCACTTTTGGGCCTGGTTAGTGCAGCCCAGAGAGTCAGCTGGGTGAGAGCGTCGTTTCGCTGACTCGCAGGAGGAGGGAGGGGACGGTGGGGCAGCTGCTCTCGCAGGCCCAGTGTTGTGTCTTCAGAAATGAAGTGTTTGCTGCTTTGAAGGTGACCCAGGTGGTTCCCTTGCAGCGCTGGTTCCGGACAGGGACGTGCGGGTCAGCGTGAAGGCGCTGGCACTCAGCTGTGTCGGAGCCGCGGTGGCCCTTCATCCCGAGTCTTTCTTCAGCAAACTTTACAGAGCGCCCTTCGACACCACGGAGCACCTTGGTACGTCAGGTTTGCCTCTTTCTCCTCACGTGTCGTCATTGTGCAGAAAACTGTTTTAAACCATCTTGGCTGTTTCAGAGCAGGAAGCTTTTGAGTTTATTTGTGGCATTTGAAGTGTGTCGTGCTCTCCATCAAACACACAGATAGTAATTAGCGTCCCTTTCTGGACCCGTCCATGGGATGTTTAGGTGAAACACACACAACAGAACAGTAGAATTCCGGGAACGTAAAGCCAGTTCACTACGCTTGGGTTTGTACCAAAAGCACGAAGTGTGTATGGTCAGAATTGCCTGGGTCACACTGAGCCCGGCCAGACATTCACACTCAGACATGTGGGCACCGCGTGGCCGCGGCCGCAGCAGGTCCCTTGTGGGATGTGTTCTCGTCACGGAGTAAGTGGTGGGAGGAGCCTGCATGGGAAATGGCCTCCTTTCTCTCTCTGGGCGAGGCAGCAAACTTGTGCTTTTAATTTATGTTAGGTGAGTGTGGACCGGTTTAGACTTGAGTTTCTCTCATCTTCTTTCTGAAATGAAATCGTGTAATTTGCTTATGGGCTGACCCCTGGAATTACCACCTGTTGTGTGCAGGTGTCAGGCAGATGCCGCCTCTAGACTCTTGTAGCCCCCAAATGCCTTTCCCACTCACAGTAGTTAGAGTGAGATCTGGTTTAGATTGGCATCGCCCCTTGTGTTTTTCTTCTTTCCCGACAATGAAGCTTTTATGTTGAGTTACAAGGTTGAAGGCAGGGCCCCTGACGGTGGCTGCGCACTTCCTCCCCACAGAGGAGCAGTACGTCTCAGACGTCTTGAACTACATCGACCACGGAGACCCGCAGGTCCGAGGGGCCACAGCCATTCTCTGCGGCACCCTCATCGCCTCCACCCTCAGCAGGTCACGCTTCCATGTGGGCGACTGGATGGGCACCGTCAGGGCTCTGACAGGTAACGGCCAGCTTTCCAGGACTGTCTTTTCTGGGTCGTGGGCGCAGGTTCATGTTTTCATGAAGGCATTTGTTGCTTGCTTTTCTGGTCAGGAAATACATTTTCTCTGGCGGACTGCATTCCCTTGCTGCAGAAAACTTTGAAAGATGAATCTTCTGTGACTTGCAAGTTGGCTTGTACAGCTGTGCGGGTGAGATTACGGGAAGTTTTACCACTATTAACAATTAAAATGGTAAATGTGTCCAGGTCTTTTAAAGCTGTGAGCAAGAATAAGTATCTGTGTATCCACTGCTCAGCTTTAGGAAGAAGACATTGCCGATGAAGTTAAGGTTTAATAGACTTTATTTTGAGTTTTGAGTGTCAGAAAATTGGTTTGAAATACACCTTTTCCTAAAGAATGTATTTAGAAATAGAAAGGGGCACGCTTCCTTCTAAACTCGAGGTTATCGGGGTGAAGTGTGTACTGTCAGCATCTCGGGTGTGGGGCAGGTGTGTGTCCATGATGTCGCAGCCCGCTAGTGCAGCTGCAGCCCCTGACCGGCCACCGTGGCCATGGCCGTGGCCTCGCTTTCCGTCCCCAGCACTGCGTCATGAGCCTCTGCAGCAGCAGCTACAGTGAGCTGGGGCTGCAGCTGATCACAGATTTGCTGGGCCTGAGGAACAGCTCCTACTGGCTGGTGAGGACCGAGCTGCTGGAGACGCTGGCTGAGATCGACTTCAGGTGAGCACGTGAGCTTCATTGTCAGGGACCGGCCGGGGCCGGCTGTGCAGGTGCGATGGTGCCCAGGTAGCCCGTGCGGAGACCCGGGGCTTCCAGCTCGCGGTGCCGTCCTCCTCCTCTGCTTCCCCGTTCTTGTCTCCTTAAATGCAGTGCCCTTTTCTGATGGTCTTAGTCCTGCAAGCATTCTGGCTGGTGGAGATAAAAATGGCTCCAACTTTTAAAATAGTGTAGCTTATATTAGTTCTGCTTCCTTAAAAGGAGTGTACTCTTCATCACACTGAGCTTAGGCCGGACAGCTGATGTGTATTTTGTTGCAACTGAAAAATAACTTCTGATATGTTGCACTTTTTCATTTCCTAGGAGTGAGCTTGGGTTCGAGGTTTTTCTTTCAGAAGGGATGTTTCCCTGTGTTGCCCGGGTGTTTTGAAGGCACCACCGTCAGAGGCCAGTCTCGTGCCAGGCCGTGTTGGCCTCCCCCTGCGGGCAGGGTGTTTTCTTGCATCCTCAGAACATCTCTGAGAATTACAGGTTGTCCTAGCTGCACTCCACAGATGGGGTGCCGAGCGCAATGGCGGGAGGATGTTGGGGTCTGGCCCGCAGCTGCCCCGCTCTCTGCACAGGGCACCGGAATCCTTCAGAATGACTTGTTTGTATTTATTGTGAGGAAACCACTTTACTGAGTCGCCTGCTTGAGCCTGGAGTCAGAGAGGAATGAAATTGCTTGTCAAACATTAGTCTTTCTGTCCTTTCAAGTAAGCGCTGCCCTTGCCCTCTCAGAGCCCCCTGGCGCTCGGATCGACCCAGCGTGGCCTCCCCGACGTCTTACCTGCCAGCAGCCTTCGGGCTTCCAGAGGGGTTTGCTGAGCAATGAATGACTTCATTGTTCAATGTGCTCTCCTGCTAGGTTGGTGAGTTTCCTGGAGGCGAAAGCAGAACACCTTCACAGAGGCGCTCACCACTACACGGGGGTAAGCGCTTCACGTTCACGTTTGCGTTCGCACTCATGTTTGGGAGCCGCCCAGTCACTTCCCGCCCAGTCACCTCCCGCTGTCGCTGTTGCATTCGTGCTGTGGCGTGTTGCCGGTGCATTCGGCCCAGGTTTAGTTCACAGTCGGTATCATGAACGTCGGGGTTGCGTGGAGGGAACGTAAGACTAGTGATGCCTGAATTTCTCTTCACTGGCTCCAAAATACCTTCCCGAACATTAGCTAAATACAGAGCTTACGTCTGCTTTTATTCGTCCTCTCTCCAAAGCTGTTAAAGCTGCAGGAACGGGTGCTCAGTGATGTTGTCATCCATCTGCTGGGGGACGAAGACCCCAGGGTGCGCCACATCGCTGCCGCTTCACTGAGGAGGTACGTGCAGTGCTTCCCTCGTGACTTACTTTTCTGGGGAAAGGGGAAGACTCCGAGGCCGCAGGGCAGGATTCCTAAATCTTCGGAGGTCATCTTCAGCTACTCTTAAACTATCAAGAAAGAAATTATTCGCTGCCACGCGAAGTCTAAATGACAATTCAAACAGCAACAAAATACTAACCCTCTAGAGTAAAAGTAACACACTGTCATTTTTGAAACTTTGGAATGTAGAGAATAGTGCTAAGAAAATGAAAATTACCTTCGATTCTACCACTTGGAGATAATTTCTGTTAACATTTTGCTGTTTGTCCTTGGTATGTGTTTCTTTTTCAAAATTGGGACAAAATGGACACCCAGTTTTGCGATCTGGTAATTTCCACTTAATATATTATTAGCGTTTTTTTGTTATTAAATACTCTCCTAAAAAAAGGATCGTTAATTAGTGCCATTTTTACTATGTGGTTTTGATATATTTTTATGTAAATTTTCTTTGGTTGGATACTTAGTTTTTTTCGATTTGAATAACGAATAATGCTCCAGTCAACATTATTACACATAAATGTTTATAATTTTTTTCTTAAAATTTATTTCTAAAAGCTGAGTTGCTAGGCCAGAACTTTTAATGCGTTTTCTTCCTTTAAATTCTAATAACTTTTTTGAGGTATCATTTTGCATCCCTTAAAATGCACACATTTTAAGTGTACAGTTAAATGATTCTTAGAACACTCACAGGGTTGTGTAAATGTCACCACAGTCTACATTTAGGACATTTGCATCGCCCCAAAGATTCCTGTGCCCCTTTGCAAACTCCCAATTCCCACCCACAGCCCCAGGAACCACAGATCTACTTCTTGTTTCCAAAGAGCTGCCCTTTCTGGACATTTTCTGTAACTGGGATCATTCAGTAGGTGGACTTTTGCCCCGGCTTCTGTCACTTAGTTTTGTGGGTCATCCCCGCGCAGCAGGTACCACGAGTGCGTTCCTTTTATTGCTGAGTGGTATTCATTCCATCATGTGGAGAACAATGCTGTTTTATTCATTCATGCATTCACCAGACGATGGGTATTGTTGTTATTTCTGTTTTTTGGCTACTCTGAGTCTTGTTGCTGTGATCATTTGCCTACAGGATTGTCTGTGGACGTACGTTTTCATTTCTCGTGGGTAGATTCCTAGCAGTGAATTTTTAATGGGTTTTGGTACTTCCTGTGGAATTGCTCCCCAGAGACAGACCAGTTTACATTCCCACCATCAGAATATATCACGCCTGGTCCTTCTCACCACATCACATGTTTCAGAAAAAGTTAAATACATGTCAGTTGTTCAGACAGAAATTGGTATTTCTTTTTAGAATAACTTTTATCTTAAAAGTAACATGCATTTACTGAACAACGTTTAGGGGAAATGTAAAAAAGGAAATGAAAATCTTTGTAATCCAACTACTCGAAGAAAACCAGTTACATTTTCGTGCATCCTTCCCGTTTCCACTGCTGTCATTTGCATGTCTTTGATTACTTGTGAGGTGTATGTACCTTTTCATTGACTTTTTTAACTGGGTTTGTATAACTTGCCTAATCAGGGATTTTGGATCTTTACCGTTTTCTGCAAGTGATAGCAATTTATTATATCTCTCAAAATTGTGCTTAGTGACCACGTCTCTATGGAGGAAAGATTTTAATTAGAGGTACTGGAGTTTGCAAACCAGTGTGATAAAAATCATTGATTGTTTCTGAAAGTTCCGCCCCGCCGTGAGCATGGGTATATAGCCACGACCCGTGCACCTCTTGTGCCCCTGGGAAAGTTGCCCGCGTTCCGCCTTGAGTTCAGTTCAGGTTTGTGAGGGACCTCAGCTGGAGCTTTGCCTCCGGGGAGTGCATGGGGCGGTTCCACACAGCTGCGAACAGGAATGGGGGACAGCTCCCACCCTAGGATCTGCTCAGTGCTTGTGCTATGGGTGGACCCTGGCTCGGGGCTCCTGTGGGTACTGAGCAGGTGACTGGAAAGAGAATGTGCTGAGAAAGGCACTTTCTGACAGGCAGAAAGAAGGGGCATGTGGTCCTGTGCTTGGAGACCCCCACTCTCATGTGCTGGGATGTGCCCCCCTGAGAAAGGGGCGTGGAGTTCTTGGGGCCCACGGGGTCGGGCGGAGCCACTTGACGGAGGAGGCTGGTGAGCCCGTGTTGCATGCACTGTCCTGAGTAAATGAACTTGACTTTTTTGTTAGGCTCGTCCCGAAGCTGTTTTATAAGTGTGACCAAGGACAAGCTGATCCAGTAGTGGCTGTGGCAAGAGAGCAAAGCAGTGTTTACCTGAAACTGCTCATGCACGAGACGCAGCCTCCCTCGCACTTCTCCGTCAGCACGATCACCAGGTACACTGACCGAGCGGCCGGCTGCCTGCCGACATCGTCGGGGAGCACGCGCCCTTCCCTCATGCCTGCTCCAGGGCGTCAGTCTAAAACGGACTTTCTGGAAACAAACCTTTAGGTGTGGGTTTTTGAGTAGGTGGTCTTCCGGTGAGAGGATATTCCTTTTTTTCAGGATTTACCCCCCACCTATTTAATTAAGCTCTGCCAAGTCACAGCAGTAATGACACTGTAAGTCTTCATTCATGCATTACAAGCCACACACCAACAAGTGTATTTTTCTGTGTGGCTGATGCTATGTCTAATCTAAAAACTCATTAACATTTTCACTTTATTTGTCACCTGTGACGAGTATGGTTGTGTCATGCCCGTTCATTTTTAGGTGAACGGGCTATTATAGAGTGTCAGTGTTGTCTTGGGTTATCCACTAGTTCAGCGGTTTGCAATTAGTATTCACAGTTACAGTGGAAGCTTTCGACTGCAGTATCAAATGACTGGACATAGCCCATTTTCGTCTGATTCTCAGATGAGTGGTAGAGACTGTAGAAGTAATTAGAGCAAAATGCCTTAATGAAGTTGTACTCTTTTTAGAATTTTAGTTGGCAAAGAAGGCTGTAGAAGTGATAAAATTTATGCCTTTTTTAGCTCTCTGTGTTTTAAATGTTATTTTAAAAATTAGTTTTATATGATAAATCTCCTTTCTGCAGAGTGGCAATTTTTTAAAAAACTTGGGCTAAATGACTTCTAAGCTGAAATGTTCGCTTTTATTCTGAGTTTGGATTCCAGCTTGTCAAATTTTGAAGTCGTTGCTCCCAAATAAATATCTCTTCACATGTAAAGAGTGCTTAAAAAACCACACGGAAGTAATTTTCTTCTCAGAGAATTTCCTTTTTGTTAGCTCAGAACTGGCATTTTCTCTCTTTGAAAGGATTCAGAATAAATAATCCTTTAAGATAAGCAGAAGCAGAGAAAGAGTATTTATCAGGAATTGACAAGCTTAGGGGAAATTGCTGTTTCTCAATGTCATTTCAGAAAATGAATGTTGAGGTGCCAACAGATGGATATATTTCCTTAAAATTGGTTACTAAATGTTAATTGGTTTGAAAATTTTCCCAGTTCCACACTTGGCTGGCTCCTTGACACCCAGCAGTGTTTCTGTGGATCTGGCATGAGGCACCCACTTAGTTGTGCGGCTGTGTCTGCAGCTCTGCTCCTTCTGTTTAGAGTTTGTGTGAGAAGATAAATAGTCTCCTTAGTTTGTTCGTTGAGTGCCTCCGTGGACAGGACACTGAGGGGTACAAGGTGACTCACCACTAACCCACCCCGGCTTCATTCGCAGAGTTGGGGAATTAGAGTCTGTATGTGGGTACGAAGGGGAATGGAAATTGCTACGGGCCTTGAATGGAATATGGGAAAAGGGTCGAGGCAGTCTGGTGAAGGAGGACTTTCTTTTGTCTTGGGCTCAGGAATAGCTTCGTGAGGGAGTTCTTTTCACTTAAAGTTTGAAAAGTGGGTGGCTTGGGATGTGTAGAGAGATTGTAGGCAGGGCTCTGAGGGGAGGTATTTAGGGCACACTGGAGGAAGGGAGGGGCGACTTCCAACCATTTTTATAGAAGAATGGCCACATTTATTTGCAGTCTTTAACTTAAAAGTCAAGATTGCTTGAACTTCTTGCAGCCTTTAATCTTAAACTTTTACGTGCCACTTGAACTTTGAAAAACGTCATAAGCTTTAATAGTAGATTTTAAGTCTCCATATTTCTCTTAGAATATATAGAGGCTATAACTTGCTACCGAGCATAACAGATGTCACTATGGAAAACAACCTCTCAAGAGTCATTGCAGCGGTTTCTCACGAACTAATCACAGCGACCACTCGCGCGCTCACAGTAAGTCTCCTTTGGTGGTCTCTGTGAAGGTCATGGTCAGTGCTGATGGTAAGAGCCTGTGTTAGAGCTCTTACATGTGGGCTTCTTAAGTTGTGCTTCTGTGAACAGTATCGTAGTTTATTCCAACAGGAATTAAACAGCTTGTTTTCTGATGATTAATACATGCTTATTATAAAAAAATTCAGCCAATACAGGAAGACATAAAAATGAAAATAACAACTACATTATCTGAATTGGTGCTATATCAGAAGTTTAAAATATCTCTAATGTAATTGACTCAGTGACTTTGTAATATATACTAAAGGGGAAAACCAGAATGCCACCAAAGATTTTTGTGTAATGTAATTATCTATAGATCATTACTTAGGATGCTAAAGTGGAGAAGAACCATAACGTCCAAGAAACCAAGAATGATTAAATTCTGTGCATACAGTAGTACATTCATTATGCACCTGTAAATATGATGCTTAGAGGTTTTTAAGAATATAGTGAGTGTAATCTGGATTATAATATTGAGTGTAAAAGGCACAGCACAAAACTGTTCCTGTGTTGTCATCTTAGTTATGAAAAATGATATTCACACATACATTTCTTGCATACGCAAGAAAATAATGGGTAGAAAATTACCAAAATGAATTTTAGGATTATGAGTGATTTTTGTTTTCTTTATATTTTTCAGATGTTCACAAATTTTCTAAAATGAACAAATGTAACTTTCATAATCAGAGAAAAAGAACATTATACAAAAGTAGTGTTAATGTGCTGATCACCAAGTTAAACCTTGTCATTTATTTTACGTGACAGAAGAAATGCTTGTGTGTTGTGTGAAGCTCAGACAGTTAGAACTAGGCTGTCCTAGGGCAAATATCCTGGCATTAGACACAGATCTCCAGTTTTCCACCATTTGTGCTTTTTATAAAGGGTAAAAGTTTCCGTTTAATAACCCTTTTTGATGTTGGGGTGTGTTTTCCTTTCGTCTTTAGTTTGGATGCTGTGAAGCTTTGTGTCTTCTGTCGACGGCCTTTCCAGTCTGCGTTTGGAGTTTAGGCTGGCACTGTGGGTATGTATTTTTCTCAGCTCGTGGTTGTCTGCAGTTGTGTGATACAAACATGGTTATTGGGATCCCTTTTTTCTTTCTTGTGAAGCCTTTTGTCCTTGGGAAACTATCCAAAAGCTGCTTGTTTCTGCCCTACTGTTTGTGTGGGAGCTAGTGATGAGTGCTGTTGGGAAATACTGAACTAGTTGTCATTTCAGTGTGATGCTCACTCTTCTTCATTTTGGAGGATTTGAGGGTGTGACTTACAGATTCATTTAAGAGAATTTGCATATGCTGGCAAAACGCTTTTCTAATTGGCTTGCTTCTCTCCCAAAATTTTCACTATGTATTAAAAATTTAGAAATTCTTTTTTGTTTAAAATCAGATGCAACCTATCATACAAAATCGTGATGAGCTACGAGAGTATAATTTAGGAACTATTGTAGAAGCTGATTCAGCAGTTTTCATTGAAAAATGATTTCCTTCCAGTAGAGGGCCCTAATAGATCTGTGAGATAATTTCCAGGCTGCCACAACAGTCAGGAGGCAGGTTCTGTCCTGTGCAGCTTCCTGACGACAGTTTTGGTGGCTCTCCGTCACATTTGGAAGTGAATTGCAGGTCTCACGTGCGTGCCAGCGTGTGGCCAGCCAGCACTTGCTGGCATGGACCGTGGCCTCCCATCTAGTGTGATTGCTGTCCTGTCAGCAAGTAGTCCATGAGCAGCTACAGTTTCTAGTCGTAGCACCAGCACTGGACTCAGCTTCTAGATGACTGAGGCATTGGAGTAAAATGTGCTAACTCAAATTTTAAAGAATGTTAAAAAGTTATCAAGATAGACAGTTGTGACACTTGGGAGAAGATCTGCTGCCCGATTTCCTTTCCCAGGTGATTTTTTTATGGAGCTGTGGTTTACAGGAAAGATGTTAGTTAACAATAGTAAAATCATTGTATGAGCTGGTGTGAAATGAATAGCGACGTGCCTTCCTCTCGGTCCATAAGGAAGCAAGATGGCTTTAAAGTGTCTCTGTCATTTGTCTGCCTCCAGAGTGCCCCCCCTGAGCACCTCCGACGAGCCGAGGAAGAGCTGTACTGTGGGCATGGCCACGGCGGTCCTCACCCTGCTCTCATCGGCATGGTTCCCGCTGGATCTCCCGGCCCATCAGGAGGCTTTGATCTTAGCCGGAAACCTGCTTGCAGGTATGGGCACCCACTTCAGACGGACTCCCCAGGTCTTCAGCTTTTGAGTTCCTTTTGAGGGCTGTGGGTGGTGAGTGTCTGAAGGAAAAGTGTTCTGAGGTCGTTGCCAGGGCTAGCTTGTTCCGTTAGTCAGAATCACAGACATTACTGACGCGCGGGAACGTGTACTATAGGCAACCGCTCTGTGTTATTTTAAAGGAGCCCTTTCACAGGCTAGCCCCTCAGCTGGCTATGGGTAAGCTCATTTCTGGTTTCGTTTTAGGGGGCACCAGAGCAATAAGAAAGTATGCCGTGTGGGCTCCATCTCAAGTCACATGTAGACTAGGGGGCCCATGTAAACTAGGCACAGTGACAGCACTGAGTGGCCGTTACCGCTCTCTTTCGGAGATTAGGACGGGAAACAAGATTTATAGGCTGGCAGGAAAGGGCACACCGGACGGAGGGCACAGCATGTGCCCAGGCATGGCGACATGCAAGACTGTGTGACATTTCAGAATGGTAAGTCATTTTGGATGTCATGGAAGGACAGGATGGCGAATGTGGCTAGTGAGGCAGGAGGGGCCTGTGAGATCGTGGGTGCGGATGTCACCGGTCTCCATTAAGGAGGACGTGTCCTGTTTGCCGTGGGAGGCCACTGAAGAGCTTCGTGGAAGGAGCTGACAACTAGATTAGTGTTTTAGAAAGTTCACTCGGCAGACCGAATGTGGGTTAGAGCAGAAGGTAGGGAAACTCAGGAGGTTCAAATTGTAGTTATAGCAAGAGAGAGAGAGTCCAGTGTGACAGTGGCTGTGGAATTGTGGGGGAGAGACCAATGGAAGAAGAATGAAAGAGGCAGTCAGCAGGCCTGGGTCACCAGTTGAACTTCGGTTGTAAAGATCAAAAAATGGCCCAGGATGACTGTCACGTGCTGGATGGGTATGTGTTGGTGACACTCGTGGAAATTGGAAACACGATTTTTGGGGTGGATATATCAATTTCCTGTTGAATTTGAAGTATCAGCTGACGGCAGGTGGAGCTGTCCAGCACAGAGGGGTCTGAAGATGCGTGTTCCATAAGCGGTTTCTTTCCCCACACTGCGGAGGTGGGAGGTAACGCGTGTGCCTGTATCACACACAGCCAGTGCCCCCAAGTCCCTGAGAAGTTCATGGACCTCTGAAGAAGAGGGCAGCCCAGCAGCCACCAAGCAGGACGAGGTCTGGCCAGCTCTGGGCGACCGGAGCCTGGTGCCCATGGTGGAGCAGCTCTTCTGCCACCTGCTGAAGGTCATTAACATCTGTGCGCACGTCTTGGACGATGTGGCCCCAGGACCAGCAGTGAAGGTAACCCTGCTCAGGCAGCTGTTCCCATACAGTCCATGCTCTTGGGCCTTCACGCTCGCCAGCGTTTACCCATCTGTCCTTCCTTCCTCTCTTCTTCAAATGAACTAAATTGCTCCAGTCGGGACACTGAATTTAATTCCAAAATGCGATCGTGCAGTTCATAGCCCTTTTGCATCACCCTCAGTTACTGTCACCGCTAAGAGGGAAAAAGCCAGCTGAGGTCTTAGGCTTTGGGCGTTCGCCACGAGCGCTCAGCACTGAAGTGCTGGCTCCAGTCACTCACTGGCTCTCTGAACTGTGGGCAGACACCTGTGTTTTTCTGTGAAGTACAGTTCAGTACAGTCAACTTCAAAGTGAATGGTACCTGTTCACATAGTGGATTTGAAATAGGTGAGTGCACTTGGTCAGCTCTGGTTCTTCTCACTTGGCCAGTGCCTTCCATCTCAAGTCTCTTCCACCTTGAACAGACTTGCGTCTGGCTTCCGGTTCTCCCCCAGCTGCCCCGCAGCCTCTCCCTCACTGCAGACTTCTCAGAAGAGTCCTGTCTGCCCGCTTGTCCCGACGCCTCCCGCCACCTGGACACTGGCTGCCTTTGCAAGGCCTCTGTGGCCTGGGCTCTGTCCACTGTTGCGGCCATCGACTTTAGCCCCCGGTGGTCCCATTCCTGCCACCACTCTCCATAGCGGCTCCTCTTGCCCAGATTAGTCTTTGAATCACGTGGGTACGTCCCAGGTCCTGGAGCACTTTCCCCCGCTGCACTCAGTACCCTGTCCTGTCCTGAGGTGTTCGCTCCAGCTGGCTTCTGGATTGTCCCTTGATTTTCCCCGACCCCTTCTCCCTGGCACTTTCCTGGTTTCGTCTCTGCTGACCGTTAGTGCTTTCCAGGCTCTGTCCTCTTCATGTTCTCTGGGCCGGTGCCGTGCGAAACAACTCTATAAGGATGGGAGTGTCCCACCTCTGTGCCAGCCGGGACAGGTCACGTGGCCGCTGCGACTGAACTTTTTTTTTTTTTTATTTGGGGAAGGGGAATAGGACTTTATTGGGGAACAGTGTGTACTTCCAGTACTTTTTCCAAGTCAAGTTTGTTGTCCTTTCAATGTTAGTTGTGGAGGGCGCAGCTCCACTCCAGATGCAGTTGCCATTGTTGTTGCTGGGGGCACAGCCCCCCATCCCTTGCGGGAGTCGAGGAGTTCAACTGGCAACCTTGTGGTTGAGAGCCCCCGGCCTATGTGGGAATCGAACCAGCAGCCTTCGGCGTTAGGAGCCCGGAGCTCAACCGCCTGAGCCACTGGGCCGGCTCCTGAACTTTAATTTTGTTTAATTGTCATTACGTTCACATTTCAACAGCCACATGTAGATAGTGGCAGTTCTGTTCTCGTGTCCTCGGTATCTAAGCATCAGAGACCCCAGACCTGTGTTTGGGGCGCTGTGCAGTGTGGCCAGCTGCCCATGAGAACTCTGCTCGGTGGTTCGCAGGCTCCCAGACACGGACCAGATCTGAACCCAGCCTCTTCCCCGCTGCGCCCGCCGTCTCCCTCACTCGTATTTTGTGAGGCCACAAAAGAGGGTCCTGGCAGCTCCTCAGTCTCGCTTACCAAGTCCTTTGTTTTCCCTACTAAGTATCTTGCCCGAACGTCACGTATATATGTGTGCATAGACGTGTACCTCCATGTGCATGTGCACACACAGGCACACGTGCCACTGCTGTGGTCTCAGTCGACGACTGCAGGAGCGTCCTCGGAGTGCTTCTCAAACAGCGTTGCCGACATACACAATTAGAGCATAAGTCACAGGCCATACAACACCCCATTTAAAGCACATGGTTTCGTTTGTTTCCGTAGGCCCACAGAAGCATTTGGCCATCACCCCTGTCAATTTTAGAACCCAAGCAGGAACCCTGTACTCTTAGCCGCCACCCCTCAACCATTCCATGTCCCCGGCTCCAGGCACCCCTACTGCCCTTTCCATTTCTGTGGATGTGCCTCTTACAGACGTCTCGTGTCGATGGAGCCGCGCCCGCAGTGTCTTCGTGCTGGCCCTGTCCCCGAGTGGGCTCCAGGCGCAGCTGCCTACGTGCGGCCCTCTCTCTAGTCCTTCCCTGCAGCCCTCAGTCCATCCTGCTGATGGCAGCCACAAGTCACTTCATGTCTGCCTGTTCCCTCATTTGGAAAACAGATTCTGAGACGGTGCTCTGTGCCACCTTTGGTGGTGTGGCTGCCACAGGACACCTTGGCTGCTGCTGGTGGAGGTGACGTGCCCCGCCTGCAGCCCTGAGGGCCCCCTTGTTCCCCAGCCTGTGTCCGTGTCCGGGCTATGGTGTGTGTTACAGTAGCTAGTGTGTGTACAGTGCCCGAGCTCTGTAAACGGCACAGAGAAGGAAGTCCGTGCGTGAGTTCTCAGCAGATGGTATGACTGTGCACTGTGGCTGTCGGTGTCTTCACAGGTTTGCTCTCTCTCCTAGGCAGCCCTGCCATCTCTAACAAACCCCCCTTCCCTAAGTCCGATCCGACGAAAGGGGAAAGACAAGGAGCCCGGAGAGCAGGCGTCTGTGCCGCTGAGCCCCAAGAAAGGCAGCGAGGCCAGTCCAGGTATGAAGTGGTGGCGGGTGGGGCGCAAGGGCAGGGACTCTGGGGACTGTGTGTGTGATGGGAACTTAGGGCTTCAGCATCCATTCATGTCAAGGTTAATGCAATAACGTGGTGTTTTATGGAAATGCAATACCCAGCAGTTTCCACAGGTGGTTTCAGAAACTAAATGTTAATTCCTGAATGACCACAAACCACATCTCCAAGTGTCACCTGCTCCTATGTGGTCTCAGCTGTTGCAGGCGTCTGGCCCAGAGCAGGGAGCCTTGCTGTCCCCCTCGTTTCCTTCTCGTTGCCCGGGTGGGAGGGTACCTGGCTGTCCATCAGGGCTGTGATGTGGGTGCCTGAGTGCAGGCAGTGTGGTGTGGTAGTTGGTTCTGGCTGGAAGAGTTCCGAAGGAACAAATGGAAAACTTACAAACGGCATGTGCTCAACGAGAGATGACGAGGGGATACAGTCACCCGCGTGAGAGGAACCTGAAAATTCAGACGCTTGCTGGGGCTTCCACACCTGGGAGTCTCAGAACAGCAGGGGCCAGGCTCACGCGTGAGAGCGGCTGTGTGGTGCACACGCTCATCGTGGTGGGACCCAGAGGCCCAGGAAAGCAGGTGACCTGTGGTGCCCGTGTCACCATGCCAGGGCAGTCATGAATCTCCCCCTCATGCTGCTGGGAAAGCATGTGTGTTCAGGCTTTTAGAGGATGTGTTTTCTGAGGGCTGATTGGTACTGCGGAAGGTTTAGCAGCTTCAGAACTTCACAAGGGCAAGGTTACGTGTACGTGACTGCTCGGCCTTCTGATGGCTTACATATACAGAGGGCTGCGAGTCAAGACTGTTTAACGCCAGACTGGCCTTATGTGGTGTGGCATTGTAATGTCTAAGGCCGCTTTAATGATAACGTGTCCCCTTGGCAGCTGTCACCGCTTGCTCACATGTCACCCCTGCTTGGTTGATTAAAGAGCTGTGGGGTCAACCCCGTCCTGCCACTGGCAGGCTTGGGCTCTGAGAGGTCATGTGATTGGCTGAAGGCCACTGAATTCGTTGTTCCTCTGCTTAGCAAATGGGCATCCAGACCAGAGCAAGCTAATAATAGCAGCACACTGCTTTCCTTCTTCTTTTCCTTCTTTTATTATTTTTGGGCAGCTACTCAGATTCTACTTATGTTTATTAGTCGTTTAGGAATTACTTTCTCATTACTTCTGATTAACCAAGTCAGAGAAAAAGTTTGAATTTTATTCTACTAGAGTACTTTTAAAAATCATCATTGCTAGTAATCCCTTTTGAACTTATAAATGTTTGATCTAAAAGTTTATTTTGTGTGTGTGTGTTTTTAACAGCCTCTCGACAGTCTGACACGTCAGGGCCGGTTACAGCAAATAAATCGTCCTCACTGGGGAGTTTCTACCATCTTCCTTCATACCTCAAATTGCACGATGTCCTGAAAGCCACTCACGCTAATTACAAGGTACCAGTGCTCCTGGCAGCAGTGCATCCACAATATCCACTGGGTTGTAGTGTTTCTTTCAGATGTGGAGCCTGTGTACATACGTGTGCGTGTGTAGCAAGTTAGGCCTTTGGGTAGGAGGTACAATTCGTTCTTTCCAGGTTGTCTCTCAGCGTGGTTGATGGAAGCTTCCAGCCCCTTCTGCCCCTCTCCTCACTGCCCTGCGATCTTAATTGTCACTTCGTGGCCTCTGTTGGTTATTCAAGAAAGGCCTCCCCCAGCACACTTCCTTGACCCACTCCCCGCGACGCCACGGTGGGTCCTCTCCCCACAGTGCCCGCTGGAGGTGCACCCCGCCCCTCCTGCCTCCCCGGGGACGGGATCTGGGGTGGTCTCACTCCTGGAGTCTCCCTCCTTCCGCGGCCTGTTGGAGACACCCCCAGGTGGACGCACTGGTGCTCACAGTATCCGCCCCTTACGTCATCACCCTCTGCGTCTCTTGTCTGCTTTCATCTCTTTCGTGGGGGGATTAGATTTTATCTCACTGAGCACCTTCATTCTATTTATTGTGCTTTTACAGGGTTTATGCCAGTTTTTATTTTCACGGTCAGTCTCTTCCCATTGACCTTGTTCTTCCATGTGATATCTTTGGAGCTGACCTTTTCTCTCAGTTTGTTACGTGGGAGAATCGCTGCATAATGGAATTAAGCTGCAGCCGTTAGGATCTTAATGTAATACTTCTTAAGACTAACTTAATATTTTGCTGGAACCAGACTGAAAGGCTGTGTCTGAATTGGATAATTATTTTCCACCGGGGAGCCTAATGTATATGAAACAGGATGTGTACTTGATACTTTTTGATACGCTACTTATAAGTACTGGTTATGGTGGACATTTAAAATTTTCTCATTGTGGTAGGAGATTAGGAATTGTTTCTGTCAGTAGTGTCAGTATAAGTCGGAAGATGCCTTTGAAAGATAACAGTTTTTATATAGCTATCTGAAAGAGAAATTTCCTTTCCAAGACATTTTCCCAGTACTAAAAACAGACAGACAGACACAAACACCCCGAGTGGTGAGTGTCAAGGGCTGCTTGTGGAACGCATGGCGCTGCAGCAGACAGCGCATGTCCTCGCTTTAGAGAGCCAGCAGTCGTGTGTTCTCTCCCCCCCACCCCCCGCCTTCCCAAGGTCACCTTGGATCTCCAGAACAGCACTGAGAAGTTTGGGGGCTTTCTGCGCTCCGCCTTGGACGTGCTCTCTCAGATTCTGGAGTTGGCCACGCTGCAGGACATCGGGAAGGTTCGTGTTTCATTTCTTCTCCCTGAGCCGTAGTTGGTGCGCCCGGTAGGCCCCTGGCTCACTGCCTCTGGGGTGGGCCCCCGGCCTCCAGGCACATTCAGAAAGTGGTGACTGCTTGGGGGAAGCCACTGCTTATGCCACAGCATCTGAGTCTGCTTCTTGGCTTAGCCTCATGCGAAGTGAGTTCTATGCTAGCTTAGACCCAGTTTATTTCAGAAAATTGGTGGTTTAGAACTGGGCTGACCGAGTCATTTATTTCTGTACTTGACCTTCGGAAGTGAAGAGGGAAAAATAAAAACCTGGCGAGGGTGTGCGACATGCCTCTTGGTGCCTGAGGAAGCAGCAGAGCACTGCTGAAACCCACGCTCTTTGCTTCCATGGCCAGTAATGTTTTCCCCCGTTTTATAAGGAATGTTCGAACATGTGGGAGGGTTCAAACAGTTGCTTGGTGCACACCCATGTCATCCGAGCACGGCCCAGATCCTTTAGATAACATTTCGCTAGATTTGCTTTGTTGTGTGCGTGTCCACCTGCCTCGCTCCCGGGACACCTGACTTACAGATACATTTCAGAGTGTTAAGCCCCCCTTAACCATGTATCTCTTAAGTGAAATGCAGTCCATCTTACGAAGTTTCTTTAAGCCGTTTTCTCGATGTGCATAAAAGCTTACCCAGCTTTAATCACATATATTGTTTTATGTTTCTTCTCAATTATGCCTGTGCTTTTTTCCATGAGTCACTTTTGTGCATACTTGTTTTGGTGGCTAGCTAGTGTTCTGTCGATGCTCAGTTCTGTCTTCTCGGAGTGGAACATGGCTAAGATTTTAGAGATGTCACACCTTGGTGAGACCTGCCTGGCCGGCCTGTCTAAGGCTGCGTCTCCCCACACACTGTTCTCTTTCCCTGTTCATTTCTCTCTTACCGTAGAGTCATCAAATACACTGTTTACACATTTGGCTGCTCTGTCGTTTCTGTGCCCACAGCAGTGCCTGGGAGGTAGTGGGTATTGAGTGACATTTGGTGAACGAATAGTCGATTTCTTGTCAGAAGTCAGTAAAAGAGGCATTTCTCAGAGACAGTGCCTCATTCATCCCGCAGCCATGCTGGAAGGGAGCTGCTGTTAGCCTGGCTCATGACGTGAGGCTGAAAGAGGGGACCGTCCGGGGCCCCACAGCTTTTCCCACCTGTCGCTTTCCTCCTGACTCACTGCTCTTACTGAGAAGGCTTTCGTGGCCTGCAGTCTGTATGGATAGCACATTTCAGAAAAATAAAACATGTTTTAAATTTGGATGTTAGATAAATAAAAAACCATTTACGTGGGATTTTTTAATAAAGTTTTTCTTGGAATTAAGACTTTATAATTTGTTGTTTTTTGTATGTTTTAGTTTTTGTGTGGTTTCTTTTTTTACCTCTTTATTATGAGTATCACACACGCACAGAAAAAGTTATTTTTCAGTTGCAGTCAGTGAATTTATCAAATGCTTCATGTGTCTAAATATGTGAAAGTAAATTAATAATTCACAATCTAATGAAGATGGACATTAGGTGATCTTTATATTGCTGAAATTAGAGATCTGCTTATATTTCTTGTTTTTTAAAGGGGTATGTAGTAACTTCATCTCTGAAAACCAACCCATAGATGTGGGACGGAGTAACTAGATATTGCAGACTCTAGTTGTAACTTTTCAGTTAGCATTTCTTAGACATCTGCTGAGCTAGTAAAAACAAAATGTGACGTGCCGCAAGTTCAACCCTGCCAAGTACAGCCTTGAACATTTAAGACTAATTTGAGTAAATCAGAATTTAAAAAATACTTGGTCCTTGAGTATTTAAAGCCAACAAAAGTCTATTGTTTTTTAGTACAGGAAATTACAGTGGCCCCCCCATCTGTGGTTTTGCTTTGTGCTGTTTCAGTTACCCATAGTCAACTGTGGTCCGAAAATAATAAATGGAAAATTCCAGAAATAATTTATGAGTTTTAAATTTCACGCTGTTCTGAGTAGTGTGATGAAATCTCGAGCCCATCCTACCTGTGATGTGAATCATCTTTTTGTCCCGCGTCTCCTTGCTGTAGGTGCCCCCGCCTTTTTGTCACTTAGTAGCCGTCTCCGTGATCAGAGCAACTGTCACATTATCACGGTGCTTGTGTTCAGGTCACCCTGATTTTACTTAATGGCCCCAAACCACAAGAGTAGTCATGCTGGCAATTCATATACGCCAAAGGGAAGCTGTGAGGTGCTTCCTTTAAATGAAAGGGTGAAAGGTTTCCACTTATAAGGAAGGAAAAATCCTGTGCTGAAGTGGCTAAGATCTGTGGTCAGAATGAATCTTCTATCTGTGAAATTGTGAGGAAGAAAAGAATTTTCATGCCAGTTTTGCTATCGTACCTCAAACTGTAAAAGTTAGGGCCACAGTGCGTGAGAAATGCCTAGTGAAGATGGAAAAGGCACTGAATTTGAGGGTGGAGGACGTGAGCAGAAAGCATGTTCAATTGACAGCAATGTGTGTGCGCCAGAAAGCATGGAGCCTCTGTGAGGACTTCAGCACGGGGCCCCCTGAAAAGAGTGACACCAAGCCATTTACTGCCAGTCGGATGGTTACACAGATTCAGGGACAGGTTTGGACTGAAAAATAGAAAAATGACTGGAGAGGCTGTGTCTGCTGATGAAGAATCTGCTGTCACATTCCTGCAGAGCTGACAAAGCTGATGAGGGCTGTGTGCTCTCCGCGGTTTCAGGCATCCACGGGGGGCTTGGAACATATCCCGCGGATAAGGGGCCTCCTGTACAGCTGACGAATGAGTGTGAGGCATCTTCAGTCTGGCGGGTGTGACTTTCAGCCAAGCGGCCGGAAGCAGCAGCTGGTGACTGGGGAGGAGGCAGTGAGGAGGTGTCCTGTTGCTGCTGGGCCTGGACTGGTGGCCTCTGAGAGGCTGGGTCTTCCATCTGATTCTCCAAGTGGACACCACATGCCTTCGCTTGCATTTTTGAGACGGGTAACACAGTAGTTTGTGAGAATGGCCACGTGAAGGCCGTCATTTTGGCCATTCTTGCAGGTCGCTGTAAGACCTCCTAGGATTTGTGGTAACACACACAACACACCTAAACAGCGGCAGGGGCTCCAGATACAGGGCTCGCACGCCTTCGTACGCTGAATTCCTGCACTGAAAACAGGGCTGGGTCAGAGTGGGCACTACACACGGTGAGCAGTTACTGAGCGGTGAGTGAGCGAGTATGTGCACGGATGGTTGGAACACGGCTACTTGGACCTCAGTACTTTTTACTGACACTCTGTTCATGATGGTAGGCTGCAAACCTTCCTCTGCTATCACTAAGGTACACCACGTAAATGGAAGCTAGCTCGTGTCGTTGGTTTCTGTCTAGGCTTCACAGCAAGGGTAAGTCATCTTGAGTCACTTACTTTGACATCTTACGACTTACTCTTCCCACAGTGTGTCGAAGAGATCCTGGGATACTTGAAATCCTGCTTTAATCGTGAACCGATGATGGCAACTGTCTGCGTTCAGCAGGTAAGAAAGTGTTTCCTGCCCTTTTCTTCTAAGCCCTTCACTCCAGGCACAAGGCGTAACGCTACTTGTTCTTTAGAAGGTGGTGCTGGTGGCTTGTCCAGCAGCCCCACCTGTCACTCCTTGGCTCATTCCGTTATCCCCTCACTGTCCTGGAG
Source organism: Rhinolophus ferrumequinum (assembly GCF_004115265.2). NCBI lineage: Eukaryota > Metazoa > Chordata > Mammalia > Chiroptera > Rhinolophidae > Rhinolophus > Rhinolophus ferrumequinum. Next base: position 86,257,544 of record NC_046288.1, on the reverse strand, counting down.
GCGGCCTGGCACCTGGAGGGCAGAGCGTGTTAGGAGCCCTGCTGTACCTTTATGTGACTTGTCCCAGTGTCCCTGTAGGTGTTAGAGTGCTCTGTCTCACTTAGAATCACAGAGAAACTCGAAACTACTAGGTTGTTATTTACGGGGAGAACCGCGATTCACAGCAGCCGTCCTCGAGTCGCAAATAGTGACTCAGCGAGGTCTCAGTCTGCGTTTTTGCTAATGTCTGTACTTGGTTTTAGATGTTTTGGTTTTGGGGAGTGTTGCTCATGCTACATGAAGTGACATGTTGATGGCTTCATTCTTTCACTCTAGTTGTTGAAGACTCTCTTTGGGACAAACTTGGCCTCCCAGTTTGATGGCTTATCTTCCAACCCCAACAAGTCTCAAGGCCAAGCACAGCGCCTGGGCTCATCCAGCGTGCGGCCAGGCCTGTACCACTACTGCTTCATGGCCCCCTACACCCACTTCACCCAGGCCCTAGCGGACGCCAGCCTGAAGAATATGGTGCAGGCCGAGCAGGACCACGACACATCAGGGTAACCATGCACCCGTCCTGGCTCTCCGCGGCAGAAACACAAAAGCGCGAGCAGTCAGTGATTTGTAAAAGATAAAAAGGGATAGCGCCATCTTCTAATAGTCTGTGTGTTCAGAGAAGGTGCTGAAGGCACAGGCCTGCCTTCACAGACGTGTGTGGCCCCATGAGCGAGGTGGGCTTGGAGGCACGCCGTCTCAGAGACGCAGGGCCTGAGGCTGAGGAGGCCTGAGCGCGCTCTTGGAGAAGCAGCCAGCCGCTGGCCAAATTGTGAATCAGGCCATGGAATGTCCTCACATGTTAAAAGACTTCATTATTTCCTCGTGCTCACCTCATATTTTTCTTACAGTAAGGTGCTGTGTGTTGGGGGCACTTGGGGGTTTATAACTAGGCTGAAAGAACACCCTCCACGTGGCACAGTAGTGCTAGTGTAAGGCCGTTGCAAGGGCATAGAAGAGTCTTAGATAATATTTGTGTTTTGTAACTTTATGGCCAAAAATCTCTTGTCACTTAAATTGGTGGTTGTGTTTTGGTGCCTGGCATACAGTGATTGCTTTTTAAATTACCATGATTAGCAGGTGTTTGAGTTACTACTCTATGTAGTAACAACAGAATTCCTTGTATCCCTTTTGTAGACGTATTGACAAAACGCCACAGTGAGAACATTAGCCTCAGGGACCAGGGACAGAGCCCTGGGCCGGGCCATGTGCTGGGGACACACTTACTGTGTATCCAAGTCTCAGGAATAAGGCTCTTGAAATACTTTGTTCAGTACTGTGGGGTATAAAAAAAGAAGCGTGTGTGTGAGTGTGTGTCTTACTGTCACTTAATTTCCTATGTATTTCTTACAAAGAAAAGAGTATAATTGTTTAAACAAAACTTTCCCAAGAAATTGAAGTGATGCTTTCTGAATCTCTGAATCTCAAGTGACCGTCACCTCCCCGGCCCCGCTGCCGTCTGTGCGGAGCAGTCAGGTCCTGCAGTGGTGGGAGGCGCGGTCTTAGCCGCTCTGCTTCGGCGGCCGGGGCTGGCAGCTGCGTCACTGCACCTCAGCAGTCTAGTTACGCCCAGGAGCAGGAGAGCATCACGCTGCTCCCCTGGGTGGCCGGAAAGCTCTTCCTGCATGTTCGGGTTTTGCGAGTGTGCGTGAGTGTGCACGAGTGTGGCTGGGCTGTGCTGATCCGCAGACGTGTATGTAAGGGAGTCTTCCTGCGCCTTCTGGCCTGTCTGCAGGTGGTTTGACGTCCTCCAGAAGGTGTCTACCCAGTTGAAGACAAACCTCACAAGTGTCACCAAGAACCGTGCAGATAAGGTAAATGGGAGCAGGCAGCGACCGCAGGCTGTGAGAACACCCCGGGGACGGGCGGGGAAGGTCGGACGCGCTGCCCTCCAGGCTGGCTGCTCGAAGCTTCTGGGCTGAGACTCACTTAGCAGAGTGTTCCTTTGCTTTCCCACAGAGTGCTATCCACAATCACATCCGTCTGTTTGAGCCTCTGGTCATCAAAGCACTAAAGCAGTACACGACGACAACGTCCGTGCGGCTGCAGAAGCAGGTCTTGGATTTGCTGGCGCAGCTGGTTCAGTTACGGGTCAATTACTGTCTCCTGGACTCAGACCAGGTTGGTCACATTTATCTTTCAACTGCCTTAGAGAAATGTGCAGGTAGTTCTTCCCCAGCGGTGGCCGCCACTCCTGCTCGGCTGCCCCAGGGCCTCCAGGCCCCGGCAGCTTACTGCCCTCGCCCTGAGCTCTCCGTCTGTACTGAGGTGTGTCAGAGGTTTCCTGTCCACGCACCTCCCCCACTCCAAGGTAAGCTGGAATTGAAATGATAAGATGTAGCTAAGATTTATTGTTTGGGGGGACACTTTTACAAAACCCAGAGAATTAGTTTAAGCAGATAATCAATTATGACGTTCAGTTTCAAGGAATCTATGGCTAGCTCACTTCCTTAGAAAGGAACGTGCTCTGAGGGGACAGTAACTGACCCCTGGGCTCCCGGGTGCCTGCATGGCCGCTGCACTCGTTCACCAGGTGGACTCAGTTCTGGCCATCCTCACACCATGGGGATGCGACTCTGGCCAGTCGGTCACTTCCTGACACGAATTCTCTTAGACCAAGATTCATGCCTACTAAATAAGTTCACGGCAGCTACCGTTGGCTTGAGGTCACCAAAACGTGTGACTGTCATTGTTGGGCTGCAACCTTAGGTTGCATTCCTATGGGGGGTAGGAAATTTTGTGAGTTAGCAATACTACAGTTCTCATCAGTGCCGTCACTCACCTTAAAGGGTCTGTTTCTTCAGGAGAAAGGAGGAGACAGGCCAAGGTGCTGATTTCCCCAAGGGTGGTAAGGGGCTGTGACCTTGTGACACAGGAGGGCCGCAGGGTGTGCTTTGCACTGGCCCGGCATGTTCTCTCTTCCTTCTCCTGCTCCAGTTACCAGAATATCCTTCAAAAGGGCCGTTTCCTTCTTTGGGGAAGACGCCCTTTGGGGATGGTTGGGGCTATCCTTCCCTTTCCTCACGTGACTTGGGAGAAGCCCTCATCTGAAGCCATGACAGGAGCTTAAGGAAGGAGGAGGGCTCCTGGGGCTCCCGGGAAGAAACCTGGGGCCCACGGCCAGAGCCGTCTTGATCCATCCCAATCTATCCCAGTAAGAACACGGCCAAGCCTGCTGTCCGCCTGCTCCTTGACTCTTCACAGCTAGAAACCATGTTCTCGGGGTGCTACAGGCTGGTCTCTTTGGGGCCCTCGTTAGTAGACAAAGAACGTAAACAGCTGCCCACTCCAAGTAGACTTGTCAGATAGACATGACTCTTACCAAATTCTTTCTTTAGTCGTTCTACATGGAGCCTTTTCTCCAAAATGGAACAATTTTTGTTTCTTCTATCTTCCTAAAATCTCCATCTGATACTTAAATGTTAGACTTCCTCCAGGCAGATGTGTTGGACTCTTCCGGCTCGTGCCTCCCTCTCCTTCCCGGCACTTTCCACCTCGCTCCAACAAAGTCAAGTCCCCATAAACCCTCGCTTGGAGCCTTAGGGGTCCTTTACACTGTAGCCTTAGTTCGTTCTGATTTGCTTCTGTCACTCAGTGCCCTTGCTCCCCAGTTCCTGGGATTCAGTACAGTGACAGTTTTTCTGAATAAGGATGGGAAACCAGCGGGCAGACCTTGGATTTGATTCAGAGAGTGATTTATCGAGCCCCTGCTCTTGTGTGTGTGTCGTGCCCAGGACGTGGGAGAGCAGAGAATGTGTGGGCTCCGCGCTTCAGGTTGGGCAGAGCAGACGGGTACTCCAGTCCGGCCTCACGCACCGCCTCTGCTCCCCAAGCCGTTCCTCTGCTCATAGCGCCTGGCTCCTGGGAGGTCGGGCTTGTGGGAGAGAGAAGGTGCACCAGTTTGGGCATCTTGTTGTCTAGCCGCTCTCAGGAAATCTGTGCTGCTTGCTTTGCCAGGATCTGGGACAAATGATCCCCAGATGTCTGGGTCCTACCCAGTGTGTACTGGAGTTGATTGGGTTTTCCAAAGAGGCCTTGCCTCAGTGTTCAGTAAAGGTATTAAAGGGATTTCTGGAAGTGTCCAGTCCGCCAGTAGCATATATTTGCATTCCTGTATACAGATATATGTGCTGTCAGGAAACGTGTTAAAAATTCACACCAAGTAGGGAGCGAAGTGGCCCCGCCCGCACATTTTCACTGTGGACTGTCCCTGCTGCAGGTGTTCATTGGGTTCGTGCTGAAGCAGTTCGAGTACATTGAAGTCGGCCAGTTCAGGTAACTCACAGCGTCCTGTCACCTTACGTTCTTGTCCCTGCTGCGTAAGTATGTGTCATTTTAGATTGTGTTCGTGAACATACCCTAAAGGGTTGTTAGGCATTCTTGCTAGGTGTTTTTTAATGGAAATCTGATCAGTAAAATATGCTGTGCCGTTTTGTTCCTCAGGAATTAGTAAGTATCTGAAGTTGTGTTTAGAAGCAGCCCAGCATCTGGCAATCACATATGTTGTCAGTTTAATTTCATGTTTCAAAGCATTTAATTATGATAATAGATTGCTGAATGAAATCTCACCTGGCAGAACACTGATTTCTTAAGTCTTCTGAAATAAAACATTCTTAAGTACGGTTGTCTTCCGTAAGGTGATTATTATGCACTTTATTGATTGCAGCTTTCCTTGCCAGACAGGAAGTTTTTAATACTTAATACTTCCTCCTGTGCAGTGATGGGCATATAATTACTGAAAATTAAAATTCTTTCATTTCTGAACTAGTTACTAAGTAGTGAGGGAAACAGTGCAGAGGAAAGTGTCGTGAGAGTACCTGGGTCCAGAGACCCGGTTTCTTATTCTAATCACGTGACACCTTGACAATGTGATCTGAGGCAAGTTACTTTTTCTCCTCTGAGATACATTTTCCTCCACTGAAGTGTGAAGGGGCACAAGGAGAACCAGGAAGTCTGCATGTCTGGGCTCCCACGCAGCCCTGCTGACCGTCCATGCTCTCCAGGGGCAAGGCGGGCCCGCCCTGCAGACGACGGGACAGTGTGATGACCTAGAAGGGGCGGGCGGAACGAGATCACTAGGGCTCCCGTCTGTGCTCTGTCCCTCTCAGCTGAGTCAGGCGTAATTTCATGTTGTTTTTATTGTAAATAAAGGAAGTGTCTAAATGGATGTTTTTGTTTCTAGGGAATCAGAAGCAATTATCCCAAACATCTTTTTCTTCCTGGTATTACTGTCTTACGAACGCTATCATTCAAAACAGATCATTGGGATTCCTAAAATCATTCAGCTCTGTGATGGCATCATGGCCAGTGGGAGGAAGGCTGTGACACACGGTAATGGGACAAACCTTTCACTGTGCTCTTCAGTAATCGGTGTGCTCAGCAGTGTTAGTCTTCATTGCCCCCACTTCAGCTGTGTCGACAACTGCTGTGTGCTCTGGAGGTCCTGTGCATGAATGTGCGTGCGAGCACATGTGCGTGTGTGTTTGTGTGTGCGCGCATGTGTGTGGAGAGAGCATACTCTTTATTCTCAGGACTTTATAATCAACTTAGGTAAAAGCATGAGAATAAGATGGTATAAGGAATGGATCGAGTCTTGTCTATCCATATGAAACACAAAATAGCAAAACCCGGCTTCCGTGAGGACAGCTGATTTATTACCTGGGCCCTGGGAGGGACAGTCAGCCTTGTCAGGGTCTTCTGTTCTGCCTGGTTATTGTGCAGGAACGTCTGCAGGGCCACAGAGAACGGCCAGCTGCTCAGGCATCCGTTTTCCAGCCTACGGATGAGTTTGTGCGGTTTTAGGAATGAGCTGAAACCCTTCTCTGAACTTCCAGGGGCCCCCCAGCTCTGTCGACTCCTGTCTGGCTCCCTTGTCGGGAAGCTTTAGGCTTTTGAACTTAGGCAGGGGTGCTCTCTAGGCCCCACAAACCTCATGCATGGGCCCAGCGCTTGCTGCATGCAGTGTTGTCCCCTCCGTGTGCTGACAGGAGAGCAGGCAACCGAGCTGGTGCCTGCTGGACTGCAGGTGGCAGAGGCGGCCCAGTGCCAGCTCGGGGTCCCCACTGCCGTCACCTGTGTCATGGCCTCGTGGGGGCCAAAATTTATGCCTCAGGGAGGTATACATCACTACATGTATGGACTTGAGGGTCACTGGATGTAGATGACAGTGCAAATGTCAGCTAAAGGGTGACCAAGGTTTTGTGAGACAGAGGATCTTTGGGTAGGAAATTGAGGGGCAGCCAAACCCCACTGCTTTCTACTGGGAGGCCCAGTCACTGTGGGAAAGGGAGAGTGCAGCTGTGTGCGTGTCACGGGGGTGCGTGTGCCCGCGTGCGCGTGTCACGGGGGTGATTGTGCCCACGTGCGCGTGTCATGGGGGTGCGTGTGCCCATGTGCGCGTGTCACTAGGTGACACAATGTCTTCCAGTAATCTCAGTGACATCATTGGGCTGCACCCTTCCCAGTGAAAGGCATTTCTTAAGAGTTTATTCATGTTGTGTTAGACTAAAGGATTTACTTTGCCTGCTATTTTGAATAAAGACAAGACCCAGGGGAAAACCTTTATTTAATGATAGAGTGAGATTAGTTACTAAAATGAGCATAGAAATCTGCCTGGATCTTTTAAGTAGTTTGTGCATGAGTACAGAATGTTACTATTTTAGCTAGTTGGAAGGTATTATTATTTTGAATTTGACTTTGAATTTGAGTCTCTTTTTCCAGAAGTGATGTTACACACAGAAACCCTAGTTTTATTATTTTTTAAAGCTGTCACAAATTATCAGTAAGTGTCAGAGGAACACCCTTGCCTTCCATGGTGGTGCACTGACAATTTCAGACCTTCGATAACCCTTACCATAAACCAAGTATGGAGTAAGGTTTCCTGTATTTCTTGGAGGGGTTTGCAGGTGCCAGGTGCTGTGTCCCCAGCGTGAGGGCCGTGCAGGGCCTTCTTAGCACGACCTTTGCCCCCACAGCCATACCGGCTCTGCAGCCCATCGTGCACGACCTCTTCGTACTGAGAGGAACCAATAAAGCGGACGCAGGAAGAGAGCTTGAAACTCAGAAAGAGGTGGTGGTGTCGATGCTGCTGAGACTGATCCAGTACCATCAGGTAAGGCGGGGCGCACGCGGCGCCGCGCCCTGCAGGCCCGGAAGGAACTGCCACGGGCCCACCGTCCACCAGCTGGGGGTCGCTTTGGGCCTGCCTGGGCTCTCGGGACAGCTGCGGAGGGGCCTGTCTTTAAAGCAGAACTGCCCTGTGGGGAGGCCTCTTGCCCCCTGGCTGACGGTCACACATCAGCCACTCTATCGAGTACAGTGGAGGCCCTCCTTCCCAAAATGAGGACCCCCCCCAAAAGCAATTAATTGACACTGTTGACCCAAAAAATGATTTAAAAAAGTCTCAAATCTGAAATAATTTGGAGACTTTGTTTGAACATTTCTTTACCACTGTGTTGATGTAGGGCCAAAGTTGGTTTCTTTGAACTGATTCTGGTTTTGTTTTCCTTAAGGTGGAGCAAGAATTTGGGGTAGTTTGAGGCAGTTTAAGTGCAGAAATGTGGCTTTTTAATGACTCTTTTCTTTTAGCTGGTACAGTAGCCTAGCCCTCACTTATTTTGTAATTTTTCTTACCTATTTGTCTTTGAATCTTTATAAGGTCATAAGCTTTTTTTTTTTTCTTTTTTTTTTAAATTTTATTGGGGAACAGTGTTTCTCCAGGGCCCATCAGCTCCAAGTCATTGGTTGTTCTTTCAATCTAGTTGTGGAGGGCGCAGCTCACTGGCCCATGTGGGAATCGAACCCGCAACCCTGTTGCCCAGAGACTGCGCTCTAACCAACTGAGCCATCTGGCCGCCCCATAAGCTTTTTTCATAGAAACACTTCCTTTGTGCATTCTCAGTTTGGTTATTTAGGTAACACTTAATTAAATGTGTGGTTTTTAATTAGATCCCATAATTACAATAATAAGTACAACTGCCATAGAGGTTTGAGAACCAGCGAGAACTCTTGGCAACTCAGTGTGCTAGTTGGTGGGAGGCCTGAGAATGGCTTATCAGCTGTACGCATCCCCGAAGTTCTCAGGCTGGTTTACGAGAGAACAGGGCCGATTAGTCTCCATGACAGAGAGCTGGGATTATGTGCGAAGGTGCTGGTGCCGTCCAAGCACCGCCAAGTCCCTCGGAGGGCCCCGCAGCTTGAAAGGACGGGCGGCCGGCCTTGTAGAGCAGGAGCTTAAGTGGCTGTGTCTCTGCCTTTGTAGCAGTTACATTTTATAGACCAGGTCGATAGACTTTCTGTAAATGGGCAGATAACTATTTTAAGCTTTTCAGGCTATATGGCATCTGTTGCAACTCCTCATGTGGGCTGTTGTGGGCGAAAGCAATCCTGGTCAGAATGTTCAGCACCGCGTGTGGCTGCGTGCCAATGAAACTTTATTCACAAATACAGGCCTTTAGACTTCTCTGTTTAGAAACGCTCACTAATAAACTCGTCCTGAACCCCACGTAACTCCTGTGAAAGTAAGGACTGCCCAGTGGGAGATTGCCATTGCAGAGAACACAGACACGAACCACTGTGCACGGAAGTCGAGAAGCCTCTGCAGAACAGTGTAGTGAGGGCTGTTTGTGTTTTGCCAGAGGTTAGTGGAAGTCTGATTTTCTTTTTGGGCCTTTTCCCTCGCCGTGAAGTCCTGCAGACTCCACAGAAACAGTAACGAGGCAGGTCTCCCTGAGGAGTGCAGCTGGAGCTCTCAGGACCCTCGCATTGTATGCGGGCTCCCCGTGTCTCGTGGCCCAGGGCCAGGGTCACGTGGGTGTAGCAGGCCCTCGTGGGGACTCGTGCTGCTCTGGGTCCTGGAGTCGCAGCTGAGCCGCAGTGAGGCCAGAGCGAGCGTGACCAGGCCCGTTGTCCTCGTAGGTGCTGGAAATGTTCATCCTGGTCCTGCAGCAGTGCCATAAGGAGAATGAGGACAAGTGGAGGCGACTGTCCCGCCAGGTGGCCGATGTCATCCTCCCGATGCTAGCCAAGCAGCAGGTGTGTCACCCTGCCCGCCACTGGGGCACATTCGCATGTGGAGGAAGAGCCCGAGGCGGGCGAGGCGGCAGATTCATTTCACGATGGTGCTTGTCAGTGCCGGTCACGGGCGGGGGGTCCCGTTGAACCTCAGTGGCCCCAGGCTCTTGTTACCTGCTCCATAGGTGTGGAAACCAGGGCTCAGAGATGTTCGTAGGTTTCCCAAGGGTGCACAGCTGGAAATGGGGATGACAATTGTATTGGGGGTGCAGGTCCAGCTGATTTGTTTTCATACTTTTATATATTTGAATCTTTTATAGAAAACATATAATAAAAACATAACTGTAAAGATTTGCTTTGTGGAAAAAATGTAGCTGATGCGGTGGTGTTCTAAAAAATGTTCGCCTGGTTGACTAATGAAGTTATAACAGTTTCGGTGCTGGGGTAGTGATGGTGGCAAGGGGAAGGTTGTCTGGCCCGGAGACACCTGACCGGGGGGTGAGCGTTGGCCTTTTTGTTGTTTAATTGCAACAGATGCACGTTGACTCTCATGAAGCCCTCGGTGTGCTAAACACTTTATTTGAGATTCTGGCCCCTTCCTCCCTGCGGCCTGTGGACATGCTTTTACGGAGTATGTTTGTCACTCCGGATACAATGGTGAGTATCCTGCCCCACGGTGGTGTCTTAGATGCAGCACTCTGCAGTCGCGGGGGCTCTGCTGGGACTGCGGGGCCTGAGCTTGCATTCTGAACAGGTTCCCAGCTCGGGGGGGTGCTGCCTGTCTGGGACCACACTGAGAGCCCATGAGACAGGATTTATTGGTAGGATGTTAAATAAAAGTGGTGGTTTCCATTTATGAAACCTGTAATCGGGAAAAATTGAATCCTCTGTTTCCTGTCGTTGTAGCTGGTGTATGTTCTCTTTTAGGCATCTGTGAGCACTGTCCAACTCTGGGTCTCAGGAATCCTGGCTATTTTGAGGGTTCTGATTTCCCAGTCAACGGAAGACATCGTTCTTTCTCGGATTCAGGAGCTCTCCTTCTCTCCGCATTTCATCTCCTGTCCAGTAATTAACAGGTTAAGAGATGGGGACAGTCCTTCAACGCCGGAAGAGCACAGTGAAGGGAAACAAACGAAGAATTTGCCAGAAGAAACATTTTCAAGGTGTGTTCTGTATCTGACCTTTTCCGTGTCCTTCAGGAAGTATGTGGTGTTTGGGGGTCGGAAGGTCAGGAATAACGCTTGTCTCGCTTCAGCTCTGTGAGCCCTGAGGACGTGTGTGTCGGCGTGTTTTCTTTACCCATCCTGCCTTGCCTATGGCCCTGGTCCAGGCCCCTCTCATCTCTTACATCCTACCTGCATCCTCGTTACAGACTGCACGGGGGCTCACTGCGCAGTGCGGGGAGGGTGGCCTGCCCTGGGAGCAGACAGTGAGGGCCCACGCTGCCTTCAGAGGACTGAAAAAGCTGAACAGACCCACTAGAAGTTGGTCGTATTTTTAGTCCCACCATGTGCTGGGCATTCTAAACTTGGCCAGTAATAAAACCATCCTCCCCGCCAGGGCTCCCCGCAACATGCTGTGGTATCAAATCATGTCTGCCCTCATAAACTACATGCTGTGGCCTGGACAAGTGTGTGCCCCCCGTGGCTGAACTCAGGGCGCTCCCTCAGTGGGAGTGGCTTAGACGATGTGCTGTGGGTGCAGGTTCTGCCATGTGTGCCTTCCAGCTGAGGCCTCCGGAATGTGTGTATAACCCCTTGTTGGGTCTTCAGCGGAGAGGCCTGTGTGTGTATGTGTGGAGATAAACCCAGGAAACCCACGTGGCACCTGTGTTTGCAAGGTCAGCAAGGAGCCTGCAGCTGCCCGTTACATTAAGCAGGCGCCTGAAATGGATGAGGCGTTCAGTTCTGCCGTGCGTCAGCCACAGCACCTGTACGGTTTACAGAGCTTAGGCACTACGTGTCATTTTGTCCACCTGACAGTCCTGTGCAGGTGGTGTGATTACCGCCATCTCCAAAGGGAGGACAGTGACATGCAGAAGGCACAGGGACTAATCCAAGGGGTTGGTATTAAGTCTTCCACTTGTTTACGTTACTTGACTCACACTTTTTAAAAATTAAACTTATCGGGGTGACGTTGGTTAATGAGATCATATAAGTTTCAAGTGCACAATTCTACGCTCGGTCACCTGTGTGGTGCACTGTGTCCTCACCACCCAGAGTTTAGTGTCCTCCCGTCCCCACGTGTTTGACCCCCTCTACCCTCTTTGTTCTGCCCCCACCCCTTTCCGCCGGGAACCACGTGCTGCGTGCGGTCTGTGTCAGTGCTTACCCACATTGTTTCTCTCTCTGTGTCTATTGTGTATATTTTTCCAGGTTACCTCTTGAGTGCTCTGGAATGCCACCTCATTCACTGTCACCCTTTCCCCTTTCTTTGAAGGTTTCTCCTACAACTGGTCGGCATTCTTTTAGAGGACATTGTTACAAAGCAGCTAAAAGTGGAAATGAGCGAACAGCAACATACTTTCTACTGCCAAGAACTGGGCACCCTGCTGATGTGTCTGATCCACATCTTCAAGTCCGGTAGGTGTCGCGTCTGGGTCCCCCATCGCGGCGGCACTCCGAGTGCAGAGGCCGTGCTGCCTGGGGCAGCCTCTGCGCAGTGTGCGTTCCGTCCGCTGTGTTGGCCATGAGAGTGAACCTGAGAGCTGCCCCTGTGTTAAATATTCTGGAGGCTGAGATGTTTTTGTTATCTTTACATATATGGCTGAGAATTAAAAGGACAGTGAACCCCAGAGAGCTGTCACGAGATGCCACTCATGCATCGAGCAGAGGAAGCCGCCAACCTGTATTAGGACAGTCAGCATTTTCCCAGAGGAGCGAGTGTTCAAGAACAGAATCAGTGAGAAGCTGGAAGACGTTAGTTACAGGGTACAGGCCTATCTGTCTTCTCTCCGCAAGAAAAGCGAAAGGCAGTTCTAACCTCTAGGAGAAACACACCACGGACATCATGGTCCAAATGTGAAGCAAGCCAGAGTGTGGCACGGTTTTCAGCAGCTGATATGATGGGAACCCCTGACTTTATAAAGCTCCTTTAAGTGGTTCAGAGGTCATGACCCCGGACCCCTAGAGAGGTCATCCTTCTGGGCTTTGTTGGGAACTGGCGTCACGTAGTGAATGCTGTTTGATTTGTAATTTTGGGAACCCAGTATGAATAAAGCATTGAAGACTGACTGACTTACGGTTTCAGAACAGAAGGAAAATGTTTTCAGTTCTGACAAACATAAAGGGAAGGAACCTACTTACTTTGGCAAGTGGAAGGCAGAGGAAGAGGCAGAGGGCAGAAGGGGCATGCACAGTCCCCTCTGGCATGGTCGGGGCTATGCGATCAAATGTGAAGTTCACAGAACAAACCGTGGGCTGCCAGGTAACCACTCAGAATGGACCGTGTGCTTAAATGGGAAGGAGGTATGTAAGTGTGCTATCAGGCCACTCACAGAGCGGAGTCACATCACGATGAGTCCCTGTCAGCAGTTCCGCGTCAGGAACGGGCCCACCCTGAGCGCGAGCGTGAGGAGGAGTTTCCTGGCGGCTTCAGCCGGGGGCCATGTCATGGCCCCACACCACAGCTCTCGTGCCTGTTGCTATTCTCCTGTGCTCCTCCCCCACGGTAGGCAGGTTGGCCTCTGGCCGCCTGTGGTCCCAGCTTCCGCGTGAGTCCTGCGAGTGACGTGTGGGCCCCTGCGTGCTCTGGCCAGTCCGTCCCGCGGAGAGATTGGATAGCATTCCTTCAAGAGGGAGGCTTGCTTTCCTGTACTGAGGGAAGAGAAGCAGACAAAAGAGCTCCGCGTGATAAGAGCACAGCAAGTGGAAGTTTGGGGCGCCCCAACAACTACGTGGGAGAGCAGGTAGTTGCCTGAAGGCGGCTGAGCAGGGCTCTTTTAAAATCAGAAGCCCCTTTCTGTTACTGGATTTTTAAATCACGCACAGATCTTTAATACAAATTAAAACACACACACTCAGTAACTACCTTAGAGCAGGACAGTTAACCATGTTCAGCCTTTGGTCCGTGGACGAAGGTGGGCCATGGCAGCCTGCCATCCTGCTGGCCCTGGCGTGCGTGGTCAGTAAGGTGACGTGACTCTTGCTTTTGTGGAGTATAAAGCCCAGCGGGGCAGACAGAGGGTTCATGGATACGTCGTCACAAGTCTTGGTATTTCCTATGAAGGACACAAATACTGCAGTGACAGACCACAGGGTGGGTAGGTGGGGCCAGGCTTTCTGGAGGGGACCGTGGAGCTTAGACCCGAACCGCTAGCCTTTTGGAGAGATGCGTGAGGGGCCAGGGGCAGACGGGGTGCTGGGGAGGCAGGAGGGACCTGGGCTCCTGGCGCTGGAGGCAGGGAGAATTGTGGCCGCTTCATCTGATTGCCAGCACCCCAGGCACAGGGACGTGACCAGAGTAATTTTGATAATGGACTTTGGTTTCAGGTCCCCTTCTTTACTACCATTGAATGCATTTTTTAAAAAATTTTATTGGGGAATATTGGGGGACAGTGTGTTTCTCCAGGGCCCATCAGCTCCAAGTCGTTCCTCAATCTAGTTGTGGGGGGCGCAGCTCAGCTCCCAGTCTCCGTTTTCAATCTTTAGTTGCAGGGGGTGCAGCCCACCATCCCATGCGGGAATTGAACCAGCAACCTTGTTGCTGAGAGCTCGCGCTCTAACCAGCTGAGCCATCCAGCCGCCCTGAACACATTTTCTTTTTGAAGATTGTTTGGTTAATGCCTCACTGACACACTGTAATACCTTTAAATAACTGGAGAAAATAATTATGTCCTGTGAATAATAGGCCCTTTTTAGTATGTTGGTCATTTAAGTATTTGGCCATCAATGGGTTTGGATCTGACCCCAGAAGGACATAGTTCATCTCTAGGACTGCTTTTCCACCTTCTTTGGAGAAGATTGATGTGGCGTGTGTCGTTACCGCGTCAGGTGGCGTTCTGTGCCTGTCCAGGTGTTCACTAACCCGGTGCTTTAGTTTCCTCACCTTTCTTTTCTCAAAACCCGAGTGGTATTCTTAGAGTCCTGTGTGGGGCTGTCCAGCAGAGCTTACTGCATTGTGGGGTGCTCTGTGACCCCACCAGTTCAGTTGCCTCTAGCCACCTGTGGCTGCTGGGCATTTGGAATGCGGCTTGTGTCATTTATTTTAATTTAATGTAAATTTGAACACATGACTGGCGGCTGCCATGTTAGGACAGGCCGCACAGTCACTCCATGGAAGCACCTGGCTGGGACTGTGGCCCTCGGGTCTTGCTGCTGGTGTCTGGTCCGTGTTCTGTTGGCCCAACATGTATGAATAAGGCGTGTGTGTGTGTGTGTGTGTGTGTGTGTGTGTGTGTAAAAGTCTATTTCTATCTTGTTTAACTACAATTCTTGTAAAGACACTAGGGGGCAGAATTACTGTCTTTGGTTGATTTGAAATAGAGTTGAAATAAGTCACGTACTTTTATATAAATAAGGGACAGTTAGCATATAAAGTTGGTAAGCTTTTTTTTATGCGTTGCTTAAACAAAGACAATCAATTTCACTCCTTCATTGAAAATTAAGACTGAATTTGCTCATTTCTGGTATTCTTTCTCAAAAATGAAACTAGTCTGAACAATGGCCTTGACCTCTAGTTTTCTGCCACCCCGCTTGTTAGGGGAGGCATGTGAGTCCCAAAGTTGTTTGCCTGTTTCAGATTCAAGCCAGCACAAGCAGAATGGCCAAGAAGGACACCTGGCCCCCAGTTTACAAAATCTGGGTAGCTGGTGCCCCGTCCTGTCGTCCGACAGGGCCTGTTAGAGTCCCGTGCTGTGCTGCCGGCGTTGCTGGGCCTCTGGCCATGGCCTGGCACCCTCACTGCTCACTGTCCTCCAAATCCACACCACATGCCCTGCCCCTGCCGGCCAGACACTCACACAGTGGGTGGTAGTACCCTTCCTGAACCCCAGGCAGGAGCAGCCGGGCCGCAGATGCCATTCGCTCACCACACGTCCTGCAGGCCGGGCGGGAAGGCTCCTTCCCAGTACTCCAGAAGGGTCCGTGCTCCCACGTTATGTGGGGGCCAGAGTAGGAGTACTGGGAGAAAGAGAAAACAGTTGTTACTACAGTCATGAAATTGACGTTGATCCCAACTGATGTGTGGGCAAGGTAAGGGCTGCTTCTGGTCATGATGTTAGCCCTGTTACCCCTTGCAAGAACTCGGATCTGTTTCTCCCTTTTCATTGCTGAGGGAACTTCGCCTCGGAAAGGTCATGTGGTAAAACTAAGAATGAAAACCCAAGTTCTCTTGCCTGTGTTCTTTGTGCTGTTCCGTGCTGCCCCGCGGGCTGAGGATGGGAGTATGGCCGCCAGCGTGTGCACAGCACTTCTTGTGGGCCCGACCACCGTGGGAAGGGCTCTGACCCCCATATTGTAGCACAAGGAGCAGGCAGAGATGGGTGATGCAAGAGCCCTGGGCGTGGGGGTGGGCCAGAACCGGCCTTCTGACTCGGACTCCGTCCTCGTCATCCCCTGGCTTGAAGGTGGCACTGGCTCTCTGCTTCCATTACTTCTTTAGACACTAAGCACTTCCCTCTGGCGCCAAAAGACAGGGCTAGGGGAGTCCTTTTTGTGCACAGCCTTCCGTCTGTCTTCCTGCCTCCGTGTGCTCCTCTGCTCTTTGTCACTGCCTCTCGGTCCCTGGCGCCTTTCTCTTCTCCTGGGGGGTGGGGCTGGGGTTGCTTTCCAGGGCCTGTCCCACTCCTCGTATGTCTCATAGCACCTCCAGTTCCACTTCCCCTGCAGAAGGTACCTCCAGGCTCTGCAGAGAGGAACAGCCGTCCCACCAGTGTTTGTCCAGTTCCTCTTCCCGTCACCTCAGGGTTGGTGTCATTCTGACATCATTTCTCCTAACAAAGACACGGAGCCATTGATTTCTGGCCATGGTTTCCTGTGCAATAAACCTCATACCATGGTCCGTCACTCCCGTGCTCCTGGCCTGGCTCCAGCATTCCTTCAGGGCAGACTGGCCTCCTCCCTGTGTGCTTTGTGCCCACACAGAGCCCACACAGTAATGGAGGGCACAGAAGGACCAGGGGGCTGGAGGTGGGCAGTGATGACCAGGAAGCAACCAGAGAGACACCCTGGGGATGGGGGCCAGAGACCAGATGAACCCTGGGAACTTCTTGTTGGGATTTTTCTTTCTTTTTTTGTTTTTTAAAGATTTTTTTATTGGGGAAGGGAAATTGGACTTTATTGGGGAACAGTGTGTACTTCCGGGACATTTTCCAAGTCAAGTTGCCCTTTCAGTCTTAGTTGTGGAGGGTGCAGCTCAGCTCCAGGTCCAGTTGCCATTGCTAGTTGCAGGGGGCGCAGCCCACCATCCCTTGCAGGAGTCGAACCAGCAACCTTATGGTTGAGAGGACGCGCTCCAACCAACAGAGTCATCCAGGAGGCAGCTCAGCTCAAGGTGCCGTGTTCAATCTTAGTTGCAGGGGGCGGAGCCCACCATCCATTGTGGGAGTTGAGGAGTCAAACCGGCAACCTTGTGGTTGAGAGCCCACTGGCCCATGTGGGAATCGAACTGGCAGCCTTCGGCGTTAGGAGAACAAAGCTCCAACCGCCTGAGCCACGGGCCGGCCCTTATTGGGATTTTTCTGATCGTCCTGCTTTTATTAGGTCTCTTCTCTTGCCTCAGATCATGGGTGTAGCCGTCACGAAACAGTAAGGAGAAGACCGCGGTCCGCTTTTGCTTGTTTTAGAACCCTCTTGCATTTAGGATGTGTTGACATTTAAACTAGAAATAAGATTTTGACTCTCCAGCAGTGAGGCCAGGAGACCCAACATACGGGGACAGGGAGCCCTTGGCCAGCTCCCGCCCCCATGCTATGCTGTGCCACGTGAGTGTCTGTGCGTCTGTGGGACGAGGGCCAGCCGCGTAAAGCCGTGCAGGGTGACAGGAGTGCTGTGTTGAGCTAACTCTGTCTGTCCGAAGGAGGGGCCAGATGAAATCATTAAATCGTAGAGGGGAATTTTCTAGGCCCTGAGAAGGATGCTGCGGAGAAACTTGTGGGCCGAACCCCACTGGGGTCTGCCGCGTGTGGCCACCCTACCCCAGGACCCCTCGTGGGAGGCGAGGAGGCCTCGGGAACTGGCGTGGGGCACCGTCTGTATTCTTTCTCTGGGCACTTGCGGTGGCCCACGTGACCTCTGTAGTTGCCCCCCCCCCCTCGGTTCTGAGCAAGCCAAGGCGCCGGTCGGTGTGGCAGGAGTGGGTGCGCTGAGGGCGGCCCGTCCCTTCGAGTACATGCAGGACAGAGCCGTGCGTGTGTCTTTTTATGTAAAATCTTCTTGCAGTTACAAAGTGTTGGACGGTGATGAGCAACAAAGAGATTCCACCTTAATCAGTGTTACTTTGGGTTTGTCTCTAGGAATGTTCCGGAGGATTACAGCAGCTGCCTCTAGACTCTTCACCGCCGACGGTGCCGACAGCAGTTTCTACAGCCTGGAGAGCTTGAACACGCATGTGCGCTGTATGATCCCCACACACCCCGCGCTTGTGCTGCTCTGGTGTCAGATCCTGCTGCTGGTCAGCCACACCGACTACCGCTGGTGGGCCGAGGTGCAGCAGACCCCCAAGTACGTCCGCCGGGCCAGCCCGCACTGCGCTAGCAAGCCTCTCGGCAGCTCAAGCTTTGGCCCATTTGCGGGAGGCTTAGTAAAGATTCCTTTGCGTTTTAATCTTCCTTTCACAGACACTAGTGTAGGGAAAAAAATGTGGTCCCACCAAAGGCATTCAGAATCACTGCTGCTTTTTAAATGTGATTTGTTTGACACGTTCTTTGACACTGTTCCATCCTGTGGGTCGTTCTTGTCATGGTGTGTCCCCCCTGCTAGGTTCTCATCCTTAAATTGGTTCCAGAGCCAGACGTGTTGCAATGTCTTAACTTCTTTGTAAGTTAAATGTGGTTCTGGTTATTCTTAGACAATGAAGGAATTACTTAGCAACATTTCAAAACTGCTTGTAAATACCTTCTTTTTTTATCATTCAAAAAGACTTCTTAAGTATCTGATTGTGGGTGGCCCTCTTTTTGCAAAAAGTTTCTAGGTTTAAGCCTCAATTTCTAGGCACTGTCTTGCTCAGACATTTGTGCATGTGTGGAAATAAAAGCTTTGACACCCACATCCCCCCAGCGGAGTCCAGGCTCAAGAGCCTGTGGCGAGGAGAGAAGGCTCTGGAAATAAGAGACTGCAAGGGCTGGAGGGTTGGGGTCAGCTTCTCTGTGCTCAGTGTGGGGCACTGAGCTGTGTGAGGCCACGGGGTCCCATTTGGCCAGCCCGTTCCTCACACCTGGAATATCCCATGTTAGCAGGGATATTAAACATCACCCTGCTCTATGTGTGGGAAATGCAAAGGAGAAGTAAGAGCTTCGCCCACCCTAGGAGGTGAGAATTTTCTCCTGTGGCTTCTTCTCAAACTTTCATACCTTCAAGTATACCTGCAAGTTCATTTTTGTGAATGACATGTAAGGATAGAGCCATTTTCTCCCTACGTGGATAGTTCTTTCCGCATTATTTGTTAAAGGCTGTCCTTTCTCTTTTGAGTTACCTTGGCACTTTTCGCAAAAGTCGGTCGAGTATGTACATATGGACCTTCCCTGGGCTCTGCCTGTTTCCACCCCTCCGTGTATCACGTCAGTGCCAGCACCGCCAGTTACTTCAGCTGCTTGGCAAATACCGCACAGCCTAAGGCTTTGCTCTTTATTTTCAAAATAGTCCTGGTTCTTTCAGGTTCTTTGCATTTCCATATCTGTATCAGAATCGGGTTCTACAATGTCTATAAAAAAGCCTGCTGAGGTCCCTGAGTACTTCATATTTTGGAATGCAGTTGTAGATGGTCCTTTAAGAAATACTTCTTCTTCCCATAGTGTGTTGGTCGTCTGCAGAAATGCAGGTGGCTCTTGCGTACTGACCGCATGTCCTGACATGAAACTCCCTCAGTCGTTCAGTGGCCTTCTTGAGGTTCCTTGGGGTTTCCTGCGACATGAGCACACCATTGACGGCTGCAGACTGCACTTCTTCCTGTCCAGTCGGGGTGCCTCCTGTTTTCCCTTCTCTTTCCCCACACATGGGCCGGGCCCTCCGGCACAAGGCTGAGCTGCTGGCTGCTTCTGTCGGGCTCCTGGAATGTCTTATTACCTCAGGGAATGATCTGGTGTTTATTTGGGCAGGAAAGATGAACTTCACCCCTTGATACCATGTAAGACACAAACTGCAAGGGTATTAGGAATTGCCAACATTCACTGAAGTTTTTAAAGCAGAGAAGGTAAAGGCTGATCTAGACATTGGTCGTAAATGCTTGAAAAACCCAAACGGGCCTGAAAGCCAACTAGTGTCAGAGGTCACAGGTGCCTCTTCTGCTCAGGCGCGTCTCCGGAGCCTGGGTGGGCGGCTGCCCACGGCTGGGTGCTGAGAGAGCCTGTATCCTTCCGGCCCGCCACGCTGCATCTGCGCCTGTCTTCCACCCGTGTGTCCCTTCCCTTGTGTTGGTGGCAGTTTAACCTCCTGAGTGTTCTTCACCATCCCCTCCTTTCCTGACCTGTGCGCCTTGGTTTACTCTAATGTTATGGCAGAAACGTCTGCATCTGGGAGTCACAGAAATGCTGGACCAGACAGTCAGTGTTTGAAAGAAATGAACCCAAAGTGAATGTGGTCTGGGCTTTAGCAGGTGTCCTCATTGAGCCATTTTAGGACAAACTACAGCTTTTCGTAAATGCAGGCGGTTTACTCTGTGATAGTTTTTCTTGACCCTACCTGACTCAGTTTCCCTATTGTAATATTGTGTATTGCCCTCTCTTATCCTGAAATACAATTAGTGGGGTCTGTAACCTATCTGTATTTAAATTTCATAAAAATAGAATGCCTTAAAGGTAAACAAAGGTAAAATGAAGGTAAAATAGTATGGAGTAAGTACTTTAGCACTAGAGTGCTTCACGTCCCCCTGTTAGAAGGGAAAACGCCCCTGTATGTCCAGAGCACCCCTGCACTGGGACGCTGTTTCTCCAGCTGCATGTTATGGGGATGAGATAATAAGAATGAATTATGAAGTAGGAAATACAAAAAGACAAGCCATTGGTTTTCATGTGTAGACTCACCAGATACTGCTCTGTCGGATCGTTACAGAAGATCTGCCCAGCTCCCAGGCACACTTGAGGCCATACCACTGCCCTGGGGACAGGGCCAGGTGCTAGCCATGCTTTGGGCTGCATTACTCCCCGTCTTGGGCCGCACCACTCCCCTGGGGACGGGGCCAGGTGCCGGCCACGCTTTGGGCCACACCATTCCCCTGGGGACACCAGGGTCTACTCTTGTCTGCTTCTTACATCATCATAGGCTTATGATTCGCCTTCGATCTTTCCCACCATTGGCGGGTGCTTAGTGACCTCCTACATGTGCCTCGGCCCCAGGGGTATAGCGTGGCAGTCACTCTCCATCCGTTCTGAGGCCTGCCGTGCAGTCCTGGCTTTGAGACATTCACCATCAGTGTCTGGCAACATTGTCGGAGGTCTTGGGGGCTTGCGCTACTACCAGTTGGGACTCAATTGGGGTTGACATCAGACCTTCTCTGTGTTTGCTGCTGATATTTGAATTGGAGACTCTGCCCTTCTCTTTCAGAGGCTCTTCCCCTATTTGCTGTCCAATTGCAAACACCAAATTATAGCGTGAATGTGTGTCGTGTTGGGGCTGGCAGGAGGGCTGGCCAAAGGGGACATTTTGAATTGACAAACAATTTACAGCACAGTAATACACACTTTTGTACCAAATGAAGTTCATTCATGGAGTTGCACATGTCAGTAGTTTGTTCCTGTGATTGCTGAGTGCCGTTCCATCGTGTGGATGTAGCATGATTTACTTATCCATTCACCAGGTGGAAAACGGGCATGGCAGTGTTTAAAACGTTTAAATCCGTAGTACTTTTTTTTATACTAGTTCTCTTCTAAATCCTGAGGCATTACAGGAAAAGTTGACACATTTCTGAATAGTCTTGTCTTGGCGTGACCTCTGCCTCCCTAAGCCTTAGCAGAGACACTCACTGAGGGGACGTGGGGTCCTAGGTCAGACCCAGAAGTCAGAGGGGCAGTTGGTGAGTGTGGCACCAGCCAGGATCTAAGTGTTTGCGCTTGAATCGAGAGTCTCAGAGTCTATTCCACGTACTTAGAAGAAGAGAGACAAAGTGAGAAGAACAGAACAGGAAGCAGTGTTAAACAGTGTTTCCGTAACAGCATATACACTGTGGGTGTGTCTAGAGTTGTAACGTTTTGTGTTAATTGAGTAGTAAAATAGGGACGTGGCAAGGTCACCTTCTGGCAGTTGACAGCTTTCATGCCGACCAGAGCTGGGGACCGCAGCAGCAGTGGCTGCATCATCAGCCAGCCAGCGAGAGTGCAGAAAGCAGTGCTGATCGAATGCGCAGCTTCCTGGACTTTCTTTCAGTCGAGCATTTGCATGTTGTGCCTGTTATGTCCTGTGTCTCTCGTTTCTGTGTGTGCTTTATCACAGCAGTAGGTAACGAAGAGCACACATTACACAAACACTTTCTGATGTGCGATATTTGAAGTCACTGTCTGCTTTAGAACCAGAACTAAATGTAATCGCCTTCAGGATTTTGAAAGTCAGCTCTATGCTACCCAGGAAATGTCACTGCATCTGTTTCTCCTTCTAGAAGACGTAGTCTGTCCAGCACAAAGTCACTTAGTCCCCAGATGTCTGCAGAGGAACCTTCCGATGTGGCCCCCAAACTGGGAGTGTGCAATCGAGAAATCGTTCGGAGAGGCGCCCTCATCCTCTTCTGCGATTATGTCGTAAGTGTGAGAACGCGAGCCGTGGAGGTGGGGGGCTGGGGAGCGCCCCACGTGCGCGACACTCTCCAGACTGGCTGAAGCCAAACTGCCCGCCGTCCCACCGTTCTGACAGGGTGGAAATCCGGAGTTCACGTCCAGACCTGCTGCTCTGACATAAAAGTCGGTCACGGGGTCTAAATTTGTGTGTAAAGGCATCACTCAGCTGTCACTTGTCCCTCATACATGCAGTGACCGTTCCATGCCATTCGTGACGCTGGATAGTTTTGCTGAACGGAGGGAAGTGGTGGAATTATAGTAACAATAAAATCAAGCTGACAGTGTTGACCAGAAGGGGGGGTTCTGATTAAAAATGTTTTTAATCTGTGGAAAAAGTGTTAGATGTTCATCACTGCATTTTAAAACAGATCCCTAATAATGTTGTAAAGATTTTGTAGGGTATCCAATGGACATTTGTCTCCTTAGGGAGACCACCTCAGGGATGATGTAGATGCCTGATCTCTGCACTGTACACCTGAAGCTGAACAATAATGAATGTCAACTATAATTTTATATCTATATATAGCTACAAGAAGCGGAGTACAGCATGAGGAGTAGAGACAGTGGAAATGTAACGGCTGTACGTGATGTCAGAGGGGCAGTAGATGGGGGTGGTTACCACTGTGAGGGGTGTAAATGATAAATGTCTAACTATTACATTGTTTTGTACACTTGAAGCTCATTAAGAAAAAGAAAGAAAATTGTTAGCCAATCTGGAAAAAAAAAATTTTTTTTAATAAAAATAATAAAAATAAAAACCCTGTACCAGTGGGGGGAAAAATAAAATAAAATAGTAATAATAAATTAAACAGATCCCTGTTAAGATGCCATTCTTTTTAAGACATAGGGAGTTTTTGACCATAAATCTAGCATCACGTGTAAAATAGGAAATTTACAAAAACCAAATAAGTAAACAGAAGAAAATAACATTTCCTATAATTAGAGAGATCCTGTTATGTTTTTGTTGGAATTTACTACTTTTTCACAGCGATATAAAAATGTGTTTCTTTGGTATACACATGATGCCGTATACATACCGCTGTCATGTAGCAAAACACTGGTGAGCACTCTGGATTGGAAAGGCGGTGCAGACTTCTCAGCTGAACTCGTCGTTACAGTTCTTTTTATGATAGCAGTTTATTAATATTCATTTTTTGCTTTACATTCTTGATGTTGAAATAGTTTTTCTATCTTGTTCCACTTCTGAGAAATAATACAATTATATAATGGTGTAGTTCACAGGCATGTAAGGAAAATACTATTTTTATAAGTTAATGCTCTTAAATTATCCCACATGGAAAATACTAATCATTAACCAGATTACAAAGAATTGATCTCATTTTACAATTTTGGTCTAGAAGGATTATGAATTAAGATAAAAAGACAACATACGTATTTAAAAAGGAGTATTTCTTTTACTTCCTTATAAATCTCAAGTAAAATTTCCTCCTTTAAGATCCAGTCAATATGTGGGATCCATTCATATTTTAGATTCAAGAATTCTGTCAAAACTGTGACAGTTACAGGGAATTCTTTTTTTCCGCTCACAAAATTGGAGAAAAGGGAACTGGAGAACAGCCCCCAAGAGGCCACACTGACGCCTGGGAAAGAGCAGGGTGGCCGTGAACGGAGCGTCCCGGCTCTGGGCCAGTCACTTGTCAGGACAGAGCTCACCATCTCTGCCGCCCGTGGCAGGTGCCTGATGACCCCACCACGGCCCTGGACCTCGCCCTAGCCAGGCCATCAGCTGGTGTCCCTTGCAGCTGGACTGCTGGCTCCCATGTCCCCGGTGGTATCTCATTTGGAGCAGCCTTGGCCACAGTGCATGGTTGGAGGTGACAGGCTCTGTAGAGAGAGTTCCTGCTCGTCGATGGTCGGTGCTCAGACACCAGCTTTGTTCAGTGAGGATCACACCTGGAGCTGTGTTTTCCCTTCCTGCCCCTTCGCGCCGCTCTGCAGCACGAGCATCTGTTCTCTCCCGCTCTGCCTGGGAGTGAGGCTTGGCCTGTTTCTCTCCCTGGCTCAGTGTCAGAATCTGCACGACTCCGAGCACCTGACGTGGCTCATCGTGAATCACATCCAGGACCTGATCAGCCTGTCCCGGGAGCCCCCCGTGCAAGATTTCATCAGTGCCGTCCACCGGAACGCTGCCGCCAGCGGCCTCTTCATCCAGGCGATTCAGTCTCGTTGTGAGAACCTCTCGACCGTAAGTGCCCTGCGCCCGCTGTTATCAGTCTGTATTCTCGGCCTGGCATTTTGGAAGTGCTGGTTTCTAGTTGGCAAAACCTTCTGTCCTCTGTCCAACGCTAGCCCACCGCGCTGAAGAAGACGCTCCAGTGCTTGGAAGGGATTCACCTCAGCCAGTCGGGCGCCGTGTTGGCGCTGTATGTGGACAAGCTGCTGTGTACTCCGTTCCGCGTGCTGGCTCACATGGTGGACACCCTGGCTTGTCGCCGGGTAGAAATGCTTTTGGCTGCGAATTTACAGGTACTAAGCACAACACTGGTGCTGATTTCCACTGAACACTGAGCAAGGCAAGCCAGGCAGTGGCTGGGGTTTTCCTGCACGGGCATGTTCTTCATATGGCCACTAAGGGAAACGTGACATGTATGAACTTGTCATTCCTTGTGTGTCTGATACAAGTGCTTCTGGCACTGTATTCTAATTTGCTTTGCTGCGTCCGATAAGCTGCACACGTCAGTTTCTCTGTTGTAAACGTGTGTGAGGCGGTATTGAATTGTGTGTTACAAACCCCTGATGTGTGCTTGTCTACTTTAGAACAGCACGGCCCAGCTGCCAGTGGAAGAACTAAACAGAATCCAAGAGAACCTTCAGAGCAGCGGCTTAGCTCAGAGGTAACGTTGGAATCAGGCCCTCTGTGCTTTGGATGTGAAGACTTAGGTTTGTAAGGGAATAAACTCCCAGGACGAGAGATTGACGTCCTTTGTCGACAGGTTTACTGCAGAGGGCCTTGATAGAAGGCCTTCCTGCATTAAACAGAACTGCCTCACTCTATACAGGCCAGGATCACTTGACAGCATCAACTGGCTGTCTGAGTGAACGTGTGCCCGCCCGCCTCTGGGCCGCCTGAGTGGATGTGTGCCCGCCCGCCTCTGGGCTGCCTGAGTGGATATGTGCCCGCCCGCCTCTGGGCCACATGTGTGGACGTGTGCCCGCATGCCTCTGGGCCGCCTGAGTGGACGTGTGCCCGCCCGCCTCTGGGCCGCCTGAGTGGATGTGTGCCCGCCTGCCTCTGGGCCGCCTGAGTGGACATGTGCCCGCCCGCCTCTGGGCCGCCTGAGTGGACGTGTGCCCGCCCGCCTCTGGGCCACATGTGTGGACGTGTGCCCGCCCGCCTCTGGGCCGCCTGAGTGGACGTGTGCCCACCTGCCTCTGGGCCGCCTGAGTGGGCGTGTGCCCGCCTGCCTCTGGGCCGCCTTAGTGGACGTGTGCCCGCCTACCTCTGGGCCACCTGAGTGGATGTGTGCCCGCCCGCCTCTGGGCCACATGTGTAGACGTGTGCCCGCCTGCCTCTGGGCCGCCTGAGTGGACGTGTGCCTGCCCACCTGTGGACGTGTGCCTGCCCACATGTGTGGATGTGTACCGACCTGCCTGTGTGGACGTGTGCCCGCCCACCTCTGGGCTGTTTGAGGGGTAGCCTTCAGCTCTGTTCCCCGTCCTGTGGCAAATGGGAAGATGAGTTACCAGCTTCATTTGTGTGTAATCATAGTATGTAATCTAATTGCTAAGTGGGAGTTGGCAAATCTGAAAGACGTTACCCAATTCTTGGCTTGCAAGAATTATGTCTGCATCTTGTTAAACTTCTTTTCTTTATAGCTATTTATCACCTAATTTTGTTTGCAAAATCTTTAGAAGCCTTTATCAGAAATCATGGATCTATTACATGAGTATATTTCTCAGACTGCAAAATAAACTGAGAAGCTTTTGCCTTTGTCCTCCATGAGGGTGGATAGGGGTGGTGGAGCGTGTGAGAGAGAAAATCTAATTATGATGCTGTGACTTCAGTCTGAGGAGTGGCTGTGGACGGTGTCTTATTGGGAAGGGGCGAGGTTTGGTGGGCAGGACCTGGCTGTGGATGGTTTTTCAGGATGCCGGCCTGAATCGTGTTGTGATTTGGACAAACTGTTATTATTGTCTGACCCTAGACTTATTAGTCTCCCCGGATGAGGACAATTATAAATATCTTGTGCCAGATGGGGTGATTCTCCTATGAAATGACCATAATTGGTATAAATTGTCTTGTTGGGAGAGTGCTGTGCACTTGGGTCTTAGATGATACTTGCATTTCTAGAGGATGCTTTGATTAGCTGTTGTCTACGTATTGCCTGTTGCAATGTGTGAGTCTAAATGAAATTTCTGAAAAATATTTATGGGGCATAAATATGGTTACTAGAAGTAAACTAGGGCCTGAATCTGCGTCATGACTGTTTGAGCGTCAATGAAAAGTAGCTCTAAAGAGCATGTCAGTCGTGTTCATCTCGCTTTAAGAAGCCACTGTTATTTTTTCCCCATGAAGCCGGTCTCTAACCCCCATGTGATTGGATTCCAGGCACCAAAGGCTGTACTCCCTGCTGGACAGGCTTCGTCTCGCCACTGCCCCAGGGTCACGCGGCCCCTGTCCTCCGGTCACGTCTCACCCTCTGGATGGGGATGGGCCCCTGGCACTGGAGACAGTGAGTCCAGACAAAGTAAGTGTCCGCATGTCTGTGTGTGACGCGTAGGCTGCTCAGGGCGCTGAGGGCATCTGTCCACCTTTGGCAGCTCCATAGTGCGACAGGTGGTTCAGGTGGCAGGATGTCATAGCGCTTGGCACGGCTGTTTCCTGCCAGCGATGGGCAGGGTCCTATCCCTGACAGCGTGCCCGAGGTCCAGCCCAAGTGATGAGAAAGGAAATGCTGACTTGGGACACGTATCACGGGGCTGGGAGGTCAGGGTCAGTGGGAGAGGCAGGAGGTGGGGACCGTGGCCTGCACCCACGACCACACAGGCCTTCTGGCATGTGCCCACCTGGCCTGTGTCTTCCTCACGCCTGCCAACCACCTGCATGTTGACGCCCCTCCCCCCTGCCATGGACCCTGCACGTTATCACCCTCACCTCTCACACCTCACAGCTGGGGCCATTGGACCCTGGGGAGAGCCTTGGTGTTCTCCTTTCCTGGAGAGAGTTCAATTTAAGTAAGAACTTGGATTTCAACAGCCAGCAGTCCTGGCACAAATAGCAGAGTCCTGTGTTGGCCCTGGAGAGAGGAGCAGAGCAGCCACCCCCACAGAAGGTGGTGGGTGCGGTGCCCAGTGAGGCACAGGCAGGGCGGGCACAGAGTAGGGCCCGCTTCCCATAGCACCATCGCTGGCTTGGAGGACAGTCAGGCGTTCACCAGGTGGAGGGGAGAAGGAGCTGTGTCCCTCACGGCAAGGTTAGCGACCAGCCTTCGCAGCCCCCTGTGGTGTGGTAGTGGCCTGCGCGGCCAGCGTGTCGTTTCCAGATTGCGTTCGTAGTCCGGGGAGGACAGGGTCCTGTGATCGGGGGCCACAGGCTGCCAGGGCAGCCAGTGGAGACGCACCATGTCTCCAGTGGTGTTGAGGGCCCTGGGAAGCCTGGCCCACTGTGTGCTGTCCTCACCCGCCCTCCTCTCCTTCCCAGGACTGGTACCTACGCCTCGTCCAGTCCCAGTGCTGGACGCGGTCAGACTCTGCGCTGCTGGAGGGGGCGGAGCTGCTGAGTCGGGTCCCTGCGGCAGACATGAGTGCATTCATGATGAACTCGGTACAGTGGGCACCGCGGGGTTGGGCCGCCCTGCCTTTCTCCTGTTCCTGAAACACACTGGCTTTCTCTCACTGCCATCTTGCCGCCTCCATGGGGTGGTACCACTCATCCACCTGCCCTGCTGGCAGAGGTGCTGTCCAGGCAGGATGGACGTTAGTTCAGTCATGTTCAAGTCCAGAAGGAGGCAAACTGTTTGTGTCAACTTTTCACACATGTAAAGAAAGTAGGTTCTCCCCTTTTCGAGAAAAGCATCTGAGGAGCTGGTCTGGGAAACGAGGGTTTTTTTGAATACTTGATATGCTAATCATCATTTGAATTTCCCAGCCCCTTCAGGCCTGCTCACTGCAAACTGGCCAGCCCCCACTAGCCAGATTGACACATTGCGTTTCTCACACAAGGATTTTGTACAACTGGGATTTTCAATTCAGTATACTCTGCAATGGCTAAGAAAGTAAAATAAAGTGAAAAGTACCCCCCCCCCAAAAAAAAGTAGGTTCTCTCAGATTACAGTCCATTCTAACGGCTCGTTCTCATGGGCCTGAGCAAAGCTGTTAGACGGTATCACAGCGCAAGATTTAACACTTTCCTGGAGCTCTGGAAGTTGATCTTTCATAAGCCCCCTCCGTAGATGCAGTGAGGTCCTGCTCCCCCATAACCTGTAGTGAGATTCCCTCCACTCCTACTAGATGCAGGGAGGTCCCCCACTTCCCCACTAGTTGTCCTGAGGTCCCCCATGCGGGGCTGGCCCAGGTCCTGTCCTTAGCTCCTGGGCAGGTCCCTTTCAGTGTTATCCAGCCACAGACTTACTGGGCTCCTCAGACCTCCTGGGGCGAGCAGTTAACTAAACTTGTAGTGTTTTAGTGCCGCTCTGATATGTGCCAGCGGGCATGTAAAGCAGCAGGGACTTAGGGGGACGGCGAGGCAGCTGCATGGGGGGTGGGGGTGGCACCAAAGACTGGGCCGGTGTGGATGGACGGAGACTGGGGAGGCCACACAGTACTTTGTTCCCACGTACTAATCTCCAATAGTTTGAAAATACAAGTCACGTTGACAGAAACAGGAGAATTGGCCCCAAATCAGTTGGCTAGAATCAAATCAGTTTAAGATCCATTCACTGAAAACTGATTTGCTGAATGGTAAGTTGTTTTAATGACCAATTTATTGAATTTTCAAATTCAGTGATTGGACTTTTAACAGTTTTTAAACTTCTGGCTGTAACAGAAGTGTTCTGTTCTGGTCACTGATGGTGACACATGCTTCTCTGAATATTAACTAAGTAAAGATTGACATTCTACCTGAAAATTGGTCCCCAAAATCCTTAAATGGTTTTTAAAAGTTGGCAAAACATAATACAAATTGAAACATCCTATGAAATGCTATTTTTCCAGCCAAAGCTGTGGCATTTGTATGGTAGGTACTTTGATTTATCTCAGCCGTTTTTGGACATAGCTTATGTTTTTCAAACTTTGGGAATGTTAGGTGTTTCACTGATTTCTTGGATGGCACATCAGCTCGATTTTATATTTTTATCAATTAAATTTTGTCATTAAATTTTTTATTTCACACCAATCTGAAGGCATAATAAAATAAAAATATTTCTTTAAAATTAAAACACCCAAAAGAGACCAGAAGTAAACTTCACTGCGTGTATGTTTATTGGAGTTGTTTGTGTATTTATAACAGAAGTAGAGTATTCCTTATGATTTTTTATGGTTTAGTGACCTGTGTTGTCTCAGAAATGTTCGCATTGTCCTTTCTTCTGTTGTGTTTTCTTGCCTGGCTGAAAGCCTGTCGTTGTTGTTGCACCCTGATTGCCCGATGCAGGAGTTCAACGTGAGCCTGTTGGCCCCGTGCTTGGGCCTGGGGGTGCGTGAAATCTCCGGAGGCCAGAACAGTCCCCTCTTTGAAGCAGCTCGTGAGGCGACCCTGGAGCGTGTGAGCAGCATGGCTCAGCAGCTCCCGGCTGTCCACCAGGTTTTCCAGCCATTCCTGCCCGTGGAGCCCACTGCCTACTGGAGCAAGCTGAATGATCTATTTGGTAACACAAAGAAAGTCTTATTTTTAAAAACTGCTGCAGAGCCAGTACCGTGCTTTGCAATGAGTAAACATACAGTAAACACTGCTTTAATCAACTGAAAGCTTTACAGGGTAACTGAGGAATGGCGCTGGGGTCCCTAGCTCTGCATGTCTTTGGTGTGTCTGCCACTTTGCCGTTCGCTGACGCTGCCTGGGCGTGAGCCGGGAGCCACACTAGGCTAAATCCCAGGGGCCGCGGGGCCTGGAGTTCACGTGCAGGTTGGCGTGTGTGCAGGTGTGCTCCCGGGCAGCGGCGTCTTTCGCGCCCGTCAGATTCTCAGGAAAGTCGCGAGCCTCTGTGGTTTCTCCCGCCCACCGAGCTGTTCCGTTTCAGGGGATGCCATGGTATACCGTTCCCTGACCACTCTGGCCCGGGCCCTGGCCCAGTACCTTGTGGTGCTCTCCAGACTGCCTGGCCACCTGCAGCTTCCTCCTGAGAAGGAGCCGGACACGGTGAAGTTTGTGGTCATGACCCTCGAGGTAAGCGGCCACTCGGGAACTCGGTGCTTCTGTGACTGGCACTGTCACGTGCGAGAGGAAGGCACTTTTAACCGGAAACGGGAGCTGTGTGGTCCGGGGTCCTCTTCACCTCATTCCCACTGAACTAACAACGCCTGTTGTCAAGGGTCACACCTGTCCCGTACTTTTCCTGAGTGCTTTCATAGCTCTGATCACGGGTGCCTCGTGATTTGGCGATATGGCACTTCCGACACCTACTTCAGAGCCAAGGAGAGCGGTCTCTGAAGAGCCAGGCCTGGGACCTGTGCCTGGGCTCCTCCCTGCCTTGGCCGGTTGTCACCAGGTCTGGGGAGCGGCTTAGTGGAGTGGGTCTCAGTCCTGGAGGAGGGCCGGCAGGGAGTTGGCGAGACCGTCACAGGCCTTTCGGGGTCCCCCCAGTACAGTGAGGTGAGCGTGTGCTTGGGCGTGGATCTACTTCCTTGATTCTCAGACGCCTCTGATTTTAGGACAGACGGTCCATTTATACTTTTTTCCCAAGGAAAAGGAAGCACTACAAGTGTAAGGTGGATCCCAATTTAAGACACTTGAACAAAAATTGGGAAATTTATTATGTTTTAAATTTAGCTGTAAACCTAGACTTTCAGCCATGAAGAATTAGCACTCTGTGTTAACACTTGTAGTTACCCCAAAATGTGTGCACGTTGTGGGTGCGCTGCCTTTCCATATGGCTTCTGGAAAATAGAGTGTAGCCTGCATCCTTGGAGCCGAGAGCCAGAGCTGCATTGTGTGGCCTGGGCGGGGACAGGGCTGACTCAGCCCTGGTGGCACCAGCCGGCTCTCGACACAGAGCAAGCTGTTGGGAGACGTGCGTGTGGTGGTTCTTGAGACGACGAAGCAGCGTTTACTTGGAGCCAGGCCGAGTCCCATGGCTGTGCTTCTGTCCTCAGGGTAGTGGGGAGGCTGGCAAGCAGCACAGTTTCAGTAAGAGTGACCACTGCCTGCTCGGTCACGTGCCCACTGTGTGCAGGATGAGGCACTCCCTGTGTGTCACCTTACTCAGGTCTCAGATCTCCCTGAGATGGGCTGTGAACTCCCGTCCCACAGACGAGGGAGGAGAGCAGGCCCTGAGAGTTCTTGCCCAGGTCACCCGGCTGGGACGGAGCCTCTGTGGCATTTGAACCCATGCTCTCCATTCAGCCTCTGTGACCACAACAAAGGCATGGCCAGCACTTGGGGGCCCCAAGGAAGAGCCTGGCCTGGAGTGCGGCTCCCACAGAGCCGAGGGAAAGGGGCGGCCAGATCAGGGTGGGCGGTCCGGTCCGGCAGATGGGGGTGCCCACGCACTGTGGGGAGCGGTGGTCAGGAGTGAACGGAAAGGAGTGGCAGTGGCCTGTCCCTGGGGACGGGCAGGGTCGTTGGCGCCTGCCGGCCTTTCGAGCCTCCGACAACTGTTCCTTGCCAGCGGGTGTTGTCTGCTTCCCTGACAGCACACGCGTGCATGATAGGAGGGAGCGTGGGTCTGAGCCTCTTTAACGCAGCCCTCCCTCCCCTCCAGGCGCTGGCGTGGCATTTGATCCATGAGCGGGTCCCGCTGAGTCTGGACCTCCAGGCGGGTCTGGACTGCTGCTGCCTGGCTCTGCAGCTGCCCGGCCTCTGGAGCGCGCTGTCTTCCCCCGAGATGGCCACACACACCTGCTCCCTCATCCACTGCGTCCGCTTCATCCTGGAGGCCAGTGAGTCCCTGACTCGATGGGTGTCTGTCCTTTGCCACTGACCCAGTAGTCAGCTCCTTAGATCTGTTCACAGACATTTGCTTTGTGCCAGCTGTCCTCCTGGGGCCACGTGAGGCATTGGGGTGAAGAGGTGGATAAGATAGGGGCTTTGCCTTAACCTCAGGGCCTCGAAGTCCACGTTAGGATTTAACCTGAATTGGCTCTTCTTTAGATTTTTGGAGTCCCAGCTTTCATAAAAAGTACTCTTCGTTTTATGTCTCTTTGGTCTCTGGTCCTAGTTGACAGTTTCATGCCTTTAGTCCTAAACGATCGTAAGATTAATAAGATTACATTCAAAGATGACTTGATTTCTGTCACAGCCAAAATGCTTGTTTCTATACTGCATTGTAATACTAACATATTGTAAAAATTCTTTTCAAGGGACTATGTCCTCAACAAGGGTCATTAGCCAAAATTTTTTTAAAAATTGGACATTATAGTTTACATGTTAGAGGGTGTTTTGAAGTTTTGTGTTTCTAAATGAACATTATAGAGTGGTGTTTTGAAGTTTCATTGTTAAATTGTTTTCATCTGTACATTTGTAGTCAACTTGAAGCAAAGATCCAGGGAGTAGTATTTCAAAGCCAGACTAGTTGGGGGTTGTGGGATGCTTTTAGCAGCAGTGAATCCTGGCCCTTCTGATAAAACCCTTCAGGGCTGGAGGTGGCGACAGCAGACAGTGGGAGGGCTTGGCAGTCTGAACGTAGGAGCCCAGCTTCTCGTGCGTTTCACGGCAACCCAGACCTTGATGCCAAAGCCTGGTACTGCCTAGCTGTCTAAAATTGGCTCTATGATGGCTGTACCTCGTTTGACACAGCCTGTCGCTTGGAAATGTTATGAGGCTGCATAAATGTGAACAGTTGAATAAAAAGGAATGGGAAAAGTGTTCGGAAATTCTTCTCTCTGTGTTGTTATGATTTCAGTTGTGGTGCAGCCCGGGGACCAGCTTCTCAGTCCAGAAAGACAGACGGACACCCCAAAAGTTGCTAGAGAAGATGGAATACACTCACACACGCAGAGTAAGTCTCAAGACCCCTGATTTCTTACCTGTGTTTTTGGGGGCTTGATATTCATCCATAGAAGACATTTAAAGTGGTAAATGTGGACCCTGGAAAGCCGACTTGGCTGCGTCTTGTAGCTCGTCCCTAAACTGAGGGCAGTTTGAGGACACTGCCCTGCATCTGCTCTCTCCTCTACCTGCACATCTGCCCCCTTGGTGACTCGCTTCAGCTGACCCTCCAAACTCAGCGGGCATCACGGTCCTGGGGAGGCCCGGCTGTCCCCCGTCTTGCACTCAGTGGCTTAGTGTGTGTCTCACCTCAGACTGGCTCCTTGGGGCGTATGCGGCCTTCTGTGTTCTCACTATTATAAGTGACAGACTAATGTTTGTTTAGTAATGAATGAACAAACTACTAGGAACTAGTAGAAATACTAGAGAACTTGCAGTTAGGGGAAATACCCACCTGAATGTTAGGTAACCTGAATGTCTATTTCAGCCATTTACTTTGGTGGAATTTTTTTTTTTAATTGGGGAACAGTATGTTTCTCCAGGGCCCACCAGCTCCAAGCCGTCGTCCCTCAATCTAGTTGTGGAGGGTGCAGCTCAACTCCAAGACCAGTCCTGTTTTCAATCTTTAGTCGCAGGGGGCGCAGCCCACCATCCCATGTGGGAATCGAACTGGCAACTCTGCCGTTGAGAGCCTGCGCTCTAACCAACTGAGCCATCCGGCCCCCCTCCGGAAGCTCAGTGGCAGCTTGTTGTCTTCAATCTAGTTGTGGAGGGCGCAGCTCACTGGCCCATGCGGGAATCGAACTGGCAACCCTGTTGTTCAGAGCTCCCGCTCCAACCAACTGAGCCATCCGGTTGCCCCACTTGGGTGGATTTTTAAATGAAAATTCTTGCTCTTCCCACAGAAACAAAAAGTCCACATCCCTTTTATTTAAACCTACCTATTCTAGATTTAGGCAGATATCTCAGTTTTCACATACTTTCTCCCAATTCAGGTGTTTTACCCTGAACTTGGAGGCGAGGGAGCGTGAGAGGGAAGCTGTTCGGCTGAGTGACTTTTTGTCACCTGGGTCTCTAGGCTCCAGGGTCTTTCCTGCTCTTCACCAAGGGTCTGGCTGGAATACCAGCCTGCAGCCCATCCCACAAAAAGGGGAGGAGATGCCCCGCCTGGCGGCTCTTATTTGGAACACCAGTGTCTTATCCATGCTCTGCTGGTTTTAACACACCTTTTTCATAGCAAGTCCATGAATGCTTTGTATCTTTTTTTTTTTTTTTGCCAGCTTTTGTGCAGTCCCAGGTAATTAATGTAATTAATGATGGAGTCTTCCTGTCATTTGTATTCATGGTAACCTGCTCAAGGCTTTGTAATTGCACAGCCATCCAGAAGCAGTGGTGTTTCATGACACAGCCAGGCTCTTCTCCGAGTGTTCATCCCAAAACTGGTTCTGTCAGCCCTTTGTGGGTGACTTCAGGACTTCTCATTGACAACGTGCAATGAGAACGTGAGGGAACGTGCAAACACTCACTTCCCTGCTCAGCAGCCCCTGTCTCGCTGAGTGGCCTGTGCCAGTTAGTGGCCTTGAGCTTCCGTGAGGCTAAGAGTGATGCTAACCTCCCAGAGCCGGTGCAGGGCGGAGTAAATTAATCCTCGTACAGCACCCAGAACAAGTGCCCTACTGCTACAGGTGTTCGGCCGGTGGCGCCCTAACTCTAGGTGTGATTTGAAAGGAATTCAGGTGTGTCAAGGGTAGAGTCGGAACAGGCAGGCTGCGGGCTGGAGCGCACTGTCTTTGGGTTAATGCCGTCGTGCTCACGCTCCACGACCCTGCTCAGGCCACTTACTGTTCCTTGGCCAGAGGAAGAGGCCTGTTTTTTGTCTCACCCCCTAGGATGATACCTCCTAAAGACGGCCCGTCAGTTTTACTGAAGTCAGCCTCGTTTCTCTTAGCTTGGGGTCTAACTCCTTCCACGCAGTAAGAGTCCTCTGCGTAAGAGGACGTCGCCTGGCCTGTTGAATCTCACAGACCATGGCTAACACCTGCCCACAGTCCTAAACATTTGTCAACACGTGATTTGGGGTACATACTCAATGCCAGACTCAAAGCGAGTCAGAAGCAGCCCTTGCTGTCTGGGTGCCGAGTTCTCAGCTAAGAGTGGGGCTTTCTCCCGCCTACAGAGTTTTAGGCTGGGACACCCACCACTCTGAGAACCCCGATTGTGGGAAATGGTGAACCGGGGAGCACAGCATGGCTTTTCGCATGCCAGTGTAGGGACGAGCTCCAGGTCCTGGGAGAACCAAAGAAAGCCAGCTGCAGGGAGGGCGGGACGGCTGGGACGCCTGGCGGCAGACCAGGTTCCCGACGATCCCAGCAGTCTAGCCGACATGGAGTCGGCTGAGTGTGTAGACAGATGAGAGCAGGTAAGTCTGTAGGCCTTCAGTGAGCAGCTAGAAGTCTGGGGGCGCCTCTCTCCAGGACGGAACGATTGGTTGTGGGGTGTGCTGGGCCGGGCTGGAGGAGGAGGAGAGGCGGCGGGTCGGGCGTGGCTTCACAGCACCGCCTCTCCACTGTGCTGTTTGCTTAGGGCCTGAGTATGTCACCGCAGCCTGTGGTATGGTGGCGGAAATGGTGGAGGCTCTGCCAAGCGTGCTGGCCTTGGGGCACAAAAGGAACAGCAGCACGCCCGCGTTCCTCACGTCCGTGCTCAGGAACGTCGTCGTCAGCCTGGCCCGCCTGCCCCTCGTCAACAGCTACACGCGCGTTCCCCCGCTGGTGAGTCTGAGCGATCCTTTGTGGAGACCAGGGCTGGGCTTCCCAGGTGAGCGTGGTCGTGACTTCACATGCCACCCTGAGGTGTCCAGGGCGCTGCCTGTCGTCCTGCTATCTGCCTCGTGTCTTCGGGCATGACACACGGCTGGAGTTAGCAGAAATGCTGGCTTTTCTGTGGGGCAAAGCAGCACGTAAGAAATAAGACCACATCCCCCCAGTAGGCACTTAGTGTCCGGTGTGATGCTGAAGGCACAGGTGAATTTGGTTAACGGTGTGACAGAAATGACCCCCTCCAGGAGTGTCTCCCTTTCCAAGTCGTCCCCTTTGAAGGTCACTGACGTGCTTTGGCACAACCCCCTTTCCGCTCCTTTTGAAATTGTCTTCAGAATCGGTTTCAGGGCTCGTTTCAGACAACGGAGCTTAGTGTGAGCAGGGTGGGTGGTGGAGGCTGGACTGCGCTCCCCCCGGGGAGTGCGCCGCAGTAACCAAGGGCGATGGGCTGGCCCAGCAGGGTCTGGCGCTGGAGCGGAAGATCAGCCAGCACCCAGAGGGCAGGCGCTGGCTTTGCACCCGCCAGTGGGGCCCAGGCCCCGTGCGCGTAGCAAAGTAACGGTGCTCGATAGACCCGGGGACAAAGAGGGCTGTGCTGTGGGGTGACAGTACCCACGTGGAGGGCTCCTTCTGAGAGCCCCAGGCATGCTGCGCTGGGCGGCTTTGCAGAACAGACAGTTGGCGGCATTTCCAACACAGGCGCCCTCTGGGAAGAGAGGCTGTGGTCACTGCAGGGCTGGTTTCAGCTGTGGCAACAGAATCACTGTAGGTTTTGAGACAACTGCACCTGTGAGGGCACAGGGCGGTGGCGCCGGAAGGCAGTGTAGAGGTCAGCGTGTGTGGGACGGACCCGGGAACATGTCAGCACAGAGCTGTCCTGTAGATGACCTCTTCCAGCAAGGCTCCTCCCCGCACCGGGCAGTCCCCTTGAGGCGGCGGTGACAGCAGTGCGTGGGGGTCTGGGGAGGAACGGGAGGCACTTAGGAAGTGTGTTCCATAGGGAAGCGAGAGCTGCCTGGCAGCTGAGGTTGGGGCCGTGCCTTTGAGGCCTATTGGATGGGCTGGGGGGTCCGGGTCCAGCTTGTAGAGCCCCTGACTGACCGACAAAGCTGGATCAGTGGCGCTAACAGACATGGAACGGGGGGCTCTTGGTGCCTGACTCAGCGCAGCTGCCGGCTCCCTCCTGCCTGCCTGTCACGGAGGCGCAGCCTGGTGGGGGGGTGAGGGGCGAGGTGGGAGCAGATGGGCTCGCTGGTGGGCAGGGAGCTGCTCAGCCAGGTGGTTGGAGCCGTTTCCCTGGGGAAGGAGCATGCTGGCTCTCAGGGTGGCTGTGCGGGGTCAGCAGGCCGGGCTCGGGAGGGAGCCGCGCCGAGAGAAGTGGCCTTTCCTGGTGCCCTCGCAACGCAGTGTCCTCCCTTGACTGTGCAGCCTGGTTCCTTTTTCATGCCCTCAGGTCTGGAAGCTCGGATGGTCGCCCACGCCGGGAGGGGACTTCAGCACAGTGTTCCCCGAGATCCCTGTGGAGTTCCTCCAGGAAAAGGAAGTCTTCAAAGAGTTTATCTACCGCATCAACACGCTAGGTAGCTGCCATTTCTCCTGCAAGTTGGGGCCATGAAACACGTCCGCTGAGGGCAAACCCCACGCCCCGGATGGGGGCTCGTCTCATCTTTCTCCCTAAAAAATTCAGGGCGTGACCTACTCACACGAATGCATTTGGCAGTGTGTTCAGAGCTGTCACAGTGGGAAATTCAATCCTAGTTTGTATGTGAGTTGAACCCCAAATTCTCATACATCACGCTTGTTGGAGGTTGGGTAGGTCCTCTGGGAAATGACAGTGAGGGCCACATCGGTCTTCGTACTGGGCACCTGTCCTGGGCATTGCGTTGTGTGATCCCTGCTGCCTCTGCTCGTGTGTGGGACAGTGGACCCAGCGTGGAGAGAGCGGAGAGGAGGCAGACTTCAGGTGAGGCAGCGCGGGGCTCTGTGTGATGTGGGCAGGACCCAGCCTGTCACCAGGAAGTTCAGAGACGCACCAGTGCCCAGTGCCCCTGTAGGTGATGGCGGTGGCAGTTTTCCTGTCAGGACTCTTCTCTGCAGCACAGGGGAAGGGCCTTTTTTTGTCCCTGTTTTATATCTGGAGGTGTCACCTGCTGAGGGTTGCGATCGGTAGACCCTGAGTGGCAGTGCCCTGCTAGGGCGTCCCGGGAGTGTTTTGTCTGCTGCGTCAGGCATGGCACCCTGACTGCGCCGGACCCAGCCTGGGTCTGCGGTGCCCTCCTGTCCCGGGCCGTGCAGGCTTTGTGCTCACTTAGGTCCTGGAGGATTCGCGCTGGCAACCTTACTGCCTCTACCTTTCCCTTCAGTCGAGCGCACGACCCATCACCCCATCCAAGATGCAATCAGCGCAGTCGAAGGCCGGCTGCCCCGGAGCGTGTCCTCTTCCTGTCTCTCTGGAGGTTGTTGCCAGCCGGTCTCCTGGCCTCCCAGGCCTCCTCCCAGCTCGTCATCCTCGCTGAGCCGTCTTGTGTGTGGCTTGTCAGTCAGGCCACGGGACCCAGGACCGTTGGGCGGGCAGTCTGGTCCTCATGATTGCATTTGTTCTTGCTTACTCTCCCTTAGTTCATCCTTTGCTTTGAAAACCCTATGTAAATTGTTACATGCGTCTGTCTCCGTCTGTGTATATCTAGCCTATGTCCTAATCAGTCTGTCACTCTTTCTTCATCCAGCTTAGCAAGGATTCTGTCACTTGTAGCACTAATCAGGTGGCATAGCCACCTGAGGGACGCCAAGCGCAGCCCTCAGAAACAGCTGTTACCCTCCCGCCGGAGCGCAGCCTGTGGCCTGGTGCTTGAGGTCCCGAGGTGCCCTCAGGACCTGCGTGCCCCGAGCTGCAGTCCATTTCTTTTGGGTCTGTTCTTCCAGACAGGCCCGGAGATACTGCTGTCACTTTCTTGAGACAGACCCCGCACCGCACACGCTCCAGCATGCACAGCGGCACACGTGACCTGAGCTGTGTGTGTGCAGAGCTCCATCCAGCGGCCGACCCACTGGGGGACTCGGAACTCTCTGGTGCGCAGGGCCGAAGCGGCTCCGAGCCCGTTAGACTGCTGCATCTCCAAGCAGAGGCGGAGGGGCGCCTCCCCACCGGGCGCCCTGACTTAGCCCGTGCTGCTTCTCTGTCGTGTGGTCTCGGACTTGCGTGCCTCAGCGTCCTTGCTGATGGGCCGGAGCTGGCAGTGTTTGTGCGTCACAGAGCTGTCGTGATGGTTAGAGGGCGGCCGTACGAGGCCCTGGGGCAGGGCCTGTGCCAGTTAGAGCTATGCAGCCCAGCTGTCACAGCTCGGCGAGAAGTTCCAGGACTGAGTGACCCTCCATCTCACGTAACATTTGCGTTCCTAGGGTGGACCAGCCGTACCCAGTTTGAAGAAACATGGGCCACCCTCCTCGGTGTCCTGGTGACCCAGCCCCTCGTTATGGAGCAGGAGGAGAGCCCGCCGGAAGTAAGCCTCGTGCCCGCCCGCGCATCCTTTGGCTGGCATGTGGGCAGTTACGGCAGCTTGGGAATCGGTGGTGGTGGGCAAGGAGGGCAGCAGCCTCGTTTTTTTCTGTCTCACGTTAGTTTTAAAAGAGTAGCCGGAGCAGGAACAGATGTCCCCAAGGTTTGGGGGGGGTCCTACCTGGGTTGCCAGTGGCTGCACTGCATTTTGCATTTTGTCACAGTGCCTCCCCATGCTAAGAGTCAGTAAATTGCACCCTTTCTTGAACAGATTTCTGAGTTCTGTTTTCCAGTGTTCAGGTGCAGTGTATAGGTTGAATCAGAATGAAAAGGGGCTTTATAAAGGCCGTGCGTATGTGCTGTGTTCATTTCTCCTGACTGTTTTGCAAAGCTTCACCCAGGCGTGTTAATGTATACTGTAGTGACATAATATTTGTGAAAGCCATGTTCTGGTAAAGCAAAGCCCCTAGAGAGCCAAAGCCATGGCATGTACGTAGGTTCTTGTTCTCACAGAAGGTGTGGTGTGACTTATGGAGAGACAGGTTCAAAGATTAGATGGATGTCAAAACCATCCTCACTGTCTTCACATCCACGTGTAGAAGCTAACAGGTGCCATATCAGGAAACTTACGGGTAATTGTTTTAAAAAGTGATTGCTGTTGGAGGTTTGTGCCCGTGGAGATGTTGCTTTGAAAGCTGGACGTTTGCCCCTCAGGTTTGTTTCAGGTCACTTGTGGGTGGGGGGTGGCGAGCGTAGGCAGGCAGAGCAGCCCCTGGCCGGGAAGGCTTGTCCCGCTGGCACTCAGGGCCACAGCCTCGGAGTCTATGTGTTGGCAGGAAAGGGAGCGGGACACAGTGCTTGCTGGCGTCCGGCTGCTCATAGCGTGCTGATGCGGGGCTGTCCTTGCAGGAAGACACGGAGAGGACGCAGACCCACGTCCTGGCCGTACAGGCTATCACCTCCCTGGTGCTGAGCGCGATGACTGTGCCCGTGGCCGGCAACCCAGCCGTGAGCTGCTTGGAGCAGCAGCCCCGCAACAAGCCGCTGAAGGCCTTGGACACGAGGTCTGTCCCCAGGACGCAGCTATGGGGGGCGGGGGGGCCCTCCACCACCCAGGGCGACCAGCTTCGTCACCCGGGCCTTTTCCTTGTTGCTGAAATTAACACAAAACCCGGTGTGTGTTGTCTGGCTACAAGACGTGCGAATCCAAAAGCGATGTGACCAGAGACAAGAAAAGGAGACAGGACGCCACAGGGGTCACCTGAATTAGCAAGCTAACAGAATGTCTGTGCGAGGGCACCGGGCAGGAATCGCCGACAAAGGGGGTGTCCTTTGGTACTGTAGATGCCTGTTTCCTTTAGGCATTAGGCAAAGCTGGGGGAGGGGTGACTCTGGTGTCTCTCACTGTTAAGATTTTGAAGGAAGCAAATATTTACCCTTTGTTTTGAATCTTAGGTTTGGGAGGAAGTTGAGCGTGATCAGAGGAATTGTAGAACAGGAAATTCAAGCAATGGTTTCAAAGAGAGACAATATCGCCACCCATCACTTGTACCAAGCGTGGGATCCTGTCCCCTGTCTGTCTCCGGCCACTACAGGTATCTGTGGAAGGGGGTCGTTGCACTTGGGCCAGACTGAGAGTGGCCGCGTAGTGACAGCACCGGTTGGGCAGACAGACCAAATCATGGTTTTATTTGGAGGCTCTTTACTTAATATGCTGCCCTAATTCATTTAAGTGTGAGTCTCAGTTGGGACCGGGGGCTTCAACAGTCCTCAGGGAATAAAGCTTGGAAATGGACGGGATCTCTGTCTCTCACCAGTCAGGCTGTGGGAGGCAAAATTGGCGTCAGGCTGAGAAATCTCGGCCTGCATGGGGCTGTAAAGGCTGAATTAGAAAGTCAGCAGAGTTCATGGGGACAGTGTGAGTGTTCCCTTCTTGTGAGAAGTCACCGCCGCGAGCACACTGCATTTCCCAGCACCTCTCAGGGCTGGGCGGCCTGGGCTGAGCTCCTCCTCCCCACACAC
This sequence comes from Rhinolophus ferrumequinum, assembly GCF_004115265.2. Taxonomy (NCBI): domain Eukaryota; kingdom Metazoa; phylum Chordata; class Mammalia; order Chiroptera; family Rhinolophidae; genus Rhinolophus; species Rhinolophus ferrumequinum. The sequence goes on along the minus strand of NC_046288.1, from coordinate 86,216,142 downwards.
ACACCGCCACCTCCACCGCTGGCCCTGTGCACGGGCTGGTCAGGGCACCTGCTCCATCTGGGCCTGCAAGTGGTGTGTCTGCCGTGTGATGGGCCCTGGACTTTGTCACCCTGGCTTCAAAGAAGGGAGTTTGGGTGTTTTTTTTTCTTTAACACACTTTTTTTTTGTTGTTGTTGTTGACAGTATTTTAGCCTAGAGTTTTTGTGATTCCATCAGTTTTTTAGGAGTTATTAGATCCTGCAAGTTGAAGCATCTTGAAAGCTTCTCCTGGAAAAGGTTCTGTATGGAAATGCAGTGTGTTACACACCTCCAGGCATTTACTGGGGCTGAGATAGGCTGTGTCTGTGAACTTGAATGGCTGTGCGTCCCTCGAGGAGCTGATGGCCAATAGGAGAGATGAGAAGTGGCATCCCTAGTGTCACAGAAGGAGCAGAGCCAGTGCCAGGAGAGGTACCGACAGATGCTCCCGGAGCTCTGAGGAGAGCAGGTGCTCCCCGGCTGTCAGGGAAGCCTCTCGGGAGAGGCTGACGCTACGTCTGGCGAAGGTTAATGGGCTTTTCAGCTGGTGTGGGGGTGATGCCCAGTGGGAGGAAGTGAGGGGCCATTTGGTCTGGGGCGTGGAGGGCATGGAGGACGGTAAGGGGTTTGTGAGGAGGGCATCAGCCTACCCCCTGTTCCCTGTAGCCCGGGCACTACAGCAGGGTCCCGGGAGGGACTGTCTACTGAATTGTCCTCTGGGCCCCCAGGGCTTGTCTGCTCTGGGCTGGTGCCTCGTCCTCAGCTCCTGACCCGTAAGCTTCTGCAGCTCAGCCAGTTCCTGTAAGAATCTGGTTTGTCCCGGAGAAAAGTGATGGTCCAGCAGTGCCCCAGTGCCCCTGCCAGCTAACCAGGCTCTAGAGTGGCAGAGAGGCCCCCGGCTCCGCAGAGCTGCGCCCCAGCCAGGCTGGGTGGCGCCTGTGGGCGGGGCTGATGCACTGTCGTCGTCTACAGGGGCCCTGATCAAGCACGATGAGCTGCTGCTGCAGATCAACCCCGAGCGGGAACTGGGGGACATGAGCTACAAGCTCGGCCAGGTCAGTGATGCCCCCGCACGGGCCCCCCCTCCGCTTGCCTCGCGCTGTCCTGTCCCCAGACTTGGGCCATTTCACACGCTCACAAGAAAGGATGAACGCACTTCTTACCTAAAAGAAAGGATTACTTTTGTTTCACTGATATTATTATTCCACGGATGATTCAAGGTATTTTCTGTCCGCAGTGGTATAAATGTATGTAAACTCGCTGAGGGAGTGTGAGCTGGGCTGAGCTGAGAAGGAACACAGGAGGCCGGGGTCCCGCGGCCCAGGGGTGTGAACGCGTGCAGGGGCCCTGGCTGTGCTGGCCACAAATCTGCCGCAGTGTCCCAGCTGCCAGCTCAGGAAGCGCGGCCACACAGCCCAGTGAGGCACAGGGCCGGTGGCACTGGGTGCCAGGCCCACAGCTTCCTGGGTGGGTCACTGAACTGTGGTCAGTTTCCCGTCAGAAACGTGGGGGCAGCTGTGCGTGGGATGGTGGGTGGTGGTGCTATGAGGCCACATGCGTGTTGGGCACAGGGACTCGGTGCCAGGCTGCCCAGAAAGCACTTAGGCTGACGTCATCCTTTAGCTTGTGTTTCAGGAGAAACTGGTCAGAATAGGGTTTGCAAACACTGGTCCGGTGGTTCCCCGTGCGCCCTGGACAGCAGGTTTGCAGCAGGGCCCCGTTTCCCCTGCACAGCCTTCCTGTGATCGGGGAGCCCAGGCACACTGTCCGCTCTTTGGCAGAGACATTTGTCCCCCAGCCCGCAAGTCCGAATGGTTGGAAGCATTCTGTCCTGTCTGCACAGGGGCCTGAGTAGCAGGCTGTGAGCACAGGCTGGGGCTGCGGGCTCAGTGGCATTTCTCCAACTGTGTCCTTCCTTCAGCTTCTGTGTCCATAACCCGCCACCGAGAACCCAGTGTCATGTGGGGCACCTGCCCTGCCAGGGACACTTGTCGCCTCCAGTCCCTCTGCCCTTGGCCGCCACTGACATCTAGGAGAGGGTGTCGGACGGGAAGTGAGGGCATGGCCTGAAGATGCTTTTGGGGATCCCTGGGTTATCTTCATTCTGGCAGGCCTGGGGCAGCGGCCCCCATCCCCACTGCAGGTGGTGGGCTGGAAGGAGAAATGGCTGTTGGTGCAGAGTGGGCGTTGGGGCCAGTGTAGCCCACGGCCACTTGTCCCGTCACCGGGCAGTGTGGCACCGTGCCCAGGGCTGGAGGACTTCTTGTGAGCTGGCCGTGGGGAGGCAGGTGGTGTGTTTGAGCTGGTGCGGGGGAGCATGTGCTGGGATACCTCCTGTTCCAGCACTGCCGCGCCCCTGGCCCACCCGCTGCAGAATAAGCATGGCACTGCTTTTGCATTGGTGGGAGTGCTTTTCTTAGCAAGTAAGTCAGAAAATGGGGTTTACCACAAATGGCCCCCATGAGGCAGGACTGGTTTGGGAAGAAACCATGTCCTGGTTCTGGTTCTGCTGGACCTCAGCCACATGTTCCTCAGCCGCTCAGATGTTCTTTCTTGGAGGCTCTTTCCGTCTCTGTTCTCAGCTGCTCCCCTCGCTCCGGGTCTTTTGTCCTGGAGGCAGAGCTTTCCGAATCACTAGCCCATCACCCCCGGTCTGGGGCTCTCCGCCTGGAGCCTCCTGGGGCTGCTCGGTTTAGAGGACCCGGGCCGCACGCGGCACTTGCTTCCGGGACCTGCCGCCTGGTCGAGCACTGACCCGGGCAGCCTGTGTGTGTTAGGTGTCCATCCACTCGGTGTGGCTGGGGAACAACATCACGCCCCTGCGCGAGGAGGAGTGGAGCGAGGAGGATGAGGAGGCTGAAGTCCCTGCACCGTCGTCACCGCCCACGTCTCCGGTCAACTCCAGGTTCCCATCGCCTTTAGTTTAACATTGTTTGAAGTTTGTTAATCATTTGATTTGTTGGGGTGCCTGTTAGGTGAGCTTCTGTGTTGTGTGCGGGGAAGTGACCCGGCCCTGTCCCCGCAGGAAACACCGGGCTGGCGTCGACATCCACTCCTGTTCTCAGTTCTTGCTTGAACTGTACAGTCGCTGGGTCCTGCCGTCCAGCTCGGCCCGAAGGACCCCCGTCATCCTGATCAGCGAAGTGGTGCGATCTGTAAGTCTGCCCCGACCCCCGTCCCTGTCCTGTGTGCACATCACTCCTGTGAGTACGTGCGTCTCTGGGAACCTACGTGGGAACTCTCAGAGCCACAGCGTGACGAACTGTATTTCTCAAGCCAGTGGCAGTGTGGGGGAATGTCACGCTGCTGTCCGAGTTTAAGGCCGCGCCGCCCTTGTCCACGTGTGTCTCCTGGAGGGCTTGCGACACAGTCCCACGGACCCCCTTAGAGAAGCACAGTTTGGAGCTGTCGTTCTCAAACTGTTGGTCTCACAGTTCACTTCCATTCTTCAAATTAGTGGGGGCCAAAGAGTGTTTGTTTCTGTGGCTTATATCTGTTGGTATTTACAGTATTAGAAATGAAATCTGAGAAGTTTTAAAAATAGCTGCTTACTGCATGCCGCTCACGGTCTCTACCCTCACCCAGATAATGTCCAGCAGGAAGAAACAGTAGGAATTCCAGCAGGAAGAAACGGGCAAAAGGTTGGCGCCGAGACCTTTCAGCACTTGGCTCTCTGCCCGTTGAGCAGAGAACCAGAACCTCTGCATTTTCTGTGCAGCATGGGGTTTTTATTATTTTTACTTACAGACGTCTTTTTAGTAATGACAAATGTGTATTTTTTTTTAAGCCTGGTTTTTCTCAGTGCACCTTTAAATTTTTTAAAATTGTTTTATATCTGGTCAAGTTGAGATTTTTAAGAACTTCATTTTTTATTTGTAAAAGTTTGATATTTTCAAAAATGTCAAACTAATAAGCACCATTAATAAAGGTCTTACATTTAAAAAAAAGAACTTATTAATCCGTTTTAAAATAACTGATCATTTTTTATTTTAAAATAATTTTTCAAATTGGTGAGAAGAGCCTTATTTTATACTTTCGCGAATCTTTAATACCTGGCTTATTAGAGAATAGTGGATTCCCATACCTGCTCTGCTCTTACTCTCAGGTAAGTTCTAGAAAACAGCACAGAGCTGGAAGAGAACATGAATGAAAAGGCGAGTAAGGTCTTACTGTGATTATGGAGTTTTGACTTTGAACTCCAGGTGTCCCATGTGTAAGCACTGCTGACTCAGACAACTTGTGGGGTTCGCCTGTGGCCTCTGTGAAGGACCAACCCCACTTTTCCACAGGCTTCCAGAGAACAAGGGCTATCTCACCTCACTCACCTTCATTTTTAGTTGAAATATGAAGAACAGAACACCAGAGAACTAAACATTTTGGGAAGACAAAAAATCGTTGGCCAAGCATTTATTTGTGAAACAACTTCTCAGTCCCGGGGCGTTTGAGAGCCTGGCCCCCTACACTGTGAGAAGGGCCTGGGGTTTTGCAACAGAGCAGATGTGGGCTTGTCTGTGGTGACTGACGGCCGTGTGTGCATTCCCGCCTCGGTTGTGACAGGACCCAGTGCACCCTGGTCTGCAGCGTGTGTGTGCAGAGGCGTCTGGGAGAAGCTGTCGCTGACCATCTGGTCCTCACATTCGTGTCTCTGCTGTATTTTAGGTCTCCAGGTGTTTGCCGATTGCTTTTCCCAGTCAGGGCTTGTGTGAATCCGTCCTTTATTGTCCCTTGGCTGTGAGAACGTGTATTTTGAACTGCATTGCTTTCCTGATCGCGGGATTCTCCCCTTATGTCTGAATTTCTGTCTCCAGCTTCTCGTGGTCTCAGATTTGTTCACCGAACGCAGCCAGTTTGAGATGATGTATCTGACACTGACCGAGTTGCGGAGGGTGCATCCCTCAGAAGACGAGATTCTGCTGCAGTACCTGGTGCCCGCCACCTGTAAGGCGGCCGCTGTCCTTGGAATGGTAAGTGAGGGGTGGGGCCGAATGTTGTGGGGGCCACGTCAGCCTTGTCGCCCTGAACTTCCACAGCAAGTGTGAGATGTTGGAGAGTTCAGCTCATATCAGTGCTTCTCCACAGGATGCTGGTGTGAAGCGTGCTGTGGTGGGCAAACCCGGTGTGGGCTCCTGGACCCGTGTTCGTTAGGTCGTCACGGTGGCTCATGCCCCAGGAGCTCAGCTGTGCGGGTAGTGGGAACGTGGCTGACGTCTCCACATCACCCGCAGCGCCCCCACTCCCCTTTCCCTGATGTGCTTCCGTCAGCAGGGCCTCCCTCCTGGGGACCGCTCTCACAGTAACCCTGTTTACACCCCCAAAGTGGGGGTATCGTAAGGGCAGGCGGGGCCTTCTTTTGAGTTCAGCCTTATTATGCATCTAGTTGGTCAGAACTCAGCCTGCCCTGCCCCCGCTTGGGGACGTCACCGCGCAGTTGTCTGCTGAGCAGACCTCACATAGACACGTGAGGGCACTTCCGCGTGGCACCACCATGTGCTGGAGCATGCTGGCGAGCACTCGACACCACACTGCCCAGAACTGGCCTTGCTCCTGGCGTGTCACGTTAGCCAGTGACTGGCGATTATGACTGAGCATCTCCTGGAGCCCATCCTTATGGTGGCGGTGGAGACTCCTTCGCTCAGCAGCCATGAGTGGCTGCCATTGGCTGCACGTTTGGGACCATTGGTGAATGCTGTGGCAGTGCCTGCCCTATCTCCCGCACGTTCTCTCCTCGGTCCTGTCTGTCCTAACGGTGACAGTAACCACATGCCACCGCATTTGTGGGGTTCTCCCTCCTGCACCCTACATGGCCCCCTCCACAGTGTGATGGGCAGGGAGCGCTGTTCCCAACTCTGACCCTGGAGGCCACACGCGGCCAGGCTGTGTGCTCCAGGTCACACAGGACGGGGCGACGGGGTGTGACCCGAGCCCTGACTCTCATCCCGTCCCCCCGTGCTCCCCCGTCCTGGTTGGCCTCCAGCCCTGGTGCCACCATCCAGGGAACAGAAGCACTGAGTGCCTGGGCTCGCCTCCCGTGAGCTCATCAAAGCCAGCGCCCTGTGGGTGTGGAGAGACCGTGAGCGGCAGCTGGACTTGAAGGGGTCCTTTTGTCTTTGTGGGGAGTTTGAGCTGCTGGCTTCACTTTCACCGTCACTGTGTGTGTGTGCTCAGGCCCACACCCCCAGGCAAATGCTGGGTTCTAGGAAATCAGAGTCACAGTCCTTTGTAAAGAAGCACTTCAGGCAAGATGATGCGTTTGAACTCCCCGGTCCTGACGTGTCCGGGCACTGTCCCTAGGACAGTCTTTTGTGGGTGTCGCCTGTGTGCCCTGATGCAGGTGGCAGGGCCCCGGCTGTCTTTTCCTCCTAAGGCACTTTTCCTCCTGAGACACCTCCTGAGACATTCCTGAGTGCCCAGTGTTGTGTGGTCTGCCCCCTCACTGTGGCCCTACTGGTGTTTTCAGAGTGGGGGACAGGAGGTACGCATGGGAGTGGTCCCAGGAAGGTGTCTGCAGTCTGTGGCTGTGAGAGAGGCAGAGAACAAGGAAGCTCTGAGCAAGGAGTGTCACCCCTCAGCAGTGACTACAGGGACACAGCTCCCGTGGGGCCCACGTGGTCCGCCTGCCTCTTGTTGCTTTCACAGAACGAGACAAGGGCTCAGCCAGCAGGGGTCGCGTTTCGCTGGGCAGGATGGTCTGAAATGGTTGCCCCCAGTTCTGCACTGTACTTTCTCTGAAGGTCTTCTCAGTGTTTAGGTTCCTGCTCACCTCGAGTTGAGGATGCTAAATGAAGTGGACAGCATTTTGTGTAGACGATGGTCAGGGTCACGAAGACCACCTGGGTGTTTGCTAGGAGGACTCACAGGCCTCAGCTATTTTCACGGCTAAGAGTCATGATACAAACGCAAGTCAGTGAAGGGAGAAGGCACGCGGGCCGAAATCCAGAGGAAACCAGGCTCAGCTTCCAGAACCCTCTCCCAGAGTCGCACGGGACGCGCTCAAGTCCCCTAGCGGCTCGTGACAACACGTGTGGAGTGTTGTCCACAAGGGAGGTTCCTCAGAGACTCAGAGCCAGGGCCTTCATTGGGGGGCTGGTCCCACAGGGCCCTCTGGCGGGCACGTCCCGAACTCCAGACCCCCAGGAGGAGAGGGGTGTCAGCACACAGGTGAGGCACAGGGAGCCGCTCTTGTCAGTCAGGGTCCTGAGGACGCTCCCGACGCCCAGGTTCGCGATGCCAGCCCAGGGCCAGCTCTCACGCAGGCATCTCCCAGCGCAGCCAGGCCTGCTGTGCGTCGCCCATGTAGCATGAGCTCCGCCCTCCTTAGCCTGCCCCGTGTCACCGTGGGCCTGCCTCTGCTTGTGCCTGTGCTCTAGGACAAGGCCGTGGCAGAACCGGTCAGCCGGCTGCTGGAGAGCACCCTCAGGAGCAGCCACCTGCCCAGCAAGATTGGGGCCCTGCACGGCGTCCTCTACGTGCTGGAGTGTGACCTCCTGGACGACACCGCAAAGCAGCTCATTCCGGTCGTCAGCGACTACCTCCTGTCCAACCTCAAGGGCATCGCCCAGTGAGTGGAGCTGGCCACAGCCAGGGGCGGGGCCTTAGAGGGGGCTGGGAGAAGTGAGGGTACACGTGTCCAAGCTATGTCAGACCCTGGCCAGATGACAGGCAGGGGTCAGTGGGAATCTGAGCAGGCTGCTCATGGGGACGGTGGCTGAGGTCACTGGGACGCAAGGACATCACAGAGCGTCGGACGGGAGCGGCCTGCTGTGGCTCAGCGTGGCTGTCGTCTGGTGTTTGCAGCTGCGTGAACGTTCATAACCAGCAGCACGTGCTGGTGACGTGTGCCACCGCCTTCTACCTGATCGAGAACTACCCTCTGGACGTGGGGCCTGACTTCTCCGCATCGGTGATCCAGGTGAGCGGCCAGCATCCCCCCGGAACGTGATGGCACCACTGGGTAGTGATCTGGGCAGGAAGCGTGAGCGGCAGGAGGCCGCTGTGACTTAGACGGCGTCCTTCTCTCCAGATGTGCGGGGTGATGCTGTCTGGGACAGAGGAGTCCACTCCGTCCATCATTTATCACTGCGTCCTGAGGGGCCTGGAGCGCCTTCTGCTGTCCGAGCAGCTCTCCCGGCTGGACACAGAGTCCCTGGTCAAGCTGAGTGTGGATAGAGTGAACGTGCACAGCCCACACCGGGCCATGGCGGCCCTGGGCCTAATGCTCACCTGCATGTACACAGGTGAGCAGTGGCGCCAGGGCGGGCCCAGGCCCACGGGGTCTGAGCTCCAGACCGTTCGAGTCTCTGTCACTTCTCGGTACGCAGACCACAGGTCCCCTCTCATTCTCAAGGAGATTCTAGAGCCACATCTGGGGAGCAGGTCTGCAGACTGAGTACTGCCACCTGTTCCGCTGGCTGGGCTGGGCCCTGGGCTGCCAGGGGCTCGCACACATGGCTTCAGAGCATGTCTAGGGTTCATTGAACTCCCGTGTGAGCTCAGGGCACTGTCTGCAAAGCCTGTCCAGTCCTACAAAGTGACAGTCCTGAACGACTCATTTCAGGAAAGGAGAAAGTCAGCCCAGGCAGAACCTCCGACGCCAGCGCAGCCGCTCCCGACAGCGAGTCCGTGATCGTGGCCATGGAGCGGGTGTCTGTTCTTTTCGACAGGTGAGCAGTGAAGCCTGCCTTGTTCTGAGCTGCCTGCAGCGGCCTCACGCACATTCGCCCTCCTCCACCTGCAGTGCGGTCCCGGGACCTCCCGCTCAGGGCTCTGGGGACCAGGCGGTCTTTGGGCCCCAGCCCCCGGGAGTTTGGAGGTGACCGGCTCCGAGGCCATCCCAGTGCCCGCCCACCTCTCCGGAAGGTGGTGTGGGTATCGGGAGGGGCACGTGAATGAGATGCATGAGAACTGGGCATGGAGCCCTGGGCGGTGACAAGAACGTCCGGCGCTGCTGCCTTTGGGGAAAGGAGCCCCCGGTCACATGGGTGCCCTCCGTGGCCAGGGGGCAGCACAGCAGCAGAGCAGCCTCAGGAAGCGTTTGGTAGACCCGGTGAAGGTTTAAACAGCTCACTGGCATCTCAGAGCCGACATTAGCCTCACCTCCCCACTGTGTGAGCTGGTTGCCAGGGTCGGCTCAGCCTGACCGTCTGGACAGTGGGCCAGGGGCCTCCTCAGTCGTCTTCTGTAGGACAGGCCCCGAGTTTCACTCAGGCCTCAGTGCAGCCGACATGGTACATGGCCTCGGGGAGGTTGGCTCTGCCCTGCTTGGCTGTCATCTCCCGTCAGCTTGTGTGGGAGCAGTGGGGCATTTGGATTTTCACAAGAGCACAGTGAGCAAGTCCCTCTGCGCACTCTGGCTAGATGAAGTGTTCTGGAAGCTGAGCACATGGGCTCTGTTTCCGCGTTGAAATTTAAACAAATGTTTACAGTCGGGCTTCCTCTGCTCCACACAGAGTCGTCCACCAGCCAGCCAGGTGGTGGGCAAGGAGCACACTCGGGTCCCTACCTCCCCGAGGCTTGCATTCCAGGTCTCACGTTACAAAGGAAAGCTTGAGCAGCTGCAGTACAGGCATTCAGCGTGATCACTCTGCAGACAATAGGTGGACACTGGGCTTTTTAGTGGAAGGACACTGTCGGATGTGGCCAGCGTCTGCAGGTGGCTAGATCCGGCCACACCTGGGAGGGGGTATAGGCCTGGCTTCTGGGTCCCTTCCCGTGCTTTTCGGTTACATACAGCCGTTCTGTGTGCACTGCCAGGGTAGTGGCCTGGGGGCTGTCTGCCAGCACTCAGGATGCTGCCCATGCACACGGTGGGGTCCGTTAGGGAGGAGCCAGCAGGGACTCCCAGGTCCAGGGTAGAGCAAAGGGAAAAATCCTCGCTGGCAGCTGTGCTCCAGCGGCAGGATGTGGCGGTGAAAAGGCCATGTGCCGTGCACTTGGGCGTGGAGAAGAGAAGAATGTCACAGGGATGGTATTTTCACTGCGCATTTTTAAATCTCTGCTGCAGTGTCACCACCCAAACCATTTCTGCTGAATACTGTACACGACCTTAAGACCCCTTTTGTGGGGATCATTGGCCCCCACATGGGTTGGGGAGCTCCAAGCCTGTGCATCTCTGCGGTCACTGTTGAGGTCAACAGGAAAGGGTTGCGTTTTTTTTTTTTTTTCATTTGGGGAATATTGGGGAACAGTGTGTTTTTCCAGGACCCATCAGCTCTAAGTCAAGTCATTGTTTACAGTCCAGTTGTGGAGGGTGCAGCTCACTGGCCCATGTGGGAATCAAACGGGCAAGCCTGGTGTTACGAGCACTGCGCTCTAACCACCTGAGCCACTGACCGCCCCAAGAGGGTTGACGTTTGGTCTCCCAGTTAATATTCTAGGAGCCCAGCTCATGACCCCCCTGGAAAGGCCCTGAAGGTCCTGGGGGGGGGGTGAGGGCTGCAAGGGGCAGGCGGGGCTCTGAGTGTGACCCTCCTTTTAGGATCAGGAAGGGGTTTCCCTGTGAGGCCCGAGTGGTGGCACGGATCCTGCCTCAGTTTCTAGACGACTTCTTCCCACCCCAGGACGTCATGAACAAAGTCATTGGAGAGTTTCTGTCCAACCAGCAGCCCTACCCACAATTCATGGCCACCGTGGTGTATAAGGTGTGGGGGTGGGGTGGGGCGGGGAAGCGCTTGTGGGGGCTGCCTGACTCCCGACTCCTGGGCTGTGCCTCTCCCAGTGGCCTTGCCACGGGCCCGCCTCCTCCCCTTTGAACAGCTGTGTTTCCCTCTCTCCGGGCTGCCTGTGCCCCTGACGCTCCGGGCTTCTCTTCTCAGGTTTTCCAGACTTTGCACAGCACGGGGCAGTCGTCCATGGTCCGGGACTGGGTCATGCTGTCCCTGTCCAACTTCACACAGAGGACCCCCGTTGCCATGGCTGTGTGGAGCCTCTCCTGCTTCTTCGTCAGTGCATCCACCAGCCCATGGGTCTCAGCCATGTATCCTTCCCCGGGGTCCTGGCGGGGCGGGCGGAGCAGCCCCTGCTCACCACCAGCCACCGTGGGCCCCTCTGTCAATGTCTGGGTAGATGTTCTGTGTGTGTTTTTCAACTTGACCTCTGTAAAATCCCAGATGTCAAGGTGACATTTACTTTAAGCCCCAAGAGAATGAACCGTTGACAAGGAAACAAAACAGCATGTTCACCTCCAACCAGGAGGGCCGAGGTCCCTGCACACTCTCGGGTTCTGTGCATCTGGGTCTGTCACCAGTGCTGCTTCTCATTATCCTCTGTCACTGTGCCCTGTATCGTCCCCTTGGGTAAAGGCTTAGTGAACATCCAAGTCCCACCCCCTTTTGGCAGCCTCCCCCCAAGACAGACCACAGAGCCTCTGAGCAGACGGCCGTCCTGGTGCTGACAGCGGGCCTCACCCAGCGTGCCTGGGAGGCCCGGGTAGGGCGGCCATGGCTCTGCCCTCACTCGCAGGAGCAGAGCTCACAGGAGCAGCAGCCACCAGCGCCTCTCAGGGAGCCGGGCCAGGTAAGTGCTCCCGAGCAGTGCCCTCCAGCCAGAGAGGGCAAGTGTCCTGGGAGCCACTGCGGACTCGGCTGCAGGAGCCGCGGTAGCAGGCAGCTGCTGCTGGCACAGCCCCGCTCTGCTGCCTGCTCCAGGCAGCTGGGGCGACGTCCTGGGCCCGATTGTAGCTGTGTGTCAGGTGAGGACAGGGAGGCAGTTCTCCTCTCACTTGCAGCCTTGCTCCTTAACTCCGCTGCCAGCCTTCCCCACGTCATCAGCAGGATGGGCAAGCTGGAACAAGTGGACGTTCACCTCTTCTGCCTGGTGGCCACGGACTTCTACCGGCACCAGATACAGGAGGAGCTGGACCGCCGGGCCTTCCAGTCTGTGTTTGAGGTGGTCGCAGCCCCGGGGAACCCGTACCACCGACTGCTGGCTTGTTTGCAGAACGTCCACAAGGTTGCGGCGTGCTGAGCATCGCATGGGCAGCCGCAGGTGGCGCCCGTCTCTGCAGGCAGACGCGCTGTCGCTGTCGCCGTGGGGCTGCGCGCAGGGCGTGTATGCGGTAACGTGGGGGTGAGCCTGAGTCCTTCCAGGAAGCACGGACAGCTGTGATGCTGGCCCTTCTGCTGTAACTAGTGTTACCCGCCAGTTAGCCCGCTGTTCCTCTTCTCCTAACGTCTGGCCTGGTCCTCGTCACCAGGGTACACGCGCCCTCTGCTCTTGCAGGTTGGCCGTTAGCCCCCCTGCTGTGTCAGGCAGAGGTGACGCTGTCAGGCTTTGCGAGCCTTGCCGCGTCCCGCAGCGCGGTACAGGAAGCCATGGGTGGCGGTCCTGCTCCTGGCGCTGTGTGCCGGGCGGGCCAGCCGGGAGCATACCCTGCGCCATACTTCCCTTTGTCTGTTTTCTTCTCAGGATTTCAAATTGAATTGTATCAGTAAAGAGATTAATTTTAAGGTACTTGCTATGCCCGTGTAAAGTCTGTGCTGCATGCCACAGCCTCCGTGGGTGCGGACAGCCTGTCCCTCTCCCGTGTCCAGCAGCCCCTCTCACCTAACACCTAATTCCTCCTTAACACGCTGACACATTTCAGGCATGCGCCACCCTTTTTTATGCATTCACACCCATTAGAACATAGAGAAATGTTGATTTCAGATGTCTGTGTCAGGAATTCTCTGTCCAGCCCCTTGAAGGACTGACAAAGTGCCCACTCGGCTGTCCTGTGTCCAGGGGCCCCTTTGCCCGCAGCAACCTCTTCCCGAGAGGCCAGCAGTGAGGGGTGGCCTCGCTGGCACTTAGCGGGCCGGGCCAGCAGCCTCTGTCATACCCAGAGCCACTGCCTTGATGTCCTCCGGCTCCCATCTCGAGCTGGCTCTGGGCTGCCCTGCGGTCTGCCCTGCGGCTGGCCGGCCACTGCAGGGCTCTGCTTCCCCTGTGGCCCCAAGTGCACGCCTGGCCCGGCCACCCCAAAGGTGTAACAGCCACATTTGTCCGGACCTCTTGGTCCAGAGCAAAGCTTGTGTCTGGGCAACCACAGCACTCCTTGGCCCCCTTTCAATTCAGCCGCTACACTGGGCCTCCTTTCAGCCCAGGACAGCCAGGTCTGTGCCCACTGGGCCACGGACGGGGCAGGAATGAGATGGGTCGGGCAGTGACCAGCCAGCCCACGCTCCTCAATGTAGCTTCTAGCCCAGGCCCAGGCCCCTGGACCAGCTTTCTGTTTCCAGGCCCAAAGCAGTCAAACCATGGGATGCACGTGAGCCCTGGGCAGTCAGGCTGACGTGGGTCTAGGAGCTTGGAGCGTAGGGGTGGGGCTCTGTGTGCCGTGGGCCGTAAGGCCCTGTGGGTGCTCTGCCTCCTTGGTCCCCAGGGGCAGGCTGGCCATTTGGTCAGCAGTTCAAGTGCAGTCAGGGTGGGAGGTAGTTCCTGTGGTGAGTGGAGATAAGTTTGCAGTTGTTTTCTGGAGTCTGCGAAGCAGGAAGAGCCTTTTGCTACTTGGTTAGTTATCTTCACGTCTGTGTGTGAGGACCTGACGTCTCACCTCTGTGCACACGGCCAGCGAGGGGCTCTGACCCGCTGCCCCACTCCCTTGGGCCAGCTGAGGTGCAGGCTTTGCCCGCTGCCCACGCACATGAGGGGAGGCTATGGGACTCCTCCCCAGAGAAGCCCTTGGCTTTTCCTGCCAACCCCCAGCAGAGACCCAGACGAGCCAGGCGTGATGGTGGAAGTGGGGCACATGTCTGAGCAGGGCCTTAGGGGCTCTGCTGAGGTTTAACGAGAAGGAAGAAAGTCAGTGCTGACCCTTGCTCACTTTGGGCCCCCGTTTCTCATCCTAACTTCTGCCCTAAAACGCCTGTGCGAGGATTTGTGAACACAGGGAGTTCTCAGAATGTGCTGCCTCCCGAGATTCCAGCAGCTCTGAGATGGATGCACCACCGGCCAGTGGGTTCCTGGTTAGGTATTTGCACTTGTGAACAACGCTGAGCGTAAGCTTTGGGACCTTCCCCTCAGGGCTCCTGTCACGGGCTTCCCTTGCTTACGACGTGATGTAAGCAATCAGTTCTTAACAAGGGGTCTTGGAGCCCAGCTCTGGCGATAGGTGCCAACCCAGAGACGTGCCTGTGTGCTCCGGAGATGCATGTGAGTTTATGGGTGGCTACTGTACCCCTGGATAAGGGCTGTCCGTATGCGTGTGTACGTGTCTATAGTTCCCTGTGTATCTCAAATATGCAAGGCTTCTAGGAATGCCGTCAGGTCTTTGTAGAGGCTGACTTTGCTTAGAGCTGCCACATGGAGTCGGCTGCGTGACTGGCACGTCTGAGAGTGGGGGTCGTTGCTCATTAAATCCCACTGAGGAAATAGGCCCCCTTGTCAACTCCGAGGAAGGGATTAAGACTTTACGTTCCTGAATGTCTGGCAGGTACCAGTCATATCCTCAATCCAAGTTTGTTGAAAATATCATGCATTTGATTGCCAGGGGTTTTTTTGTGGGGATTGTTTTGTTTTCCTGGTGATGCCAGGAACGATCTGAACGCAACCAGGGTAGACTAGTTCCGCAGTGCACTTCAGCGTGTCCTCTCCAGAAACGTGCCCCCCCCCGCTGGCCCCGCCCCGCCGAGTGTGCGCCGGAGGCCTGGCCAGCTGCCAAGTGCCCTTTACTACTGTTTGCTCGCACTTTTGTCAGCAGCGCTGTCCTTTCAGGAGGAAAGGATGACGCTGAAACACCTTCAGACACCCAGAATGTGGCATCCGAGAAGGCCTCCACCCTTAGGACCCCCCCCAGACACTCGCTGCCGGGGTCACTTCCGAGCCCTTGGGGCCGTGGGCAGCTTCTCCTGGAGCTGAGATGAGCCGTGCTGTCGGTTCCGTGGGTCAGACTCTGAACGGCAATCGCTTCTCGCTGCCGCGCAGGCCCAGCCCCCCTTGGTGGCCGCGGCTGCAGTGCGTGTGGTTGTCTGACTTGGGGGGCGTGGAAGGAGTTTCCTGCACATCTGAGCACCCTTCCCAGCATGTGCCCTCACTGTGCTCTAGCCCTCCCTCTGGGGTGAGTGCCCGAAACCGAGTACCAGCCTGGGTGACGCTCGACTTGTTCTGTGCAGGGGGCGATGGGTGGGACCCGGAGAACAGCTGTGACAGTCGCTGGCTGGGAAGCTGGGCCCGGGTCCTTGGAGAGGACGGCCCGGGCTGTGGCCTCCGCACATGCTCAGCAGGGAGGGGCCACTCAGAGGGCAGTGACAACTGAACGTGGCCCGGAAGGTTCAGGGGACACGCTCCCCTGTGAGCCTTTAACTTACTAATGCGATAGGAGGAGCCCCCAGCCCGAGTGCTTCTGGGAGCATCTGGATCTGGGCAGCACTCTGCTCCCCTTGCACACCAGGGGGCGCCCGGGCCTCAAGGACCCGCAGCAGGTGACTCGGCCTGGAGCTCAGGGGCGGCGGCAGAGCGGCTCTGTGGGGTTTGAGTCACGTTGCACCACCACCCCGTCTCCCCCGAGTGGTGAGCCAGCGGGGCTGTGAGGGGCGCCTCCCGGAGCCGGGCCCACACCTGACTGTCTGCTTCTGAACAGGACTGACGTGAGATATATGTTTAAGGTTTTGAAACGGCTGCAAACATTGTACATCTGAATTAAAGGAAAGGAATTAAACCGTGAACTGCTGTGCAAGGCCTGCTTTGCTTCGAGGACTGACACCCTGCTGGGGGAGCAGAGGCTGCTGCTGCACCACACGCCCGACACCTCGGAGGGGACACTCGCGTTTGTGCCCACAGACCACAGCGCAGGGGGCTTCTGCTCAGCAGACACGGCTGCAGGAACCGTGCTGGTTAAATGACATCATCCAGTTACACAGGGGCCACGTGTTTTTGGCACTGAATCTGCCTCCACATTCGGCCCAGGGCCCTGGGGGGCGGTAGAGGCTGGGTCGGGAGTGGAGTGCTCCCGCAGAGCCGTGACCCAGCTTTTGACCCACCCCCTAGAACCCCCCCATGCCCCCGCGGCCCGGCTGGCCCCTGTGCCTTTCTGGCCGTGGGCACCCATGTCCCTGGGCTGCATTGTGTGGCAATGTGTGCCACGCCCGCCCATTTGAGCTTGCGAGTGCTTGTCACCCGAGTCCAGCGCCTCTGGAAATCTGCCCAGCTACAGGGCACGTCCTTAGCTCTGGTGAGACCCTCCCGGGGAGCCTGGGCGGTTGGGGCCGTGGTAAACTCGGGGTGCAGGTGTTTACCACCAGCCTGCAGACACAAAACCTCTAGGCAGTGGGCTGCTCAGGCAGGTACTTTGGAGTCCCGTGGGTTCCGCTCATTTGGTGGGAGTGGTCGGCAGGGCAGTCCCCCCGCTACACTGCAGTGGCTGCCTGGACACAGCACAGGCTGCCCGGCCCTGCACTTGGGTCTTAGCGGTGTGACTGCACGTGGGCTTCCCTGAGGCTCTGTGATAGCTCTGCCCCCTGCCCTCCTGAGGCACAGGGATGGTGACAGCATTGGCTGCCAGGACCAGGGGGACAGGCCACATCAGCCTCCGGTCTCATCTCAGTTGCTCTAAACGTTTGATGGGAGTGTCTTCACCTAAATTTGTTTCCTCTGTGACACAACTCCTGGGCCCCATGGCCTTACCCTTCAGAGCCACCTAAGCTGTAGTCCCCTACCTGGGCCACGCTGGGACAGCCAGACCCTGGCTGGCACACCTGAGCACACCTGGTCTACCTGTCATGTCCAGAAAGAGCCCCTGGTGGGAGTGGGCTTGTTTGCCATATGTCCCCTGTTTGCCCACCATGGCAGAGGGGCCCTCCGGAGAGGGCGAGACCCTACTTTTCTCAGAGGAAACCCCTGCTTCTGACCTGAGACCCTTGAGCCCTGGGTGTGGGGTGGCCCGCACCTCAGCCCGCGGCAGCGTAGCAGTAGGTCTGAGCGCTGCTGGAGGCAGTGTTCTGCCAGGGCCCAGGGGCACAGAGGTTGACTTGCTTTGTGGAGTCATGGAGACATTTGGGAAACCACGAGCGTCTCCTGAGGTTCCCATGGGCTTTGGGGCGTCTGCAGTCAGGCTCCTCCGTGTGGCTGGATGGCTCTTCCATGACCTCCCAAGCAGGAAACCCAGGCGCCACCAATACGGCCTCACCCTGTCACAACCACGTCCTAAAGGGGCTCTGGGGTTCTCAGGCCTTCAGCCTGCATGGGGAGGGTGGGGCGGGAGGAGCCACTGGCCAGGCCTTCACTTGTCCTGGCCCGGGGGCGCTTGGAGTGTGGGGGGGCCCTGGGGGGCCCTCAGGCCAGGGTGGAAGCCTGCTCACCGAGGGCTCAAAGCCAGGGTCTGGGCTCCTGGTGAACGTGGGAAAGGGCGACGGTGTCAGCAGGGCCCGCAGGCCCCGCCGTCCCACAGCTCTGCCCTGCCCTGCTGCCCCCCAGCCTGGACACCCTGCACACACACCTGGTGTGCTTTCCTCCCTTTGCCCAGGCTGGGAGTTCTACCACCAAACTTCCCTACCCACTGCCATGGTCCCCAATCACTGCTGCCTGGACCCCTTGAGGGGCTGCCCACTTCCTGCCCTGGGCTCCCACGTGGGCCTGACTGCCCCTTCTCCCTGCAGGTGCTGCCGGATGCCCAGCCCCTAGCCCTCTGCCTCCCCCTCCCGCAGACACTGAGGGTCCCAGCAGGCCATGCAGCTGTGCCAAGGTATGGAGCCCCCCTCCGCAGATGAGGACAGACAGGACCCCCCTAGGCCGGCACAGCTGGGTGGTTGGCCCACCCCACACACACCCAGCTGCTTGTCTCTGGGGGCCCAACATGAGGGTTCTGCTTCCGGCACTTCCCCAGGGGTGCTGGGCTTCTGGTGTCCGCTGAAACCTGAGAAGAGACAGTTGGAGTCCAGCCTCTTACCCTGACTCCCTGGACATGCCAGCTGGAGGGCAAACAGGAAGCGTAGGCACCTCTCTGGTATCAGGCCCAGAGACACCGCATGGGCCAGCTGCTGCCCCTGGGGCAGTGGGACTAGCTGTGCGGGAGTTACCCAGGCCGGGAACCCTGGGACGGCAGCCATGCCAGCATCCAGCCTCTGCTCCAGCCAGGCCCTGCCTGCATCTCTCTGGCCCCCACCTCGTATGCTTGGGGGGCCAGAGAAGCACCAGGGCCACCTGAGGGGCCACATCCTTTGTGTGAGGAGTGGGGTTTTCCAGTCGGTCGTTTACTCTGCAAACACTCCTGAGTGCTCTGCCAGGTACCCAGGCAGCCCAGGGATGCAGGGGTGCTACACGGCCAGGCGCTGGTGTCACCATGTCCCTAGGTGACCCCTGAAGCCCAGAGAAGAGGGGATCCCACCGGGAGCTGATGGCAGGGCCGGGCCTTGACCCACACGTGCCCACACCTGTCCCACTGCGTTTCCAGTTCTGAGCAGGGAGGAGGGCGCCCCAGCCGCCGGCCCATCCCAGGCAGCTCCCCGAGTTCAGGCCACCAGCAGAACCCTGAGGGTGCCATGCGTGTGGGGGCGGGGCTGGGCTCCACATGGCCATCAGGGCCTGTCCTGCAGGCGCCGTGGGCTCCTGCTGATTGGCCACTTGCTGGAGTTCAATCTTCTAACTTTCGAATGTTAGTGCCTTTAGGTGGCCCTTGCTCTCTGCAGTCCCCTCAGGCTCTCTGCTCCGGTCTCCTGTCCCCTGGCTGGTCCCCACGCCCCACTGAGGTGGGGCAGCCCTAGCCTCACTCTGAAGCCCACCTTTGCTGACAACGCCCCCTCCCATTATAGTCACGCTGTCGCACAGTGCCCTCGCAGCCCAGCCGGTGCTGGCAGTCAGTGTCTGTGTGTCCTGGCCCTCAGGACATTGGGATGAGCCTGTCAAGCCCTGACAGAGGCCCACGGAGGCAGGGCCAGGGTCCGACGGCCAAGGACCCCAGCCAGAGCCTGGGAACGGTGGGGAGCATTTGCCGAGGCTGCAGCAGTTTGCATGAGCTACATCATGGGTGCAGAGGACAGGTGACAGTGGCTTTCACAGGGAGCCTGTCCACCAGCACGGGGTCAGATCCGGCTCCGAGGCAGCCTGCCTGGGTTCAAAGCCTGGCCCAGCCCAGCCCCTTGTCCACAGGGTGACCTCACCTTTCCAGCCTCAGGGTTTTCATCTGCAAAATGGGAATAACAACAGTTTCAGCCTCCCTCAACAAGAGTGCCTTGAGGATCAAAGTAGAAAACACACAAATACGTTACGTAGAACATTGTCCAGCGCTCAGAGTGCTCGATTCTCATTACTGTCACTTTTGCCAGTGTTCTTAACCCAGGGTCACACAGCTAGAAGGGAGAAAGTAAAACAAGCTGGCTGAAGGTGGGTCCAATTGGCAGGAGGGAAAAGGGATAGAAGACAGACCAAAGTCAAGTAGGAAGACTTCAGAGAGGAGGTAATGTCAGAACGGGGTTTTGAAGAATGAATAGGAGTTTGCCAGTAAGACCGAAGGTCAAGTGTAGGTGATCTACTGGGAAGGGAGGGAGGATTACTTGGGGTTGGCCCCTTCATTTGTACGTTACTTTACGCAGCAGGCCTGTACCAAGCCCTTTCCTGTGGGGTACGGGGGATACAGGGAGCACCCCGCCCAGCCAGGGGGAGCAGGCAGGTCTGGGTACAGATGGCACTAATGCAGGGTGGTCAGGGCTGCAGTGGGCTGCTCAGGGCAGGAGGGACTCACACACCACATGCTCCCAGGTGCTATTTGGCCTCAGAAACTGTCCTGGCTCCTCAGCCCACCCCACCTCAGCCAGGTCAGCAGCCAGCCCCACCTGCAGGGAGGGAGACACACCCGCAGACAGGCCAAGCCGGGCTTGCTCAAGCCAGAGTCCCACTCGCCAGCCTAGCGTTTACACATTTATGTTTCCTATCACAAAATGTTGTTTGGGGACACGGTGCATGGGGCCCTCGGGTGTGAGTGTTGGCATGTCCCTGGGGGTGTCTGCTCCTGTATCTGCCCCCTCTCTGTCCATTCCTGCCCCTCCCACCCACTCTGTCTGTCCTCTCTCAGTCTCCCTGTCTCCCTCTCTGTCTGCCATGCTCTCCTCGTTTGTCACACTCCAACTCCCTGTCTTGGGCTCTCCCAGGCCCCCAGCCGTCGTGAGCCAGGGCCAGACTGAGGTGGGGACCTGGATCCCACTCCTCGGGTGCCCGGTCAGACCAGGGCAGGCTCCTGGCTCCTCATGGCCTGGGCCAGACAGGCCTGGAAGCCGGGCTGGGCGGAGGCAGGGCTGGGAGCTTGTGCCGCCGGTTTTGGGCCTGGCCCGTCCGCTGCAATATTGATGGCCCGTCACGGTGGCCCTGATTCCTGTGCTTTCAGTTAAAAGGTTTCTGTTGTTGTAGCTTATGCAGTTGCTCTGTTGCTATGGAAACGTGACATCAAAATGACGTTTCCCGTTTAAAAGCTTTTAACTAAATTCCTGCCTGTCAGATGTAGGCCCCATTTTGAGCGCGGAGCTGCCTTCCAGGAGCGGGGCTCCCGCCCGCCCGCTGTGGTGTGCAGGCCGCAGCCAGCCTCCCTGAACGCAGTCCTTTAACCCCGCAGGTGCCTCCAGCATGGCGGCGGCCGAAGTACCCGGCTACCTTGTATCTCCTCAGACGGAGAAGCACCGGCGGGCACGCAACTGGACGGACGCTGAGATGCGCGGCCTCATGCTCGTCTGGGAGGAGTTCTTCGACGAGCTGAAGCAGACCAAGCGCAACGCCAAGGTGTATGAGAAGATGGCCAGCAAGCTGCTGGAGATGACTGGCGAGCGCCGGCTGGGCGAGGAGATCAAAATCAAGATCACCAACATGACCTTCCAGTACAGGTAGGCCTCTGCGTGCCCATGCGCTTGGCCCCGCCGGCCCAGCCCTCGAAGGGTCTGGGGTCCCCACTAGAATGGCCCACCTGTGGCCCGCCCTGGACGGGCCCCACAGGGCAACATGGGGCCTCAGAAACCACTGGTGCAGCCTCCCATTGGAGGTTGGGAAACTGAGACCCAGTGAGGGCAGGGCTGGGAGTGACACAGGCCGGCTGTCCTGGGAGCCTCTTCCAGGGCCGTCCCAAGGGCGCCCTTTGCACTGTCCCCCTGGCCCCCACAGTGGCTGGCCCTTGGCCTACACACTGCGTCCAGGAGACTGCAGGCTGCCAGCCCAGGCTCAGCTCTGCAGCAGGGTGGCGGGACGCTGCTGTACAGACAGAGAAACTAAGGCCTGAGGCGAGAAAGAATCTCAGCTCCCGGCCTGTGAGCCCTGCGCGGTCCTGATGCTCATTTTCAGCATGTCCTGAGCCAGCTGTGAGCACAGCGTCGTGCTGACCTCAGGGCCCGGGAGCGGTGAGGGCTGATTGGGCAACCCTTGGCGCTCGGCAGGGTCCCGCTATGGGAGGGGCCTTGTTTGTGGAAGCAAGGGTTGCGGCCCCAGGCCTGGCCCCACCTCTGCCTCTGCCCCTGCCCATCCCATAGTGGCCCCCTTCCCAGGCAGCCTGAGGGGAGCTGCTGGGTCAGGGCCAAAGAGGGACTCCGGGGTGGTGCAGTGTCCAGGGAGGGAGCCGAGTGTGGCCCATGTGCCTGGTACCTCGGGCTGCGGGGGGCCCATGCCTACCTGCAGAGGGTCATGGTCAGGGTGAAGGTCGCTGGCAGAGTGAAGGTCGAGGGCATGCCATGGTCTTGCTGGGGTGAAGGTCAAGCAAGAACTAGAGGCCGTGGGCGAGCGCGGCACCGAGCACCCCGGGTCCTGTGGGCGGCCTGGGCACGGCTGGGCCTGTCAGTGTCCTGGGAGGACGGGCAGGTGTCCAGCTGGTCCCAGGCCTCGCCGCTTACTGGTCCTCCTAGTGGCCGCCCTGAAGGAAGCAGAGCTGTGCCGCTGGTTGGGTGCAGACCGGGTCCTGCAGGGCTGCCTCGGGCACCTTGGGCCACACCCTGTGGGGAGGACCCTCCCCCCTCCACAGGCAAGGAGACGACCCCCCAACCTGGAAGTGCGCAGAGGCTCTGCAGGTCCTTGACAACCAAAAACCTGTTTTCAGTTGCATCCATCTAACTTTTTATGGTCCTTGCAGGAGCAGGTCCAGAGCCTGGCCCCATGCAAAGGCCCTTTTCTGACCCACAGCCCCGGCCCCAGCCAGGCCGGGCCAGAAGGCATCAGAGCCACTTGGAGAATCAGCGTTAGGTCCCAGCTGTGGCTCTGGGATGCCCAGGGCTGAGTGTCTGCCGACGCCCCTCAGCGCCTGGTGTGGGGGGCACAGCGGTGCTGCTGGCTGGTACTAGCCTCCCCTCAGACTGTAACGCAGGCTCTGATTGGTGTCTGGCGGCTTATTCATTATTTATCCTGGAAGCCTACTGACTCTCAGGGGAAGGATTCAGTTCCATTCCTGGAGACGGGGCATGCGGGCGCAGGAGCCACAGGAGATGGGGGTGCAGCAAAGTGGGAACCTGGGGCCTCCACTCCCGGGGCAGGGGTGAGGGCTGCACATGTGGACAACATTTCACAGCTTATGAAGCACGTTGCACACTGTGGCACCTCACAGCTCCCTTTCACCCAGGGACAAACTGAGGCTCAGAGCTGGAGAGGGGCGTGGCTTGCACAGTCCTTAATTAACAGGCCAACACTTTGGCTGACTCGTTCTTTATCTGTCCCCCAAGAGGGCCTATCCACAGCAGGGCGTTTTCTTGCACTTGTTTTCACAGTAGCTCTTTATATATTAAGGTTGTCAGGCTAAGGCAGCCTGGGGGTAGGCCGGGTCCCGTGGAGCATGGTTTGTTAGAATTCAGGGACCTCCCATGCAGGCCTTTGCTCTTTTCTCCAAGGAGTGGACTGGCTTGAGTGGAGCCGAACAGAAGCTGGGGCTCCAGAGGGGCTGGAGGGGAGCCCCGGGCGGAGGCTGGGTGTGGGCCCAGGCCAGTCTCGCCCCTGCGCCCAGCCCTGCGCAGTCCTACAGGGTGACAGACGGCTGTCCCGTGGCTGGGAAGATGCGGCAGGTGTGCTCTTCCCCATGTCACCTGTCCCTGGCTGTCTGCTCAGGACACGTCAGTTGGTGGGTGCTGCTGCCAAGGCCACTCCCTGCCATGGGCAGGCTCTGCTCGCTTATTTGTTGGGGGCCACTCATTCAGATGGCCAGCCCGTTATATCTAGTGCCCCGTGGCCACACCCTGGTCGAGAACCCATGTTGGGAGACAGGAGCCACCCTCCACGGGGCACTCTAGCTCCAAGGCCTCCCCACATTTGGGAGGAACATGGGGCAGGGAACATGGGGGACCACAGGCTGAGGCTGGGTCTGACGGGGCAGAGAGCATGCACCCGCCCCCTTGTGGCTGCTTCCCTGGCCTGGCAGCCCCTTGTCCCCATCCCTCACCTCCAGAGGACGGCCTAGGCCCAGGGCCCGTCTGCATGGGAGGGCAGGACGCAGGGCCTGCGAGCTGCTCAGGCCCGTGCTGGGCAGAGCTGCACTGTGCAGACCCTTGGCTCGAGGTCTGCATGGGGTGGGGGAGGTCAGGCAGCGTGAGAAGGGGTCCCATCAAGCCCAGCCGCACTGCATCTTGATACCTTCAGCCAACACGCTATCTGGATAACTCGCTATTTGTCAGGCCCTGGCTATTGTCATTAAATCCTTCCCACAGCCATGTGAGGAGCTCACTTTGATCATCCCCATTTTACTGATGTGAAAATGGAGGCTCAGAGAGGTTAATGAACCTGCCCAAGGTCACACAGCAAAGTGGTGGGGCCGAGACAGACTCAGATCTGTTGGACACTGAAGCCTGTGCTCTTAACTCCGGTGGTTCTCATTCCCTGAGGCGTCCTCTTTAGAAAACTGCATTTTTCATATTACAGTATTTTTTGTTCGTGTTGCATACTTTATTACATCATGATATTCTATTCCATGTGTGTCTTATGTTTTATTACGTTACAGTATTGTACCACAGCTCGCTGACTTATTTAGAAGCAGTATTTGTTCATGGCAGAGAGTAGAAACTACAGCACATGAAAGACAGAAACAATAGGAGTCAGCCCAAGGTCGCAGCACTGACCGTGACCTCACTCACATTTGGGGCATGTGCTGCCGTTTCTCGTTCAAGGTTGTGTAGGTCCCATGCCTGACTTCTTTCTAAGTGCAGTGTCACCTTGGCCCTGGAGCCTGGCCGATTTTTCTGGGGAGGCCTTTCTGGCCAAGAGTGGCTCCTGCCCGTGCCACGTGGCCCCCCGGGTCCCAGAGCCCCGGTGTCCCTGCCGAGGGCCGGGCGGGACGGGTGGGAGCAACTCTGTTTCTCACCCTTGGCTCTTGTGTCTCTCGTTTCAGGAAATTAAAATGCATGACAGATAGCGAGTCCGTCCCGCCCGACTGGCCCTATTACCTAGCCATTGATAGGATTCTGGCCAAGGTCCCTGAGTCCTGCGATGGCAGACTGCCGGACGGCCAACAGCCGGGGCCCTCCACGTCCCAGACCGAGGCGTCCCTGTCGCCGTCTGCTAAATCCACCCCTCTGTACTTACCGTATAACCAGTGCTCCTACGACGGCCGCTTCCAGGACGATCGCTCCGACAGCTCCTCCAGCTTACTGTCCCTTAAGTTCAGGTAGTGTGTGTCCCCTTCTCCTGCCCCACCTCCAGTGGGGCCAGGAGCCTACTGTCCAGACAAGGGGCTTTGAGCGGTGAAGGCGGCAGCTGTCGTGCCAGTGGCGTCCTCCATCATCCCTGGCTGGCTGCAAAGCATGAGGGGGTGTGAGAGTGCGTCGGGGGCAGCGAAGCCCCAGAGACAGAGGCCTCAGACGGGGGGGCCTCAGACGGGGGGGTCTTAGACAGGAGGGGCCTCGGACAGGGCGGCTTTAGATGGGGTGGGGGCCTCAGATGCAACAGCCTCAGACAAGGAGTCCTTAGATGGGGTGGCCTCAGACGTGACGACCTCGGAGAGGGCGGCTCATACAGGAGGGCAGCCAGTTATGGAAGCGTGGGCTGTCCTGTCCACAGACTGGGTTTGTCTCCTGGCTCCGTCACTCTTTAGCTGTGTGGAATGTTCTTGACTTCTCTGGGCCTCAGTCTCCCTCTATAAAATGAGGACAAATCAGTAGCTTTTCCAAGGATGGCTGGGAGTGTCAGAGGAGAGAACAGACTCGGGCACAGGGAGGAAAGCCAAGCGCCCAACCCCAGTGTGCCCTCCCTGCCTGCCCCTCAGCTTCTGGCTTACGGACTCCCCTTCACCCCAAGCAGACCCCACCCTGGGGTCCCCCTTCTCTCTGCCCTTGCTGAGTCGGCTGGTCCTCGCAGTACCAGGGAGGGGGTGCTGGGCTGAGTCTCCAGAGTGTCCTTATAACCGGCTGCAGTGGGTGCACCCGTCCCTTCTGCTGTGCGTCACATGCTTCCTGCCACGTGACCCTGTCCTCAGGATATCCACACCTGTGTGGTGTGGGGGCTGGGGCCAGAAGAAGGACATTTGGGTCGGGCTTTCAAGGGTGAATAGGAGTTGGCATTTTGGGGAAGTGAGCAGGAAGAGCATGGATTTGAGCCGTGGCCCTGCCTCTCCCCCAAGCCCCAGTCTTCAAGTCTGTCAGATGGGGTGGAGGAAGGGAGGCATCTCTGGGGGTATCTCTCTGATTCTGACGCCTCCGATGTTGAGGCTGCAGTTCTTTTGTCCAGTGCCCCTTCCCTGGAGGGCATTTTTCAGCAAAGACCCCAGGCAAAAATGTGTTTGCTGACAGCCAGACCGAATTAGCAGGGAAGCCTGAGATTTATGGCCAATTGTTTCTGTGGATTGAGCCCAGTTCCCAGACTCACAGCCACCCCAGGCATTGCACCAAGGCTGGGCCATGGGGACCCAGAGCTCTGCTCTCCCACCCCTGAGGTTGACTGGGTCACTGTCCTGCTCAGAAGCATAGAGCTCAGACTGGGAGATGGGCAGGGCCTTGGGGTCTGGTGGAATTGAGCAGCTCCCTGCCCACCAGTGGGGACCGGTTAGACCAGGGGTACCCGCCACCCCACAGCAGGGAGCCCAGGGGAGAGCCGTGGACTTGGACTATCTTTTCTTCCTGTCCACCAGAGGTCCCAGCCCTGGGGAGGGAGGCCTAGGCCCTGGGTGCCTGTCTTTCTGCCCCCCTCCCCAGCCCCTTCCTCTGGGACCTGAGTTTCCCCATCTGTCCAAGGCCGGCCCAGACTGGTGTCCTCTGACTTCCTGGGGGAGCCACACTGCCCAGCACCCCAACCCACCCACCCTTCCTCTTATCTCCAGCCCTGAGTCCCTCCATTGTGCCTGTGCCAACCTGCATGCCCAGCTCAGTGGGTTTGGGGGTGCTCTTATGGCAAGGTGTTCCCCATCCCCCAGATTGTGGGTGTTTGGAAGTCCTGTGACTGGGGTCATTGGGTCTCAATGGACGGCAGTGCCTGCGGCCACCGTTGCCCCCTCACATGCATGGATGGTGGGGCCCTGGCCAGTGGCCCAGCTCCCCAAGGCCTGTTTCCAGTTTATCCAGTGGGGGGGCTGGGAGGGTCGGGTGGGGCCCTCGTGCCCGCTGCTCATGCACCGGCACTGTCTTCCCAGGTCGGAAGAACGGCCTGTGAAGAAGCGCAAGGTGCAGAGCGGCCACTTCCAGAAGAAGAAGCTGCGGCTGCTGGAGGCCATGTTGGACGAGCAGCGGCGGCTGAGCCGGGCCATGGAGGAGACGTGCCGCGAGGTGCGCCGTGTGCTGGACCAGCAGAACATACTGCAGGTGCAGGGGCTGCAGCTGCAGGAACGCATGATGAGCCTGCTGGAGAAGATGATCGCCAAGTCCAGCGCCTAGCTGCCGCTCCAGGCCGGGACCCCGCAGGCTCTGGGGACCTCGCGGCCCCGTGTCCAGCAGTAAAGCCCCTCGGACACAGCCAGGGACTCCAGGGTAACTCTGGGTGAATCCCCAGTGAGGACGTGCCATTATAGAGTCCACTTTCCACCGTAGTCACCGTCCATGGTACTTGAAATGGCTTCTGATAGTAAATGCGTGATTTCTCCTTCCCACCTGGAAGCAGAGCTCACTTCCCAGGCCCGGGGGATGCACCAGGTGGGTTGGTCTGTTCTGGAAACAAAAGCAAATGCAAACAGGTCAGCCTGGCTCACAGCTCCATGAAGGAGGGGGCCCGGTCTTCCTCAGCAGGGTCCGCGTCTGCCCTAAAGTAACCTCCGACACCCAGCAAACCCCGCCCACCCTCGGCCTTCCAGCGCCTTTTTATTCCTGTCCCTGGAACGCCAGGGGTTGCCACTGCCTCCTCAGTGAGAACTCTAATAAAGGTAATGACGCCTGCTCATGTGCACCGGGGGGCCGTTCAGTCTCCTGGCCCCAGAGTCTGGTGGTGAGACAAGGCCTGTCCTTACGGAGCTTACGCCCCAATGGGGAGACAAACACATGACTAGAGAAGTAAACCCATAGTGTGTTGAGATAGTGCTGGAAAGGAAGAGCCGGCTGGAGGCCGAGGAGGGGCCGGCACAGAGCTGGTGCGCCAGGCTGGAGAGTTGCTCCCCACGCCCGGGCCACGGCTGCTGGGATCTGGACAGGAGCTGGGGTGGGGCGGTCAGGGCTGCAGGATAACTTCACCTCCCTGCCCCTGCTCCTTGGCTGGTGGAAAACCTTTCCAGAGGCTCCTCCGAGGGATTCCTCCTGAGGTTTGTTGGCTTCTTTGGCTTTGGCCACTGGCTGTAATGGAGGCTGGGCACAGTAACAGACGATTCTCCCCTGGAACTTGCACATTGCTGCACACAGAGCAGGTTCTGAGGTTACACGATGCGTGGGTTAGTGGCAGGTGAAATGGACTGACTTATGGTCCAGGGAAGCCCCCTTGTGGCTACAGATGGGCCAACTGCTGGGGGTGATGGTGGTGGAGGGGGCCTGCCAGGAAATTTCATCACACGTCGTCCTGGTGGGACAACTGCAAGCTCATCTGACACTTCAGTGGCTCAGAGGTTAGCCATGCAGTGGTCGCCCAGTGGTACAGAGGCCAGAGGCAAAGCTGGGCGGGAGCTGGGCGGGCAGGGCCCCCCCAGCTACTCAGGGATCTCCCTGAGGGGCCTGCCATGGACGCAAACCCTTTGGCTTTGGGGCTGAAGACAGTGTTGGGTCTGGTGACTAGTTACCAGGCCTTGCAGTGATGGCTGGACCCCGAAGTGTGACCTTGTGCATTTCCGTGGTGGAGATATTCCCACCAAGGACTATTTCAGCTACCGATGTGATGTCACCAAACCCGTAGTGGGAAGAGAGGCTGACGTCGGCTCCAGCACCCCATTGCTAGGATGGAGAGCTGGAAGATGGCTTGTGTGGAAGACCTGAGTCTGGGGGCTTGCCCAGCTGATCTCTAGCTCCGGTGCCCATCTGCCCTTTAGAAAAGACGCCCCTCAAGAACTCATTTGTTTAACGAACACTGAGTTCCTGCTGTCTGGCTTGAGAGGGTGCTGGACCCACCCAAGCAAGTGTGTGGCCCATCAGGATAGCCACACCCAGAAGCTTCCCCAGGAGGCGACAGGTTCAGGTTCTAAGTTATGTAGCAGGTTTTCACTTTAAACATCTTTGCTCCTCGGTCATGACCGTGGGACATTAGGACTACAGTAACCACAGGTGTCAGTCACAGTGTTTGTCGCGTTTTCCTGTTTGTCGAAGGGGTGGTTTGGTCTGTTGTCTTTTCCCTGCTGTCTGTCAGAGTGGGAGTCAGGCTCTGCGCATCCTTCACCTCGGGAGTCGCGCTGCCCGTCACTTTCCCTGGGCTGGAACAGTCACCTCCGTCGGGCGGAGCTCGCTGTGGGACCACCAGGCTCGCGCCCTTCGTAAACAGTGTCTTTGTGAGCTTCCCGTTTTTTCTGACGTTATTGGCCCGTGAAGAAGGAAAACGTGGCTAGATCAGTAAATGCTAAAATATTTGACAGGGTTCAGCAAAATTACAGGTGAACACAGAAAACTAAAATCAGGAACCAGATTAATGTGCTTGCTCTGGCCATTATTTAATGTTGTTTTGACAATATTAGCTAATGCACTAAGACAAATGAAATAAGCAGGATAAGAGATGAATGGAGAAATGAACATTACCTTTATTTTCAGATAGTATTTTTGTATACCCAGAAAACCAAATGTCCAAAACACCAAGAGTTCTTGAAACCACCTTAAACCTGTTAAATATGAGAGTGGAAACGTGTTTTATTAACAGTTATGATTAAAAACTGCAGAATGTTTAGGAGTGAATGTAACCAGGAAGGTATAGGATCCATATGAAGACAACTATTTAGTTTTATTGAAAAATCGAAAAACACCTGAGCATGTGGAGAAACTTAACATCCTCCTGAAAGCCCCAAAAGGAAATAAAATGTCATCATTTTATTAATGTAATTCCAACTAGACTCTCAGTAACGCTGGGTTTTCTGTTTGTTTTGAAATGGACAAGATTATTTTAACATTTATGTGACACAGGAGTGCAATGGGTGTCAGGGGCCCACGAGCTAGGAAGACACGCCCCGCCCCGGAAGCAATGGGGAAACGCAAAAGAAAACCCCAACGGGCCATTTCATACCCGCTGTCAGCATCGAAGGGGTCACCCACTTCGGAAAGGAAGCTGAGAGCCCGCACGTGGGTGTGTGAGCTGGCACAGCCCCTCAAGGAGCAAGGTGGCATGGTGTCGGAAAGCTGGAACCACCGAGCTCTTCACGCACATGCTGCCCTCGGGCACCCGCTTCGAACTGTGGCTTTAGGGCCCCCGGCCTCTCTTCAAAGTTATTGAAGGTGCCAGAGAGCGTTTGTGCATGGGGGTTCTAACTAACAATATTAATACCTGTAAGATGGCCTGATTAGAAATCGGACCTCAGATTTAAAAAATGCTCCGTTCAAAATATTAATAAACCCGTTACATGTTAACATAAATCCCAGTTGCGTGGAAAATACATTTTTCTGAAACCAGTTTCAGCGAGAAGGGTGTCATTATGGTACCGGTCCCATGCTCTCTGGCTGAGAGAGGTCAGCTGGGCTCCTGACTCAGGCTGCTGTGGGGTGTTGTTTGCTGGCAAGGATGAGTTTCTGTGGGAAATCCAGCCTCACACAGATGCGTATTTGGAGAAGAAAGGGATATTTTAATAACATCTGCAGATGGCTGCACCAAACTCGACAAGTGCTGGTTCCTTACAGGTAGTTGTGATGTGGAGTCCGAATCCACATCAGGGACTGTTGCTGCGGTATCACGTTAGAGCCATCCATCCATCTC
Organism: Rhinolophus ferrumequinum; assembly: GCF_004115265.2. Lineage (NCBI taxonomy): Eukaryota > Metazoa > Chordata > Mammalia > Chiroptera > Rhinolophidae > Rhinolophus > Rhinolophus ferrumequinum. The sequence goes on along the minus strand of NC_046288.1, from coordinate 86,185,983 downwards.
GCACCTGAGGACCCTCCCCGTCGCGTCATGCTTTCGTGACATCACGTGCTCGGCACTTGGAACACGCGGGTCTTCTAAACGTTGATGCGGTTCATTAAGCAATCTGAGTTACTTTTGTTGGTGTCACCGTCAAGCTTAGCAGAAAAGTCTTTACTTTGGGTAGCAGATGCAAGTTTTTCAAATTTCCAATTTTTGCACAAAAGCTTGAATTTTATCATTGATCACAAATGCTGTCAGTTGGCATTTCTTGAAGTGACCGGCTTACTTTGTTCATTTTCAAGCAGGTGTGTGCCAGGTGCGGGAGTGTGAGTAACTGGGACATTCAGGGCCACGTGGTGTTGCCACGGGGATAGCCAGCGGGGGTGGGGAATACCCAGCGGGGGTGGGGCAAAGATGCAGGACCGCCCGACTCAGGAACAGCATCCGACAGAGACGACGGTGGCGACCCTCGAGTTCGGTGCAACAGGCAGGAAAATCACGGACGAGCCTCTCATAACCTTTACAAGGTGAGTTTCAGGTAGATTAGAGGTTTAAAAGTTAAAAAATGGAAACTTCCAGAGGAAATTTTGGAAGAATACTAATCTTTCTGAGTGAGACAACTCATAAAGGGAAAAATGGTCTAATTCGATTAATGAAATGTCCAAAATGTTGCATGGCGAAAGAGCTTTAAAAACTCGAGACGTGCAACCCACGGACAACGTAGAGGATAAAAGAGAGCAGCTTGTACGGCGGGGTATGAATGGGGCTGACAGTTGTAGCCCCGCCAGGTGACGGGATGGAAGGGCGGGAGAGGAGAGAGCTGAGGCTGGGGACTGCTGTGCCCCTCCCACTCCGCCCACCCAGCCCCCAGGGGCTCCTCCTTCCCCACCCAACAGCCAGGCAGCACCCTGAACCCCCCCATGTGCACACCCGGCCTCTCCTTCCAGGGGCCTCCGCTCTCCCTTCTCCAGTAGGTGCTGCCTCTAAGGATCTGAGCTGATTTCTGACACTGTGTTCTGGAGTCTCATTGTTATTCTATATGCTGGGAATCATCGTTCCCAGAATCCTTCACCCTGTACGGTTCCAGGATAGACGACGTCAAAGGTGAGGTTGTTTGAGACTTGGGAGGCAGAAGAAGGACTGGCCATGATGTTCTAAAGGTCATGGATGTTTAGGGGTGTGCATGGTTAGAGACAATGGATGGTAAGGGGTGTGGATGGTTAGGGGTGTGGATGGTTAGGGGTGTGGATGGTTAGAGACCATGGATGGTTAGGAGTGTGGATGGTCAGGGGTGTGGATGGTTAGGAGCCATCTAATGTTGGGGTATCAGTGGTTGGCAGCAGAAGAGACACAGAGGTCCCAACAGGGTCTAGTTTGTCTGGTGCAGTGTAACTGGCCACATCAGCCATTTCAGTGGACTCATTCCATGTCCTTTTGGGGGGTACCTGCTTGGATTCAGATTCTGTGATGCTGTGTCTGCCCTCAGGGAGGTAAGGACAGACCTGAGTTCAGTCTTCCAAATCTCCTCTGTTTGGAGTCTTGTTTGATTCAGGGTTTTCCATGTTACAGACAATGCATGAAGGGTCTTCCCTCCTGGCAGAACCTGCTAAAGGCACAGCAGTATCCACTTCTTCCTTTCTAAGTAGCACAATGCTTATTTTATTCTGAGCAGCAATGTTCTGACTAAAATTGGAACAAATGTCCTTTGCTGTTAAGGGTGACAAGTGACAATCTGAGGAAGTTGGCAAATTCTGAGAAACCGCCGTAAAAAGGGCTCAGGTAGGTGTGTGAGGTTTTTTGTTGGTTTTTTGTTTTACCATTTTCCTACTTTCTCCTGCTCCCTGTCCAGCGACACAGGGGATGTAGAGATGGCTGGCTCTCCAGCAGCCTTGCAGGACTATGAGGCACTCTTGAGGATAAAAGCCATAAGACCCCACAGCCAGAAAGACAGCAGGGTCTGACTGCTCTGCCCTGGCTTGTTTTATGTGAGAGAGACATAAAATTCCAGCCATGCCAGTGTTATTTTCAGCCAAACTCAATTTTTAGCAGAGAATTTAATTTAGTCCCAGAAAGGGGAAGGTGTGCTGGCATGGTAGCTCCTAGAACAATGGTTGGCGAAGTGGAGGCAGTTGAATGTGGGTGGAGGGGATCACAAGGGCATACCCACTGCAGACCGGAAAGCTGGTGACCTGTGTCACGTCATGGGAATCGTGGTGAAACTGTCACCTGGTCTACCTTGGCAGGCAGACCACACACAGACCAAGACGGCGGAGTGAGGGGAAACGGTGAGGGAAACATTTGGAATTCTGTCAAGGTTGGTCCCTTATCGCCAACTCTCCCAGAAGAAGGCAGACTCGGCTGGAGCAGCCACTGCAGCACAGATAGTAGGACGCGCTGCTTTCCTGGGGGAGGCTCCGCTGTGGCATGTGGCCTCCTCGTGGAAGCTCTGCAGGGCTGTCCCCCAGACGGCAGCACGTTTAAGGGATGCCCAGTCGCAGGGCCCACTGCAAAGCCCCACTGGGCACCAGCCGTGGGGACCCTCCCCGGGTCATCTGCTGACCTGTGGGACACAGTCAAATCTGAGACAGCCCTGCCCTCAAGGAGCAACCAGCATGGGAGGGGCAGCAGTGAGCAGGGGTGTGACAGCAGCAGAGGGTGGCATCGTGACCCCCATGTTGTGAGGGAGCATGTGTGAGGGGAAGCCCCAAGGCTCTGGGGGCAGGGCCAGGCCTTCTCTTTACCTCTACACTGGCTCCCAGCTGGGGCTGCAGGGTCAGGGAAAGGTCAGGACCGAACAGGGGAAGGGGAGCCCAGGGGTGCGCAGGGTCCCAGGGGATGGCCAGTGCCCTCGCACACCACTCATGCATATGAGCCCCAAGTCGGGAGAAGGAGAACCAGAGAGCTGCTGGGTATGGGGGAACCCTGGGGCTCCCCTCTCACTCTGCCCTGCCTTCTGTGGGGTCCACAGCAGCCCCGCCCCTCTCGGGCTTGTCCATCTGGTGCTGGAGGCTGGGCCCTGAGGCTTTGGTCCGCTGAGAGTACCTGCCAGGCCTGGGGCTCACTCCCGTGGGGTGGTCGCAAGGCCGAGATGGCTCTCATCTGTGGGGGGAGGACCTGGTCACACAGCTCCCCACCCTTCCTCCAGCCCCAGCTGCCAACTCATTTCACTGCCACAGAATTCCCTCCATGCAGACCTCGCCCCACAGAGGGTTCTATCAGTTCTAGAACTTTCCCATCTTGTTACAGCTGTCAGTCCTGAATCCCCTGGTAACCCACACTTGGTCCTCCTTCCATCTAGTGCCAAGCTCAGGCCCAGGTCTGGGCGCCAGGCCCCTCCCCTGGGAGGCCCAGCTGCTCACCCAGACACCCGTTCATTACACTGATATTTAGATTCCAACGGTGTGCCTGACCCCTCACCCCCTCATTTGCCAAAACGCCTCTGTCTTCCTGTTCAGAGAACTTTCAAGAGACTTTGAAAGTTCTGCTTGGGAACAGTGTGGCTCCCAGGGCACCAGCTGGCATCTCCTGCAATTATCCTTCAATTACAGGGATAATTTTAATTTCACAATAATTAGAAATATCAACTGCAGCTCAGGCCTTCAAAACTAATGGAATTTTAATGGGCAGCTGCTTAGGTTACAGCCAAGAATAGGAACTCTCCACCGAGCGCAGAGCCTAGGGCCCTGAGCACCGGCCTCTGTGCATGTGGAAGGGGCAGGGGCACCGCCGGGGGGCCATCCGCCCAGCAGGCCCGAGCCGGAAGGTGGGGAAGTGAGATTCGGGGGCGATGGGACTCACCCTGGCAGGTGGAGTGCAACCCACATCCCACATTGGGACCCCCAGTTCAGTGTATTTCCCCACGTGGGCCCAGCCCACAGCCTCTACTCTTGGGTCTGAGCTTCCTCCCAGCCCGGGGCCAGTGCCCACCTCCCCTGGCTCCCGCAGCCTTGGCCCACAAAAACCTTCCTCCGAGCGGGATACAAGGCTTCCACTCAGGCCGCGCTGGCCCCAGGCAGACAGCCAGGGGCTCGGGAGGCTCACCTCAGTTGCATCCCAGAATTATAGGCCACTGTCCCAGAGCCGTCATTTCCCATGTGCTGTCCGGTTTTCAGCTGTTTGAAGTGTGGGGCGGTGGGTCTCCAGCCAGATCCTGTGAGGTCAGCATGGCGGAAAGTGGAAATTAGTGGTGTCTGTTGGGGGGCAAAGATTTTGCTTTTGAGAAAATCAGAATTATCTAATTTATTTTTCTTTTCTGGCTAGAGCTTTTCGTGTCCTAAGAAATCTTCACCAATATCATGAAGATGTTTTCCCCTATGGTATTCTAGAAGCCATGACTGTGTTTGGGACTTTTGGGACTTGGAGCCGTCTCCAATTAATTATTGTCTATGATGTGAGTTAAATATCAAGTTTCTTACTCCCCCCCATTCCCCCCCACATGATTATCCAGCTATTCCAACACCGTTTGCTAAGTCTTTCCCTCCCCTACTGAATTGTTCTCATGCCTTTGTCAAAAAGGCAATCCATTGAACAAGAGTGGGGCCACTGGTTGATCTGTCTACTTTATCTTGATCACTATAGCTTTATAGCAAGAAAGTCTTGAGGTCAGATGGTGTAAATCTTCCAACTCCATTTTGTTCCAAAATTGTTTTGGTTAGTCTGGATCTTTTGCATTTCCAAATAAATTTTAAATCAGCTCACCAATTTGTACCCCCACGAAGCCTGCTGAAATTTTTATGGAGATGGCATTCAAGTCTAGATCAACTTGAAGAGAACTGACATGTTACCAATCAACACTGAGTCTCACAATTTATGAACGTGGTCCACTCCTCTCTTTGGAGAAGCCTAGTGCATTCTTTATTAAATTTACTCCTCAGTGTGTTAATTTTCCAATTGTTTGTTGATAGTATAGAGAAATGCAATTGAGGTTTGTATTTGTAGCCTGCAAGCCTGCTAAAGTCTTATTAGTCTGGTAGCTTTTTAAATAAACTCCTTAGGACTTTCTCTGTTCACAATGATGCTTTCTGTGAAAAAAAGGTGCTTTCCTTTTTGCTCTTTAATCTATATAGTTTTTATTTCTTTTTCTTGCTTAACTCCTCTGGCTAGAACCCCAGTACAATGTTGAAAATAAGTGGTAAGAGCAGCATTGTTGCTTTATTCCTGATTTTAGGGGGAAAATAGCCTCTCACCAGTGAGTATGATGTTAGCTGTAGGTTTTCCATAGATGTCCTTTATCAGATTGAGGAAGTTTCCTTCTATTTTTAGTCTATTTAGAATTTTTAATTATAAATGGTATTGAATTTTGACAAATGGTTTCTCTGCATTTATTGAGATAACTACAAGATTTTTTTCCTTTATTTTGTTAATGTGGTGAATATAATGATTGCTTTTCAAATGTTAAACCAACCTTGCATTCCTGGGATGGACTATGTTCATACTGTGTTTTTACTAAATTTAGCAATATTTTGCTAAGGATTTTTGTGCCCGTGTTCATGAGAACATGCAATTTCCGTTTCTCATGATGTTTTTGTCAGGTTTTGATATCAGAGTTATGCAAGCCTCATAAAGTGAGTTCAAGAGTATTCAATCTTTCTCTATTTTTTGAAAAAGTTTGTGTAAGAATGGTATTATTTCTCCCTTAAATGTTGATTTATTCCTGCACCATATGGTTTTGGGGTTTTTTTTGTGGGTAAGTTTCTTTATGGAAAATGCTGGCTTTTTCCCTGAAGTTTTATTATGAATAATTTCAACCACTCAGAAAAATAGACAGAATTGTATAATGAGCAGTCATGTCCATTTCCTAGAATGACATTTTATTATACTTTCTTTGTCAGATATTTATCCATCACTCCATCTTACTTTCTGATGCATCTAAGTAAGTTGCAGACATCAGCACACTTCCCCTTAAAGGTTCTGAATAATCAATTCAATTTCTTTAACCGATACAGGGCTATTCAAACTTTCTATTTATTCTTGTGTAATTCGTGTTGTGTTGTCAAAGGAATTTTTCCATTTTATACAAGTTGTCGAATGTGTTGTCCTAAAGTTGTACATATTTATATTTTACTATCCTTGAAATATCTGTGGGCTCTGTAATGATATTCCTGATATTAGTAGCTTGTGTTTTCCCTCTATTTTTCATTAGTCTGAGTAAGGGTTGATAAATTTTATTAATCTTTTTGAAAGACCAACTTTTGGCTCTCTTGGGTTATTTTTTTCTGTGGTTTAGCTGTTCTCTATTTCATTAATTTTCACTCTTATTATTTTCTTCTTTCTGTTTACCTCAGATTTCATTTGCTCTTCATTTTGTAGCTTTTTAATGTGAGGCTTAGATCATTCATTTCAAACCACCTTTTCCAATATAAGCATTTTAAATTATGCATTTATCTATAAGAACTTTAGCTACATACCACAAATTTGGGTATATTATGTTTTCTTTACTATTCAGTTAAAATGTCTTAAAATTTTTCTTTGTGATTTCTTCTTTGACTTGTGGATTATTTAGAAGTGTGCTACTTAATTGTCAAAAGTTAAATACTTTTCTAGATATTGTTATTGATTTCTGTTGTTAGAAAACATGTGCTATATGGCTTCAATCCTTTAAAATTAATAAAATTTATTTTATGGCTCAACATATGTTCTCATTTGGGAAATGTTCCATGAGAAGAATCTGCACTCTATAGTGAATGGGTGTAGTCTTCTATAAATATCAATTAGGTTAGATTGTTTGATGGTGTTCAAATCTTTTATATCCTTACTGATTATTTTGTCTGGTTTTCTCATCAATTTATGATAGAAAAATGTTAAAATGTTCAGCTGCAAGTATGGTTTGTCTATTATTATTTGTCTTCTTTTACTTCTCACAATTTTTGCTTCACATATTTGAAGATATAGCCACGGCAGTTTTCTTATGGTTATTTTCCCTTTTTTTTTTTTTTTAAATCCTTTCACTTTCAATCTAAATGTGTTTTTATGTTTAGAGTGTGTCTCTGTCAAAGAAAATATAGCAGGGTTTTAAAAAAAATCCAGTCTGCCATGCCTTGTCTTTTAATTGGCGTGTTTAGCCTATTTATATGTAATGTAATTATTGATATAGTTAGATTCAAGTCTACCTATAATCTTGCTAATTATTTTCTATTTGTCCTGTTTGTTCTTCATTCTTTTGTTCTTCCTTTCCTGACTTCTTTTGAATTAACTGCTTTAAATTTTTAAAAATTTTGTCTCCACCATTGGGTTTTTAGCTACAATGCTCTGTATTACTTTTTAGAGTTTGCTCTAGGGCTTCCAATATGTATCCTTAATTTACCTCAGTCTACTCTGAAATCGTATTATACTACTTCATGTATAATGTAAGACCTTTCAACATATAATTCTGTTTTCTTCCATCTTTTGTGCTCTCAGTTGCATATAATTTGCATGTTCTTATTGTTACAAACCTCATAAATACAATGTTATTATTTTTCTCTTAAATGTTCAATTGTCTTTAAAGAAATGAAGAAAAGGGAAATGTAGTCTTTCATATTTACACACATATTCACCATTTCTACTTTCTCTTCACTCCTTTGTGTAGATCCAAGTTTTCATCTGGCATCATTTCCCTTCAGCCTATAGAATTTCTTTTAGCATTTCTTGTAGTGTGAATATGCTGGCAATGGATTCACTCAGATTTTGCTTATCTGAAAATGCCTTTATTTTTCATAGATATTTTCACAGAATATAGAATTGTCGGTTAACAGTTTTTCTCCTTTAGAGATGTGCCTCTTTTGTCTTTGGGCCTCTGTTGTTTCCGATAAGAACTCAACCATTTTTGTTATACTAAAAGTATCTAATTATACTAAAAAGTATAAAAAGTATCTAATTATACTAAAGTATCTAATGTGTCTTTATTTCTCTGGCTGCATTGAAGATTTTAGTTTTTATTTTCAACGATTTGTTCCTATGTGTGTTTCCTTTGTAATTATCCTTCTTAGGGTTTGTTGAGTTTTAAGATCTATGGATTGTTTTTCTAAAAATCAAATTTGAGAAAATTTTGGCCACTATTTCTTCAAACATATTTCCCCCGTTTTATATTTCTGGGCCTCTAATTACACATATGTCACTTGATATTATCCCGTAGGTCACAGGTGTTCTTTTCATTTGATTTAATCAAATTTTTCCTCTGTGATTTAGTTTGCATTATTCATATTGATGTATCTTCAAGTTCACTGAATTTTTTTGTGTCTAGAAGCCTAGCCAATACGTTTTTAAAAATTTCAAATATTGTGATACTTTAGTTTTCAATTTTTGAATTTCTTTTGTGACTTTAGAGTTTCCATTTCTCTTCCAAAATACCCCATCTCTTTATCTATTATTTCCACCTTTACCTGTAAATTCTTCTGCATATTCATAATATTTTTTATATTACATGTGTGCTAATTTCAATTACTGGGTCATCTGGGATTTACATGTTTTGATTGTGTTTTCTTTTGACTATAGGTCAAAATCTTCATGTGTCTTGTAATATTTATTCCATTCCAGACATTTGTGCAAATGAACAGTGGAGACTAATAATATGTAATGTTTTGTTTTGATTTTATTCTGCTTATTTCCCACAGAATACAAACTGTTTCCTCAGTTTGGGTGAGGAGTTTAATATTCAGATTTCTCCAAGAGTCAAGTTGACTCTGGAACTGGGACACAGCTTTAATTATTTTGAGTTTACCTATGTTCACCCCAACCTTCCACGTTCTATTCCACTGCTGCCTTTTTTTATTTTTTATCTTGTCAGAATTGGAGCTAGGAGCCCAACTACAGTTTCAAATATATTTGATTCACTGTAGATCGAACTCTGGCAGAGCTCTGGCATCCCAGCACGGTGTGACTATGGGGGACGAAATGATATTGCTTTGCTTCCCAGCCTTTCTTCTCACTTTCTTTGTATCATTTGAGTCTGGGTGGGGCTGAGTGACTTGTCATCTAAGACTGGGCTTGTTCCTCTTCACCCCTGCAACTCCACCCACTACTATGTGGGCCAGACTCCCGTTATAGGGATGGCTGCCATACTTTGTTCAGTGATGAAGAGCTCATCTTTCTCGGGCATTCAGTTCTTAAACATTTCCTTGCATCTCCTTGTCTACTAATCCCATAGAAAAGTACGGTTTTTTCCCCCTGGGTTTTTCTTGTAACCATGGGAGTGAAAGTCTTTTGCATCCTTCCACACTCCAGCTGGAAGAGGAAGTACCACTTTCTTTCCTTCATTTTCCCTTACTTTGAAAATGCTTGCGTTGAAATAAAAGGTAACAAACTTGTCAGGTCCTTCTCTTCAGGTGGACCGAATGCCACAGACTCACATAATGGTGTTGACGTCTATTTGCCTTGCTTTTCTTCATATTTCTATTTGTGATTGTTTCCAGAGGTTCTCAGAAACTGACAGAGCCTTCGCGACAGCCCACTTGGCAGGTGGGGGGCGCTTTGCAATGCTGAGTGTTCGCATTACTCCTCCGTTTATGTGCATGTCGGGCGAGACCTAACGGTGAAGTGGGTGACGCCATGGCAGACTGGCAACAAGATGGACACTGACACTAACGTTGGGAATCCTTTTATTTAATAAGATTCATTTACATTTTCAAAAATCAAATAAAACAATCTTACCTTCAAATACTTTAGAAGATAGTCAAGAGAAGAGTGTGATAATGTACCATTGCAGTGGGCAAAGGAAAAGGTAAACGAGCCCAAATTTTGGCCGGAAACCCAGAAGCCTTCCTTGTGCCAACTGTGACACAGTCTGAATTTGTTATTGGGAGACGTGGCTGTGAGGCTGCCAGCCGTGATGACAGGCTCTGCAATCATTCAAAGACTGTTGGATAGTTTCTGCATCTGCCCAGAGGTGGACCATCTTGATGAAACATGTATTACATCTACCCTTATAATCACCCTCAGAAACACAAAAGAAAGTCACCGAAATGCTGTTAAAGGAATTAGATTTAATTTATAGAAGACTCAAGCTGCATTAGAAGAGTTAAGTGAAATGCCTAGCAGAATATCCTCAGTGAATCACTGTCTTCAGAGAAAAATAAAACTGATTTCAAATTTGCTCTATTCCAATCACTCAGTATGTTGATTGCTATTAATAACATTAGAAAAAGCTGACCAAGAAAGAAAAAAAGATACAGAAATAAGCAAGGTTGACTAGTTCATGTTTTAAGAATTAAATGCATTGTTTTTAATTGGAGAGAAAATGGGCTTTCTGTGCATGTCTCCTGCCTGGGGCCAGGCACCCGTCCTGCTCCTCAGGGAGAGGCCCCGGAAGCCCACCCTGTAGCGGGATCTGGAGGGGATGAGAGGAACATCTGGGAAAATGCCAAGATCGCCTGTCTGGGAGAACCCAGGGCTCACAGCGTGCCTTTGTACAATTCTCTACTAATTCTCAGGAGGGGACAGAGGGGAGCTTTGCTGCCAATAAACGCTGTACTAGTGGCGGGAAGATGCCCTTGCTGGCCGGGACCTGACACTCCTGTGATATCAGCTCCTGGGGCTGCGACGGGGAAATAGCACCCAGAGAAGACAACGAGGCCCAACTCCTTCAGGTGTGACAGGCGGTATCTTTGCCCAGCCTGGCATGTCTCTGGTTATTCGTGAAGTCCATCAGAGGTGGGACGACTAGCTGTCCCGTTTGCCTGGGACTGGGGACCCAGGAACGCAGGAGTTGGGGTGCTAAGACCCAGAGAGGCCCAAGCAAACCCAGACAGTGTGTCCCCTACAAGGGACAGGTCACATTTTCCACCCTGCCTTCTGGAATATCTAGCCCCATGCAATTGGTGAATTGAAAAGCGTTTCTCATGATAAAACCAAAATGTAACTTTGTTTTCTCCTCTTTCCCGCCCTAAAAACTCCTGGCTGGCCTTTGGGTTTTTGGTTTCTCTTACATAAAAAGGCAGCTTTCCGTAACTTCAGTAGCAAATCCAGTGTCGATTTAGAATTTGTCCCAATCCACGCTCTCAAGTCCGAGATATTAACCAAAGTTCCATACTGATTTCAAGTCAAGCCCTCCTGCCCCTGTACCCTTGTCCTGGGCCTGCTCTGGGCTGGGGTGGGGTGGGGGGGTGTCTGCTCCCCCCTCCATCCACACTGCATCCCAGCCAGGCACCCCATTTCTGACCCTTGCAGGTGGAGTGTGGGGTGGGGGAGAGGGAGAGGTCGGAGGGGTCAGGGATGACCTTCCGTGACCCAACCTGGGGAGCTCACTTCCTGCAGCTGGGCCTGGGGTGCTCAGCGTCTTCTCTCTATGGCCGCTTTCATGGGTTCTTGGGGTAGGGACCCTGGCTTCCTTCCTTGGCCTCGAGGAACTGGGGTCCACTCCTGTCTTTGCTGTGGATGCTCTGTCTCTTGGGGTGCCAAGTGAACAGGACCACGGGTGGTCCATGGGAACCCGGCATCCCTCATGCCCACAGACTCAGGACGTGGGCTGGGCTCGGCCACCTGAGATGCACTTGGGTCCCCTGTGTCCCCTCTGCAGCAGACAGAGTGACGTCTGGACATGGAGGGACAGCACCTCCCCCCATACTGGCAGTGGGACCTGCAGTAGGGCACCCCACAGAGTCTCTTGCCAAACTCTCTTCCACTCTGCAGTGGGTGAGCGGGCCCAGGGGCCGGGTCTCGTCTCCACTGTCACACCCCGTTACCCCTGAACTCCTGCTGTCACCTGGATGCAGGCAGACCTTGGCTCTGGCCCGCTCATGCTGGGGGGTGGGATTGGGTGTGACACCTCCCGAGCCTGTTTTATCATCTGACGGTTGGGATAATACTAATAACACCCACGTTGTGAGGCTGGCTGGCTAGGATGACGCCCAGAAAGTTCCCCACACGGGACCCATTATCACCATAGAAAATGCAGGAAGCACGTGTGGGTGGGGAGGAGCCTGCACATGGTAAGAAAGCCAGGTCCTCTCAGAGGTGTCACTGGGGACTGTCAGTCCCTGGAGGTGGGTGTGGGCCTCCCTCCAGCTGCTGCCTCCCGAACTCTCTGTTGTGGCTGCGAATCCTAGAGCTCTGATTCCAGCCTGTGGCTCATCCACTCGCGTACCTGCTGTGCCCCGGCTGGAGAAGGAAGATGAGCCTTGGGGCTCCTGCCCTCTAGTGCTCACCCACCTGCCAGGGGACGCTGTGTGCCGCCTGTCACCCCAGGATGTGGAGCTTGGGGGACAGCTCTCAGTGGTCGCTGGGTCCCAGACAGAGGAGGGCACACAACAGACAGGGTGGCCCCTCCGGCCAGCCATGCCGTCACTCCTCTCCTCCCGGCCAGCTGTGCCCCACGTGGCTTCACTGGGCTGCCCCTCTGGTCCCTGCAGTGCCCTGGTGCATACAGAGCATTCGCGAAGCTTGGAGCCAGCTCGGGGAGGCAGGAGGCCAGGCCGGGCATGACACACACTGGGAAGGCTCTCCCAAGCACTTGTGTCCCCGAGCCTCAGTCTCCCTATCTGTAAATGGGTGTGTGCAGGGTTGTAGGGGGATTAAAGGGCCAAGGTGGGCAAAGCACCCAGTAGGCACCTAATTGGCATGGCTGTTGGTGCCAATCCTGCCAAAGGGAACTCAGCACAGAACCAGGAGCTGTCTCTGCAGGACGTGCCCTTAGCCTGGGACACGCTCGACGAGGCCCTGGCCCGTGGCCTCAGCTTGTACACACATCAGGGAGCATCTCAGAGGAAGTCACCGTGTTCAGGAAAGGTCGCTCATTCCTTCGGAATCCTGGTCTGAAAGGTGCGTTCTGGGGCCGCCTGTTCACTGAGTGTCCAGGAAAGGAAGCCTCAGACGGCAAGGCGCTGTGTCCACTCGGGAGCGCAGCATGCAGGACAACGGTGAGTGTGGGCCTACTCACGGCAGTCACGGGGCAACGTTTGGGAATTCATTGTCATTTCCCTGGTTTGAGGGGACGCTTTCTGGTTTATTTCATGTTTATTTTTTGCGAAGGAAAACACTCTCCTAACAGACATTTTCCTCAAATGGGGACTTTCCCAGCACAAGTGACGCTGTGACAGCAGAGACACTTCACAGTTGGGTCTGCACAAGAGGGCGGTGTTCAGGCCACACAGGGGGCTTCCTCTCCTGCTCTGTGAACTTGCCAAGGCCGGCCTGCCCGCCGGACCTCCCTGTCCCTGGCCACCGGCACCCTGCACGATCCTTCTTGGGGCCCCAGGAAGAATGAAGTGCGTTCCATTGTGGGAACAATGTGAGCTGGTCAGTTGTTACACATTTTGCTCAGTAACAACGTGGCCTGTTCCATTTGGTGACAATGTCCCTGATTAACCGGAGTTCTATTGAGCAACAATATGCTCAATTTAATTGATTTCATGTGTTTTGGTTAAAAACATTATGCTTCATTTGATTTATTTCATCTGTGCAGTGATCCTAATGAGTTCCAAAACACAGGGGTGCAGCGGGGGGGGGGGTTGTTGGGAGAGATGTGAGGCAGGGGTTCTGGTTCCCTGAAAATCGGGAGGGCCTCCTGAGGGGGGGCTGGGAGCCGAGCATCAGGTGGGGGCAGGTGCTAGCTGGGCCTGGGTGGGGCCCTCAGCCTACCCTAAGTGCCCGTGTCCCTGGCTGCCCCAAGGACTTTGCCCTTGTCTGGGCCTGTGGCCGTCTTGGTTCTTGTTCCAGGGCCCCTCACTCCCCTGTCCATCCCACTGACTGCAGCCTCTCAAGTCCACCGTGGCTCCTTCTCCAGGGTGCTTTCCCTTCCGGGGCAGGTCACTGTCCCTGCTCCCCAGTCACCCCCCGCCCCCACCCTCTCTGTTGTCCCTCCCCTCTACACAGTCAAGGGCTTTTCCAGAAACACAAATCTGCCCAGTCTCCTGGACATGGTTCCCAAACCCTTGCCAAGTGACCCTGCAGGCCTCTCTGCCAGCTGGCCACCTGTGGGCCATCCCACCTGCTGGGCTGGTCTACCGTGAGTTCTTGGAGCCCTAGACGTTGTAGCCCCATGCCTGGCATTCGTTCGGCACAGGTGGGCGCTCTGCAATGTCTACTGGTCCATCGTGGTACTTCTTGGTCAGTAGCTCCAGGGTGGGGGTGAATAGTGTGGGGGCATAAGACAGATGTGAACCTGACCTCCTTACAGAGGGATAGGATGGTGACAGGTGTGTGTATCGGTCAGGTGGGTGCATGGGAGGGGCTCCCTTCCACTTGGGTGGGGGTGGGGTGGGGTGTGTGACACCTGAGCTGAGCTCTGACAGGTGAGGAGGTAGCCAGCAGATGTGGCAGCAGGTGGCATTTCAGCAGGCCCGCTAAGGACACGGAGCATGAAGGGCACCAACTGGAGAGGGAGGAGAGGACCTCGGCCCTCAGGCCTGCTGGATGCTCTGACTGGCCTCATGTCTAGCTGGCACTGAGGTCACCTGGCTGCAAGGTCCCACGGTCCCATCGCCTCAACTCCTGGAAGGCAGAAAGGGGTTCCGTGGAGGGGAGCCTAGACCCAAGCCTCGGGAATCAATCGATTCCTTAGTGCAGACAGTGGGGCCTGTGCAGGGCTACACGGCACAGGCAGGCTGGGGAGAGGGGCTGGCAGTGTGACGCTGGGTCCAGAAGGCCCTTCCACGTGGTGTCCAGGGCGTGGGAGCAGGGGGTGCCATGGAGCTGTCAAATTTTGGGAGCCAAATCCCAGCTTCTCTGCTTAGTGGTGCGCTGCTGCCGGACCCTGCTCCAGCCTTAGTCTCCATCTATAAATGGGATGACACTAACACACCTACCTTGGAGGGTGTGGCTGCATCCAGTGTGAGGGACGCTCCTGGCATAGCTTGACACCAGGTCTTAGCTCCACGGTGGCCAGTGAGGTAGTGACTCAGGCTGGTGGCTGGCTGATGGCCTCAGGCTGAAGCAGGGTGCTGGGAAGATGGCTGAAGGTGCCAGGTGCTGGGCAGGGGAGAGCAGGTGTCAGCCAGGGCGGAGGCAGTGTGATCCCACTTTGCGCATGTCCTGCAGGTAGGGCAGGCCTGGGGAAGCTGACCTGGTGATAATCTATGAGGCAGAGGGAGTAGACACCAGAGAAGTATGTGTGTGCCCCCTCGCTCTCTTCCTCTCTCTTTCTCTCCCTCTCCCTTCATACTCCCTCACCCTCTCTCCCTTTCTCTCCCTCTTTCTCTGCCCCACAACCCCGACACCCATCTCTCTGGGCTGCCCCTGCTCTCCTAGCCCTAGAGGTGGTGCCTGGCCCCCGCCCTGTTTTTCTATCTCTGCTCTACACCACCCCCTGGATCCTCTGCAGAACGGGCCTTTACTGGACTCGAGTTCTCAAGTTTCCCCATTTGAGAATGCCATGTGTTTCCTCCTGGGACCCGAAGTAATAACACAAGACCTAATGATGAAGGGCTGCCAAAGAAGGACTTGGGAGGGACAGGGGGAGAGGGAGAGAGAGACAGAGTGGTATCCTTGGAGTCAAACAAAGCAGATGACACACTCAGAAGAGGAAGGGGACAGGAGCAGAGCTTCGGCAAGTCGCCAGGGTATGCAGAGTTTGGAGAGTGGACAGGTAGCGAGTGGTGTATTTAAAGGGGAAAGAAGGCAGGAGAGAAGGAGGATGGTGGACCAGAAGGAAGGAGCAGAGGATCCAGCATTGGAGAAAGGAAACAAGAGGCTGAACAAGGAGTCCGACCTAAGGAGGTGGCTGGGACAAGTCTAGAGAAGGCAGAATTCCGGAGGCGGAAGCGTGACATGATCAGAAGGGGGCAGTGCTCTCCGACTGCTCTCCGACTGCTCTCCTGCCCCTACCCCTTGTACAGAGGGTTGGACTTGGGTGCTTGTCTCAGAAGACCACAGACTGGGGGGCCTTAGAGAGAACAGAAACTAATTTCTCACAGTTCTGGGGGCTGGAAGCCTGAGATCAAATCGCCAGCAGATTCGGAGTCTGCTGAGAACCCACTTCCTGATTCATGGACAGTGTTTTCTTACTGTCACCTCACAAGCTGGCGGGGACAAGGAGGCATTGTGGGGTCTGTTTTATCAGGTACTAATACCCTTCATGGTGGCTTCACATGCATGACCCAATCACCTCCCCAAAGCCCCACCTCCAAATACCATCACATGGTAGTGTTAGGCTTCAACACATGAATTTGGGGTGGGGGGACAAACATTCAGTCCATAGCAAAGCTGTTGTAGAGACAGTGGCCCCCAGCCTCAGAGTCACCATTTCCTGCCCTCTGTTAGCAGAGCAGGGTCGCGTGCTTCTACCAGTGCCAGTTCCACATTCCATGGCGCTGTCCAGGTATTTCATTTGCAAACACGGGGGAAGATGCAAACTGATAACATCCCAGGTAGTGAAAACACTGCCCTTGCTGTCATTCTGGGAGCATAACTTAAACTTTCTTGTTGTTGGGGTCAGTGGAGGGACTGGAGTGTGATGGCTGGTGGCTTTGTTGTAATGCTGTTACATACAACCCAGCAGGCTCCAGCCGGGTTTGGTGCTGGCGGCAAAACTGAAAGCCAGGGCCCAGCTAGTCAGGAGTCCTGGACTTGATATCCACTCCCCGCACTTAGATTGTACAGTACATGTCCGGTGGACTGTTTCCTGAAAATACTCTGGTGGGGCACTGGGAGGAAAGGAAACGGAATTTCCAAATAGTGACTGCGGGGGAAGAAGACAACTTGGAGGCAGGGAGAGCTGCTTGGAAGAACTCCGGGGGGACAGAGGCGGGAGTCTGGACAAGAGGAGGGAATCAGGTCCCCGGGGCCCTCCCCCGGGGTCGTGCTGGGCACCCCACCTGCCTGGCCTCTGACCCCTGTTGGAGGACCCGAGGGATACCGCACTTCCTATCTGCTCTTCTTCTTTAAAAATAAAACGATTTCCCGTGGGATGCAGTCTCCACCAACATCAAAGTCCGCGGAAGGCAGTCGGGAGGAGGGGGCGGGACGGCCTTGGCGGGGGCACAGGAGACTGGGCGGAGGTCGAGAGGAGACCCGAGCTGGGGGTCGGGAGGGGACTCGGGGTTAGGGTTCGGGAGGGAACCCGGTGTCGGGAGACCGGAGGGGACCGAGGCGGGGGCGCAGGGCTTACGCTGGAGAAGCTGGACCAGCAGCCACAGCTTGAGCAGCGGAAGTCCCGCCCCTGCTTGGGAGACCCCGCCCCCAGACCCGCCCCCAGGCCCCGCCCTTCGTTTCTTCTTACCCTCGTCTTCTGTATGCTCCGCCCCTAGGGCCCGGACGAGCATCCAGTTTCCCGCCCCCTGGAGGCTCCGAACCACCCATACACCGTGCACTGCTGCCTCCTCCTGAGGCCTGCCCACGCCCTGGAGGCCACGCCCACATCGACCGGAGACCACGCCCACCAACGACCACGCCCTCCGGAGGACCCGCCCAAACGACCCCTCCCCGGGCCCGCCCCTTGCTCCGGGCCGCGGAGGCTGAGGGGACCGTTGGGCGCGCGGGCGGCGCGGTCTCCGCCGGCGGAGGGAGCGGCCGGTAGGTTGCGGGCCGGAGGCTGGGCCGCCCCGCCTCCGCTTTCTTTCTTTTCTAGGCGCGCGCTCGCGCCCTTCGCGGGCCGGCCCCGCCCAGCGCGGCGGAGGCTGGAAGGGGCGTCCGGCCGGGTCCGGCCCCTCAGGGCCGCTGTCTCCTCGGGGAGCCCGGCCCCCGGGCCGCCGGCTACTCTCCTTTTGTTCCCGGGCCCCACTCCGGGACTTGTCGTGGACCCGGCGCGGGTGTGGGTCGCTGTGAAGCCGCCGGGTCCTGGCGGGAGCGGACGGGCCGGGGCCGGGCCCGGGGCCGGCGGCGTTCGTGGCGAGCACCCGGGCCTGCGCGCCCACCGCGCTCGCTCGCTGCCTGCGGGGTCCTGGTTTCCTGGCCGAACCTAACAGGCGCCTCATTGTTTGGGCACAGGCCGTCTCCAGAGACCCCAACTCTGGAAATTAACTGCCGCCGCCTGCCTGCCGGTCCCGGGTCCCGGGCTCTGCTGCGGCTCAGGGGTGGTGGGGTGTAGACAGAGCGGCTCAGGGGTGGTGGGGTGTAGACAGAGCGGCCCGGAGTGCTGGGGTGTAGACAGAGCGGCTCAGGGGTGGTGGGGTGTAGACAGAGCGGCCCAGAGTGGTGGGGTGTAGACAGAGCGGCCCGGAGTGCTGGGGTGTAGACGGAGCGGCTCAGGGGTGGTGGGGTGTAGACAGAGCGGCTCAGGGGTGGTGGGGTGTAGACAGAGCGGCCCGGAGTGCTGGGGTGTAGACAGAGCGGCTCAGGGGTGGTGGGGTGTAGACAGAGCGGCTCAGGGGTGGTGGGGTGTAGACAGAGCGGCCCGGAGGGCTGGGGTGTAGACAGAGCGGCTCAGGGGTGGTGGGGTGTAGACAGAGCGGCTCAGGGGTGGTGGGGTGTAGACAGAGCTGCTCAGGGGTGGTGGGGTGTAGACAGAGCGGCCCGGAGTGCTGGGGTGTAGACAGAGCGGCTCAGGGGTGGTGGGGTGTAGACAGAGCGGCTCAGGGGTGGTGGGGTGTAGACAGAGCGGCCCGGAGTGGTGGGGTGTAGACAGAGCGACCCGGAGTGGTGGGGTGTAGACAGAGCGGCCCGGAGTGCTGGGGTGTAGACAGAGCGGCCCGGAGTGCTGGGGTGTAGACAGAGCGGCTCAGGGGTGGTGGGGTGTAGACAGAGCGGCCCGGAGTGCTGGGGTGTAGACAGAGCGGCCCGGAGTGCTGGGGTGTAGACAGAGCGGCTCGGGTGGTGGGGTGTAGACAGAGCGGCCCGGAGTGCTGGGGTGTAGACAGAGCGGCCCGGAGTGCTGGGGTGTAGACAGAGCGGCCTGGAGTGCTGGGGTGTAGACAGAGCGGCTCAGGGGTGGTGGGGTGTAGACAGAGCTGCTCAGGGGTGGTGGGGTGTAGACAGAGCGGCCCGGAGTGCTGGGGTGTAGACAGAGCGGCCCGGAGTGCTGGGGTGTAGACAGAGCGGCTCAGGGGTGGTGGGGTGTAGACAGAGCTGCTCAGGGGTGGTGGGGTGTAGACAGAGCGGCCCGGAGTGGTGGGGTGTAGACAGAGCGGCTCAGGGGTGGTGGGGTGTAGACAGAGCGGCTCGGAGTGCTGGGGTGTAGACAGAGCGGCTCAGGGGTGGTGGGGTGTAGACAGAGCGACCCGGAGTGCTGGGGTGTAGACAGAGCGGCTCAGGGGTGGTGGGGTGTAGACAGAGCGGCCCGGAGTGCTGGGGTGTAGAGAGAGCGGCTCAGGGATGGTGGGGTGTAGACAGAGCGGCCCGGAGTGCTGGGGTGTAGACAGAGCGGCCCGGAGTGCTGGGGTGTAGACAGAGCGGCCCGGAGTGCTGGGGTGTAGACAGAGCGGCTCAGGGGTGGTGGGGTGTAGACAGAGCGGCTCAGGGGTGGTGGGGTGTAGACAGAGCGGCCCGGAGTGGTGGGGTGTAGACAGAGCGGCCCGGAGTGGTGGGGTGTAGACAGAGCGACCCGGAGTGGTGGGGTGTAGACAGAGCGGCCCGGAGTGGTGGGGTGTAGACAGAGCGGCCCGGAGTGGTGGGGTGTAGACAGAGCGGCCCGGAGTGGTGGGGTGTAGACAGAGCGGCCCGGAGTGGTGGGGTGTAGACAGAGCGGCCCGGAGTGCTGGGGTGTAGACAGAGCGGCCCGGAGTGGTGGGGTGTAGACAGAGCGGCCCGGAGTGCTGGGGTGTAGACAGAGCGGCTCAGGGGTGGTGTGGTGTAGACAGAGCGGCCCGGAGTGCTGGGGTGTAGACAGAGCGGCTCAGGGGTGGTGTGGTGTAGACAGAGCGGCCCGGAGTGCTGGGGTGTAGACAGAGCGGCCCGGAGTGCTGGGGTGTAGACAGAGCGGCCCAGAGTGCTGGGGTGTAGACAGAGCGACCCGGAGTGGTGGGGTGTAGACAGAGCGGCCCGGAGTGCTGGGGTGTAGACAGAGCGGCCCGGAGTGCTGGGGTGTAGACAGAGCGGCTCAGGGGTGGTGGGGTGTAGACAGAGCGGCCCGGAGTGCTGGGGTGTAGACAGAGCGGCCCGGAGTGCTGGGGTGTAGACAGAGCGGCTCGGGTGGTGGGGTGTAGACAGAGCGGCCCGGAGTGCTGGGGTGTAGACAGAGCGGCCCGGAGTGCTGGGGTGTAGACAGAGCGGCCTGGAGTGCTGGGGTGTAGACAGAGCGGCTCAGGGGTGGTGGGGTGTAGACAGAGCTGCTCAGGGGTGGTGGGGTGTAGACAGAGCGGCCCGGAGTGCTGGGGTGTAGACAGAGCGGCCCGGAGTGCTGGGGTGTAGACAGAGCGGCTCAGGGGTGGTGGGGTGTAGACAGAGCTGCTCAGGGGTGGTGGGGTGTAGACAGAGCGGCCCGGAGTGGTGGGGTGTAGACAGAGCGGCTCAGGGGTGGTGGGGTGTAGACAGAGCGGCCCGGAGTGCTGGGGTGTAGACAGAGCGGCTCAGGGGTGGTGGGGTGTAGACAGAGCGACCCGGAGTGCTGGGGTGTAGACAGAGCGGCTCAGGGGTGGTGGGGTGTAGACAGAGCGGCCCGGAGTGCTGGGGTGTAGACAGAGCGGCTCAGGGATGGTGGGGTGTAGACAGAGCGGCCCGGAGTGCTGGGGTGTAGACAGAGCGGCCCGGAGTGCTGGGGTGTAGACAGAGCGGCCCGGAGTGCTGGGGTGTAGACAGAGCGGCTCAGGGGTGGTGGGGTGTAGACAGAGCGGCTCAGGGGTGGTGGGGTGTAGACAGAGCGGCCCGGAGTGGTGGGGTGTAGACAGAGCGGCCCGGAGTGGTGGGGTGTAGACAGAGCGACCCGGAGTGGTGGGGTGTAGACAGAGCGGCCCGGAGTGGTGGGGTGTAGACAGAGCGGCCCGGAGTGGTGGGGTGTAGACAGAGCGGCCCGGAGTGGTGGGGTGTAGACAGAGCGGCCCGGAGTGCTGGGGTGTAGACAGAGCGGCCCGGAGTGCTGGGGTGTAGACAGAGCGGCCCGGAGTGCTGGGGTGTAGACAGAGCGGCCCGGAGTGCTGGGGTGTAGACAGAGCGGCTCAGGGGTGGTGTGGTGTAGACAGAGCGGCCCGGAGTGCTGGGGTGTAGACAGAGCGGCTCAGGGGTGGTGTGGTGTAGACAGAGCGGCCCGGAGTGCTGGGGTGTAGACAGAGCGGCCCGGAGTGCTGGGGTGTAGACAGAGCGGCCCAGAGTGCTGGGGTGTAGACAGAGCGGCCCGGAGTGCTGGGGTGTAGACAGAGCGGCCCGGAGTGCTGGGGTGTAGACAGAGCGGCTCAGGGGTGGTGGGGTGTAGACAGAGCGACCCGGAGTGCTGGGGTGTAGACAGAGCGGCTCAGGGGTGGTGGGGTGTAGACAGAGCGGCCCGGAGTGCTGGGGTGTAGACAGAGCGGCTCAGGGATGGTGGGGTGTAGACAGAGCGGCCCGGAGTGCTGGGGTGTAGACAGAGCGGCCCGGAGTGCTGGGGTGTAGACAGAGCGGCCCGGAGTGCTGGGGTGTAGACAGAGCGGCCCGGAGTGCTGGGGTGTAGACAGAGCGGCTCAGGGGTGGTGGGGTGTAGACAGAGCGGCTCAGGGGTGGTGGGGTGTAGACAGAGCGGCCCGGAGTGGTGGGGTGTAGACAGAGCGGCCCGGAGTGGTGGGGTGTAGACAGAGCGACCCGGAGTGGTGGGGTGTAGACAGAGCGGCCCGGAGTGGTGGGGTGTAGACAGAGCGGCCCGGAGTGGTGGGGTGTAGACAGAGCGGCCCGGAGTGGTGGGGTGTAGACAGAGCGGCCCGGAGTGCTGGGGTGTAGACAGAGCGGCCCGGAGTGCTGGGGTGTAGACAGAGCGGCCCGGAGTGCTGGGGTGTAGACAGAGCGGCCCGGAGTGCTGGGGTGTAGACAGAGCGGCTCAGGGGTGGTGTGGTGTAGACAGAGCGGCCCGGAGTGCTGGGGTGTAGACAGAGCGGCTCAGGGGTGGTGTGGTGTAGACAGAGCGGCCCGGAGTGCTGGGGTGTAGACAGAGCGGCCCGGAGTGCTGGGGTGTAGACAGAGCGGCCCAGAGTGCTGGGGTGTAGACAGAGCGGCCCGGAGTGCTGGGGTGTAGACAGAGCGGCCCGGAGTGCTGGGGTGTAGACAGAGCGGCCCGGAGTGCTGGGGTGTAGACAGAGCAGTCCCAGAATTGTGGGCTGTACACAGAGTGGCCTCAGAGTTGTGGAGGGCGGACAGAAACCCCAGAGTGGGCTGCCTGGCCTGGCACCTGC
The DNA here is from genome assembly GCF_004115265.2 of Rhinolophus ferrumequinum. Classification (NCBI taxonomy): domain Eukaryota; kingdom Metazoa; phylum Chordata; class Mammalia; order Chiroptera; family Rhinolophidae; genus Rhinolophus; species Rhinolophus ferrumequinum. The sequence continues at coordinate 86,163,868 of NC_046288.1, read as the reverse complement.
CTGGCTGCTCTGCAGGGATGTGCCCTTGGGCAGGTGAGCACCCTGTCTGTGCCTCAGTTTCCTCATTGGTGGGGGGTGGGGTTCATCATGGGACATGCCGTGGGGCAGGCAGGTCCTGAGTGGATCTGCCCGGAGCCCTTAGCGTGGTCAGTGTCAGTTACCTGCGTGGTCGCAGCTGCTGTAGCTCAAAGCACACTTGTAAGGCCCCAGACCTGCAGGAGGGCGGCAGTGAGGTCTGCGTGGTAAAGGGCCACACACTTGCTTCCGAGAGGAGGAGAGAAGGGTGGTGAGGCAGGTCCCGGGCAGGGGTGACGTCCTGAAGAGTCCTGTGAGCTTTATAAAGGGTCTGAGACTCAGCCTAGAGTGCGCAGTGGGTGGAAGGCGGCGAGTAGGAGAGAATGTGTTTTAAGTTTTACTTTAGAAACTCAGTTGTCACGTCACAGTGTGAAGTTTCATAAAAATGCCTCCCTGCCCTGTGGTTTTAAGGACCAGAGATAATAGGCCTTGAGTGCCTGCAAGGACGTCTGCTTCAGGGTTGCTCCTCAGGTGGTGACAGCGTATTGTTGAGGCGTCCACTGCCAGGGCACTGGGTGACTGACGACGAGGGACACCTCTGGGTGGGGCTGAGGAAAGACCACGGACTTGGGCTGTGGAGGGGGTGGGAGGAAGGGACAGCGGCAGGTGGCTGGAGGGCTCAAGGTGGCAGTGCCGTGGGGCAGGTCAGGAGGTGAGGAGGGAGACGCTGAGCAGGCCTGTGTGGCAGAGAGGCGGGGGGCTGGAGGCGCATGGGCCTCAAGGTCAAGGGGAGGCCTGGTCCCCTTTCTAGAATGATGGCGTCTGAGAGGATGGCGTCAGTAGCCAGGCAGAGGAGCAGCTAGGGGGCTGGTGAGGGCCAGAGGAGATGGCCCCAGTCCCAGGCAGGGACTGTGCTGTCGGGAGGTGGGGCAGCTCCAGTTTTGGGGTGAAGGTGCTCAAGGTGGCCGTGAAGGAATAATGAAAGGAAGCGAGGCTGTGCCCACAGCCTGCACCTCCACTACAGAAGGTGACACTGTGTTCATTTCTGATTTTACTGTCTTTTGACATGTATCTTTGTCTGAAAAGGGCCAAGCAAAACAGAGTGAAGGAGAAAGCAACGTGTTAGTTATGACAACACATTCTGTGTGGCAAGCACAGAAACAGTGAGCTGGAGTATTTTCATTTTCATTGAATTTGGTGGCATTCCTGTAAGCATTTTACTTTCTTAATTAGCATGTGTGTGATTCGCGTGGCTGCTGAAACAAATTACCACGCACTTGGGAGCTTTAACAACAGGAATGTATTCCCTCACAGTTCTGGATGCAAGAAGTCGGAAATGGGTCTCACTGGGCTGAAACCCAGGGGAAGCTTCGGGAGGTTCCAGGGAGAATCTGTTCCTGTCCCTTTTCAGCTCCTGGAAATTGTCCTCAGTCCTTGGCCCCGCCTGACAGCCCAGTGCCCACCGCCCTCGCTTCTGCCGCTGTCACATCCTATCTTCAAGTCCCCCCCTTACACCCCAAGGACACTTGTGATCGCTCGCGTCCACTCCCACCTGCATAACCCAGGATCCTCTCCCAACTCAGGATCCTTGACTTCATCACACCTGCAAAGTGTTCCCTGTTAGGTGACATTCACAGTTCCAGGGGCCAGGACCTGCTGTCTCTGGGTACTACCCCTGAGCCTAGCACAGTGCTCCTGACTGCTTCTGGAAGGACTGTGGTTCTTCCCACTCCTGCCCTGGTCCCTCGGGCACGTCTATCAGAAGGGCTGCCACTGCCCCTGTGTCCAGATGGGCCTAGTGGTTTCCCTGCTCTGCTCTGGAGGAGAGACTGGGGCTGTACTGGGAAGGGCATCCCAGGAAAGAAGATAAGTCTGACTTGGGGTTCGAGTCTGGTAGATCACTCTTTCTTTACCTTTTGGGGTTGGTGGCCACCAGGGCTTTGGCCATCTGATGAAAACTATAGTCTCTCTCCAGAAGTATACACACATGCATACGTGATTTTAATATGGACACAAGTTTTCCTGTGCTTTACAGGGGGGTTCACATTTCAAAAGTTCACCAGCTTCATCCATGAAGGAAGCCCTGTGCTCCAGGCAGAGAACTCTTCTGTTGGAGCTTTCTCAGAGAAAACATGGAGTTTGTCCTGTTTTCCTTCCTTCCCTCCTTTCCAGTGGCCTTGCTCTCCCCAACCCTGTAGACATGGTGATTTCCCGGTGCGTGTGCTTCCCACCTTTTTCCTTGTTTACATATTTGTAGACATACAGACACGCACACACAGACACACACTCCATGCTATTTACATATCTTTCTCTACCTCTTGTTTTTGTCCCTTATTCTTCTGGGACACTAGCTGAAGCTAAGCCTACTGATTTAAGAATCAGACCGTAGGCCTTCTGTCCTGCTGCTCCTCATCTCTGAGATGCAGTCTTCTTCAGGTATAGCTGCTAATTAAGCTGCTCTTTTAAACTATGTATGTAGACATTATCTTTTGATTTCTCTCAAAGGTGTGGAGGAAGCTTTAGCTTTCCTCTCTATCCATCACTGCTCCCCCTCCCTCCATTCCCCAACGTTACCATATCACCTTTTGGTTAAACCAGTGGTCATTGCTTACCTTTTTTATGGCTCTATTGTTCATTATCAAACCGCACAGTACACTCGAGCACAACTCCTTTCTCATCCAACCCTGTCACTCATCTATCCCCAAACTCCTTTTTCTTACATCCAGCACACGCCCCACCACTCCCCTTTTGTGGTTGTTGGGAGACTTATCTTCCAGAGTCCCCTTCCTGCCCCAGTCTTCTGGTCCCAGAGACCTGCATGCAGCTGCTGACTGGGTTTCTCTGTGCTGTTCTCCCTCTGTGATGGGCCTGTGCTCTGGGCCCCTGTGTTCTGTCTGGGCTTACTCATTCTTTTGTTGAAGTACATGCTCTTGACAACTAAGAAAAACGTTACATAGATTTTTCTTTTGTCTTTGATTTAAAAAATACCTTTACCCTTCAGTTAACTTTTAGTTTAGCTGGGTATAGAAATCTACTGAAAAGTATTTCCTCTGCATTTTGAAGACGTGGCTTCACTGTATTTAGTTTCCAGCAATGGTGGGAAGTCTGTTCCTTTCTGATTTCAGTTCTCTGTGTGGGATCTGGCCCCACCGTAGCTCATAGGAGCGGCTTTTGTTCCCTGTGTTCTGCAATGTCCCATGATGGTACTTGTTCTCATTACTGTGGGGGTTGGCAGGAAGCACATGGTGGCCTCTTCAGATTGAGGACTGATGTTTCGTATCATTCCAAGATAATTTTCTTCCAATTTTGTGTTTTCTCTTTCCTGAACTCATTTATTTGGAGGTTTGATTTCCTGGGCTGATGCTCTAATCTCCTGATCTTTTTTCTCCTTTTGTTGGTCTCTTTGATGTTTGTCCTGCTCTTGGGAAATTGCTTTCCATCATCTTCCAACTCTCCCATTGTTTTATTTCCATTATCCTTTTTGTTTTTCAAAAGTTCTTTGATTTCCTTTTTCTATTTTTAAAAATAACATCTCTTAGTTTATTTTTACCTGATTAAAATATCAATTAAAGGTTGTCAGCATGGTTGCAGGTAAACTGATGTTTGAAATTCACCAAACGACTTAATGTGGAATAGGATAATATACTTCTAGTGCCCTCAAGGCTGTGACCTTACAGCCATGTTACATAGCACATCATTCCTCCTATAGGGATGAACTTTTCCTGGCACGAGAAGTAGCCGCTCTGGATAAAGCTTTGCTTATTGTAACAGGCTTTTGTTTCCAGGTAACATGTCTGTGGAAGACTTAATTCTGAATAGAGATGTATCTATTACTGGAGACTAATTGTTTATTATACACTGCTTTATCAAAAAAGTAAAACACTTAAATTGTGCTACAGAAATCCAGATGTTGTCTTGCGATCTTTAAACAATAAATGAATGATTTGCCCTTAAAAAAATAAAATAAAATAAAATAACATCTCGTTTTTCATTTAAAGATGTAAGATCTTATCTTTTAGAAGATAATAATTAAGAATACTTTGAGTTTTTATTCTGTTTTTTGTTTGTTTTTCCTTTTTTCCTTCTGTTTGAACTAGACTATATTCTCCATGAAACCAGGGATTTTCTTTTCCTCATTATTATTCGTGGTTGATTTCAAACACCAAAATGCCTGGCACATAGAAGGAACACTACATAGTGTTTTGATTGGCTGTATTAGTACTGATTTTTGGCGGGTGAAGATTCAGATAGTTCTAACTGTTGCTGAGAAAGCTGTTAAATAACATCGGCGGTGGATTGGTCTCCTTCTGCCTTTAGTTCTTTCCACTTTGGTTCATGTGTTGAAGCTCTATTATTAGGCTCCCACACATTTATGGTGATTCTGTCTTCCTGATGAATGGAGCTTTTGTGTCTAAGTCTATTTTGTCTGATATTAAGACAGCGCCTCCAGCTTTCTCATGTTTGTTGTTTTCATGGTATAGCTTTTCCATTCTTTTACTCTCAGCCTACTCGTGTCTTTATATTCAAAGTCAGCTTCTTATAAAACGTATAGTTAGATGGGTCTTGCTTTTTCATCCAGTCTGATAGTTTTTGCTTTTGAATGTGAATGTTTTATCTATTTACATTTTTTAATGTTTAAATATCCCCCAATTGAAGACTTTTTTATTAGCTAATAAATGAAGAATAAACACCATTTTTTCCAAAGCAGCTTGGAGGGTGAGGCATAAATAATATTTGGAATACTCTTAAATCCAATTTTAAAAAGTGTTAATTATGGAAAATATTGAATAGATACAGAGTAAAGAGAAGAATATGATGAACTCATATGTACCTGTCACTCAGCTTTAACAACAGTTGATGTCCTGCCATTCTTTTCCAGCTCTACTCCACGCACTCCTCACTCCTCTCATTGCAAAGTTTTTCAGTTCCATTTCATATGAGTATCAATATGGCTGATCTGTGTCTCCCACTTTGTATTCTATTTGCCCTATTTTTTGTTGTTGCTGTTTTTCCTTTCCTGTCTTGTTTTGGGTTAATTGAATGTGTACTTATATGTATCCATACACACACACACACACACACACACACACACACACACACGTACATGCACATAATTTATGTGTGTATTTGTAATATACATATACATTTTTTAGTATTCTATCTTAATTTCTCTATGGGCTTTTTGGCTATACTTCTTTGCATTACTTTTTTTTTATAATTTTATTTTTTTGTCAGACACACATGTTTTTTTTCCCCCCTAGGACTTTATTGGGGAACAGTGTGTACTTCCAGGACTTTTTCTCAAGTCAAGTTGTTGTCCCTTCAATCTTAGTTGTGGAGGGCACAGCTCAGCTCCAGGTCCAGTTGCCATTGCTAGTTGCAGGGGGCACAGCCCACCATCCCTTGCGGGACTCGAGGAATTGAACTGGCAACCTTGTGGTTGAGAGCCCATGCTCCAACCACTGAGCCATCCGGGAGGTAGCTCAGCTCAAGGTGCCGTGTTCAATCTTAGTTGCAGGGGGCGGAGCCCACCATCCCTTGTGGGACTCGAGGAGTTGAACCGGCAACCTTGTGGTTGAGAGCCCACTGGCTCGTGTGGGAATCAAACCGGCAGGCTTTTGGAGTTAGGAGCATGGAGCCCAACTGGCTGAGCCACTGGGCCAGCCCCGCATTACTTTTTAGTAGTCTAAAATATCTTACTGTAGCCCGTTAGGTTAATTTTGTAACACTTTACATAAAACATAAGGATTTTTGTCATAGTAAGTTCCATTTATCCTCCCTTGAGCTATTCTTGTCTTTATATTACATCTACATGTTGTAAACCACACAACACAGTGTTACAATTTTTGCTTTAAAAAAATCATATGTATTTTAAAGAAATTAAGAAAAGAAAGTATTTTAAAATACTTAGTCACATGTTCACCATTTCTAGTGTGCTCCGTTCCTTCTTGTAGACTTGAGTTTCCATCTAGTATCATTTCTCTTCAGCTTGAAACACTTCCTTTAGCATTTCTTGCCTGTTAATGACAAATTCTCTCAGTTATCATTTATCTTAAATGTCTTTATTTTCCTTCAATTTTAAAGGATCTTCTCGCTGGATATAGAATTCTGGGTTGCCTGTTTCTTTTTCCCAGCTCTCTGTGTTGTTCTAACATCTTCCAGCTGCCCTTGTTTATAATGAGACGTTAGCCCTGGCTTCACTGCGTTGTCCCTGCATGTCCTTGGTGATGCTGCTTTCCAGTTCTTCTCTTTGTGTTCCAGTAGTTGGACTGATGTCCTTAGGAGGGGATTCTCTGTATTTATCCTGCTCAGGGTTTGTTGAACCTCGTGGATATATATGTTAATAATTTTTTACTAAGTTTGGGGAAAATTTGGTCATTGTTGCTTCAGATATTTTTCTATCTCACTTGTTCTCCTCTCCTTTTGGTACTCCTATTACATTTATGTTTGATATTGTCCCACAGGGCATTCAGGCCCTGTCCATTTAAAAAATAATTTTTGCCTGTTTTTCATATTGCATAATTTCTATTGATCTATCTTCAAGTTAGTTCACCTTTTCTTCTGTCTCCACTCTGTTATTAAGTCCATTTGGTGAGTTTTCAAATTTGTTACTGTAGTTTGTATTTCCAGAATTTCCACTTGCTTCGTTTTTATCGTTTCCATCTCTCTACTGAGATATGCCATCTGTTTATTGTGACTGCATTTTCCATTAAATCCTTGATCACACTGTATTAGCTGCTTTAAAGTTCTTATCTGCTAATTTCAACCCCTGGGTTATCTCAGGATCAATTTCTGTTGACCTCTTTTTCTCTTGACTATGGGCCACATCTTCCTGTCTCTTTGAAGATATAGTAATAGTTGATTGTGTGCTGGACAACATGGGTGATCCATTGTAGTGACTTTTGTGTTTTTTTGTGTGAAGAGTTGATTTTTGTTCTGGGAGTTCATTTGTCTGGACTCAAACTGAAATCTCTGCTGTGATCTCCACTTGGTGAGCTCAACCCACCAGCTGACTCCTCCTGTTCCTTGTGCATGGACAGCTCGGGCTGGCCCAGGACCTGGCAGAGTTTATGAGTGGATTCCCGGGCTTCCTCTCCTCAGCGTCTTCCTTTCTGAGATGGTGAGATGTCCCCCTCTCTTTCTAGTCACGCTGCCATGCCCATCTCCATTCTCTGACTCAAGCCAGGAGGAGTGCAGCCTCTGCCTGTACTGCAGTCACTTGTACAGATGCACAGCGTAGCATTTTACCCACTGCAATCTTCTTCGAGGGGAGAACACCCTTCCCCCCCCCCCGATTTCTGCTCCCTCTTCACAGCTCTCCAGTACCTTTAAATAGTCGGTCTTTATTTTGTACCTGGCTGGAATTTGATTGAGCAACAAAGGAGAATGCGTGAGGCTTTGTCACCACACGGACAGACTGGGACTCAGCCTGTTGGTTCGTAGGCATTGAACTTGGGGTTTACTTGTTTCTCCCCTGGAGAATTGAGTAATCAGGGAGTGAGGCCCTCTACCCTAAAAGAAGCTTCCTTACAAAATTCTGGGTGAGCTAAAGCCCACGGCTGGCTCTGCTGCATGTTAGCCTCAACAGGTGCCCGTCTCCGTATGGAAAGGAGTTCGATGAGCGTGGTGGCAGTAGAGGCGGAGCGTTTTTCACTGTCTTCCTCGGGCACTGCTTAGCAGTGAGGACCTGGCAGGTGATCCCGGGCCTGGCGTGCTTACTAGGCGTCGGGCTCCGTCTGAGGCCTGAGAGGCAAGAGCATTGCCTTTCAGTACCATGTTCTTTACCGCATCCTGTTGTCTAGTTTGACCTTGTGCAAACTCTTCTGTGCTGCAGTTTCTCTCGCTAGACGAGCAGTTGTGAGGATTAACTGGGTGACGTGTGTAAGACGATGGGAGCTGGGCCTGACACCGGACGCTCTCAGTACCCGTGAGCGACGTTGTGCTGACGTCATGCTTAGGCTTGCAGGGTCGTTGCTGGGAGTGGGTCTGTGCCCAGGTAGGCGGCCCTGGCCTTCATGTGGCACATCTGTGTCAGGCGCGGCCGGAGGAAAGAGCCGCAGGAGACCAAGCTGGGTCTATTGGAATTTACTGGGCATGTTTGAGCTGCGGGAGGGAGGCTAGAGCCAAGGGAAAAGATCATAACCTCCCCGAGCAAAGAGCGGGCTGGCTGTTCCCCTTCAGTCTTCAGGGGGTTTCGTTGACAAAGATTTCAGGGCATGGCCAAGCCCTCCAGCTCCACACCAGGCCCAGGCCCCTAGGAGATAAAGCAAGATGGGCTCACGACAAGATGGCTTTTCAGATAAGGTTTCTGCTCCTGGCCTCAGTGTGGCTTAACACGATGTGATTGCACCTGAGCGCGGTCAGCGCATCCACGGCCAGGATGCGGTTTCCCAGGGAGCAGTTGGGCAGAGAGAGGTGCCCACTTGCCAGAGCCCCGCATCCCTGTTCGCTCGGAGTCCAGCCCAGAGGACGGTCTGTGGACGTAAACGTGTAGCAGCCAGCCTGCTTCCTCACTGCGATGGGGGCAGTAGGGCCGGGAGGAGGAAGGAGGGTGTCACTTTCCTGGGGCTGTTGTAACGAAGCACCACAAACTGGGGGGCTTACGACAGCAGCCATTTACTCACTCACAGTTCTGGTGGCCAGACGTCCATGTCAAGGTGTGGGCAGGGCTGTGTTGCTTCTGGAGGCTCCAGGGTCCTTCCTGCCTCCTCCAGCTTCTGGGGGCTGCAGCTGTCTGTGCTTGTGGCTGGTCCTCCAGGCTCTGCCTCTGTTTTCACATGGCCTTCTTCCTGCCTGAGCCCCTCTCACTGTCTGGATAATCCAGGAGCATCTCCTCAACTCAGAATCCTTAACTTAATCCCATCTGCAAACATCCTTTGTCCAAATAAGGTCACGTTTCCCAGTTTCGGGGATTAGGACCTGATGTCTTTGGGGCCACCATTCAGCCCACCTCACCCTGCCTGGATGTGGGAGGTGAGGAGCCATCTGGGGTCCTCAGGGGGGTGGGGCCTCCTCTGGCCACCCCTCCTCCTTTGCTCCCAGCACCCTGTGTGCGGGCCTGTGGCTCTCAGCTTTTCCCTCCTTCTCCATGCTGATCCGGGCGCGGGCAGGTTTCCTTGTCTTAACAGTGACGGAGAAAGACACGGAGAGCAGAAAGATCTCCTTGAGCCCCAGTGAGAAAACCAGACAGGACAGGCCAGCACCCGTGGCTTTCTCATCTCAAACCCCAGAGGGAATGACTACATTTGTACGTGGGAGAGGGAATTGCATGTAGGAGGCTTGAAATGAGACCCATTTGATGAGGAAGAAATTGTTCTCAGTCTTTCCTGGGCCTGTGGGGGTGAGGCGGGGTGGCAGACGAGGCTGGGGATTGAGTGGGGCAGGTGGACACAGAGCTTGGCCTGCCCACCCTGTCCTGGGCTTTGCCCGGGCGGGTGGCGGGGGGGGCCAGCCAGGCTCCAGCAAGGAGGAGCTCAGGGAGACTGAGCGGGGGGCATGGGCGCTGCAGTGTGGCCAGGCAGGGGGGGCAGCCTCAGCCGTCCCCCCCCCGGACTGGCCAGATGAAGTGTGCTGCGCAGTGTTTGGGACATATTTACACTAAGCAGTTACTCGTCTTTTATTCGAAATTCAACTGGGTGACCTAGTTTTACTTGCTAAACCCGGTAACTCTATTTATAGTCCCACTTTGCCCAGGTTTTAAAACCACAAACAGAAATAAATATCAAGCAGAGATAAAAGAAAGTCAAATGATAATGGCAAGGGAAGGCGGAGATGACATAACCTTCATTATTCTGAGATTGTTGACCTAGAATTTGTTTCTGGAATCAGTAAAAGCCCCGCAGTTCCCTCAGCTGTAGATCCTGAAAGTTCGTAGCTCAGCTTGTCCTGCCCCTCACACGGCTTCCCCTCAAACCTGTCACCCGTCCTGACGTCCACACGTGTGCCCGCAGCCTGCACGTGTCCTCAGTGCGTGTACCGATGCTGTGTGCGCCCACTGCGCTGCCTCACAGACACGGAAGGCTGCTCAGTGATGTCCCTGGGCTGACCAGTGAGCAGAGCCTGGGGCCGCCTGGGGGCGCCTCAGACCCCACCTCCTCCCTGACGACCCCGCCAACTCCCGCAGCCGGCCCCAGCCACCACACACCACCACTATGAAATAACCCCCTTTTCTAATCCGCGGGGTCTGATGTCTGTAGTTATTTTCCATGTGAGAGCTTGTGTACATTTGTTTCTCTTAATTGTTATCCTGTGGAATTTGCTTGATGTAGACTTCACATGACAAAGGATTAGAATCAACATGTGATACAGTTGACCCTTGGACAGCGCGGGTTTGAGCTGTGCAGGTCCACTCACAGGCGGGCGGTTTTCAGTCAATACCCAGTGGGCTGTCCGTATCCCCGGGTTTCGCGTCCGCAGATTCAACCAGCCGCGGATGAAAGCTGCGTTTCTGACCCGGGTTGGGGATCCTCGGATGCGGAGGGCCGGCTGTGTACGTCATTTCATGCCGTTTTATGTGAGGGGCTTGAGCACCTGCCGGGGGTGGGGTCTGGAACCACCTCTCCCACCCCCCGGCCCCCGCAGACACCTAGCGACTGTAGTTAAGTTTGGAGGGAGTCAAAGTTACACTCAGATTTCAACTATGGTGGGGGTTGGCGCCCCTCACCCCTGCGCTATTCAAGGGTCAACTGTATATTAATATTTTTGAACCAGTACAATGGACCTTTGTAATTTACAACAATGTCTTTTCTGCTGAATCTAGACTTTCTTCTCCGCACATGAGAAAAAGGGAACATCCTGTGCTAGAGGTGCTGCCTGGCCTTCTCGTGTGGGCGGGGGACAGTGGGAACCAGTGATAAAATATTCAAGCAGCTGGGCAGGTATCCTGTTCCCACAGGCCCTTCTGTTCCAGGACTGTGGTCGCTCCCTTCCTTGGGGGCAGCCCCTCGCTCCCCTGCAGCCTGAGCTGTACTGGGGGGCACACAGCTGCACTTGTCTTCGTGGGGGCCGTAGATAGTTCAGTGCTAAGAAGGCCGAGTTGTGCTGTCGGGAAGGAAGAAGGAGCTAGATGAGTTTAATGTTTTAAACTTTCCTTATGTGGTAAGTATAACATTAGCATAACTGTATTTCTTCAACTTTATATTATTTTTGGCATTCTATTTCCTTTTTACATTATTAGACTGTGAGTAATAATTGTGTGTACACTTTTCGATGTGTTCAAAGAAATGAAACATTCTTTAATTTTCCAGTTTGTAATTTCTTCTCTCCCTTTCTTATTTCTTTCTCCTCTCTCCTGGTGATGTGTGTTTGCTGTATTTCCGAATTCCACAAGCTGCTTTCCTGTTGGTGTAAATTCTTGTCCATCCCTATCTGCCGTGCGGCTGCTTAGTTGGCAGTGAGCCAGGCTGGGAAGGCAGAGGGGACATGATCCCGGAGACCAAACCGGGCATCCGATACGTGCCCGAGCCTGGCCTCTTGGTTTCTTGAAGTGGTAACACCTCAAGAATTGACATTTGAAAAGAAAAACCCACACAAAAACTCTGCATAACAAAATGCTGAACTGGGACTTTTATATATTGTACGTCTGTTCAGCCTGTTGTAAATTATTCCACAAGCATGCATACTAAGAATTTGGCTGGCTTCCGACCGACCTGCCCCCTAAACTTAGATTAGTGTTCCTATTTGGGAAATGACACTCCCAAGGAATTGAGATGGACTCTTTGAGAATGAGGCAAATCATTTCTGTCAGCAGCAGACATGCTCCGAGGGGCGTCAGTTTCTACACCGGCTTTTGCTTGTGCGCTGGTGGTAAAAAGGGGGGTGCAGCGGAAACGGCCTTGGCAGTGAGTCCAGCCCTTGTCTTCTGTCGTGGCGGCAGGCAGGTGCTCGAGCCTCGGTTTGCTGCTGTGTATGATGGCGTTGTTTTCCTGTTTAGCTGTGAGACCGTGATTGCTTAGGTAGTGGTCCCGCAGAAGTCATGTATTAGCCCGTTGTTTCCATTCTGTAACCAGTTTATCTCTGGGGTACGCAGCACCATTTCCTCCATCATCTCCTCACAGATTAGACTAGAGGGAACGCGAAACACACGTAGCCACGCATTGCTGCCTAGACATAAGTAGAGTGCTGTTTTTATGTATTTGTGGCAGGAACGGTAACAAATCAGATCCTGACATTAGATTTTGCATTATGTGCTGCATTAGTTACCTACTGCTGTGTAACAAACCACCCTAACCGTGACCGCTTACAGCAGGCTCACCTCAGCAGGCGTATGTCACCTCAGGAGCTGGGGTCAGGCCTTCTTGGGTCCTCTGCCCCAGGTCTCACACAGGTGTCGCTGCCTGTGGTGGGTGCAGACCCGCGTCTGGGCACACTCCGAAAACCCCTGCCAAGGCCAGCGGTGTGGCTGTCAGCCGGCGACGTCGTTCCCTGCGGTGTGGGCTGCTGCTCAGGGCAGCTCACGGCCCAGCAGTTGACGTCCCTCAGAGTGAGCGTGGGGCAAGGTGAACAAGACAAAAGCCACAGTCCTTTTGGAACCCTACTTGGAAGTGACATCTCTTCACTTTTGCCACGTTCTGTTTGTTGGAAGTGGGGCACTGGGTCCAACTCACATCCAAGGGGAAGGGCTGACTAGAGTGGGACCCGGGGGCCACCCCAGAGGCTGCCTGTCACTGTCCAGCCCCGGGCACAGTGGTTCATGTCCCTCCCGCGTACAAAACACACGCCCGCAAGGGCCTCCCCTCGAATCCGAATCCCATTGTCTGAATCAGCTCCAGGTGTGGGTGAGGCTCCCAAACGTAGCCCCTTGACTGCCACTCCTGGGGTGCACTTCTTCTCTGTCTAGACCTGAACTAAGACACCAGCCCCCAGCTCCCGCCTCCCCCCCAGCCCCACAAACCAGAAGTGCATTGTTGGCACAGACATACGACGACCACTATAGATGCTCCTGCTCAAAGCGAGGGCAAATGGGAGGCATGGTGGGGCCACGGGGGTGTAGCAGTCTTCAGTCTGGCCGGGCAAAGGTGGCAGTTCCTCGGTTAGCTCTCCACACTTGGGGATCGTTCTCTCACCCTGATCCGTCTGTCTGAGCCATCTCCCCTTCTCGGAAGAGAGCACGTGCTTTGCTGTTGAGTCGTTTCCTCAGCCTGCTTCCTGCCAGTGCCAGTTGGGGGATCCAGTCCCACTTCTCATTTTGTACTGCATCCGACCCTTCGCGTTCAGGCTGGCAGTGTTTCTACTGATACAATTTTCTAGAAAATGTCGTGGGCCTCCTGTGAACCTCATTGGTGTTCACTCCGTCAGATAAGAGCCATTCCTCAAATCTCCGAAGGTGAGTGAGGGACAGCGCCTGCGAGCCCCTTGGGGCCCAGCTGTGCTGTGAGGGCTTGTGAGGCAGTGTGGGGACAGAGTCCCAGACAGCAGGTTCCAGGCTCTCGGCCTCACATGGGAAGGTGCTGGCTCGGGTAGTGGATGGCCGTCAGCTGTGGCTAGTTGGCCCTCAGCTGTTACTGGTTAGCCATTGGCTACTGATGTAACTGCCGTGGCTGCGTTGGTTGGTTGGTTGGTTGATTGGTTGGTTGGTTGGTTGGTTGGCAGGCAGAGAAGCGGACGGCGGATTGCGAATCGTGTGGCTACTACTTCCTGTGTGCGTCTCGCCCGGCCGCCAGAGAGACTGGGGAGCCGGAAGACCCCTTGTTGGGGTACTGGCAGACGTTTGCTCCCTGTGTCTCCAATCCAGCCGCCAGCGAGACGATAGTGGTCTGACTCCCCTACCTATGGCTCTGTGGGTGTTCCTTTTTGGCCTCACCGTGTCCTGCGTTCTTGTGTGGGGAGCGGGAGCTGAGCCCCTGCGGGACACCCCGCCTGACAGGCACCCTCGCACCTCCTCCCCTCTGCTCACACACAGCCCTTTCCCTCAGCATCACCACACTGGGACAGGCCTTGCACAGGCATGGAAGGTAAGGCGAGGTGAGGCGGTAGCTCTGGAGACATAGGGTCCATGTGGGTGGTGACCGCTCAGAGGGGAGAGGTGGCAGGGGGAGGCCAGGTGGTGGTGACAGGAGCTTAGCAGGGCTGTGGAGAGAAGGCGCGCTGTCCCAGGTAGAACCGCTCAGCCGTGCAGGAGGAATGCTCGTGGGGGGAACAGAGGGGAACCCCGGGATTGTACTCGGAGTGCCATGCCCGCCCCCGCCTGTCACGTGGATCCACCAGCACACCTGGGCTTTAACCCGGGCTTTCTGTGCCGTGTTGCTCAGACCCGCGTGCTGCGTATGCCCGCACAGCCGGCCCGGCCTCTTCGGAAAACTCGTGCTGATTGTTTCCTTCTTCAAATGTAACCGTTGTCAGTCTACTCTGCCACTTGGACCTCAGCACCGCCCCTCAGGGGACACGTCAGGTACCTGGAAGCGGCGGGAGACCTGAGTGGCGGCCCGTGGCCCTGGCCACCCGGGCCCAGCCCCCACGGCACTCTGCGTCTCTGGGTCGGGATGTGGTGCGTGGGGCACTGCGTCTCTCGCCTGATTACCTGGCAATTAGGCTGACAGCCCTGGTGGGAGGAGTTGGGTTGGGTTAAGGGGTGATGGGAAGAACGGAGAGAGGGGACTCTAGCTTCATTTTAGGGAACTCTGGATTTTCGTCAGTTTTCTAATGTTTGGTTCCCTTTCATCCCTTTACTCGTCTGAGTTGTGCTGATTAATGTGTGTGGGGGTGCTTTGCTCACCGCACCCCACTGAGCTCGGGAGCTCTGATGACGGCGTGTTTCCACCCGGAGCCAGCAGTTCGACTCGCTGGTCTGCTCCTGGGCTTCGGCGTCCAGCCCATGTGTCACACCCTTGCAAATTCCTGCTGTGGCTCAGGTACAGCCTCTGGGACAGGGGCCCAGCGTAGTGGGGACAGACCCCACAGCCGCAGCGAGTGCACTCCCCCACTGTTGGGTCCCCACTGCGTGGGACAGGAGTGACCTGGGTCTGGAGAGAGAAGGCCACCTTCATTGTCCAACTTGCACTTAGGTATTTTGTTCATGATTGTTTGTGATGGCCTAGGTATAGAGACGCGTCATCCTCTTCAGTTAACTTTGTTTTTCTTACTACAAAAGTCGTATCTCTTCTTTTTAGAAAGTTTAGATACTTGGGATGAAAATAATTAAATTCTCACACTTGGAGAAAGCTCAGGCTGTTTCAGCCACATTTATTCGTTCAGCAGGTAGCTTACTGAACACTTTCTCACTCCAGTGGCACGTGACATGAACACAACACCTTCTGTCGTAGCTACACGTCTGACAAGCCATGCCATCGGGCTTGTGATGTGCCCTGGGAGAGGGACCTTTCAAAGGGGAGGGCGCGGGCGCGGTTGATACAGGTGCCGAGGGCCAGGAGCCAGCACATTCCTGTCCTCAGGGAATTGTGTGGGTCTCCTGTCCTCTACAGGCCCTGGGGCTCGTCCCAACAGGCAAGGATGAAGCCACAGCTAAAGAGTAAGGCGGGCCGGGCCTCTGCCAGGCCTCTCACATGTGACCCCATCTGACCCTCCCAACCTCAGGCAAGGGGCGCTGTGGTCTCTGTTGAACATGTGACCAAGGTTGCATAAGTGGCAGGGCTGGGTCTCCAGCATCTGTCTCTGTAGTCTCGGCCCTGACTGGGACAGTCTGCAGTACTCTGTTTCAGCTACTGATGCTTGTACAGAAGGTGGGCCCCTCCAGGGTGGTACCCCCAGGACAGGCCCCCCCGGATGGTCCCCCAGGATGGTCTCCCCAGGACAGCCCCCCTGGATGGCCCCCAGGCCGGCCAGGCCGCCTCTGTTGACCCCTCTTCCTGTTACGGCCTGAACAGAGCACAGGACTAGGCATTCGTGGAGTGGGCGGGACGAAGAGCAGCTTGCTCCTCCATTTTACCGTGTTTCCCCGAAAATAAGACCGGGTCTTATATGAAGTTTTGCTCCAAAAGACGCTTTAGGGCTTTTGTTCAGGGGATGTCATCCTGAAAAATCATGCAAGGGCTTATTTTCCGGCGAGGTCTGATTTTCGGGGAACCCTGGTCGCAGGGCTCCGTTAGTGCCTCTAGTATTTAGGGGAAGGGTGTAGATTTCTGCTCTCAGAAGGTACTGCCAGAGCAGCAGTCATTTGAAAAAGGGAACTTCCTTCTCTGTTCCCAAAGTCCACAACGTCCTGTAGGGAGAGGAGGGGAACCTGTCCTTGCCTGACGTATCTGGGCTCCAGCCACCCCACTAGGATGTCTGGAGGGCTGGGCAGAGGCCGTGCACCGGGGCCTGTTTACGCTCTGTGGCTGTTTATCAGACTTTGGGAGTTCAGGCGGGTGTGATCAGACATTGGAGGGTGCATTGCCCGCAGCACACCTGTCTGTCTAGCTGGGTGATGAACTCAGTCTGTGCCTCTGCTGACATTGACAGGGGCAGGGGCCGATCCCCTCTTGAGGCAACCCCGCACCGCTAGAGCTTGCATCCTGGGTGAATAGAAAGAAACACGCCGGAGGAGTCACACAGATGGTCTCCCGGAGACGGCTCCTGGTGAAGGATCTGGAGTTCAGCCTGCCAGTCCTCGCGGGGGTGCGGGCTCTGGACAGGGTGCCTCATTGCAGCCTTCCCTTGCTCTAGGGTGACCATCACACTAAAACGGTGAGATGCACGTGCTAGTCTTTCTGGCCACCCTCACCTGTCAGAGCTGCCACAGGTTGAAGTCCTGGGGATGGGCTTCTCGCACAAGCAGGTGGGTGCTGGTCGCACCTGGGAGCATGGCCAGTCTGCGGGCACACTGTGGGCACGCGGGGTAGCCCAGTGGGACCACCCAGCCCGGGCCTTCGCTGCCAGCAGCCTTCTCACCGCATACATGATGTTCTCCAGCACGCGTGCAGGGAGCCGCAGAACCTCACCCGCGGGCTCTGCCATCCTCACACGTCCGCTGGCAAATCCTGCTGCTTTGTACGAGAGCTGTCTTTTCTCCTGAAAGTCTGGGGACTTTTCACTTACTCTGCTCAGCACTTGCTGGGCCCTTTGAATTTAAAGGTTCTTGTCTTTCTGTATCTCTGGGAAATGGTCCATGAATTTTGGGGCCAACCAGGTGTTATTGGGCAAACATTGACTACCACTAATGAATTCAGTTCCTCCATCCATCCATCCATCCATCTTTCTCCCATCCTTCCATCTGTCCCTCTCCCCCTCTATTCATCCACCCACCTACTTCTCCATATGCTCGTGGCTGGAGCTGAGTCCCCTGGGCCTGTGGGAAGCAGTTGGTCACGCAGGAGCAGCCTGGTTGGAAACCACGCCGAGTCCTAGCACAGCTGGCGCCTTGTAATGAAACTTCCTCTGGGCGTGGGGCCTGAGCACATGGCCTGTGTCCCCTGAGTCGCGGGGTGGGCTGGAGAGTCTTCCCTTTGTTTTGGTGGCTGCAGGATCCTTCCACTATTTCTTCCAATTTCTTTCTCTCCGTCTTCTTTTCCCACTTTTTTTAAAAAAAGCAAAACAAGGCCAAACATCTACCAAATGCTAATACCTGGCTTCAATTTCAGCTGCCTCCAACGTTCTCCAAGGAGAATTTTGCGTTTTCCCCATTATCTACAATTTAAGTCATACAACCCCCAACACATGCTGCAAATTTGGGGAAACCCCCTTCCTGGCTGCCCTTTGCGGGCGACGCAGTGACAGATGCACAGAGACGGCTTTTCACTGAATTTCCCCCCGTGTTTCTTCCCTTCCCACACTTGTCCCCTTGGTGGCTCCTGGTCGATGCTGTTAGTGTCTCAGCTTGTCTGTCGTCGTCCTCCCATCTCACGGTCCTTCTGCTCTGTGTGGAAGCTGCGCTTGGCTGGCCCGTCCTGTGTTTGTGGGTTGTGGGGTTCTGTAGACTCTTCGCACTGTTGCTCCTTGTTCATAGGCTTTGCCTGAGGCTGAATCTTTGAATCTCTGTGTCCTGATTAGGATTTCAGGGGTCTCTGGGAGCCCCCACGGGTGTCGGCTCCTGCCTGTGCCTCTGTGGGGATGGTGGCCAGTCACTTGAGAGGGCGTCAGCTTTGGGGGACAGAGTTTGTTTTGACTATGAGTTTGAGGTGCCCCGAGCTTGCAGGAGCAGTGTGGGCGGGAGATAAGCAGGTGGGAGACCCTGGCCTTGGGGTGGATCTGTTTCCCCAGGGAAGTGGGGGGAGAGCTCAGAGTCACGCCCCACTACCTTGGGGAGGGTATTGAAGTTCAGAGAGGACATGGGTCCTGGAGGGAGAAAGGACGGGCACAGACAAGGGGCCCTCGGCAGGTGTGTGAGCAGCTGGTGTGCGGACAAGGGGCCCTCGGCAGGTGTGTGAGCAGCTGGTGTGCGGACAAGGGGCCCTCGGCAGGTGTGTGAACAGCTGGTGTGCGGACAAGGGGCCCTCGGCAGGTGTGTGAGCAGCTGGTGTGCGGACAAGGGGCCCTCGGCAGGTGTGTGAGCAGCTGGTGTGCGGACAAGGGGCCCTCGGCAGGTGTGTGAACAGCTGGTGTGCGGACAAGGGGCCCTCGGCAGGTGTGTGAGCAGCTGGTGTGCAGGTGTGGGTGGCACTGCCAGCCAGGGAGCCAGTACCCCTCAGGAAGTCGCTCTCCTCGTAGCCTCCTCGCAGGAAGGGACTGCTCCCTCCTGGGGCATCGCTGTGCTGGCCCCGTCTCCTGCATTGTTGGCGCTCGGTGACACGGTTGAACTACAGGCAAAGGGTTTGCACCAGCACCGGGTAGGTGACGGGTCCGGTGGCAAGGGGTGGAAAAGGGGCCCTTTCAGGGTAAAAGCATGGTGAGGGTTGTTGTTTGTTTGTGGCAGTAAATGGCCTGGAAGTGGCCTTGGTGAGCCAAGCAGTGGCCAGTACATCCTTTTTGGTGCTTTCGGATCGTCTGTCCAGGTCGGGTCGGTCAGGCTGAGGGCAGGCCGAGTGGCGGGACTTGGGAGCTCTTCTCAGGGGTCAGGGGACCGGCTGCTAGGATGGAGCTGAGGGGGTGAGGTGGCCAGGACGCAGGGCGGCTCCGCGTGCGTCCTGGTGTGTGTGTGTGTGGGGACGTGTTGGGTCTTCCGTGTATGTCCCCAAGGGGGATGTGGAGGGACGTGGTACCTGGTGGGTGTTTGGCACTGGGGGCAGTTCTGGGGTGGTGGCTAGCGTTAGCTGCTGGGACACAATGGCTTTGAGTGTGGGTTTAGGGGGCAGGGGTCTGTTGGTGGGCAGGGCACAGCCGGGATGCGGCACGGTGCCGCCAGGCCCTGTGCTGAGTGGGACCAGGCTGACGAGGCGTCCCCAGTGTGTCACGGACTGTGGGAATGGACAGCGCCTGCTTCCTCAGGCTCAAGGCCGTCTCTGCTGCTTCTCAGAAGCCCTCTGCGTGGGGATAGAGAAAGCCAAGAATGACCTCTGCTCAGATCCACCTCTGACACTAATTAGCTGTGCAGCCTTAGACTAATTCCTTAACTTCTCTGTGCCTCCATTTCCTTACCTGCAAAATGGGAATAATAACCGTACTACCTCACATGACATTGCTACGGACACACGAGTGACTGACTGTGCGTGAGGTCCCGAGGCCCTAGCCCCTGCCAAGCGCTGTGGGAGGCCCCCGTTGCTGGCGTCACTTGCTGGTGTCACAGTCACTGTCCTGCGCTTCTCCCCGAGCGTCCCCTCCCCCTCAGTGCCTCCTGGTGCTATTTCTCTCCCTCCGATTGCGTCTCCACGCGCTACTCTTTATTGCTTTGCTCTTTTGGCCCCCTGCTCAGCCCAGGGCCCGTTGAAGCATGAATGTCTGTGACATTTGGGGGCACAGTTCTGGACAGCCGAGCGTCGTTCTCCCAGAACGTCCCCTCTCCATGGGCAGAGATGGAGGCTGAGCTGCATGATGGCCGGAGTCATGCCGCCGCCTCTGCCTGGGATGGCTTTCGCAGCTCGCTGCCGGCTCTGCCGGTGGACTCCACGCACGGGCGTACAGCTGGGGCGGCACTCGCTCTGCTCAGAGTGGGGGCTCTGTAGCTTCTGGGTCTGCGACGCTGCCTGGCACGGGGTGGGCACTCACTCTGGGCTGGTGAGTGGAGGAAGGCTTGAACGGGCCTTGTTTTATAGCAGAGTGAAACCTTGGAGAGGAAGGGGCGGGGAAACGTCATGGCACCTGGTATTTGTTTCTCGGTTGTTAGTTTGAAGGCCGAGTGACTGGAGGGTGACAGTAGTGGGCGCAGTGAGAGTGGAGACCCTGTGTCACCGCTTTCTGTGCCGTCCGGAAGCTGTCACTCAGATGAAACCCTGCTTGCCGACCTCAGTTACCTTTCTGCAGGCCGAGGAGGCTGGGTGACATGACAGCTCGGCCAGCGCGGCCGCTCTAACTGAAGCCCACAGACTGAGGGCTTAAGGACAGAAATGGCTTTCTCACGGTTCTGGGGCCAGAAGTCCATCATCAAGGTGCTGGCAGACCCGGTGTGTGCTGAGGACCACAGCCTGGCTCACCACGGCTGTCTTCTCTGTGTGCTCACGTGCTGGCAGCAGGCGGCTCCTGGGTGTCTTTCTGTGTTACAAGGACACGAATCCCATCACGGGGCTCCACTGTCATGACCTCGTCTAAAACCAGTTCTTCCCAGAGGCCGTCTCCAAATACCATCCCTTTTCTACGTAGAAATTTGGGGGACACGTCTCAAGCCAGGCTGCTCCACGTGCTGCTGCCTACATCGACGTCTCCTGGAAGATTGTGGGCTTGGGGGGAGCTTCGTCAAAGCAGGCGCCTGCTGGGCCTACAGCCCCGAGCTTCTGGGAGGAGGAGAGGGACTGGCACCTGGCATTTCAGCTGCCCAGATGGCGAAATGCCTGTGCAAGTTGGAAACGGGTGCCCTGTGGTTTCTCCTGAATTTCACTGCCTGTTCCACCAGTTTGCTATTCATTGATGCAGCCTAAGGAAAATTTAAAGTATAGGCTGAACTTCTAAAATGTGATTTATAGGTATGCAAATGGCATTCATATGAGTTAGAAACTGCTTTTAATCTATAGAGGAACGTAGCAATAAGTCTAATAGAAATGTCTGAGTAAACCACATACAAGATTATTATTCAATGGTGTGTCATACAGAGTTGTGACTCCTGGTGATCGGATGAATTACACAATAATTCTGCATGTGAAACTGGAAAAGAGCTTCTTTCAGAGAGGATCTGTTATTGTTTGGAAGAGAAAGCCAGGAGGTTTTGTGTTCCTGGAGGGAGCCAGCAGGGCCGCACCGACCTCTGTCCTGGGAGACTTCACAGTGACAACTGACACCTGCAGTAACACCGGGAACGGCGGCAGCTTTGATGTATCATCTGCCAGGAGCCAGATGCTGTGCTGAGCGTTTTTCAGACAGGTTATTTCATGCATGTGCTGTATCCCCACCTATAGGTGACTCCCCTGTATGAGGTTCCTGTGGCTGCTGAAGCAAATTGCTGCAAACTGAGGGCCTTAAACCACACAAATTGGTTCTCATAGTTCTGGGGCTCAGAAGTCTGCAGTTAGTGTCACCAGGCTAACGTCAAGGAGTCTGCAGGGCTGGTCCTTCTGGAGGCTCCAGGGGAGAACCCATTTCCTGCCTTTCCAGCTTCTAGAGGCACCTGCATTCCTCGGCTCCTTCCTCCACCTTCCAAGCCCGTCACTCTCATCTCTGCTTCCGTCATGTCACAGCCTTCTCTCTGACCTTGACCCTCCTGCCTTCCTCTGATAAGGACCCTGTGGTTACACAGGCCACCCGGAGAGTCCAGGATAACCTCCCATCTCAGGGTCCTTCACTGAACCACAGCTGCAAGGTCCCTTTGGCCACGTGAGGTGACATTCGGGTTCCTGAGATTAGGCATATTTGGTGGGGGGGGGGGCGTTAGCTCACCACACCCCTTAAGAAGATCTAGTGAGAAGACCTTAAAACACATTTCTTGGCCATCTTTAATATATGCATTTTAATGATGGATATTTAAGTGATTAATTTAGTACCACTTAGGTATTAAATAATATGGTAATTTAGAAACAAATGATTCATTTTCACTCTTACATGCCATAAAATAATTTTATTGAAACATGCATCCCACATGTTGGTGTTTTCATCATTCTTGAAGCCGCTCTTGGAGTCCTCTAATAATACCCTTTCCATATCTTCTTGTTCTTTCATTGTGTGTGTGTGCATAAATTACCTTGAATTATGCTTCTATTACTGGAAACTTTATCCCAAGACGTAAGAATTTCTCCTAATAACTTTAAAACAATTACTTAAAAACACACACTCTTTAAAAAACATTCTCTATTCTAGTTTGGATTTTCACAACATAATCACTTACTGTATTCTTTTTAAAGTGATCTTTAAAGGGTTTTGTGCGGAGGAGCGCGCACGGCAGGCCTGGCTGCGCTGGGAGACGCCTGCGTGAGGGCTGGCCCTGGGCTGGCATCGCGAACCTGGGCGTCAGGAGCGTCCTCAGGACCCTGACTGACAAGAGCGGCTCCCTGTGCCTCACCTGTGCGCTGACACCCCTCTCCTCCTGGGGGTCTGGAGTTCGGGACGTGCCCGCCAGAGGGCCCTGTGGGACCAGCCCCCCAATGAAGGCCCTGGCTCTGAGTCTCTGAGGAACCTCCCTCGTGGACAACACTCCACACGTGTCGTCACGAGCCGCTGGGGGACTTGAGCGCGTCCCGTGCGACTCTGGGAGAGGGTTCTGGAAGCTGAGGCTGGTTTCCTCTGGATTTCGCCCGGCGTGCCTTCTGCCTTCACTGACTTGCGTTCTGCATGCTGTCTCTGTGCTAAATCTTAGCGTGGGTACGACAGTCTGCGCAGTCCCGTGTTCTCCTAGACAGTCGTCGAGTCACGGGGCCCGTCCGTTTTGTCCTGATGACCACACTCCTGTAATTATGCGGCCATCCCCTGGGAATGACTCTTAGTATTGAATTCCTCAGCTCTTTCTGCTGCTTTTATCTGTTCTATCGGGCGACCTGACTGCAGCTGTTCCAGTCCAATACGATGTGTTGTCCCCACACAGTACCTTGTTCACGTGGATTCCTGGAGGGAGGGTGGTGGGCTGGGAGAGAATGTTAGCTGACTGCCTTTCCTGGGGAGAACGTTTCCTAGAGGGAGTTTGAGGTCACATGCAGGTTGGACTAGGGGTCATCCAGGTGCCTGTGTCCCCCAAGTCTCTAGCCAGCACTGCTTTTCACTCCGACCGCCCCTCTGGTTAACATGCAGACTTGGGTGCATAGGGCGTGCAGTGGGCTCTGGCCCTCGGGCCACACTGAGGGTCAGGTCTCCAGGCGCCTTCTCTTCCATCCCCACCGGGAGCGGATTCTGCGCAGTCCTGTGCCGCTCCAGGCCCAGGTGGGGCAGCCTCAGAGGAGGGGGCGGGGGCGGGCGGGGAGATACGTCTTGGGAAGCGTTTTCTACTTCGGGAGGAACTTGAGCCTGACTAAGATTTACCGCTTCTCCTTCACTTTGACGTTTATGTGGTAACTGGAGAGTCCTTCTCTGGCGGGTTTTGTTCTGAATTCTTTTGTTATGTGTAGGTAATAAGCAATAGAGAGCTGGGCTTTTTAATAATGAGCTGTTTATTTTTCTTCCTTAGGGCATTATTTCAAGAAAAACTATGGCAGCATCAGGCATTCTGAACTGCGGACCCCTGGAATAAGAACTATGCTCCTGGTCTTGGAGGCCCATTGAGATGTATAGAGCAGGCAACGCAGCGGAGCGCCCCCTGCCGGGGACGGCGCCCCCTCGCATGAGGAGCGTGGAGGTTGCCCGGGGAAGAGCTGGGTACGGCTTCACCCTTTCTGGTCAGGCGCCCTGCGTGCTCAGCTGTGTCATGAGAGGGAGCCCTGCCGATTTTGTGGGCCTCCGCGCTGGAGACCAGATACTTGCTGTCAATGAAATCAACGTGAAGAAAGCGTCCCACGAAGACGTGGTGAAATTAATCGGGAAGTGCTCTGGGGTCCTGCACATGGTGGTGGGGGAAAGCCTCAGCCACATAGAGTCGTGCTCCAGTGACGAGGAAGTGGGGTTCTATGAAGGAAAAGGCTGGCTGAAGCCCAAACTCGATTCTAAAGCTTTAGGTATAAACAGAGCAGAGAGAGTTGTTGAAGAAATGCAGTCGGGTGGAATTTTCAATATGATCTTTGAAAACCCTACTCTTCGTGCAAGCAGTTCAGAGCCCTTGAAATTGAAACAAAGATCCCTTTCAGAGTCAGCTGCGGCGCGATTTGACCTTGGACATGAAAGTATAAATAATCCGCACACCAGCCTGCTCTCCCAGGAGGAAATCTCCAAAGTTACTAATGATGATTCCGTGTTCAGTATTGGCCTGGAGAATCATGAAGACTTTGGGTTAGATGCCAGCATATTGAACGTTGCCATGGTCGTCGGCTACTTAGGTTCTATCGAGCTTCCTTCCACGAGCTGCAACCTGGAGTCCGACAGCTTCCAGGCCATCCGCGGCTGCCTGCGGCGTCTGCGGGCCGAGCAGAAGATCCACTCTCTGGTGACGATGAAGGTCATGCATGATGGCGTGCAGCTGTGCACCGACAAGGCGGCCGTCCTGGCCGAGTACCCCGCCGAGAAGCTGGCGTTCAGCGCCGTGTGCCCAGACGACAGGAGGTTTTTCGGGCTCGTGACCATGCAGAGCAGCGATGATGGCAGCCTGGCGCGGGAGGACGAGGGTGTCTTGCGGACGTCCTGCCACGTGTTTATGGTGGATCCCGACTTGTTCAACCACAAGATCCATCAGGGCATCGCTCGCCGCTTCGGGTTCGAGTGCACGGCCGACCCCGACACCAACGGCTGCCTGGAGTTCCCGGCGTCCTCCCTCCCCGTCCTGCAGTTCATCTCCGTGCTGTACAGAGACATGGGCGAGCTGATCGAGGGGGTGCGGGCCCGGGCGTTTGTGGACGGGGACGCGGACGCGCACCAGAACACCAGCACCAGCAGCAACAGCGACAGCGGCATTGGGAATTTCAACCAGGAAGACAGAAGCAGCCGGGTGCTGGTGGTCGACCTGGGCGCCAGCTCCAGCAGGCATGGCCCCGGCAGCAGCACCTGGGAGGGCGGGGGCGGGCGGGGCTCCCAGCCTTGGGGAGCCCCCTGGAATGGGGCCTTCTGCCACGACCCCGAGCTGGGCGCCCCTTTTGAGGCTGCTCTGCAGGCTGACAGGTGCTGGGACTTCGGGAAGCATGGAGGGCCCACTTCTCACGTGGAGGTGCCCCCTGCCTCCTTGCGGAGTTCCGTCCCTCCTTCCAAGAGAGGCGCTGCAGGCCCTGGCGGTGGGTTCAGCCAGCGGTGGCTCCCGGTCCACGTCCTGCAGGAGTGGCAATGCGGTCACGCCAGCGACCAGGAGTCTTACACGGACTCCACCGACGGGTGGTCCAGTGTCAACTGCGGCACGCTGCCCCCACCCATGAGCAAGATTCCCGCCGACCGCTACAGGGTGGAGGGCAGCTTGACGCAGCCCCCGCTGAGCTCCCAGAAGAGGGACTGGTCCAGGAAGGCTTTTGGGATGCAACACATTTTCAGTCCCCATCGCAATATTAGAAAGACTAAGGAAGACAAAAAGGTAAGCCTGCTGGGAGTGGCCCATAGAAGTGAGCTTGATTTGATAGCTTAGTCAGCTACTGGTGAAATGATGGCACATCAGTCGCCGTGTCTCCAGTCCGACTTCCTCTAGCTGTGGCCTGTCAGCTGGCACAGGATGTGTGCTTTGCCTGTGGGCTGCAGGCTCCGTCTGGCCCTCTCAGCGCACTTAGTTCCCTCCCGTGGGCTTGTCCCCAAGCTGGCCTTGGCTCTGCTGTCCCGGGTAGGACACCTGGGGGACAGGTGTTGGTAGAAAGGCCGTTGACTCCTCACAGCCCCGATGAGGCTGTGCCCCCTCCTTCCTGCCCTGTCCTCCTGCTGGTGCCTGGGACAGCCCTGTCCCTTGGCCCCTTCAAAACCCTTTGTGTCTCTGGCCTGAGTCTTCACCCCAGTGGCCAAGGCAGCCAGCCTTCTGAGGAGAGAAAATTCTCGAAGCACAGAGACTGTTCATTATCCTTGCACTGCCTCCTTCATCGAGGAAACCCTGCTACAAAGCCGTGCCAGCTGAATCCGACAGTGGCACGTGGCAGGCTCCTGGTCGTTGGGGACGAGCATCAAACAGCTGGGGGCCGGCTTGGCATAGCACTGCCCTCAAGCCCCTAGGTCTGCTGTGTCCCTGGGGGGACCTTTGTGTCCCCACACACACGCTCAGTTTGGAGCCTGAGGGAGGGGTCGCCCTCCCTTAGGACTGCTGGGAGAGGGCCCCCGGTGGCCGTGGTACCAGCCTGAGCAGGAGGAAGGCTCCTGCTGAGAGGAGGATGGCACTGGGCTCAGATTGTTCCAAAGGAACGTCTCACAGGACTTCTGTGACGTTAGGGTACCTTTCCTGTGTCTGCTCGGATTTTGTTCTCGGTAGCTGGCCTCTCCCCAGCAAAGCCTGCGCACCTATGCCTGGGTAGGGCAAGTCAGGCAGAGGAGAGCATGGGGCTTGCACTGTGGGTTCCATCAGGTTTTGTTCTAGATCCTTCCGCTTCCGAGTCTTCTGTTTGTCACACAGAGCATACTAAGGAAACGCAAAGGTGGAGCAAGCACAGCTCTCCTGTAGCTTTACCTCGTGTATCTAGGCACAGAGGTTTGTTTTCAGATACACAGTTGTTGCCGTATGAGTTTAGGACTAAATCCTGAAGCTAGTGGTGCTCGTGGGAGTTCTGCCCTGTGTGCACCTCCCCCTTTCTGGTCTGGGTTCAGTGTCTGAACCGTGTGCAGGTGGGGTCTCAAGGTCTCAGGGTCTCAGGGTCTCAGGGCAGCGTGGCTCCTGCCCCTCCTTCTCTGCACCCCACCGGCCTACCTGTGCTGTGGGCCCCACCTCCCACCTGAGCCTCCTTCAGGGGCTTCCTCCCAGCTTGGGCGGGGGTGGGGCTGGGGAGGGAAGGCCCTGGAAGGCTCTGGAAGTTGGCTAAAATGTTGGTTGAAACTGAGGAATTCACCATCTCTTGGAATACATATTCTACAAGTGGGTTTTCTCAATTGTGGCTGTGTGAGTACATTTCATAAGAATACGGTTTTTTTAAAAAAATTAATTAATTAATTAATTTATTGGGGTGACAATTGTTAGTAAAATTACATAGATTTCAGGTGTGCAATTCTGTATTACATCATCTATAGATTACATTGTGTGTTCACCACCCAGAGTCAGTTCTCCTTCCATCACCACATATTTGATCCCCCTTACCCTCAGGTCCCACCCTCCAACCCCCTTACCCTCTGGTAACCACTAAATTACGTTCCCCAGATTAATTTTCAGAACCCCGTGGCCATCTTGTGGTTACTGATTGTTTTCTAATCCCCTCACTTTCCCCCTTACCCCCACCCCCCCCGCCCATCTAGCAACCCTCAGTTTTTCCTCTTTGTCTCCAAAACTGTTTCTGATTAGTTCATTCACTTATTCTTTTCTTTAGATTCCGCATATAAGTGAGATCATATGGTACTTATCTTTCTCTGTCTGACTTATTTCACTTAACATAATGTTCTCTAGGTCCATCCATGTTGTTGCAAATGGTAAGATTTCTTTCTTCTTTATGGCTGCGTAATACTCCATTGTATAAATGTACCACAGTTTCTTAATCCAGTCGTCTACTGATGGGCATTTCGGTTGTTTCCATGTCTTGGCTATTGTGTATAGTGCTGCAATAAACATAGGAGTGCATAGAGATTTTTGAATTGGAGTTTTGGATTTCTCCGGATAGATACCTAGGAGTGGAATTACTGGATCATAGGGTAGTTCCATTTTCAGATTTTTGAGATACTGCCATACTGTTTTCCATAGTGGCTGCACCAATCTGCAATCCCACCAACAGTGCACAAGCGTTCCCTTTTCTCCACATCCGCGCCAGCACTTGTTTGTTGATTTATTGATGATAGCCATTTTGACTGGGGTGAGGTGGTATCTCATTGTGGTTTTTATTTGCATTTCTCTGATGGTTAGTGAGGTTGAGCATTTCTTCATATGTCTGTTTGCCATCTGTATGTCCTTTTTAGAAAAATGTCTCTTCAAGTCCTCTGCCCATTTTTTAATTGGGTCGTTTGTTTTTTTGGAGTTGAGTGAGTTTTTCATAGATTTGTGATATTAATCCCTTATCAGATATATCATTGGCAAATATCTTTTCCAATTCAGTAGGATCCCTTTTTGTTTTATTGATGGTTTCCTTTGCTGTGAAAAAACTTTTTAGTTTGATATAATCCCACATGTTTATTTTTTCTCTTACTTCCCTCGCGCGAGGGGATATATCAGTAAAAATCTTATTCTGCGTAATGTCTGTGAATTTTCTTCCTATATTTTCTTCTAGGTATTTTATGGTTTCAGATCTTACGTTTAAGTCTTTAAGCCATTTTGAATTTATTTTTGTATATGGTGTAAGGAGGTGGTCCAGCTTCATTTTTTTGCATGTGTCTGTCCAGGTTTCCCAGCACCATTTATTGAATAGACTGTCTTTACCCCATCGTACATTCTTGCTTCCATTGTCGTAGATTAAATGGCCATATAGGCATAGATTTATTTCTGGACTCTCTATTCTGTTCCATTGATCTATGTGTCTGTTTTTATGCCAGTACCATGCTGTTTTGATTACTGTAGCCTTGTAGTATAATTTGAAGTCAGGTATTGTTATACCTCCCACTTTGTTCTTATTTCTCAAGATTGCTGAGGCTATACGGGGTCTTTTATGGTCCCATATAAATTTTAGGATTATATGTTCTATTTCTGTGAAAAACGTCGTTGGTAGTTTGATAGGAATTGCGTTGAATATGTATATTGCCTTAGGCAGTATGGACATTTTAACTATATTAATTCTTCCTATCCATGAACATGATATGTGTTTCCATCTATTTATATCTTCTTTCATTCCTTTCTTCAGTGTCGTATAATTTTCTGAGTACAGGTCTTTTACTTCTTTGGTTAAATTTATTCCCAGGTATTTTATAGTCTTTGGAGCAATTGTAAATGGGATTGTTTTTTTAATTTCTCCTTCTGATGTTTTATTATTGGTATATACAAATGCAACTGATTTCTGAATATTAATTTTGTATCCTGCTACTTTACTAAATTCATCTATCAGCTCTAATAGCTTCTTGGTGGAGTCTTTAGGGTTCTCTATATATAGTATCATATCATCTGCATATAATGATAATTTTACTTCCTCCTTACCAATTTGGATGCCTTTTATTTCTTTTTCTTGTCTGATTGCTGTGGCTAGAGCTTCCAGCACTATGCTGAATAGAAGCGGAGATAGTGGGCAACCTTGCCTTGTTCCTGATCTTAGGGGGAATGGTTTTAGCTTTTCCCCATTGAGTATGATGTTAGCTGAGGGTTTGTCATATATGGCCTTTATTATGTTGAGATATGATCCCTCTATTCCCACTTTCTTAAGGGTTTTTATCATACATGGTTGCTGGATTTTATCAAATGCTTTTTCTGCATCTATTGACATGATCATGTGATTTTTATTTTTCATTTTGTTAATGTGGTGTATCACATTAATAGATTTGCGGATGTTGAACCACCCCTGCATACCAGGGATGAATCCCACTTGATCATGGTGTATGATCTTTTTAATGTATTGCTGAATTCTGTTCGCTAATATTTTGTTGAGGATTTTTGCATCTATGTTCATTAGAGATATCAGCCTGTAGTTTTCTTTTTTTGTGGTGTCTTTGTCTGATTTGGGGATCAGGGTGATAGTGGCTTCATAAAAAGTGTTTGGGAGCCTTCCCTCCTTCTGGATTTTTTGGAAGAGCTTGAGGAGAATAGGTGATAGTTCTTTTTTGAACGTTTTGTAAAATTCACCTGTAAAGCCATCTGGTCCAGGGCTTTTGTTTGTTGGGAGATTGTTGATTACTGATTCAATTTCCGTGGTGGTAATCAGTCTATTCAGGTTTTCTGTTTCTTCTTGAGTTAGTCTTGGAAGGTTGTACGCCTCTAGAAAATTGTCCATTTCATCCAGATTGTCAAATTTGTTGGCATATGGTTGCTCATAGTAATTTCTTAAAACTTTTTGTATTTCTGCGGTGTCCATTGTCACTTCTCCTCTTTCATTTCTGATTTTATTAATTTGGGTCCTCTCTCTCTTTTTTTTAATGAGTCTGGCTAAAGGTTTGTCAATTTAGTTTATCTTCTCTAAGAACCAACTCTTGGATTCATTGATCTTTTGTATTGTTTTTCTGGTTTCTATTTTTCATTTATTTCTGCTCTGATCTTTATTATCTCCTTCCTTGTGTTCCCTTTGGGCTTATTTTGCTGTTCTTTTTCCAGATCCCTTAAGTGTGAAGATAAACTGTTGATTAGTGATGTTTCTTGTTTCTTTAGGTAGGCCTGCAAAGCTATGAATTTCCTTCTTAGGACTGCTTTCGCGGCGTCCCATAGATTTTGGGTCGTCGTGTTTTCATTTTCGTTTGTCTCGAGATATCTTTTGATTTCTTCCTTGATCTCTTGCTTGACCCATTCATTATTTAGTAATAAGTTATTCAGCCTCCATGAATTGGTGTGACTTCCAGTTTTTTTCCTGTAGTTCATTTCTAATTTCATAACATTGTGATCAGAGAAGACAATTGGTATGATTTCAATTTTCTTAAATTTATCAAGACTTGTGGCCTAACATATGGTCTATCTTGGAAAATGTTCCATGTGCGCTTGAGAAAAACGTGTATTTTGCAGCATTGGGGTGAAATGTTCTGAAAATATCGATTAAATCCAAGTGGTCCAATGTATCATTTAAGGCTGTTGTTTCCATATTGATTTTCTGTCTGGAAAACCTGTCCCTTGTTGTCAGAGGTGTGTTGAAGTCCCCTACTATGATAGTGTTACTGTTGATCTCTGTCTTTATGTCAGTCAGTACCTGTTTTATATATTTAGGTGCTCCTATGTTGGGTGCATAGATGTTTACTAGGGTTATGTCCTCTTGTCGGATCGATCCCTTTATTATTATATAGTGCCCATCTTTATCTTTTAATATGTTCTTCATTTTAAAGTCTATTTTGTCAGATATAAGTATTGCAACTCCAGCTTTTTTCTCATTTCCATTTGCATGAAATATCTTCTCCAACCCTTCACTTTCAGCCTGTGTGTGTCTTTTGTTCTGAGGTGAGTCTCTTGTATACAGCATATACAAGGGTCTTGCTTTCTTATCCAGTCAGCCACCCTATGTCTCTTGATTGGAGCATTTAATCCATTTACATTTAAAGTGATTATTGATAGGTACATAGTTATTGCCAATTTTAAATTTGTAGTTAGGTTGTTTTGATCTTTCTTCTATTTACAGAAGTCCTTTTAGTATTTCTTGCAATGCTGGCTTGGTGGTAATAAATTCCTTTAGCTTATTTTTTTCTGGAAAGCTCTTTATCTCTCCATCAACTTTAAATGATAGCCTTGCTGGATAAAGCAATCTAGGTTGTAGGCCTTTGTTTTCCATCACTTTGAGTATCTCCTGCCACTCCATCCTGGCCTTCAATGTTTCTGTAGAAAAGTAATTTGATAGTCTTATGGGAGTTCCCTTGTATGTAACCCTTTGTCTTTCTCTTGCTGCTTTTAGGATTCTCTCTTTGTCTTTAAGCTTTGCCATTTTAACTATAATGTGTCTTGGTGTGGACCTGTTTGGGTTTATCCTGGTTGGAACTCTCTGCACTTCCTGGACTTGTATGTTGGTTTCCTTCATCAGGTTGGGGAAGTTTTCGGACATTATTACTTCAAATATGTTCTCAATCCCTTCCTTCCTCTCTTCACCTTCTGGTATTCCTATGATGCGCATGTTGTTGCGCTTGATGTTATCCCATTGGTTTTTATTCTTTTTTCTTTCTGTTGTTCCGCTTGGGTGATCTCTGCTACCTTGTCTTCTAAGTCGCTGATTCGATCCTCTGCTTCATCTAACCTGCTGGTAATTCCTTCAAGTGAGTTCTTAATTTCGGTAATTGTGTTCTTTAGTTCTAACTGGTTGTTCGTTATGATTTCTACATCCTTCTTTATATCTTCTCTAAGCTCCTTAAACATTCTTACCACCAGTGTTCTGAACTCTGTCTCTGAAAGGTTGGTTACCTCTGCTTCATTTGGTTCCAGTGTGGAGGTTTCTTCTGTTCTTTTATTTGGGATGTGTATCTTTGTTTCCCCATTCTGGCTGACTCTCTGTGTTTGTTTTGATGTATTAGGTAGATCCCCTAGAGTTCTTAGTTCTTGCTAGGTTATCTTATGTAGTATGTGTCCTTTATATTTGACTTGCACTACGTCGTTCTTCTCCTCTGCGTGTGCTCCAAGGGTGACTTGTGTTGTGTATATTGTCCTGTTCAAGATCTTTAATTGCTTTTTGCTTGTGAGTAGGTGGGGTTAACTCCTAAGCTGACTCGTTGTGAGACTTGGCTCTGCCCACCACAGGGCGTTCTGCTGCGTGAGGGTTGACCACTTAAATGTGGTTTGGCCTCTATGGGCTCTACTGCCTGCAGAGAATTCCCTCTGGGTGTGTGACTTGTAGGTCAAACCCAGTAGTACTCTGGTTTGGTCTGGAGTTGGCCTCTGGATATGTTGAATCTTGAGCCTCTTAAGCTGGGCCCTCCTGGTCTCTGTGCTCTCCGTTCCGCCCTGGGATCCCGTGCGTGCCCGGAACTGCGGGTGCCACCACGGTTTTCGCCGCCGCCGCCCAAGAATACGGTTTTTGTACGGTCCTGTGTAGACTACAGTGCCGCTTCATGTCCACTCTCATTGGGTTGGAAGTACCCTGTCTATACACTGTCTTGGATCCCTCACAGTGGGGTTCTGGCCTCGGGAAACCTGGGAGATGGGAATGTGGTGGTCCCCTGAGGGGTTAAGTGAGGGGTTTGTCTAAGGTCCAACAGTCAGCATTAAGCAGGCTCATGATTCAGCACTTCTTTCTTTATTTTATTTATTTAAAAGATTTTATTGGGGAAGGAGAACAGTACTTTATTGGGGAACAGTGTGTATTTCCAGGACTTTATTGGGGAACAGTGTGTATTTTCCAGGACCCATCAGCTCCAAGTCAAGTTGTTGTCCTTTTAATCTTAGTTATGGAGGGCGCAGCTCAACTCCAAGTCCAGTCGCCATTGTATAATCTTAGTTGCAGGGCGCGCAGCAACTAAGTCCCTTGCAGGAGTCGAACCGGCAACCTTGTGGCTGAGAGGATGTGCTCCAAACAATGGAGCCCTCCAGCCACCTGGGAGTTCAGCAGCAGCTGAGCTGCAGCTCGTCGTCTTCATTCTAGTTGCCGAGGATGCAGCTCACTGGCCCATGTGGGAATCGAACCGGCAGCCCTGTTGCCCAGAGCTCACACTCTAACCAACTGAGCCACCTGTCTGCCCTCAACCCTTCTTTACAGACTGTTTTCTTCAGAGCAGTTTTAGGGTCACAGCAAAATTGAGCGAAGGTGCAGAGAAGTCTCATATACTGTGTCTCCCACACACGTGCACAGCCTCCCCCCCCGATGGTACCTTTGTTACAGCCCATGACCCTGCATTGACACGTCCTCACCCCCCAGAGCCCTTCTTTGCATCAGCGCTCACTTGGTGGTGAGCATTCGGTGCGTTTAGACGGTGTAATGACACGTGTCCACCATCACGGTGTCACACAGAGGGGTGTGCGTTCTGTGGGTTTAGATGGTGTAATGACACGTGTCCACCATCACGGCGTCACACAGAGGGGTGTGCGTTCTGTGGGTTTGGACGGTGTAATGACACGTGTCCACCATCACAGTGTCACACAGAGGGGTGTGCGTTCTGTGGGTTTGGACGGTGTAATGACACGTGTCCACCATCACGGTGTCACACAGAGGGGTGTGCATTCGGTGCGTTTAGACGGTGTAATGACACGTGTCCACCATCACGGCGTCACACAGAGGGGTGTGCGTTCTGTGGGTTTGGACGGTGTAATGACACGTGTCCACCATCACGGCGTCACACAGAGGGGTGTGCGTTCTGTGGGTTTGGACGGTGTAATGACACGTGTCCACCATCACGGTGTCACACAGAGGGGTGTGCGTTCTGTGGGTTTGGACGGTGTAATGACACGTGTCCACCATCACGGCGTCACACAGAGGGGTGTGCGTTCTGTGGGTTTGGACGGTGTAATGACACGTGTCCACCATCACGGCGTCACACAGAGGGGTGTGCGTTCTGTGGGTTTGGACGGTGTAATGACACGTGTCCACCATCACGGCGTCACACAGAGGGGTGTGCGTTCTGTGGGTTTGGACGGTGTAATGACACGTACCCACCATCACAGCGTCACACAGAGGGGTGTCACTGCCCTAAGCCCCCTGCTTCCCCTGTTCACCCTCCACCCCCACCCCCGGCCACCACTGATGTCTTTACTGTCTCCACAGTTTTGCCTTTTCCAGGGTGTCACGTCACTGGACTCACACAGTGTGCAGCCTTTTCAGATTGGCTCTGTCACTTAGTGACACGCATTTAAGGTTCCTCCGTGTGTTTTCATGGCTGGACAGCTCATTCGCGTTTAGTGCTGAGTAACATTCTCTTGTCTGGATGGACCACACTTATTTATCCCTCACCTACTGGAGGAGGACGTCTTGGTTACTTCCAAGGCTTGGCAATTCGGGATGGGGCGGATGTAAGCAGCCGTGCGCAGGGTTCCGTGTGGCCGGGGGGCTCCGGCTCCTTTGGGTAAATGCCGCGGAGCCCGACTGCTGGATCTGCAGGTGTCTCTCGCTCTGCTCCCCTAGCATCTCGAGCAGCCTTGGCAGCAGCTTCCCAGTTGTACCCAGACCCCTGAGTGCGGTCAGCGCACGAGCCCCCCAGATGACACTCAGCGCACCCCATCAAAAGAAGCTCTTTGCCGGGAGCTAGTGCTGCAGGGACAGGAGACCCATGCAGCGTCTCTAAGGGCATGTTTATCTCCACAGACCAGCTGGCCCCCCAGCCTGCTGTGCTTTGGGCGGGAGTGGGGCAGTGGTGCCCTGGGCATTGTGTGCACAGGCAGGGATCAGAGCCGCTCTCTTCACAGGGCCCGAGCTGTGTTCTCCAGATAGTTTCTACAGTCTATTTTAACACTTCCTGCCATTGTGCTAGGAAAACTCCCCGAGAGCCATTTGTTGAATGCAGCGCTGTCCTGGCTTGAGCGCCGACAGCCTGTCGTTGGCCGCCTCACAGAAACTCCGCTGTGGCTTCAGTGCCAGTCCTCACTTTGTTCGTTAGAGCTCTCTTAGCATTTCAACTATGTCATATTCCCTCGTGTGACTGTAGCACTACACACACACGCACACGCAGCTCCTGAAGGAACGACGGGTGATGCTATTGTGGACATTCTTACACACGTCTCGAGGGGTGTATGTGAAGGAATTTCTCGGGTTCTGTGCAGAGTGGGCAGCTTGTCCGTAGCAGTATTCATCTTTGCAGGCCGTGAGGAGGTGTTACATTTTTAGTATCTGTGTCCGTTCATATTGACAAGTGGACACCACGTTTCTGAAGCGTGGACAGATTTAATTATTTACTTATAAGAACCATGCTGGTTTCCCCATGTCCAGTTCTTACCCTGGGGTGACGCAGTGAGAACCACATCAGATGTCACCCTACACGTACCGGGGGTTGTACTGTGGGCCAGGAACCCCCAAAACAGGAATCTGGGAGCTTATATACATGCTGTCCCCTCCCCCTCCTGAGATGGGGAGAGAAACTCTGCTCTTTCATCAAATTCTCCTTCAAGACAGAGGGAAGAATCCTGGGTTTCCCCTCTTCTCCTTTGCAATGTGAGCTAGCATCTCCAGGAGGAAGGTAAGACCGCTACTCCAGGCGAGGTCTTGCAGGTCTCATGCCTCTGCAATGTGAAAACATACCCTGGTGAGGTCAACTCTCCTGGAGTTTTCACTGTGCTTTCCGTCGTCATTTAACCACCAAGTTCTAAGACTTGGAGACTTTAGTCCAGGTCTTGAGTCTCGGTCAGATTCGCTCAGAGGCCCTAACCCTGCAGAAGCAACGCTATTTCCCTGACTGCCCGGCGCTCGCTAGTGTAAGAGCTCAGATGGCCCCACGTCCTTACCACAACTTGTCTTGTCAGGCTCTTCAGTTCTTGGCAATCTAGTGCTAAAGTGGCATCTCCTTGTGGCTTCAGTTTGCTTTCCCTTGGTCGTAAAGATTTGGACTTCCTCTTGGTTGAGAGCCCTACCCAAATCTTTTGCCCATTTTTTTGTGGGGTTATCTTTTTCTCTTCGGTTTGTAGGAGTTACAGATGCAGCTGTTAACCCTTTGCTGACTGTATGTATACACGTTACCTGCCCAGCTCCTCGTGGCTGGTGTTTTCACTGGCTTCATGGTGGTGTCTTGATGGACAGAAGTCCTTAACTTGAATGCCGTCCTACTTGTCAGTCTTTTCTCTTAGGGTTTGCACCTTTGGTGTAACACATTCATTATGACCCTGAGGTCAGATTCTCTCCTTTGTCCATGTATGAAATGTCCAAAACTGTAGAGAGTTTTTGTAAGAGTTAATTGGAGCCAAACAGATGCCGGCTGCCGGGGAGCAAGATCTCAAATGCTCCGGAGAATAATAGTTTCACAGTTTCTTCTATGCATTTGGAGTTAAGGAGGGAACAAGGGAGACGGCCTGGAGGTGGGAAAGCAAGCCACGGATTAGATTACAGGAGACTTAGGAGACTGTGCTCTCCTGAGGCTTAAGGCCCTCCTGGAGGGGTGTTACTTCCGGTGCTTCAAAGGTGTGTTAATCTGGATGCAGGAGAACAATGGACAGAGCTGGTTTAAGACCTTTCCCTAAAGAAGTTAGAGGCTGGGGCGTGAGGACCCACCCGACCTGCCCAGTTAGGGATTTATGATCAGATTCCCCGTGAGGTCACCTTCTGTACACCCCCTTTTTTTCATCCACACCTTTTTTTCCTAAAATTGTTTTGGAGTTGATTTCTATGAATGGAATAAGGTGGGTGGCAAGTTAATTGTTTTTCCTTGTGGACGACCAGGTGTTAGAGCACTGAATTCCCTCCCACGTAGGCCAGCAGTCCCCCTCAGCCATGTCATGTGTGGGTCTCTTTCTCAGTTCTCTTCTCAATTGTCAATACCCCCCAACAATACTTTACTTTTTAAAATTGTAGCTTTTAATGTCTTTATATCTGATAGGGCAAATATCTTGACTATGCTTGAGCCTTGTTCTTTTATATAAATTTTACAATGCTTATAAATTCTCCAAAAATGCTTTTGGCATTTTTATTGCTGTATTTTTTTTTATTATTTGGGGAAGGGGAACAGGACTTTATTGGGGAACAGTGTGTATTTCCAGGACTTCACTGGGGAACAATGTGTTTTCCCAGGACCCATCAGCTCCAAGTCAAGTTGTTGTCCTTCAATCTTAGTTGTGGGGGGCGCAGCTCAGCTCCAGGTCCAGTCGCCGTTTTCAATCTAGTTGCAGGGGACGCAGCCCACCATCCCATGCGGGAGTGGAGAGTCGAACCAGCAGCCTTGTTGAGAGCTCGCGCTCTAACCAACTGAGCCACCCAGCCGCCCCGATTGCTGTATTTTAATCTGTACACCGATTTGGGAGAATTGATGTCTTTAAGGATATTGAGCCTTCCTGTTACGAAAATGATCTCGCGCTCCATTCATTTAGGTTTTCTTTATTTTCTTTCAGTAAAATTATATAACTACCTTTATGAACATTGTTAATTAGATATATTCTTAGATTCTTTAGTTAGATTTATTCTTAGGTACTTTATATATTTTGTTTCATTATAAATGGTACCTACTTAAAAATTAGAAATGCTAACTTTTGTGATATGTAAAAGTACAATTGATTTGTTGATTTTTATCTCCAGCTGAGTTGCTAAGGTTACTTCTATTTGTTAATACTTATCATCATGAATGTGTGTTTCTTTTTTGGTTGTTTTGCATTCATTGAGATGATCAAAGCTTCCTCCTTTAATATGCCAATGTGGCAGATTACACTGATAGATTTTTGAATGTCAAACCATACTTGCATTCCTGAGGTAAACCTCACTTATGATTATCTTTTTATACACTAACGGGTTTGGTTTTCTAATATTTTTGTAGAATTTTTCGATCTTTGTTTATGAATGAAATGATCTTATAGTTTTCCTTTCTCTCATTGTTCTTGTCTGGTTTTGGTATCAAGGTCATTCTAGCCTCATAAAGTTATTAAATCAGTGGTGGCATTTTCTCCTCTTCTTCCTCCCCTTCTCTTTTTAGTGTATTTAATCTTTTATTTAAAAAGCCCTATTATGGATGAAGTTTGTTTTGTCTGTTACTATTATAGCTTTAAGGATTTTTTGAATCAGCATTTTATATCCTTTTTTAAAAAAATCTTTTTCATTTCTCCCTGTTGTAGGAGTGTTTCTATAAGTAGTAGTTGGATTTTTTCCCCTTATCCACGTTGACGTTCTTCTGATAGTTCAAGAGTAATGTCAGAATAAATTGGCAAATTTGGTCCATTTATATTTATTGGGCTAACTAGTATGTTAGTCTTGTTCCATGATATTTCTGTGTACTTTTTGTAAATCTATTTTTTCTAGGCTTTCTCCTCCTGCTTTCCCAGAGCCTTTGTTTTGTTTTCAGGGCTATTTTTGGTTTGTTTGCTTACTTCATTTCCCCTCCTTTCTTGGTTTGGAAGTTACACACTTTGTTTCTGTCTTTTAAATGTTTTTGTCCTAGGTGATTGTGTGGAACGTAGTAGGCTGTTAGATAATTGTTGAATAAATAAATGTTTCCTTTAATTTTCTGTCTTGATTTAAATGTCCTTTCCTGTACATTCATCCTTTTCCTACTTGGATAGGAGAGCCAGTCTGTCTGCGTTTTCTCCTTCCTTTCTCTAGAAGGGGATTCACATGCCAGGGAAACCTTTCTTCAGTTCCTTACATGTTGCTCTCATGGTCATCTCTATGTTTGTCCAGTATTTATGTGGGAAATGGAATTCTGTGGATTCTAAAATTGTCTTGATTTGGAGCTTTGAATTCTCTCTGATATGTAGAGTTTTGTTGTAACAGGATTTAACAAGCTGTGCCAGTTATTCAGCTATCGTCCCTCAACCCTGAGCCCACCTTTTGCAGTGGTCTGTGGGACACGGGTCTGTGACCCCTTCCCTCTGCCAGTTGTGTCCCCATGCCTGCTCTTTCTTGTCTGCCCACCCCACATCACCATGGCAACACTTCCCCCCTCACCGGCAGTTCCTTCCTGTCACAGCCCTTGAGTCCAGTTTGCGGGCTCCCCAGCTCTGCCGAGGCCAAGCTCGGGGCCAGGCGTGCTGCCCCTCAGACACCAGCCTTGGCCTGCACCCCTCTGAGGTCTGGATCCCAGCCCCGCGGCCCTCAGGCCGCTGCTTGCTGGCTGTCCCAGCCTGGGGCTCAGCCACTTCCCGTGTGGCTGCCTCCCGGCTGCTAGAGCCTCTTGTTGCCTCTCAGTCCTCTGATACCTGGTTACCAATTTATATTGATGCGAAATGCTCTCTGTTAAAACAACTGGTGCGGTTTTGCTTTCTGACTAGACGCTGCCCATGCGCTGGGAGAAGTATGTCAGCTGGAAATCTTACTCCTCAAAGTCTCTGTTACCTCTCTTGGGGAAACAGTCAGGTGATCTGCTCTCTATTTTAGGCTAAATCATCTCTGGCAAGAGTTGATTTGCTCAGTAGTGCTCAGTGAGCACCTACTATGTACCAGGCACTGTGGGAGGGGTGGGGGCGTCGTGGCCACCTGGGCATAGTCTTGCGCCCGTGGGGCTCGTGGTCTAGAGCTTAGACTTCGTAGGTTAGTCATTCCT
This sequence comes from Rhinolophus ferrumequinum, assembly GCF_004115265.2. Classification (NCBI taxonomy): domain Eukaryota; kingdom Metazoa; phylum Chordata; class Mammalia; order Chiroptera; family Rhinolophidae; genus Rhinolophus; species Rhinolophus ferrumequinum. The sequence continues at coordinate 86,124,097 of NC_046288.1, read as the reverse complement.
AGTTCGGATTGTAACTAGGAAACCGCAGTGGAGGAGAAGGGCTCTGGGTCTCACCTAGCCGCCTCCCTCCGGCTGTGTGGTCCTGGGCAAACCCCCCACTGCCTTCCGGCTTCTCATCTGTAGATTGAGGAGGAGGGACTGGCTGTGCTAAAATGAGTCCTCTCCCTAAGTGGTGGCTCCATGGGATGGTTCAGTGTTGGCACTGAGAGTGGCTGAGGCAGTTGGGCACCCTGTGTGGTGGGTGGGGCCCGTGACGCGGGTTCTGCTCTCACCCAGTTTTCTGGCTGTTTCATCAGACAGTGAGCCCGGTAGCTCTCTGGGCCTCGTTTGGGGCGGATGAAGGCATCCTGTAGGACCCCTTCCGCCCCTTACGTTTTGAGGCGACAGTGACCAGGTGGGTCATCTCTCCAAGCCAGGGCCAGGGGTAGGGAAGGGCCCTTTGGTCTTCCCGGCACACGCTGGGCACCGCTGCCTCACACGTGGCTGCTGAAAGCGGGGTGGCTGCCAGGCTGTGTTCTCCATGCCTGGAGCAGTGAGATGGAGTTTGCTCCCCCAGCACCCTCCGATGTTGGGGTGCAGAGAGCTCAGGCTGGGCCATGCCACTGTGAGACATGAGGGTGTGGCCGGCATCTCCCGCGCGCCTTCTCAAGCAGTTACGGTGAGTGGTTTGCAATTTAAAAAGTGGAGTTGACTTTGACAAAGGAGCCACTTTGGAGGCCCTTTTGCAGTAGTCGTCACAGAAGTGCTGTTTGGGGGCTCAGGTACGCAGGGCCGGCAGGGGCGCAAGTCAGTGGTGACTCCTCCTGCTCAGCAGTGGACTCTGACATGAGAAACAAACCAATACGGTCAAGAGTCTCCTTGGTGAAGTGTCACTGCAGAGTCTATTCAGTTCCTTGTGGAAGTTTTTGTGTCTGCTTGCTTGCTAGAGTTTTTCCTCCTATTGCCTTTAAACTTCGCCATCTTACGGCACATCCGTGCCTAACGAGCTGTTCTCGGCCTCATTTCCCTCCCTGTGATGGGACACAAGCTCAGAGCTGAGTGGAGGAGCCGCGCCCTGCGATGTGACGAGGCTGTCTCAGCCAAAGTCGCCTCTGCCGCCACCTGGGCTTTAAAAACAGGAAAGAAAATACAGACCAGCCAGTGTCTGGTTTGTGCAGAGGACTCACTTCTTCGTACCTGGGGCCTACTTGGGGTCAGTAACAGATGAGGGACGTTGTCCTCGCCGTCACTTTGGGAGGCCTTATCCGCCAGGGGCTCCCCGCGCTCAGCAAATGCTGTGTCCACTGGCTGGTGACTGCGCTGGCCAACAGCTTCAGGGTGACAGAGCAGAGGCCCTGCCGCCCTCTGTAATGGGCGAGCTCCTCGGGGACAGGAGCCAGAAAGCTGGTGGTGTCATTTCAGTTCATGTTCAGAGGTGCGAAGGCACAGATGGCGACCTAGGAGACGGGTGAAAGGAGGTCTCCAGGAGGTGCCGTGGGTGAGGGCCCAGGGCGGGAAGAGCGGCCACCTAGGCCGCAAGCGGGGCCCAGTAGGGTCGGGCAGCAGGGACCCGAGCCCGCAGAGCGTGCGATGCCCTGAAGAGCGCGGGCAGCGGGCTGCACGGCGAGGGAGGCAGGCGGGCTGGGCAGCGCTGCGTCTGGGAGATGGCTGGCTTCCAGACACGTTTTCCAGATAGGATCAGCCTCGGGCATATTTTTGAAGAAGAAAGTTTTTAGACAACTTTTTCTGGAGAATATGTCAAATTGAGTAACCTGCTAGCATGGCACCAGCATGGTGAGCGGCAGGGCTGCCGCCTTAGAGGGCGGGGGAGTTTGGACTCAAGCGCTTGCCGAAGTGGGCCTGGCATGGTCATCATTCATCACAGAGACGCGGAGATGCCTGTCGCCGGAGCAGAAACACGTGGGCGGGCACGTCTGGGTCTGAACTGGAGCCGTGAGGCTCACCCCAGGAGTGCCTGGGGGGCCAGTTAGCTAAGGCAGGACCTCGTGTCCCCCAGACCTGCAGCCAGCCTTCCAGCAACAGGCGGGAGTTGTAAACAGGCGTTTTCTCAGCCTTAGACAGGCAGTGCGCATAGGTCACCCAGCCATCCATTTGGGGACAAGCACATCTTCCCGTGCAACTTGATTTCTTGGAGGGCATTCCAGCGGGGCACCGGCACGGGCACACTGGCCCCACACAGCTGCTCTGAGGCGTCACCTCCACACGGTCGCTTGCTGGCACCTCTGTGGTGCGGCGTCACTTTCAGGGTGACAGCTTCCACGCCTTCTTGGGCCTGGCTCCAGCCCAGGTGGGTTGGTCCTCTCTCCCTAGGCTTTGTGCCGACCTCACACCTTTCCTCCAGTTCGCCCTCTGCCTGCCCGTAGGTCACGTAGGATTTCACGTTTTCAGGAAGTCAGAGATTTTTCAGCTGTGATGCTTTTTATTTCAAAGATATGGTGACTTATTTACTGATCACATTTGGACAAGTGCCTAACATAATAACTGAGAATTAATTCTGGTCGTTTCCTGGAGGAAGAACAAGAAGTTTCAATGGCCAGTTATTTGCCACACCTGTGTTGGTGAATGTCTAGGAATTCTTTAATTTCCCAAACTGCTTGTAAAATTATGTAAAAGCCTCACCTTGCTGAAAACCAGCTTCTTTAGTAATAATTGTTACTCTTATCACACACTGGTTTCACAAACATTGAAACATGCTTTTGCATTTGCTCTTGGTGACAGCCTTTGGAGGCGGCTGTTTTGATCGCTTCATGATGGAGGAGGGTGAGGCGCTGGGGGTCGTTCTCTGGGGCACACAGATGGAAGGGGCAGAGCAAATGCTTGGAGATGTGTGTCAGCTCTGCACTTTTGTACTGTGGTGATATCTGTATACCTTGAAATGTACCCCAGGGTGACGTAGCCCAATTTTCAGTTCCACTGTAGCCCTCTCTTTCTCTGAGGTGGTGTGTCAGGCAAAGCTGCACATCTCTTCCCAAGAAGGCAACTTGACGTATTTACTCTTTCTTTTTCTTTAGGGCTCAAAACTTGGGCGAGGGCTTGGACTCGCTCAGACCTCTCAGCGCGCCTCTGCTCGGAGATCGTTCGGGAGATCCAAGCGATTCAGTGTCACTCGCTCCCTCGATGACCTTGAGGTAATCATTTCAGTTTTTCTTTTATCTCCGGGTGCTTAGAAATGGAAATCAATCTTACAGATACATCTGAACCCCTTGGCAACCAGTGATCCTTCCAGAATGAACACCAGTTCATTCTGTGTGTTTTAAAATTCTACACTGGTGCAGTTGCACTGTATGCCTTATTCTGCCACCTTGAAAACACTGCCTGATGTTTTCGAGATTTACCCGTGTAGTGTCCGTTCAGTCACTTACTTGTTATGTGGCATTCCAGTATGAATGTGCCACAGTTTTTATCCATTCCACAACTGACAGGTGCTGGGTGGCAAGTGGGAAATAGTCCACTCTGAGGTCTTCCAGGGCACACGTGGCAGAGAGAGTACCGTGTTTCCCCCAAAATAAGACCTAGCCAGACAATCAGCTCTAATGCGTCTTTTGGAGCAAAAATTAATATATGACCCGGTCTTATTTTACGTTAGATAAGACCCGGTCTTATATTATAGTAAAGTAAGACTGGGTCTTATATTAATTTTTGTTCCAAAAGACGCGTTAGAGCTGATTGTCCAGCTAGGTCTTATTTTGGGGGAAGCACGGTATTCCCAGCAGGAACACTGCCGGGTGCTGGGCATGGCCAAACACCCACTCACAATGGCTGTTCCCACTCAGGCACTGGTCCTTGTGACCCCCCTCCAGTGTGTGGCACTGTCAGATGTGAAGTTTTCCATTTCAGTGAAATGGCATCTCGCTTTAATTTGCATTTCACTGATCACAAGTAAGGCTGAGCTTTCTCCACTGTGGGTTTTGGGTTATTTGTTTTCTCCGTTTTGAATTAATAGCTTGTTCATATCCTTTTTCTAATGGGTTGTTTTATATATGTATATATTTCTTAGTAGTTCTTTATATATTTTGGATACGGGTCCTTTGTCAGGTGAACATTTTGAAAAGATCTTCTGTGTGGCTTATTTCTACCCTTGTTTAGGTGTCTTTAGTTAAAAAATATATACTTATATATATAAATACATATATATATATAAATAGTGGTAAAATATTATAACATTGATCATCTGTGAGCGCACAGTTCTGTGGCATTGAGCACATCCACACTGCTGTACAGGCCATCACCTCCATCATCTCCAGAACCTTCTCATCTTCCCAAACTGGTGTACATTAAACGACTCCCCGTCTCCGCTTCCCCAGCCACCGCCTACTTTCTCTCTCTCTGAAGGGAACTCCTCTGTGGACCTCATCTAAGTGGCATCGCACAATATACGCCCTTTGTGTCTGGCTTATTTCATTGACTACAGCATGGTGTCTTCACGGTTCATCCATGGTGTGTGTGTGAGAGAATTTCCCTCCTTGTCAAGCCTGAATGCTACTCCATTGTGTGGGTGGATCCCATTGTTTATCCATCTGTGGGTCCACGGACACTCGGGCTGCTCCCTCCTTGGCTGCTGTGAATGGTGCTGCTGTGCACATGGGGGTGAAAATTAACTCTACGTAAGGTGGTTTGTGACAGACTCAGTGATGATAAACCGGACACATTGACTTCGGTGGTTGTTTCCTAAGAGTGTCAGTTAATTTGTGTTCTCATGTGAAACTGGAATGTTAGCGGGGAAGAGGCCCTTGAGGTCCCCTCAGGGTACAGCTGTGAAGGGAGCTGCAGGCTGGATTCGGGGGTTTTGCAGACAGTGAAGGTAGCCTCGGGGCAGAGGAGAGGGTACTCGGGGCTGGAGGCAGGAACCTGCCACTGTCCTGCCGGGTCTCAGGTCACAGGGCTTTTCCCGCCAGCACAGGGCGCTTGGTCTGGGGCTGTTGTGGAGGAAACAGGTACGCATGCTCTGACGAGGCCCCGCCTGCCTGCTGAGGACCCTGGGGGCTGTGGGGGTCCCACTCCACCCCCAAGGTATGTCTCAGACGGTTTAGGGTTTTGCCAAGTGTGTGTCTGTATTTTCCTGGGAGAAGGTCTCAGACTCCGAGGTGAAGCAGCTCGCTGTTGATCGCCGGCTTCGCGGTGACGTGCGGGCGTGTGGTCTGACTTCTGTGTCTCCCATGCGTGGCTCTGGGACCCGCACTCCAGCTGGCTGCCCTTATTGCTGCTTCTCTTCATCAGAGAGGAAGTGCTAAGAGGTCCACTTTCCGGGACGAGCCATCAGGGTGTTTGCCATTATCCGCTTATCAGGCAGGGGCGGCTCCATCTCCATGTCTTTTATCTCCGATCGTCAGATCAGCCCGGCAAGAAGACTGTCATTGTCTCCATTTCATAGATGAGATGCAGGGAGGCTCAGCTGCATTCTTAGGCCACACCTGGCTGCAAAGCGCGTGATTTCGCCACCACGAACCAAGCCTCTTTTGTCAAAATCGTATTAGAGACATGGGAGTGAATTTTTGCTAATTTTTTTGCCTGAAGATTTCAAAATGTAGAAGCTATTAGATTGGTGCAAAAGTAATTATGGTTTTTGCAATTATTTTTAACCTTTTCAACCACAGTTACTTTTGCACCAACGTAATACATATAACTTCCTTTCTCACTCATCATTGGTAAGGCTGTTTCTAAGGGAAACAAGCCTGCTGAACACTGTCTGTTCTTCCCTTTGTTACTCTCTGGCTGTGTGCGAGGCCGCCTCTGAGAGGGCCACCCCTCCTGGTCTTCACACCCTTGCATTGTCCCCTCCCCGGGGACACCGACTTTCTCATCTTCCCTTTAATTGGTGCTTCATGGTCCAGTGCCTGTTAGTAACCTTGTGTCTGCCTGCTGGGGGCCTCTGCATGCCCTTGACCACCACCGGCTGGACACGCCCTTCCGCACCGGTTCAGTTACAAGTCCTCTTCCTGGGGCCCCTGTGGGCACCAGCATCTTAGGTTGGGTCCCTGGACGCAGACTCAGATAGAAGGCCATTTACACACTGGGATGAGGAGGAAGTCCCAGGAAGGACCCACATCAGTTACACCCAGCAATGGTCCAAGTACTGGGAGTGGGTACATGTTTCAGGGTGCTTTCCTGGCTAGAAAGAGGGTAAAAGTGCCAATTGGTAGTTGATTTTTATAAGGTAAGGATGCCCGTTGTAATCTCCAGGGGAACCTCAGACAAAATAATGAATCAATTTCAAGTTACTAGAAGGAAAAAATGGAATCATAAATAATACTCAGTTTGGAAGAAGGCGAGAAAGGAAACAAGGAGAGACAGACAGATAGCAGTTAGTAACATGGTAACGTTAAGTCCAAATATGTCAGTAATTCCATTAATTTTAAATGAAAGAAATTAAAAAGAAAAGATTTCCAGACTTCATTAAAAATCTGTTAGGCTATTTACTAGAGATACAACTAAAACTTAAAGATACAAAAATGAAAAGAAAAGAATGGAAAAGGATGCACCATGAAATACTAATCAGAAGAATGGTAATGTAGCTCTATCAATATCAAAGTAGACTTTAAGGCACAAAGCATTTCTAAAGATAAAAAGGGAGACTTCATAATGATAAAAGGCAGCAGGAAGTTATAATTCTAAATTTTGTACACATTCAATAACATGGTCTCAACACAGCTAAAGCAAAAACTGACAAAAGTAGGAAGAGAAATGGACTAATCTGTACGCACAACAGGAGATTTTTTACTCCCTGCTCAGTAAGTGGCAGTTGAGCCCCAAAAAGTCAGTAAAAGATAGAGAATCTGAACAGCGTGACTCCCAACCTGGCCTACTGGACTGACGTGGGCACTGCTCCCAGTCCATGCGTTCTTCCTGTTCCTTCTTGGAACATTTACGCAAGCTGACCATGTGCTGGACCATAAAGCAAGTCTTAGCAAATGTGGAAGCTCTTCCCGCAGAGCATATCCTCTGCCACTGGCAGGTATTGTGGAAACCTGGGGCAGACTCCACTGCCTGGGGTGAGAGCTGAGGCTGAGTGGGCCGGGGTTCCAAGAAGAATCACTATGGAAATTAGGACATTTTGCATGATAATGAGAATACACACATCTAAACCTGTGGGATGTAGCTAAAAATGTGCTTACAGGAATGTTTGTAGCTTTACAGTGTATATATTAGAAGTGAAAGTCAATGGAAAGTCATCTCAAGAAGGTAGGAAAAGAGCAGGAAAATAGATGCAAAAGGACAGCTGGACGATAATGAAGGCAAAATCAGAAATTAATAAAATTAACAAATTAATTAAAAGAAATTAATAAACTAAATTCAATTAACAAACTAAACTAGCAAAAGAATAAATAAAGAGGGGTTACTTCCCAACTCATTTTAGGAGGCCTCCTGAACCTTGGCACCCAAACTGACAGAGACGACAGAGGAAAGGAGAGTTCCAGGGTGGCTCACTGGTGAGCACAAGTGTGAGGCTCCTGAACAACGTGATTACGTGTAAGCGGAGCGCCGCGCTTCCTGTTTCTTCCAAGGACACAATGTTTTTTTAACATTTGAGAATCAGTCAGTGTAATTTCCCACATTAAAAGAATAAAGTAGAAAAATCATATATCTCAACAGAAGCAGGAAAGGCATTTGGTAAACTCAGTATCCATTCATGGTTTTTAAAAAAACACCACCCTTAAATAGGAATAAAGGGAACTTCCTTAATCTAATAAGAGTATGGAAAACCTCAACAGCAAACATATACTTAAACTTTTCCTTTGAGATCAGGAGCAAGAGAAAGACATCTGCTTTACCATTTCTGTTTACGTTTTTATTGCAAGTCCTAGTCAGCGTAGTGTAAAAATAAAAAATAGAAGTTAAAAAGTTTGCAGAGAAAATGCAAATGTTGTTCTTCTCACATGATATGATTATAATATAGAAAATCCAAAAGAATCTATAGATTAATTATTAAAATTAATGAGTTTAGCTTGGTTGCTGGATATACGGTCAATATACAAAAATTAGTTGTGGATACAGGTAGAAAATGACCTATAGATTCAATGCAATTTTAATCAAAATCCTAGCAGGTATTTTATGGAATTTAAGAAGTTGATTCTAAATTTTCCATGGAAATGCAAAGTGCTAGAGTAGCCAAGATATAGTTGGGGAAGAATAAGATGGGGGCACTTCCTCTGTCAGCTCTCAAACTTGTAAAGTGAGAGCCATCGGAGACTGTAAATGTTGACCTACTGCCCAGCCACAGGGAGGGACAGACTGTGCCTGACTAGCCCAGCGGGTGCTCTGTGGCCGCCTCCGTACATGGACACGTATCCCAGGAAGGGCAGACACCAACAGCGTGGCCCTCTGATTCTATTCATAGAAACGGAAAACGGGCCGCACTGAGCCATTCTCTGGTTGTGCTCAGTGCAGAACCATGAAAAGCTAGAACACCACCACGCTTTTCGTCATGACCAGGAGAGGCCACGTGGGCTCTGCTTCAGAATAAACCACGGGAGCCTAGATTCCTGCCTGTGCTCTTTTCTGAGTTTGTAGTAAAATGATCAGCACAGCCGCGCGCGCGCGCATGTGTGCGTGTGTGTCTCTTCCAGCCCTGGGTTGCTACTGCAGTGGGCAGTGTTTTGCACATGAGCCTGAGAGAGGAAGATGGCACCCAGGGACCGAGAGTGTGTGGAGTGGGTGCCGAAGTGAGAGGGCAGAGCTAGTGGCAGATCGTGGGAAAGGGGAGGGCCTTGTGGGTAATGTGCTGAGGACGATGGTGACCCCACTCCCTGGAGGGCAGCTCCCCCCACGCAGGGCCCCATGACCTGCACTGACAGGCCACACGAGGCTGATGGCATCTGCCCGATGGCACAACCTGCCCCGTTGCTGTAGATACAACAGTGAACCCTGGGCCGCAGGAACTAGCATCATTTCTGCTTTACAGAGTGGGAAATTGAGGCAAGGTGCCCCTGCCAGGGTTAAGGGACTGGTCCCAGGCCGCCAAGCCCGTTCCCCGGGCAGGCGGGCTTCAGAGCCCTGCTTCTGGGCGTGCGCTAGACTCACATGCTGCCTCTCCCGGACCCCGGAGCTCCAGGCCAGGCCCCTGGGTCTGTGCATCTGGCTTCCCAGCCTTCTGTTGCTCCCACTATTCGTCCTGCTCTCGGATCGCTCTCCAGGTGAGTGAGACGACCAGACAGACGCCTCAACAGGAAGACGGCAGACAGGGTGATGGCGTATGTGGGGAAGACATGAGGCTCCCCTGCATGCCACAGTCGGGGGTCGGGCTGCTCTGAGGAGGGAACATTCACGCCCAGCCTGCGGTGCTAAGAGGCGGCCGGCCACGTGTAGGTCTTGGGACCGGACAGCCAGTGTGTGCAGGGACAGAAGGGAGCGAGGGCCGGCGGAGGCCTTGGCTTTCCTTCTCAGTGTGATGGCTGCCTGTGGGAGCTGAGGAGAGCGGCTTGCCCTGCGCTCAGCGCCTGCTGTGGGCCGGCCTGGGGAGCTGGACGCAGCCCCCCCTGCGGGAAGCATCACGCGACCTGTTTGAAGACCCCTCTGGCAGCAGTGGAGGCTGGCTGGGCATGAGACTCCCCAGGAGGGCAGTGCAGCAGCTGGAGGCCAGGCAGCCACCTTCTCAAGCCGAAGCTTTCAGGTTTCCAAAGACCAGGAGGGGCCCCACCAGGCTTTGGACTAGAAGGGGGCGGGGAACCGCACTGGGCAGAGGCCGTGGTTGGGGCCAGAGTCCGCTGACTACAGTTTTATTGGCACAGGGTCACGTCGCTTGCACGGCTGTGCTGTGTTCACCCTGCAAGGGCAGAGCTGAGTGGTAGACACAGTGTGTCGCCCGCAAAGCCGGGGTACTTACCCTTGGCCTCTAGAGCAAACTTGCTGCGCCCTGGGCGAGGCCACTGGTGAACTTGCTGCCAGCACTAGGACCGAGCCGGAGGCAGGGCCTGGGAGGAACGGGCCCAGCTCTGCTCTAGACTGTTCTCTAGCCTGTGGGTGGGAGCCTCCAGCCCCTTCCCATGGCCTGACACACTGCCCTTTTCCAAAAGGGCCACTGGCAAGTAGCAGGCCCACCTGCCTGGCTGCCCTTGGACTCCCTCACTGCTGGACGTAGCCCGTGTCCCAGACCCAGCATTTTTGAAGCTCCTTGCGGCCCCTGATGGCGCCTGGGGCCTCTCCCAGCACTCCAGCCCCTCCTCTGTATCACAGGCTAGAGCATATACTGGAGGAAGCCGGCTGGCTTCTCTTCTTGAGCTGTGGTGGGGGGTGGGGGAGCCCAGGTGTTGACCATGGGAACTGGCAATGTCAGACCTGGACAGCAGGGGGCGCCCAGGCCACTTGGTTCCCTGAGAACTCCTACAGACTGCTCCCCGGTGGGGGGGAAGAGGAGAGGGGAGGGAGGGAGAGGGGAGAGAAGGAGGGGAGGGGGACGGGCAAGGGGGGGGCTTTTGCAGTTGCTGTCTCTACGGTCCAGGCCCTGGGTGAATTCCTTTACTTTGAACTGCTGTTATGCTTGCCTTCGGAGAGCTGTCATCCCGCACAAGGCAGGGGAACCTGCGCTGGACTAGACCTGAAATTCGCTGAGGCTGCAGTTGCCTTCTCTGGCCGGTCGTCTGGTTTGGTTCATTGCCCTCAGCCCGGGCTCACCTCTGGGACGGCCTGCAGTTTACAGAGTTCGCATGACCCAGGGTGCAATCTGCACAGACGTTTCAAAACAAGCTTTCTTTTTTAACCTTATTTCTTAAGTCTTCTGTTTGTTATTTCTAGGAGAATTTCACTTAGGAGTTTTTGCTTGTTTCGGTCTTTGATGTACTTGTCTATCCTTTAAACCATTTACATAGGAAATTATATTAATTTTCTTTAAGACCCTATTCACTCGGGCATGTACCAGGATTTCTCAGTGCCTCGTGTGTCCTCCCTCATTCAGTGAGTGTTCATTGAACACCTACTGTGTGCCTAGCGTTATTCTGGCTCGGGACAGAAGTGAATGAATGATACCACCCCCTGGTCTCCTCGAGCTGGCCTTGCGGCAGTTGCAAACACTAAACCCATGCGCTTGGGAGGATGGGACGCCAGACTGGGGTCTTTGAGCCAGCTTTTAAAAGGTCCTTCTGGGTGTCGGGGAACAAATGACCATTGGGGGTGCTAGAAGGAAGGGAGGCAGTTAGGATTCCGGGCATGTGGTAGTCCGGGCTGGGGGCCTGGGGGGGGGGCTAAGGGTCAGACTCCTTACCTGGGATCAGGGAAGGAGCAGCTGGGGGGAGCCTTAAGGGTCACCGCGCACCGGGGTCACAGCCAGGCTGGGCCGGGCAGGAGGCCTGGGGGCAGCTCCTCAGCTCCCACCTGCTGTCTTCCTCCGAGAGTCTTGGACACCCCTGAGTGGAGGTGTTCTGACGCTTGTCTTTGTGGGGCGAGGGAGCCTCCCCTGAGGCCGCCCTGCTTTCTGCACTCGTCTCCCATAATCCCTAATGGTTACTGTGAACCATTAGTAGAGCGACTGTCTGTCCCTGCTGGTCCCACCTGTGAAGTCCTGCTGGGTCTAGGGGCCTCTGGAGAGTGTGCCCCTCCCCCTGAGCGTGGGGCTGAGGCAGTGACTCGGACCTGCGAGGGGACCCACAATAAAAGAGGGGCTCCTTGGCAGGTTCCTTCACAGGAACTTTGCACTGCCCAGGCCCCCTGGTCCCCCGGACACACCGCAGGAGGGTTCTCTCTGTCACCATGCTGCTCCCGCTCAGCTCATCTCTGGCCTTGCTGGAATGCTCCCCGAGCCCCCTCCCCCCCCCCGACCTTTCCTGCCATTACACGGGCTGCCCAGCTCAGAGAAGACCCCTGGGCAGGCCCAGGGCCGAGGCAGTAAGGACGCCCAGGCTCCCTTCAGCTCTGGGACCAGCTGGGGGCTCCTAGTACTTCCTGTCATCCAGAGCGCCTGGCACGCAGGCAGTACAGCGCAGGTAGGCGCTGCTGGACCGGCCGGGGTTGGGGGCTGAGCAGGACTTGTCCGGAGCTGGCCCTCTTCCAGTGGCCTCCAGAAGCTCACTGTCTCTTGCCAAGGCCCAGCCTGGAGGCCACATGCACTGCGGCCACCCCAGCCTTTCCTCTGTGCCCAGACCCATTGGGCTGTGCCAGGCCCTGGGGCCCAACATGAGTGCAGGGGGGTGCTGCGTCCAGTCTGTCTGCCTGGCCAGACCCACAGTTTACAGCACACAGGCTCCGAGCATAGCTTCTCACCTCTGGAAGCAGAGCTGGAAGGAGATGGACGGAACCAGGCTTCTCTTCCCCGTGGCTGGTTTCATGGCTGCCCTCTTCCCGGGAGGAGCAGCTCTGCAGACGAAGAGAGGGGGCTGCCGTGGGGTGTGGGGTGCCAGTCCTGCCCACGTCCCCCAGGCAGGCGGGCTGTTGGCTGCTGCCACCCCTGCTGCTTTCGCCCTCGGTCCAGTTCTGCCCCCAGCATTCCCTCACTCCCCCAGCCCTGGGTGGGCCTCCCCCTCCCTCCCTCTCCCCCTCCTCCTCCTCCCTCTCCCCCTTCCCTCTCCCCCTCCCCCTCTTCCCTCTCCCCTCCCCCTCTTCCCTCTCCCCTTCCCTCTCCCCCCTCCCCCTCCTCATTTTCCACCCCTCCCCCTCCCCTCCTCCCTCTCCCCTCCCCTCCCCCTTCCCTCTCCCCCTCCCCCTCCTCCCTTTCCACCCCTCCCCTTCCCCCTCCTCTTCTCTCCCATCTTCTCCCCTTCCCTCTACTATCCCCTCCTGCTCCCCCTGTCCTTCCTCCCCTTCCTCCTCTTCTCTCTCCTCCCCTTTCTCTCCCCTTCCCCCTCCTCTACTCTCCCCTCTCCCTCCCCTCTTCCTTCTCCCCTCCTCCTCCTCCCTCCTCTCCAGGGCCTCACTGTCCCCAGCATTTCCTGGGTCCTGGGCCAGGCAGTTCCTGTGCTCAGCGGTGGTGAGGAAGCCTCTGACCCTTTCCTGCTCCTGCTGTTTTTCATGCTTTTACTGTGTGCTGGTCCCTTGAGAAAAGCTGTCTGAGGAAGCTTGAGCCAATGCGCTTTCTGAGATGTTCACCCTTCAGGCAGGCGTTGTGTGTCTGCATTAAACATAGAGCCATGGGCCTATGCAGCAGACTGTCCCCTGAATGCTCCTGGGGGAAAGCTCGGGTTCCCCTTCTTCCTCCCAGGGAAAACCAAGAGGGAGGGTGGGCTCAGCACCAGCCCAGCTAGTGACCTGACCCCACACCCAAGGGCCTTCATCCCAGCCCACGTGGGCCCTGCTTTGCAACCCTGGACAGGATGCTCCCTGAGGCCTGCTCCTTCTGCCATTCTAGGAGCCCCTTCCCCTTCGGATGAGACGTGATGTCCCCGCTGTTAAGGCTGGAGAGTAAGGAAGCACTGCGGGTGCTCAGTTGACCCCTGAATCTCCAGCACATTGAAAGGTAGTTTTGCGATGCTACCTACCGTGGGTCCTGCAACTAGTTTTCTCTTTCTTTCCTTCTTCCTTTCCTAATCAGGACCTGTCACGGTTCCCTCACTTGCAGGTGGTGTCAGATGTTGGAAGGCAGACAGAGCAGGTCTAGGAAGACAGGTCCTCAGGCTGGCACCACATAAACCCACATGGCACATGGAGGCTTATAATAGAACCAGCCCCTGTAATTAAGGGTGGGAAGTGTGCCACGCTGCTACACACACGAATTCTCTGCAGCTGTTGTACTGACTGAGAATTACCCCATCAGCTGAAGTCTTCTTCTTCTGATTCGGTAGAGGAAATACTTTAAAAATGATCTCACAGCATGATTTATGTAAACGGCTTTTTTTTCTTTGTACGAGACAATCCAGAGAGAGTCTGAATCCCTGGCCAACCACAGCTTCCTGCAGTGTCCTGTTGCCATGGGTTACGGAGGGAGCGAAATGGAACTTCATCTGAAATGTCTTTAAACTTCTCTGACATGCACAGGCACGCCGCCGTGTAAATGGTATATTCTAGATCTGCGGCCCTGGTGAGGTTCGGAAGTTTTCTTGTCTTACGATGAATTTGGGAAAAGGGATGTCAGAGGAAACGGACATTTTAAATGGTCAGCAGGTAAGTCACTGCAGCCGTTTCTTGTCTTTTAAACAGAATTGTTAAAAGAAGACTTGGCAGCTTGGTTACTGCTTTGTTTTCAGCCTGTTTCGAGAATGGTAGCTTTTAAGTGTAAACTTTGAAAAAACGCTTCCTTTGTGTCTGCGTCATGGAGCTTAAAGTGATTCCCGTGGAGGTAAATGCCTGGCTCCCCCCCCTCCCGGGCCCACAAACCTTCACCCAGAGCTAGGCTTGGGGGGTGGTCGGTCGCGCAGGGTGGGTGGCAGCCCAAGCTCTGTCACGGCGGCCACGCTACCTGTGCTGTAAGTCAGCCGTAGGAAAGCGTCAGTGTTTCTCTTGTCCTTACCACAATAATGCTGACAGAGCTTAAAGAGGCGTGAATAATTTTGTTAAAATGTTAAATCTCAACTATTTAAATGTATTAAAATCTATCATACTCTTAATTACTGTTATATATCTTACATCTTTGAATGTAATGAGTTGATCGTTTCATATGCATACATAGGGTACCGGCAGTCATATTTAATGATTATTATCTGAGCTGATAAAGTTGAATTTATTGTAAACATTTTTTAAATGTTCAAGGTTAAATAAAAGGAATAATTTTTATTTTCCTCTCGTGGCTGTGCTGTGTTGATGTGAAGGTAAAACTAAATGTAAAGCATTTACAGAAGATTGTCACTAATTACTGGGGACCAATTTTAAATTCACTCTTTTCTGACAGTTGTTGCATCGTCATGTTTTCCTAATGCCTAATTAGAAGCTTCTGTAGAGAACTCAGGAGACAGGCCCCTTCCGATGTGCCGGGTTTGGGGGGGTAGAGGAGAATGAGCAGGGTCCTTCCTCTGAAATGGGAAAGAGAAATAGGTCTGCTGGGCAGGTCAGGGATTATGCTGATGAGGCACGTGCAGATTTTCCTGTGTTTTGAAAACGCAGAGCTGTGTTTTGGAAACCCCTGTTCTGAAAGAGCTCATTCGTGGGGTACAGGAGCACTCGGAGGTTTATGGGCACGCTTGCCTGGAGGCTGCGTCTGGCCAGTTTGTGCCGTGCACTCATGTATTCCTGTACATTCCACTTCACATCTTGGGTGGAAAGTGAGTTTTGCACGGATTACGGCCTTCAGGGACCAACTAACCAGTTCGTTACTTCTACATACGTGTAGACTGCACTTGCATTTCAGTAGTGTATTACGGCAAGTTTTAGAAAAATGTTTTTTATTCTAAGTGAAAAAAAAAGGTCACTAAAAATCTGCCTTTGTACTTGGCTATATAAATGATTTGGATTCCTTTTGAAATTTCTGCAAGTGTTCAAAGTAACAAATAAGTTGTTCACGTGAGTGTGTTAACACAATCTGGTTGTGTGGTCATATTTTAAGCATCAGACACTGGGCAGCTGCCCCCTGTGAGTGGAGCGGCCAGTGGAAGGTGAGGGGTTCTGGATGGCAGCACTACCTGGCTCCCCTGGGGCCAGGTGAGTCATCTGGCAGGCCAGCTGTGCAGTGGTGACAGGTCACATGGCGCGGGGGCTGGGGGTGAGGTCGAGGGACCGTGTAGGAGGGCTGGCTCTCGCCCCACCAGCTCTGTGACCTTAATTAAATTGCTCAGATAGTTCATCTTTAAAATGGGGGTGTCACAGGGATGTTGGGCTCCATCCAGAGTGTGTGAGAGGTCAGGACGAGCTGTGCTCTGAGTTCCTCGTTGTGAAACGGGGCTCTCGTCAGCCTTTGTAGGAGCTATTTCCCAGCATTGTTTCCGAGGCACCAGGGAGAGCTGACAGGATGCTGCCCAGGGGCCGACTGAGCGGCTCCGGTCCCATCATCCTAGAGGGAGATGGACACGGCATTACATAGACTTGGGAAATGTACCGTCCCTTTGCCAAACGAAGCCATCATCATATTTAAACCCCATCACAATGGGGGGGTCACAGTCTTAGATACTAGTAAGATACCGATTGAGGAGATGCGAATACCCACAGCCTAAAAGAAACACACACTGTCAGAAGAAAGCTTTAACATGCTGTGGCCCCCTGCCTTCACCGTGGGCCTGGACGGGCACCCAGAGTTCCGTGCTATGTCTGATGGAGCCGTGCTCGGGGCGGGGTGCTGTGCGTGCTTAGTGGGTCCTCGTCCCAGTGCTGTCGGTGGGGCAGCAGCCCAGGAGGGCTGTGACAGGTTGACTGTGTGCGGCTGCAGGGGTGGTTCCCTGGGGCCTGGGCCGGACGGTGTCCTGAACCAGACGCTGGGTAGGAGCAGCTTAGTGGCTCCAGGGCATCACCACACCAAGCCAAACATGGGGTGTCTTTCCCTCCTCTGAGCTGAGGAGCAATCCTATCTCAGGGCTCCGCTGACCCGCCGCTCTTCGTCCCTGAGCCCTGTGACCACCACGCTCAGTGTACGCAGCAGCCAGCACCACTGGGCTGAGGTGTTGGCCTCCTCCCGTGTTTGCTTCAGGTGGCCTGGGCGTTGTCACTGCTGTGGTCTGTCCTTCCCTTCGTGGTCATAAAATGCAGGTTCTGCTGTGTCACACACTTGGCAGAGGCTTGTCTCTCAGGGGTTTGGAAGCACATCAGATGTAACAGATTTGTTTTGAGTCCGAGGGAAGGAATCTTCCAAAGACCAAGGGCTTTTGGCTCTTATTGCACTGGACTCCGTGTAGGATCTGAAGATGAAACGGCGGGCGCTATAAAGAGCCCAGCATTCTTTTCTGGGCAGCACGGAGCCCCTGCGTCCTTAGGGGTGGCAGTAGGACCCCAGTGGGACGGGGCGGCTCCTGGGCTGTGGTGTCCACACACGCACACAGCAGGCCCCACACACAAGCCCTGGGAGGCTGGGGAAGACAGAGCCTGGCGGTAAAAGGGAAGCGCTGCGCGTTTGTGCCTGGGGAAGTGAAAGCGCCATGAGGAAGCCGGCCAGGTCGTCAGGAGCAGTCAGGCTGTCTGGCGCAGAGGGCAGCTCTGGCTCCAGATGCCATTGTCCTGTCCTTCCCCCGTGGCACTGACAGGACTCTTGGCCCTGCTCCTCTCCCGGGTCTGCCGGGCTGGGTGGCTGGGGCAGGACAGCGTCCCCTCTGGAGTCTCAGGCCGACCAGCCTGAGGGGGTGCGGGCCTCCACCAGTGTGGCCGGGAGCCTGGGACATGAGGAGGCGTCAGGCCTGTGCTGCACATGTGAGCGCCTCCTGCTCTTCTCTGAGCCCGTCCAGATGGGCCCCTGCGGGCGGACTTCTGTGGCTTTTGGCAGTCTCTTTTCTAGCTCAGATGAGTGGACATATGTCGCCTGTCTGCCCCCCCCTTCTCCCAGATGGGCCCCCACACTGCCCTGCAGCGAGCGTCCTGACAGCTGAGGTGGGAGGTGCAGCCTGCCCCCTGTCCATGGCCGCACCTAGCCCACACTCTGCCCAGACCTCCTTAGACCCTAAAACCGGGGGAGGGGCCTTGGGTCTGCTAGGGACAGTCAGAGGTTATCCCGCTCCAGCCGATGGCTGCACCGATCCTCTTCTCACTTTTCAGTGCTCCGATTCTCGTTACCCTCTGAGAAGTGAGGGAAGCTGTAAGTTTCTGTTTTCACCTCTTCCCTTTTTTCGTGAAGAAGCGAGTTACCTTGAACTGGCAGCCTTCCTTCCAGGTTCCAGGCTTAAAGGCGCACCTGTGTCCTCCTCTCACTCCTGTGGCCTGGCCGGCATGTGGCCTCCTTCCTTCCACGTCCCGAGGGGACAAGCACACGCCCCTCTCCCTGGATCCCCAAACAACGGCATGAGCAGAGCCGTCGTACACGTGGAAGAACGGCTGGCCCTCTGGAAACGGCGGGATTCATCCGCCTCCCAGCTTTTGCGCAGCTTTCCCAGGCCCCCCCTTCTCCTCCAGGTCAATTGGAGGCTGCCCTCCCCTACCGACCTCTGCAGCAGGGTTCCCCCGACCCCCGCTCCAGACCACAGCCCAGCCGGCTCGCATCTCCCTCGGACATATGTGCAGGAGGACCTGCAGCCCAAGTGTCCAAGTCTGACCGTGACTCCCCCACACCCCAGTCTGCTCTCCCCCCACACCCCAGTCTGCTCTCCCCCCCACACCCCAGTCTGCTCTCCCCCCACACCCCAGTCTGCTCTCCCCCCCAACACCCCAGTCTGCTCTCCCCCCACAACCCAATCTGCTCTCCCCCCCACACTCCAGTCTGCTGTCCCCCCCACACCCCAGTCTGCTCTCCCCCCCACACCCCAGTCTGCTCTCCCCCCCAACACCCCAGTCTGCTCTCCCCCCACACCCCAGTCTGCTCCCCCCCCACACCCCAGTCTGCTGTCCGCCCCACACCCCAGTCTGCTCTCCCCCCCCACACCCCAGTCTGCTCTCCCCCCACACCCCAGTCTGCTGTCCCCCCGCCCCCGCCCTTCCCTCAGGCCAGCCCTCTGTCCTCCCTGTCAGCAGACCCTCCATCTGTTCCATGTGGTGACACTTCCTCACCTGGAGCCCTGGGGACCACACCTCTCCTCCCACACCCTTCTCCAGTGGCAGCCTGAGGGGCACTTGCCTCTGCCCTCCTCTGCGCCATGCTCTCGCCTGGAGGTGGGGACCTGACAAAGTTGAATTTGTCTCTAGCCACCAGTGTACGTGTCCCGGGAGTGGGTCTGAGCAGGTGCTGAGCAGACGTTTTGTTGAGCAGAGTGGCAGCCGTCTCAGCTGGATCTCCCCACCCGGCCCGACCCCAGGGCCCCGCACCCACTGCCCCGAGCCCAGTGTCTGCCTGGACAGGACAGTCTGGCTGCTCGGGCGGAGGGAGTCAGCCTCGGCCTTTAGGAGTAAGCTGTCCCCTGGTGTTGGGCGTCAGCTTGAGGTGGCAGGCCTTGGATTCTAGTGTCCAGCACGTAAAGGAGTAAAGTCGTGTGCATCCCGAGGGGCTCCCGGCCACTGTCTGCCTGGGAACTGGACCCGGTGCCACTTCCCAAAGCCAGGGTTCATGCCGGCTTAGCTGGCAGAGGTTAGCTCTGTCCTGAGATCCCGAGTGTCGCCCCAGACCCCTCTGACACCACCCCCTCTCTGTATTGGGGACTCCTGTCTTGGTTAAATTGGGCCAGCCAGGTCAGGGGGTTCTTGTTTAAAGTCAGATGTGTATGTGGGACCCCTAGCATTGCTGTGGGGCCGTGCGCTGCCCCATCAGGCTGGCACCTCCGACTTCTAAAGTTTTTAGAATGAACCGTCTTGCGCTTCACCCAGGGCGTGACAGCAGTATCAGCTGTTCAATTCTTAGGGAAATGCTGTTGCCGTGGAAATGTTTGCCTGGTTCGGTTTCTTTTGATTTTTACTGAACATCGAAGAGCTCTTTGGGAGACACACACGTGCACACACACACACGCGTGCACACACACGCGTGCACACACTTTAAAAAGAAGCAGAGCCTCACTTCTGCGCTCCGGCTGCTCTGCTTCCAAACCAAGGCCCTGGAGGCCGGGCCGCCTGCCTGGCTGCGTCGCTCTGCCCTCCTCGCCCATAGCCCTTGCCTGCGTCCTGCGGGCCTGTGTTTGTCACTGTGCCCATCATGCCTCCGTCCCTTTGTTGTCACCATCACCTGGGTCACAGAAATTCTTTATCGTGAACATCACGGTTTGAACCTAAAAAGATGTGCCTCTTCCTCGCCTCCTGAGCCTTCTGTCCAGTTGTTTCTGGTTGAACCTGCTGGAAAGAAGTGTGTGTGTGTGTGTGTGTGTGTGTGTGTGTATGTGGTGTGTGCACACGTGTGTATGTGTGCTTGCATCTGCCACTGTGTGAATGTGGAGAAAGCAGGTGGTGGGATGAAGCACTGTGGAATCCTGGCGCGGGGTGGGCCGTGGAGCACACCCCCTTTAGCTCAGGCCGCTGCGTGGTCTGCCGAAGGTCACGCCTTGTCCTATACCCGGGACCCGGGAGCTGTCCTGTGAGGACAGTCGTCGTGGCTGTGCAGGGAAGGCTTCTCAGAAGGTGTGGGTGAAGCTGCAGCCCTGGTGGGCGGGCTCACCAGGGGAGGCTACAGGTGAGAGTCGGGGCACAGGGAGGGGTGCTCCACGCTGAGGGGATGTGTGAGGCTGGGTCCTTCCGAGCAGCGACTCTCAGAGTCCTGAGACTACAGCACACAGCGGGAGTCACGTGGTGTGCGAGCTCACACGCATGTGGTGTACAAGCTCACACGCACGTGTGCGAGCTCACATGTGGTGTGTGAGTTCACACGCACGTGGTATACAAGCTCACATGCACGTGTACAAGCTCACACGTGGTGTGCGAGCTCACACGCACGTGGTATACAAGTTCACATGCACGTGTACGAGCTCACACGTGGTGTGCGAGCTCACACGCACGTGGTATACAAGCTCACACGCACATGTACGAGCTCACACGTCGTGTGCGAGCTCACACGCACAGAGCTCTGAAGCCAGGTCCAAGCACAGCATGGACCCTGGAATGTCCTTGGGATTTTCCTTTCATGTTCTCCTTTCCCATCTTACTTCATTTTTTAACAAATGCTGCTCATTGCCCATTGAATTGATTTGACAGTTCCTTCGAGGGCTGTGGGCTCGTGGAGCAGAGGGCAGGCTGGGGAGCAGGCATGGGCGGGCTGCATGCGCCCAGTCTCGTAATCCCACCAACCGGCCGGGACCTGCACGGCGACCTGTGATGCCCCACCATGGCCTCCGGGCCCACCTCTCGGGGTCGTCCCTGCCCCACATGGACCCTCTCTCTAATGTACTGGGGCCAGTGAGGAGTCACCTTAAAACTTAAATGATCAAATTTTTAAAAAGTCAAGTAAATATATATAGAGGGTGCCAAAAAAATGTATACACATTTTAAGAAAATAAAACTGTATTAAAATTGTAATACTCAACATATACTGATAACAGAAGATGAATACAAGTCACATTTGACTTCTGCAATTACAAGAGGTGCTCAAAATGGTTCCCATCAGCGTCCAGACACTTCTGATGACGGCGAACTGCTTGTGCAACGTTGACCAAAGTGTCCACTTGTATCCGGTTTTTTGGCACCCCGTATTATATACAAATTATATGTGTGGTCCAAGTTCCTGCCAGGAATAGACACAAGTCAGTTTCCACTGAACTGGGGGGTGTCTGAGGCCCACCGAGGACGGGAGCTGGTCTGAACTTGGAGCACACCACTAAGACACTTGGTAAGTTCCTTTAAAACAAATCTATTTATGTTAGTGTGAATCCCAGCCTGGGAGGCGCATTGTAGACGTTTTTAGAGCCGCCTACTTGTGGTATGTGTTTAAATTGTAAGCAGAGAAAAATGTGAATTTAGTGGGACCTTTTTTCCCTGGCAGCTTGTTTTTGCGGCTGTACTTTTCTTGTAAGTAAAACAACTGGATTGGGGGATTTAGGAAGAACCCAAGAATGCAGGAGATGAAAACGAGTTGTACCGGCATCAGAATACTCAAGAGGCGTGTTAAGTCTTAATTCACAAAATGTTTGTGGTGGTCAGTGGTCTGTGTAGGCAAGGACTCTGGGAACGCCAGCTTTCGGGGTCACACTGAGCTGCAGTTCGTCCTACTTGTTCTCTGTGGGGGTCTTCTGGAATATGTCTGGGGGTTTCGGGGCCTGTGCCATTTTAGACTGCTTCCCCATCAGCCAGGATGTGCACAAAAACATGAAACCAGGCTCAAAAAGGGTACTTGGGTCAGAATTGACATGTCAATCCGAAGGCAAATGGAAACAATTTAGGGGTTATGTGCCTTCCCCACACACCCCCAGTGCTGGTGGCGTGCCTGCCTGCACCTCCTCCTCCCACCAGTGAAGCACCCTGTACCCTGCTCCTCCCAGGGCACCTCCGGCCTCCTGTGCCCTGACTCCACCTGGCACCGTTGGCACGACGCCGACTGCTTCATCCCGTCAGCCTCACCTCCTAGAATGAGGCCTGGCCACGTGCTCCTTAGCCTGGGCCCTTCCTGTGCAGGCAGCGGGGTGTCGGTCATAGAACCGATATACACACCAGGTGTGCGCTTATAAATAAAGTATTGGACAGCAAATGGAAGACTTAGGTTTGTGGTCATTATACACTATTTGTTTGCAAATTAAGTAATCTGCTCAGGGAACGTCAACACATGTTGCTTGATAGAATGTGACTTTGGAGGAGGACAGTGGTTTTATGTCCGGGTGATAATAAACATGTCTCCATGAGACGTTTAGATTAATGTCTGATTGGGGTGTGACCAGTTGCCAGATAAGTCGTAAGCAGAGATGGTGGGGGACCATGAATAAAAGGGCTGTGTTGCTGGCTCCCCGGTGCCGTTTCACACTGGTTAGTGTTAGGAGCAATCCAGGTGTGACCTTACCTTTTATGGAGGATTTCTGGGCGGAGCTCACTGCTTGTCACATACAGAAGCCAACGCTATGGCACCAGCTTTTGAGAAAAGAGAAAAGCTTTCATTTGTGAGTTGACCGGTAAGGAGACAAGAGGCGAGGCTCAGATCTGTCTCCCCATCTAGGGTTCAGGGTGGGGTTCTGAGGGTTTTCAGCACCGTTTCTTCCTGGACAGCGGACCCTTCGTTCTGAAAGGGTTCCGGCGTTCAGGTTCCTGTCAAGTCCCGCTCCTTTGGTTCTGGTGGGGGAGCAGTTAAAGTGTCGCGCATCAGTGGGGTATCTGAGGTTTAAACTCGGGTTCCAAAGGCCTTAGAAGCAGGATGGGACCAGTCTGAGCTGGTTCTGAGGTTACAGGGAGGTGTGGGGTGGGCAGGGATAGCTGTGACCTCTGAGTAATTACTGGCCCCTCCAGGAGAACCTTCGACACACAGAGGCCACCAGCCTGCAGCTCCCCGGATACCTGGAACTTTCCTTAGAGTTTTGGGCTTGGAAAGTACTCTTTTGGCACAGCGACCCAGACAGGGAAAAGGGAAGGAAATACATTTGAGGATGTGGCTTTGACATTTTGAGTCCCTCCTGGAAAATGCTGGCCCACTGAGACATGGGACTCTAGATACTTCTTCCTGGTGGCCAGGCCTTGAGAAGTTCCTGAAGGGACGGCCTGTGGGTGGTGAGCCCTTTCGGGGTGGGTGCTGGGAGCATGTCTACGTAACAGCCCTCATTCCTGGCAGAGCTTTGCTGGGCGCTGTCCCTGCGCCAGCCAGCACTCCTCGGAGTGTTCCCCTGCTCAGCCCTCTTCGGGTGTCTTCTCGTCTCTATGCCTCATCTCTGTGCTGCCGTCAAGGTGATTCTTTTCAGGTCAATCTTCCAATTCCCACATTTTCTGTTCCACCTTACGTCTCTGCTAACCTCTCTTTTGATTGTTTAATTTCAACAATTGTAGTTTCCATTGTCAAACATTCTATGGGATTATTTTTCAAATATGCCACTTTATTTCCTCTTTTTTTAATTGCGACTTTTACTTTTTTACAATTTCATAGTTATTTGACATCTGTATGAGGACTTTCCAGTGTCCAATTCTGTCATTGTCAGTTCTGCTGGTTCTTTCCTGTGGTGGATTTTTCCTTGGTTTTAGGGGATTTTTGAATTGTGAGCGCATATTGGCGTGGGCTTATTTTGTGGAACTCCTGTGGGCCTCCGTTGGGCTGCTTTCTCCCCAGAAGGACTTGTGTTGTGGCTGCCTGGCCCCAGGCCTCTGCCAGTGAGTGGCCTGCCCTGCGGTGACACTCAGCCCAGCGTCGGCATTTTTTTGCTGACTGCTCTCCCTTCCCTTCCCTTCTCTTCTCCCTCAGGGACTCCCCTTATTTCTTTGGGATCGGCAGTGTATTAAAAAGCATGTTTGTTACTGTTGTTATTTCACAGTTTTTCTATAAATCTAAAACTGTCCTAAGAGGTAAAGACCTTGAAAAAGCATGCTGATTGAGCTCTGCCTGGGTCTGCTCGCTCTGTGCCGAGGACCCACAGGCTGCAGTCTGCAGCCCCCCCAGAGCCCTGAGCAGACGCCCTGAGCCCGCCCTGCTTGCCACATGGCCCATACCCACCTCCCCGCCTCTCTGTGGGCACCCCGCTGTCAGCCACCACCTTCTTTCGTCTCTGTGGCTTCAGCGACACCCTTCTGTCCTGGGTCTTGTTTCATTTCACTTCATTTTGGGGATGTATGTAGAGATTTTTAGTGCACTTTGTTCCATCTGCTAAAAGCCTACGAATTTAGTGTTAATTCTGATTGTGACATGAAGTAAACTGTGCCCTTCATATAGATAAAGTTTATGTTTTATGATTTATTTTTCAGATTATTATTAATGACAGTATTTCTGGTTTTGCGTGTGGCCTCGCAGATTTTCTTAATCTTGGAATAATTTGCCTTTGATACTGTTTAATGTGTGACATGACTGGAGGTGACTTATTACGAGCGTGGGAGAAAGACCGCTGTCCACGGGCTTTGGTCAGCCCTGGAAGGAGGCCCACCCGCTCTGGGGCGGGGATGAGCCCCATTCGGCTGAGGGCCGATACCCAACGCCTGGCTTGCAGGCCGCTCTTCTGCCTGATGTGTGGGAGATGAGAGTGTGAAAACGGGACACATAACAGTATGTTTTTACTATTGAAAACACATTGATAAGGTGCCAAGAGACAGTTTCAAAGTATTTCTGACCCAGGATTCCTGACGGTTCGAAACAGTGACAGCCCGTCAGGAGGTGGCTTCCTCTCACTGTCTGAGGTCAGACCCTTTCTTGGGGGTGGAGGTGGGGCGCTTAGCTGGCTCCCTGGACTTCAGGTGTAAGTTCCACCAGGTGAGGGCTGAGACCAGGTCTGCTCGGAATGGAGAAGGTCCCCCATCGGCTGTGCCACTTGGGGGACAAGGTTTGGGGGCCCCCAAGGCTGGGGACGGGGCACTCAAGCAGAAAGCACAGAATGCCAGCTGACGTGGGTAGCAGCTCTAGCCACACACACGTGCTCTGGCTCTCCGTGACGGAGGCCACGATGACAAGGGGCGTTCGCTGGAAGCCTGGCTCACCCGGCGGACCTCGGGCCTCGCTCGTGTGCATTTTGGCCGAGGGGTCTTCAACATGACCTCCGCTAGTTGGGGAGGCCCAGGACCAGGGAAGGGGCGCTGTGTGTGGTCACGCGGACGAGGCACCAGCTCTGGTCAGCCAGCTTGTCTAGGCGTCCTTTTCGTCCCACCAGGTGTCACCTGTGCCCTCGACAAAGCCTTCCCCTCCCCCTGCAGAGAGGCTGTGAGTCCATTTCCCACCAGAGCCCTGGGGCTTTGCGGCCACTGAGAAGCGCTTTACTCTTATTTCAGAGCTGGGAGGGTCCCATGTCCCCGGTCTCCTGACCCCAGTGCCTGCACCGAGGCTGCTGGAACCCCCTGCCCCCCAGGCTCCTTATGCCTCCTGGTGTCTGTCACCAGACCCTGTCCTTCTGAGCCCCGGTTCCCGCCCCTTTCCCGACTCCCCCAGACTCTTCCTCCCTCCACATGTCCAGGTGGAAGTGACCTCCCCTCGGGTGGCAGCCTGAAAGCTGAGTGCCCATCTCAGACAGACTTTCTCAGACCCCCCCCGCCCCCCGCCCCCAGCTGCTTGTAGCTCTCAGTGCTCGGAGCTGTCATGCCAGGGCCTCCCTCCACCGCCCGCCTCTTCCAGCACCAGCCTGCATCGAGCCTTGTGGGACGTGTTGGTTCTTGCCCCCGTGCCTCCGAGCCAGCCGCCCTCCTCTCCTTCAGTCTCTCAGCCTCTCCTAGACGCCCTCCTTGAAACGTCTCCCAACCTGCCTGCCGTGGGCCCTCCTGCCCCATTTGGTGGTGGCTGGGCCTGGTGGTCCAGGGTATGGGTGGGCTCACCCATCTCCAGGGAGCTGTTTGCCCTCTCTGGGCCTGGATTCTGCCCTGTAGAGTGGAGGTGACACCAGTTAGCCTGGTGCCCAGGGCGTGAGCGCCAAGCAGGGTGTGTCATGCCCAGGGCACGGCAGACTTGCAAGCCAGTGGCACTGAACGGACTCTGCAGGTCGCCTGCCTCCCTGGTGCTGTGTGTGCCCTCCAGACGGCAGCCCTTGGCTGATGAGATTGGAACGTGTGTGTAGACTTGTCCTCAGTGAGGCTGTGACTAAGGTTGTGATGTCAAACACGGTGGGATTCGTTCTTTTCCAGTGAAAATGACGATGACTTCCGCACGTCCTGCTGTGGCCTGGCTCACTGGCTTGGGTGGAGTTCTCCCAGGAAGTGGGAGCGTAACTCTTGACTCACTGAGGTGTCTGGTTTTCCTGGGACACCGGCACGGAGAACCAGAACCTTCCACAGAAGCTCCCCATTTTGTTCCTCAGATGGATGTGCTTTCTCCTGAATTTGTCATGAGGCGTAATTAACTCATGTCTCTCTCTCTTTTCTTTCAGTCTGCAACTGTATCTGACGGTGGTAAGTCACAATTTCTGATGTATGTTTTTATTATTTTTAATGAAGTTTTCAAATTGTGAAAGTGTATTTACCATTGGCTCACGCCAAAAAGGGGATTTCTTTGCCATTCCCCATCCCCTTGGGGGAGGGTTTTGCCTGGGCTGGTTTGGGGAGCGTTCCCTGGCTCCCAGGTGGCGGCAATGTGTGTGGAAGCCGCTTACCACAGAGACGTGTCATGAACCTGAATTTCAGCGTGATGGCACAGCTGCAGCCGGCGAGGGTGGGGCCGCGCATCCGGCCCCTCACCTGCTCTGGACAAGTCAAAGCCTGCTGTCCCCGGTTGTATAACCAACAAGGGAAGAGTTCAGAGCTCTGGCTGAATTTGAGCAATTCTGGAAATACGGGTGACACTCTCAGCTGCTAAATTTCCCTTTCTGAGGACAAGTGTCAGAGATGAGTTGAGAGTTGTGGGGTGAAGAGGAATCAAAAACTTTGTCTTTAAACAATTTTGTGCACAGGATTGTTTTAATGGGACTGATCCAAAAAGGAAATGGCAGAGAGGTCTTATTTCACTTCAGATTTCTCTGATGTAATGCTTATCGCTTTCGTTCCATGATTTTTAAAAAGCTCTCCAAGGTGATTTGGAGAGTTTCTCCCAAATGTTCCTCGTTTCTTATAATACTGATAGAAGTGCCTTTGCTCACAGGTTGTTTGTTTGTTTGTTTACGTGATTTTAATTAATCTATTCTTCTGTCTTTTGAGAGTTGAATTTTTAAATTTATCAAAAGGTGCCAGCATTTGATTTTCATTTATACGTTGGCTGTGGGTCTGAAGTCCAGGTGACAGCCAAGACTGTCCCAGCAGGGGCATGTGATGAGGCTGGAGGCTGCCCCCTTATTGTAAGTTACAGGGGAGCTGAGTGTGGTCTGGGCACTGGTGTCCACACCGCCGGCCTCCCCATGACCTCAGGAAGGCTTGCTTTACAGGGAAGGGCGCAGCCGGGAGCCCTGTGGTGGGTCAGAAGCTGAGACCAGAGAAGCTTGTGTTTGGGGCTTTATTTTTATCATAAAAGGAATTATGTTGCCTATTTTATGTACAAGGATAACCATGCCATTTAATCTGTCTTAAGCTGGGAGTGGGAATAACTTCCTTAAAAAGAAATAGGACCTGTCACCAAATCCAAGATAAAAGTGAATGGTGTTTATAAGATTCTGTTCACGCTTACCCTTTCTACTGTGCTCTAATTTCTCTTTTCTGGTAAAAGACTCATTTCTGCAGGAAATGTATCAATTTGAGAAGTTTATTTAATATGTTCAGTTTAATCATGAATATTAAGCTTTATTCATCTCTCAAGTTTTCTTCAGTCAGCAACAGATGCAAGAATCGCAGGGAGTTTTATTATAGAGTCCGTTTTATAGTTTTTTACAAAGCTAAACTTCCCAAGTGTAGGAAGCCCTGAGTCACAGCCCTGAGGTCCTTCTAAGGAAGTGGTGCCCTGGCTGGTGGCAGCGGTTCCTCCTCCCCACGGGGGCTGTGTGCCCCCCTGGGCCTGCCTTGCTCCTGCACTTGAGACCCTGGTGCCACTGTGGGGGAGGGGCAGGGGAGAGGCCACTGTGTCATAAGCTTGCCCTGAATTTCAGGAACTGCACCTGACAGCTTACATTTGTTTTCTTTCTTTTTTTACATTTTTATTTTTCCTTCTTCAATTTCTTTTCTGATTATAAGTAAGAAGAAGAAGTTCTCATTTAATTTGTATGTTAGTTCTAGGAGGCATAATACTACATTCTGTCATCTCGATCGGCAAAGACTCTAAGGCAGAAACGGCCCAAGTGGATCAGGGCCGTGTAGACACCAAGTGAAGTGACTGTGCTCAGACTCGGGGTCGCCGACGACAGAGCCGTGGAGGGGCCCCTGGCTGCCGAGGCTCCTGTGCTCTGGCTTCCCACCCGTCTCCCGAAGAGTCCCAGCTCCTCCAGCCCGCTTCCGGGGGATGGGGGACTCCACCCTTCCTGCCCTCCCCGGTAGTGGACAAGAGTCTGTTGAGAGGATCCGGGTGGAAACTCGGGGTGTGTTTCCACAGTGGGATGTTTTTGTCCGAGGTGAGCAGCAGATTCAGCTCACTGAGGGGCCTGGGTCCTCCGGCAGCCGTATCTGTGGGAACACACCCGGCTCCACGCAGTGACTCAGGAGCCCGCTTGGAAAGCAAGCTGCTCGCACGGTGGGATGGTCTGGTCCCCCAGCCTCCCCGTGGCCATGAGTGGACCGCTCACTCAGCAATGTTTGTGTGCCGTCACCCTTGTCAGGGACACAGCTTGGATTCGTGTGGCTGTTGGCTTCCATCTCACACATTATTCTTTTATAACGTGTGTTCTTACGTTTTGTGGCTTTATTTTAAGGAAGTTGGACAATACTATTTTTGTAATCTTTGGCCACTTGAGGTGTGTTTTTCCACTTTCTCCTAAGGAGAGGGGCTCATAATGACTGCTCCCCGTCGACAAAGGCTGCCCGTGACAGAAGGAGTAGCGGTCAGTCTGCAGAGGGCGAACCCGGGCCCGGGCTGAGGTCCAGGTAGGCAGGCTCTGCCTCCAGAAAAGGAAGAACAGTCCAGCATTAGAGAGAGGCTTAAAGATGTAATGCTGTGGCTGTGGGACGTTACTCAGACACTTGTTCACACAGAATGCCCTCGCGTTCAGACACAATGTGAGGGGTCTCGGCAGCGGCCGGGAGGAAGTAGGTGAGACCTTCCTTGCTGGTGGGCGTGTCCGGCTCTCCGATCCTGGCTTCGAGCGGAACAGAGTTCATGGTCGTATTGATCTCTTTTTCTACTTCACTCTGTATCAGCAGCTTTGCCAGCATTCTCCTCCCACCAAGGCACACGTCCTCGAAAGGTCGAGTGTTTTCTGCCATTACTGGATACAGCTTTGGAAGAACTTAGGGGTGTCAGGGAGCGTTCACACAGACGCCCACATTCACTGGCACATGTTGGGCTGTGACCGTGGGAAAGTCTGGCTTCTGGGTCTGTGACACGTCCACGCAACACCTCCACTTTGGCTGCTTCATAAACACACCAATTTATCTTGTCCAGCCTCACTCTCAGCTTTCCCTTCCACGCGTGCTGGTCCCCAACTCTCCCAGTCGCCGTGAGGGCTCGTCTGTGTCCGTGACCTTCCTCACTCCCCACCTCCCGCAGCCCAGCCCTCAGGAGGCTGCAGCTGTGCCCCACTCCCTTCACCTAAACTGCTGCCCTGTTGCAGGTTGCTCCCCCACCTAACCCTACCTGGGTATCGCCGTCCGCCTGCTCAGACTGTCCTCGGGGCTATGCCAGCACTTTCTCAGGCCTCACCAGGAGATGTCCTCCCACCCTGTCTCCCTTCGCCCCTCAAAGGCGCCTGCACTGACCACCAGCCCTTATTCTGAGTATCAGCCCAGACTTCATTTCCTTGCAACATAACTGACAAGGCCTGTCGATTAATTATCTGTCTGTGTCTGGTTTTGCATACTGCCCCCACCCCCAAAAGTGACCTACGAGAAGTTCTGTCGAGTGAATGATTCAGTCAAGGCATTTGCAATGTGCACAGACGTCAGCCAGAGCAGGAAGGGAAGACCGCCACCAGGACAGGGGCTTGCCAAGCTTTTCCTTTTCAGTGAAACCCTCTCAGAAAACAAGCAAACAGCTTAGTAGCGTCCTGTTCAGTGAAACACAGAAGCAGAGCTACCACAGAAGCAGCCCTCATGGGGCTGGGCCAGCCTCTCTGGTGCTGCTTCTGCCCCTGGGCCCGAGGGCCCAAAAACCCCGCAGACCCACTCGGCCTCTTCTTCCCGGTGGCAGCCACGGTCCCCGGCAAGCGTGTCTTCTGTCTCCCACAAGCTGGCACTTATCATCACTTCTCATCTAAGACAAATCATTTTGAAGTAGACGGTAAACTCCATGCTGGAAACTAACAAGCAGTAATTTCTAATGTTTCTGATTATCGTTTTAACATAGAAACTTGAACCTTTTTGACATCAGAAGTAATATCTGAGAAAAAGACATGCACTCAGGGGCTGGCAGGTTTGGGAAGCGGCCGGGAAGGCAGGTTCAGTGGAGCTCCCTGTCCCCTGGCAGCTGGGGAGCCCTGAGTGGCAGAGCCCGTGGAGCTGCGCTGGGTCTCATCTGGCCCGGCACCCGACCTTGACTTTGTAAACTCTGGGTCGCACCTGACCCAGCTCAGTAGCGGGGAGACGGCACTTGCTAGTTAGTTCCTGTGTAACTAGTAGTTGAGAGGTAGTGCCAGCCGGTTAGGGTCATTTCATAATTGTGACCAAAGTGGAAGGCAATTAGACGTGTCACTTAAGCTGATCACCCTTAAATCACTAAGATTATATCGTAAAACTTGGGCCTCGTAGAGACTGTTAAAAAGAAAAGCGCTGTAGTTAAGGTCACGTGCCCTGGGCCAAGCGCACTGCCAGGTCTGCGTGCGCTGTCCTGACGCAGCTCTGGTGTCAGTAACTACTTCCTGCACCAGTTTCTTGTTTCTTTTTCTTTTAAAAATGATTTTTATTTTTTCCCCAGCTTTATTGAAGCATAATTGACAAAACTTGCATGTATTTAAGGTGTATGATGTGGTGATTCGATGTACATGTACGTTGTGAAGTGATCACCACGATCCAGCTGATGTATACTCCGTCACCTATAGAGTCACCTGGGGGTTTTGTAGTGAGAACACTTCAGATCTACTCTGTCAGCAAATTTCAAATGTGCAATCCACTGTTACTCGCTGTGGTCACCAGGCTGTGCCTTAGACCCCGGATTTGTTCATCTTTTCACTGAAACTTTATATATCCTGACCAGCATCTCCCTGTGCCCTCTCCCGTCCTGGCACCCACCGTTCTGCTCTCTGCTTCTACGAGTCTGACTGTTTCAGATTCCATGGAGAAGTGAGGTCATGCAGTATTTGACTTCCTGTACCTGGCTTATTTCACCCAGTGTCGTGTCCTCCAGGTTCATCCATCGTGTCGCAAAGGCAGGGTTTTCTTCTTTTTAAAGCCTGAATGATATTCCGTTGTATGTATCCATAACTTCTTTCTCCATTCATCTGTCAGTAGACGCTTCAGTTGTTTCCATATCTTGACTACTGTGAATTGTGCTGCAATGAACATGGGGGTACAGATGTCTCTTTGGGATGCTGATTTCTTTCCTTTGGATAAATATCCAGAAATGGGATTATTGGGTCATATGTTCTATTTTTAATTTTTTGAACAAGCTCCATACTGTTTTCCATAGAGACTGCACCATTTTGCAATGCCACCAACAGTGCACGAGGATTCCTTTTCTCCACATTTTTGCTGACACTTGTTATCTCTTGTCTCTGAAAACAGATATCCTAATAGGTGTGAGGTGATACCTCATGGCAATTTTGATTGCATTTCCCTGTTGATTAGTGATTCTGAGCACCTTTCGATGTACTTGTTGGCCAACTGTATGTCCTCTTTGGAGAAATGTCTATCTACTCAGGTCCTCTGCCCATTTTCAATCTGGTTATGGGGTTTTTATTACTGACTTGTATGAGTTCCTTCTATATTTTGGATATGAATCCCTTATCAGATATGGTTTGCAAATCTTCTGCAGAGAGCTTTCTGACCACATGGCCGGTACAAGCAGTTTAGACCTGTAGCCCTGGTACTTTCTGAGTGAGGCGCAGGGGCTAGAAGAGGCCATATAGCTCCCTGCAGAGAGCATATGCTGCCTACCGCCCTGTGTCTGGTCCTGTGTCTGACGGGTTGATTTCCATGTTAATGATGCCCCTCCTGGCCAGGCCCACGTGTCCATCTGCAGGAGGCTGGGGGACTGCACAGTGGGCCCAGTGGGAGGACAGGGAGCGCTGGCCCTCACCTGCTCCAGCTGCACACACCCGCATGCTGAGCCTCGGCGAGCGTGCTCTGCAGAAGAAGCCAGACCCCAGAGAGACCGATGGATTCTGTTTTTGCCAGAGGCTGGAATCGAGACGGAGGCCCGGGGAGGCAGGATCGTACAGGGAGAGGCAGCAGCGGTGCGACGGGACCTGTTCTCCAAGTCACCGAACCTTTACTATCTGCTTTATTTTTACAGATTTAATATTTGAGAAGAATGACCTTTCTTGGTAAAGTAATACTTACGCATTATAAATAATTTAAGTAAGAAGAAAAAGTAGAACAGAAAGTGGTTCTAAAAAATCAGCCCAAATCCAACAACCCAGAAAGTTGCACAGCGCCGCAGGTGTTTACACAGAGAGCAGTCCGGGCAGATGGACACAGGTGGGAGCCACGCTAGCAGACGCACCAGGTCGGCAGTGCGGGCCAGGTCTCTCGGTGGTGTCCCCACTGTGGCCTCTGCCGCACTCTGGCTGCTCCTGCGGTTCCCTCAGCTTGTGTCTGCTCAGCTCCCTGTGGGAAGCCTGAACAGCCACCCTTCCTTCTGCTTTCTCCCTCCTCTGCCCCCTCCCCTCCAGGTCTGCATCAGGGACCGCCGTCCACTG
This sequence comes from Rhinolophus ferrumequinum, assembly GCF_004115265.2. Taxonomy (NCBI): domain Eukaryota; kingdom Metazoa; phylum Chordata; class Mammalia; order Chiroptera; family Rhinolophidae; genus Rhinolophus; species Rhinolophus ferrumequinum. The sequence goes on along the minus strand of NC_046288.1, from coordinate 86,091,305 downwards.
GCACGTGTGTGGCTGTAGCGCCATCACCGGAGCCCCCAGGGCACCCAGCCCGGTTCTGTACTAAACGAAGGAGAGAAGGCTTATGTCAGTCCTCTACCAGCCGCCTCTCTCAGGTTCTTTGCTTCACCTGGAAGGTATCTAAGAGCCACTGGCTGTTCTGTTCCTCATGTTTCTGCTGCTTTGAGAAGGCAGGCCGTTCTTGTTATACTCAAAAGGCAATTTGGTGGTAAAGGTCTTTTTTTCTATGTCATTAATTTGATTTTCAGACATATCTTGCCTCTTTACTTTTTATTGGTCCTGTAATAGTCTTGATTGTGTCCTCAATTTGGTTAGTCAGCTTTGCATTCTCCTCTTCTCTTCTAGAATGTGAAGGATTTCTCTTCTAGAATGTGAAGGATTTTAAAGTTCTTAGGCTGTGTTTTCTTCCAGACCAGATTTTATGTTTGCCTTTTGTGTGGTAAATACCTCCTTTCATCCACCCATCCTTCCATGTATCCTTCTACCCCCCGTCCATTTACCTCTCCATCAGTTCGTCCTCCCACCTGCGTATGCCCGCGGTCCCCGTGGTCCCGATCGCTGTGCTTTCTGGGGCTGGCGTTCTCAAGCCCAGAGACACCACAGACGGAGCCCTCTGTGCCAACTGGGGCTCTCCCCACAAGGGTTTATCCTGGACTTCCCCTAGCTTCCTCATTATCCTGCCGGTTTGGTTTTGTTTTAGGAGGACACGGCAAAGTTATACTCAGAGACTGATACTGTCCCTTGTTGCTAGAGCACGTTGCTAGGGAACGAAGGTGCCGGTGTTGGCGGGCAGGCCAGGCTGCTCTGAGGGTTATCATTCCAGGGGACACTGCACAGATTAGCACCCCTGCCAACCAAAGAGTTGCCTTGGCCACAGCAGGAACAGAAATCTCGAGATCTTTGGAGAGCTGTTGAGGTCAGCGAAGTGTGCCTTGCCTGGACCAAAATGCTCGAATAGTGCTCACAAACTCGCAGTATTTATAGTCTAAATGTCCCCTTGCCATAGCTGCTTCTCCACACATTCTTATCGATAAGCCACAATCGGGTCCCTTGGTGAGCTGCTGTCTGCTTATTAATGACAGCAGATGAGACTAGGGTTTCCAAATTCCTGACATTTTGGAACCTTCGGGAATCGAGAACGGGGAAATCGTATTTCCCAAGAATTCTCGAGAATTCCTGAAATAATCTTTTTTATTTAATTTTCGTTGATCATCTGTAATAATGGCTGTAATAGTAAATGTTAATAAACAGAAAAGCCATAGAGAAGGTAGGGCAATCAGGGTTCGTGGCCCCAGCGCAGCCTTTCAGAGGTTTCGAGACACTCCTACATGTAAAATGACAATGCAAAACTTGAGTAAATAAAATTTCCTAAGTGGAGGTTGACCGGAATTTCATGACTAGTGCATCTCTTGCCCTGAGTGCTAAACAGGGGTCACTACGGTGTCATTTTGGCTAGGTTTCTGTTATATTTCAGGTTTTCTTAAAATATAAACAATGTAATTAATACAAAGTTTATTTAACCAAACTTTAAAGTATACAGTGAGTTTTTACATATATCACACAATGTATTAACATTACCAATCTCATATAAATATTTTATTTATTAAACATTAATAGAAAACAAATACAAATATTATTCGTTTGAAAATTTAAAAAATACTTCAATTAGTTTTTATTTGTCATTTTTAAAATGAAACTTTGGGAAACATAGAGCATTATTTGCCCGATCAGACAATCGTGATATTCACTTTGTAACAAATATACTTGATGTGGAAAAATTTCTTTCATTTTCTGTAGACGTTGGTCGAATTGTTATGAGTGCGTCTAAAAGCATCTTCAAGTTGGGAGAGAGAATGAGTTGCTTCATACAAGCTCATTCCTCCCTTAGAGAAGCAAATATTTGGTCTGCATGCAGAGGGCTAGGCTGTGATGTCGAAACTGATATTGCTTTAGTCAGTTCACACTTCGGATCAGATTCTGATTTAATGTCAGAACTCTCTGTAAGGACAGCCTTTATTTCTTCTCTTGGAACTTCTGCTGTAAATGTTCCTTTAAAAAGTCTTTCCATTAATGACTTCGCCAATCGTGCAATTTCATTCTTACTTGACAAGGCAAAAAATCCATCCTCTTCCATCTCACATAGACCGCTAATGTTACTCAAGTACTTTGTGAGACACACAAGATCTCTATTTCTATGTTTAACCAATTCAAATTTTATTTCCTTTAAAAGCATTTGGCTCATTGAAGAATTCTGTTTTTCTAAATTACTGAACAGGAACTTAAAAATTCCTTCACTTGTGAGAATATTAGCTTCTCTATCGCTTAAGGCTTCAACTGCTAATCTTACAGGTTGTAAGCAATTCAACATACATCTCAATATTTCATAATACCTTTCTTTCCATAAGTGATCGAGTGCGGTTGGTACTATCAGCCGTCACTTTGTGGAAACGGTTCATCGTGGAGAACAGAAAACAGTTTGTATTTACACAGAGAAATATTTATTTTCACAACCCAGGATTTGACTATAACATCATATTAAGGTAAACTACCTTAGATTTCCTGAGTTAGTTCACCTGAAGATGACTTTGTAGTCAAATCCTGGGTTGTGAAAATAAATATTTATGTGTAAATACAAACTGTTTTCTGTTCTCCATGATCAAATGTGCTCGATTTACAAGAGTAAAATTAGCTGGTCATGTGATAGCTGATTCTGGTGTCCCGGGTGCATGTCTGGTGGCGTGCAGCATTGTAACACAATGTAACTTTAGATAGTGTAGATAGGAAAAATGTTTAAGAGATACATTGTGAGTAGTACGTTTATTTCCCATTGTGGGTATTACTGGGTTCAAGGAGCTGATTTTCCTGATTTCCCGACCAACTTTTTTCGGGATTTGGGAACAGGAAAGCGAAAAAAATTCCCGAGAACGGGCGGGAAAGAATTCCCGCCCGGAAACCCTGGATGAGAGGATGACATCCTGACATAATTCACTTCATTCTTAATTTACTTCGTTCTTACGTCAAAACATCCTCACTTTTAAAAAGAAGTTATTTTTGTTTTTGTCATAAAAAGTGGATTAAAACAACTTCCCCTAAGTCATAAACAAGTGGATCTGAGATCATATGAAACCAACACACACCACTGCCTTCGCAAGAATGTTCGGGATTTTGTTGACTCAGCTTCCTGTTCCAGGACAACTGCTGGGAACTTGGGAGTGGGTCAGACATAAAAACCTGTCAACACCTTTTTCAAACATGTTTCCTTGGCTTCCCCCGTCCCCTGTATTTCTTACTCATGTCTGAAGCTATGGCATGATACTGTGCCCACTTCTTTGGTTGCTTTTGTTGGGTTTGTAGCTGATTTTCCATTCCCCGTTGCCCCCACCTGTAGTGGGTGTGGGGAAAGGAGTGTCTGTGGGCCTGGTCCAGTGCCTGTACTTACCTGGCAGCTGTCGCGTGCAGGTTTGTTTTGTTTTTAAGTAGAACTTTCAGTAGGAAATGAAAGAGGAAAGGAGGTCGTCATAGCCTGTTGCTTTCCAGACCTCCTTGACCTGCTCCTCTCGGTCCAGGACCTGCTCCGCTGTCTCCGGGGCTCAGCCGGCTCCGCTCCCACAGTTTGAGCACACCTGGCCAGGGCTGAGTATCGCTCACTGGGCTTGGCTGCCGGTCTGGGTCTTTCTGGGTTCTACCCTCTCCTTATCCCCGGGCCGGGTACCTGGTGAATGATGGTAGGCACGGTCTCAGTCAGATCCAGTGCAGGGTCCCCACTTCCCCCTCCAGTCCTGGCGTCTCTCCTTCCTCCCGCCTCAGTCCAACCCCCAGCTCTGTCTGGGTCGGCCTCCAGGCGCTGTTCTCCACGTGCATCACATTCCTAGGAAGCGGTGCTTTCTGGAAGTGGCACACGACCTCAGGTGTTTAGGGTTTGGAGGGCCTCTCCTCTAGTGTCCTCCTGCCTGCCAGAGTAGATGCCACCCACAGGACCACTCCCTGTGTTCCGGTCAGTTGTTCGAGGGCAGTCCCTGACTCCTTCCTTCTGTGCAGCGCCACACACGCCAGGCTGCTGTGACCAGCTTTCCCGGGCTCACACCACACGGCCGTGAAGGGAGGGTGTGGCTTCTGCCCACAGCCGCGCAGCTCACAGGTCGACCTCCGACCTCCGAGGGCCTGGTGTTCTCTGCCGTCCTCGGTGTCCCATCCGCCTGCCAGGCTCGCTGTGTGGGACAGCGCGTGCTGGCCTGTCCCACGGCGGCCTGAACCCGGGGTGCCGCCACTGTTCCGTCCATTGGGGGAGCTGAACTGCATCCATCCTTTAAGTACTGGGTCTTACACTGTGAGAGTGTTGAGATGAGTCTGCCTTCTATACAATTATGAAAGAGGAAGAGAAATGTAAAGGTTTCAGGGCAGGGCCATGGGTATGTGTAGAGAATTCTGGAAATTCATATGTTCCTCATCAGCAAAACAGCAGCCTAATTACACATTCTTCAAAAATGTTTGCTAAATCGTAGAGATGGAATGTTAATTTGTAATTTGCTATGCGAGAGGGGTTGCTTTAACCAGGACCCTTTATTTTGGTTTAATGTATCACATTCTTTATGGTTTGCTTTTGAACTTAAAAATTATACCCAGAATAACATAGTGTACTTAGAGGGTACAAAGCACTAAGTATTTGTAAACACTCGTCAGATTGGAGATTTTCGTTTTTGGAAGCGTGGAGACTTGATTTCCGCCAAGATACCTTGCAGTGTACTGACTTCTTTCCAGTTCTACAAGATATTTGGAGAGAGTTTTTATTAGTAATTATTTATATTGTGGAATTTTTTTCAGGCAAACAGACGTTCAAAAGTAATAAGATCAGTGACCACATACCTACCTCCCAGAAGTAACACATTAACATTTGGGCATATTTTTTCTAAAGCATTAAAATCGCAGTGGTGGTCTCCTTGGTACCCCTCTCCTCCTGTGTCCGTTTCTCCTTCTCTTCCAGAGGCGCGACCTGGAAGATGGTGTGTATCCTTCCCACTGCAAAGGAGCTGATCAGTCTCATTCTAGGGGAAAGCCTCGCTCAGGAAACTGGAGTGTGGGAAACTGGACTGTTGTAGTGCGCGCCCTGGGTGGTGGGCGTAGTGCGTAGTGCGCCCCCGGGAGGGTGGTGGGCGTAGTGCGTAGTGCGCCCCCGGGCTGGTGGTGGGCGTAGTGCGCCCCGTGTTCCCTCGGGAGCAGTTCCCCTACAGCAGCCCCAGGGGCTCTCACGCCCAGCTCTGGATCTGGGACATGGTTACACGAGTGTGTTCACTTGTGAAAATCCAGCGAGCTTTGCACTTACGATTTGTGCACTTTTCTGTGTTCTACTCTAATAATTTACTAAAATAATACTGTTTTATATGTTTGAAGATTTTTACCTGAGGACTTTCAAAATGGTCTGGAAATTTTAATAGATCCACTCTCAGGAGAATATGTGTAAACTTGCTAAGAGAAAGTGTTGCAAATCAGATTAGCCAAAATAATTTAGGGGAAGGTCTAGAAGTAGACCCTGGAGTTGGGGGTCTCAGTGGCTTTCCTCAGGGGCTTTACCTGAGTAGCTGTCCTGCAGATGGGAGGTACTGGTCCCCACCGCCAAGCTGCATAAACTGAGGAGACAGGTGTGCACCTCCCTCCTGCTGGCTGCCAGCAGTTCAATTATGAGGAGTCCTGGGTTGGCTTTGTCTGTCTAGATGCTGTTTGGGGTCTGTCGAGGGTCAGGTATTTTTCGCCCGCCCCACTTTGGGAACTTTAGTTACCAGTATATTAGACCCATCGAGTTTCTCCTGGAGGCCACTGAGGCTTGTTCATTTTCAGTCTCGTTTTCCTCAATACGCTTTATGTTTCATAGTCGCTTTTGCGCTCTTTTCCAGTTCACTGATGGATTCTTCTGTGTGTCTAGTACGCTCTTCACCCCATCCTGTGAACTCTAAGTTTTGGAGCGCGTGTCTTTTGTCTCTGGCAGCCCCTTTTGGCTTTGACAGCGCTTCACTGCCCTGGCTGCGCCCATGCCTGCCTCTGAGCCCTCAGGCGTGTTTCCAGCATCAATAAGTGTCCTCAGGTTCCTTGTCTGCTGACACATCGTCACTGTCATTCCTGGTGCCTTCTGGTGACTGATTTTTCTCCTGGTTATGGGCCACATTTTCCTGTATCTTCACATGCCCTGTGATTTTCCTCCTGGGTGCTGCATGCTATGGTCTTCCTTGGAAGGGCGTAGAGGTTTGTGTAAACAGGCAGTTAAGTCCTGTGGGTGCGCTTGGTCTGTCTGACGCTTGTGTTTAGGCTTTTTAGGGCGAGTCTAAAGTGGCTTTTACTGTAGGCTGGTTTGGTGCCCCCACTGAAGCCTAACACATGCCGGGGCTCCTTTGAAGGTTAGGTGTTTAGCAAGAACTAACGGGGGGACTCGGAAACCTCGCAATCCTGGGCGGGTTCTGGGAGCAGCTCAGCCTGCAGCTCCTAGCAGTTCTCTGACCCATGGGGTTCTGCCTGTGCACACACAACTCAGAATTCAGCAACGGACTCAAGGGGTCTCCTGTGACACGTCTGGAGCTCCTTCTCTGCTGGCTCTTTTCCTCTGGCACCGCAAATCCCAGACACCCTGGCCCTCCCTAATTCTAATCTCTGTCTCTCCATTCAGTGAAACAGCCATAACCTACCTGGGTTCCCCTTCCTTGGGCTGAAGTTTGTAAAGTGCCCCCTGGCAGGTAGCTGGGCAATCGTAGGACACTCCGTGTGGATTTCTTGTCCATCTGGAATCAGTCTTGTGGTGATTGTGGCCCAACTGTTAAGAGCTGTTGTGCATACATTTCACCTAGTTTTCTACTAATATGTGGCAGGAGACGTCTGTTCCCAGGTACTCCATCTGGACAGATACAGAATTCTTGTAATACATATATTTCTCTAATTGTAGGTTATGATCTGTGAAATTCAGAACAAAACCCAGGTTGTGACACTTCCTTGCACAAAGAACTTCAGTGATTTCCCATTACCTACAGGATAAAAACTGCCCTCACACCCCAGAAAGCATGGGTTCTCCCCACCACCCTGTCCCTGGTGTAGCCAATACCCGGTGCAGGTGGGCACGTGGAAACGGCCAGTGAATGAGCCAGCACCTTATTCCGGAACCATCCTGTGAGCTCTGATGGCCATCCCATTCTTAGTATGCTGGTAGACTTCAGCATCCAGGTGGAAAAGTCACCAGTAGCCGGGCCGTAGTCGTCTGTGCTGGAGTTGAGCTCTGCCTCCTGATTGGCAGACACCCCAGCTCCCCAGCGCTGGTTCCTGAAGCACACCCAGTTCTGTCCGGGAACCAGTGCAGGGAACTCTGTGGGCCCGGGGACGTGCCCTTCCTCTGATTGGAGGGAATTTGGAGGACCTGGCTTGTCCAGCACCACACAGAGAAACACCAGCAGCAGGGGGCATGTCGTTAAGTGAATTCCCTTGGGATAGGAGAGGCAGTGGGGGACGCTGGTGGCGGCCATGGTACCTCTGGAGCGCGGCGTGGGCAGCGCTGTCCTAGGTTTGCAGGTGCTTCACACGCTTTCATTCATACAGCCCTCACTACTGCCAGGCGCTCCGGTGGGCAGGTAGATGGCCTTGACGTTGGATAGAGGGGCGGGGAGCCTGATGTATCTGGCAGCGGCCCACGGGCTTGTGCACCGCAGGGCGTGCTGGTGTTATCACTGCAGTTTGCTCATGGAGATGTCTGTGTGTGGCTCCTGCGGCCCAGGGGTCCCGGGGGCCAGGAGCCTGTAGCCCAGGGCCCCCCTGCTTCTGCGCAGCTCAGGCTCAGGCCGGTCCATGCTCAGCCTGTTCCTGCCCCTGGAAGCAAATCTGAGACCACCCTCGTCTGGTCCCATGGTGCTGAAAAGCTTCCATGTGAGTGTCTCAGTGACGGCCGCATCGGACAGCCCTGGCCAGAGCGGCTGTTTCCCCAGCTTCAAAGGCAGCCCTTGGAGTTAGTTCACCTTAATCGAGCCCCGATCCTGCCGCCGGCGATGATCTGTCTTTAAGAACTCACTGTGGAGAAGGGGCTGGAATCTAGGGAGAAAGCGGTCCCAGGTGGGTTTTGGCCCGGCTCCCTGCCTGTGTCCTGCTGGTGGCCAGAGGGACAGGCGGGGAGCCGGGCCTGTGCCACGTGCCATCGTGCCCTCGCCCGTCCTGCCACTGATGGGCACGTCATCTTCACTCTCCCACAGGGCACATGTGACAGCACAGACGCATGTGTCCCCGTCCCACCTGATACATGGGTGAGCTTGGAACACACACCGGACCAACACAGGGCATCCCTCATTGAGGACACACCCCACTGTTTTCTAATGACAAGTCCCAGAACTCGGTCTTGGCCAATTTGAATATGTAAAATGTAGATAACAAATCCAGAAAGAAATGTAGTAACAAATGTCTACACAGAATACTTATTTATTTCATTATACAAAGGTACATTTTACATCAAATTATATTAATTTAGAAAGGCTTCTATTCTCCCATTTCCTGATACTGCTTTATTCAAGCACTTTAGATGTGTTTTTGTTATAGCTGTCTTCAAGTAATGAAAACTTTTTATTGAACAACTTACACATCAGCAATGTGTAACACCTGTGTTACCAGACGTCCCAAAGCCCCCCACCCCCAGCCGTCAGCTCCTGCCCCACAGAGCTGACCCCAGCCTGAATGCTGACGCCATCTGTAAGTCTTGCCTGTTTTTGAACTTAAGAAAAGGATTCATACAATGCCTGCTGTTCAGTGTCCGCTTGCCCCGTCTAACACTGGGTCTGTGCGCTTGCCCCCGTCGTGCACCAGTCACTGTGCCCTGTCATGGCCACGTGCTACCCCTTCATGAAATACGTCACTGTTTACTCATCCCTTCCGCCATTTGGACATTGAGTTGGTTTTGACTTGGTGGTGACGTACGGCGCCGCTGTCACGGGGCTGTGGCACCAGCACACGTTTCTGTGGTGATAGGGCTGCTCGTGTGTTTGCGTGTCAGCCTTTAGTACATACTGCCCGTTTTCCTTTTTTTTAAACATTTTTTTTATTAGTTTCAGGTGCACAAAACAATGTACTGATTAGACATTTATCATTTATATCTCTCACACAGTGAATACTGCCAGTTTTCCAAAACAGTTTTCCAGCATATGCACCCCACAGTGCGTATGCAAATTTGGGCGCTGCGTGTCTTCTCAGCACTTGACACTGCGTTTTCCTTTTAGCCAGTGACAAGGTGTCGGGGCGCTGGGTGTGGTTTTAGCTCGCACATCCCTGACGACTAGTGAACTGAGCCCCTTTGCATGTTTTCAGCCATTCAAATATCTGCTTTTGTGAAGTTCCTTGCAAGGTTTTTGCTCATTTTTCTCTCAGATCATCTGCCTTTCCTTATTGATTTGTAGAAATTTTTAAAAATATATTCCAGAAATGATTCTTATGTTGCATTTGTGTAAGCAGGTGAGGCCCCTGCTGCTTGCCTGTTCATTCTTAGTGGTGTCTTTTGATGAGCAGAACTTCTGAATATCATCCAATTTATCATTTTTTCCTTCTTGTAATGCCTTTTTCTGACCTCTTAGAGCAGGCGTTGTCCTTCCCATGCCCATGAAGGTAAAACCATTATGTTTTGTCTTTCCCCTTGAAATCTCTGGTCTTCTGGAACTGATGTTTTGTATATGATGTGACTTAGGGGACAAGATTCATTTTCCCCATGTGAGATCCGGTTGACCCAGCTCCGCTTATTGAAAAGTAGATCCTCTCCCCACTAAATTGAAGCAGCACCTTTATCAGGTAATCATATATTCGCGGGTCTGTGCTGGCCTCTGTATTCTGTTCCACTGGTCTCTCTGTATGTCATTGGATCAGCGCTTCGTGTCGTAATTCCTGCCGCTCTGTCGAGTCTCAGCTCTGTGTCTTCAGGGTGCTTCGTCTGTCCCCAGCCCTCTCACACGTTAGAGCCAGTTGTGAGGCCCCAGCCATTTTGCAGAGTCTTTTGGCGTCTGTCTGAGGTGGCTGAGCGCGCTGTGCGAGCTGTGTGATGCTTGCACGGAAAGAGGCCCACAAGCCATAGTCAGCCGCTGGCCGTAGGTCAGCTGGTTTTAAAACCGTCTTGTACGTTCCTGACCTTCGTTATGGAGCCTTGTCTTGCTCACTAAAAATCTCGAGCTCATTCCATAATGATAAATACTAAACCTGGCGTGGCTTATGTGCCTTTTGAAAAAAACATTTCTTTTAGATACTGACCTCTGTAAGTATCTAAAACAAGCATTAGTTGAGATTTTTTTCAGGCACATGTGTCACCCTCAGATAGACTCCGTTGTTCAGCAGAGGGTGAGAGAAACCTGTGACATACAAGACCTGACGAGGGCTTGCATCTGAGGTGGCTTGTCACATCGGAGAGAAGCAGGTGGGAAGGCCATGGGTGCCTCTGGGGGACGGTGGCCGACGAGTGGGCTTTGGGGCCTGTTGTGGGGCGAGTGTGCAGCAGGCCTAATCCAGTCAGAGGCAGCATGGCCGAGCAAAGCTGGGACCTGAAAGCTGAGATGGACTGAACCCTCTTATAAGTTTGGGGAGACAGGAGGAACGGGGAAAAGCGGGAAGGAGCAGCCAGCAAGAGCGGGAGCCCTGAGGGAGAATGTTTGTCCGTGAGCAAAGCGTAGAGTCAGGTGAGAGAGGGCACAAGCTGACCTTAGGTTTTCACGTGGGGACCTGGGGGGTGGCGGGGTGATCATGCCATTTGCAGGGATGGGCAGGAGTTGGGTGGGGAGAAACAGATAACGGGGCGATCACGAGAGTTCTGCTTTGGACCTGCGGTGTCTGAGATGCTTTGTTCAGTTTCTACGTAAGTGGAGATGTCGTGTCGACAGTTGGATAAATGACTATAGAATGCACAAAAGTGGTGGGGCCTAGGAGCATAAATTTGGGATTTATCAACTTGTCAGTGGAATTTGAATTTGAACTTGAATAAGAGATCATGCAGAAAAAGGTGAGTCTCAAACCTCTGAGGTAAGTGGGAAACTGGAAGACTGTTGGACACAGAGATATGAGAGGCAACAGGACATGTAAGAAGTGAGAGCATGGACTCTGGAGCCATACTGTCTAGGTTTAATTCCAACTCTGCTACCAGCTGTAAGCCTCAATTCTCTCTTCTGCAAAATGGGTCCTAGGATGCATCCTATAGAGTTGTTGTGAGAACTCAATGCGTTAATATATGTGATGCACTTAGAGCAACACCGGGCACATAATGAAGCGCCATAAAAATCGTAGCTGCCAGTATTAGATGCCTTGTTTCCATTGCTTTCTAACCTGATTACCGCTGGAAGTGCCTAAAGGGACTGGGATAGAAAGAGACTGGGACAGATCCGAAGATGGTGATGAGGTCAGTGGGGGAGGAGGAGCACCAGAGGACACAAACTGTCCATTTAAATGGTTAAAGATCCAGTTTCAAAACAGAACAACACAGGAAGATTGAAAATAATAAAGTAAGATATAACAGGCAGATACTAAGAAAAAAGAAACTGGTAAGGCAATATTAACATCAGAGAAAATAATTCAAAGTGAAAAATGTAAGAACAACAAAGAGAGTAGTGTGCACCAAAAATAAGCATCACATTTATAAATCAAAATTAGATGGAACTACAATAAAGTTGACAAGTACACTTAGGGGGAGACTGTAATATACCGTTTTCAGAAACTGAGAGACCAAGCTGATAAGCAAAATAGTAAGATTACAGAGTATTTGAATGATAAATGGAAACATTAAATCTAGCAGATACATATGTAGAACTTTACACCCAATAGAGAATACACTTTTTTCTAAAGATGCATGGAATATTCCCCAGAATTGACTATATCCCGTGCCAGAAATGCAGTAGCTACAAATTTAAAAAATATTTATAGCATACAGATCACATCGACTAGCAACAATGTAATAAAATAGAAATCAATTGCAAAAAGACAACAAAAAATAATTCATACTTTTGAAAGTTTAAAACTGTACTTTTAAATAATCCATGGGTCAAGGAGAAAGTTAAGATGGAAATTATAATACAGTTTAGAACTGTTTAACAATTGTAGTGCTACAGATTAATACCAGTGGGATATAGCCATAGTGGTTTTCAGAGAAAAATGTGTAGCATTAAGTGTATATATTATAAAAAAGAAAAGTTGGGAAAATATGGGAAATAAGCTTTGAACACAAGGAGGTGGGGAAAACCAGCAACATAAATGCAAAGTAAGATTAGAGCAGTAATAAGGATAACCTAACAAAACGGAAAACAAAACAAAATGTACAGCTGATTAATAAAACTGAAAGATAAGTCTTTGGCAAGTATGATCAAGAAAAGGACAGAAAACACAAAGAAAACATCAATAATGAAACGGGTCCTAATAAATAAAGTTGTAAGAAAATTGTATGAATAACTTTACACTAATACATGTGATTACCAGATCAATTAGACAACTTTTAGGAAAATATAAGCGATCAAAGTTGGCCTAAGAAGAAAAAGACATTTTGGTTAGCTAAATCAGCAAAGGCAAAAATGACTTTGAAGTCAAAGATTTATCCCCCAAAAAGGCACTGTGCCAAAACCAATTTATAGGTGAGTATATTAGTCAGCTCAGGTTAAGTAATGTTACAATAACAAATAACTCCAAAAATTAGTGGCTTACAAAAGCAAATATGTCTTTCTTACTTACACTACATGCCTACTGCCATTTGGCTTAGAGTTTTCATTCCAGGAGTCAGGCTGTTGGAGTAACTCCTCACGGGATGCTGGGTCTTGTGGCAGAACCAGGCAGTGGCTCCCCCTGAAGTGGCACATGTTATGCTCTCTCACACTCTGGCCAAAGCACATCACAAGGCCAAGTCTGACATCAGTGCCGAGATCATGGATAATCCTCCCACAATGAGGGGCAGCAAACACTGGAACGTAACGTGGTCTTCCACACAGGGTGTAGAAGATGGGAAGCTACCCAACTCATTTTGCAAGGCTAGCTTACCCTTGATACCAAAACTGGACAAGGATGGCACAAAATTAAGTTATTGGCCAATTTAACTTATGAACAAATATGGAAACTTCTTAGATACAATGTTAGTAAATTGAATCCAGCAGTGTTGTTGTTGTTGTTGTTTTTAAAGCTGCATCCTTATGAAGTGAGATTTACTGGAAGAATTCAAGAATAGTTCCACATCAGGGCATTTTCCATTCAAGTCACCACTCATTCATTCAAGAATTATTTTTCGAGCTCCTACTTCTAAAATTGTTCTGGACTCTGGACATTGGCGAACAAAACCAAGGCCCTGACTTCATGGAGCTCACGTTTTGGTGGTGAAACACCACAGGCACGTGGACAGGTCGTGTTATGTTAGTAGGTTACAGGAGTAAAAAACCTTAACGATTATCACAACAGAGGCTAAAGGAGCGTCTGATAAAATTATATGCCCTCTCTGTTGTTTAAAACTTACACTTAATAGTTAAGCTTCAGGAGCATTCATTCCCATTGGAGCCAGGAATAAGGCAAGGATGTTCTCTATCTCAGCAACTATTGAACATTGTATTGGCGATTCTGGCCAACACTATAAGACAAGGAAAATAAATAAATTTAAAAACTTGTAAAGGAAGAAACCAAATAATCATTATTCTTGAATGATATTGTTCTCTAACTAGAGAACCCAAAGCATGTCAATCACATGGCCAGTCCTCTTAGAACTAATAGAGTTCAGAAAGATAAAAATTAGTAGCTTTCCTAAACAATACACATTGTTTCTATGGGGATATAGGTATATATGTTAGTAAAAGCCTTAAAAAATATTTGAAAGAATCAACACCAAATTAATAAGATGGGTTTTCTCTGGGGTAGGGAAGATAGGACCAGGATTTTAGATAATGATCAATAAGAAATTTTAGATTTATGTGTAATATTTTAAAGAAGGAAATATTCATGAATTGTGCATTAAAACTGCAAAATATATGTAATTTGAAGTTATATGCCTTTCAGACTTTCATCTCAGTAACTTGTATGTGGGAGACATGACCCATTATTCATTCAGTATTATTGCCGCCTACCATGTGCCTGGTACTGTTTGTCACACAGCATTCCTATGACGCCAGTACACAGCTCCTACCACAGTTTTACAGAAAGGTGAAGTGACTTGTGTGTTACTTGGTAAGGAGCAGAGTGTCACAGTGTCCCTGTGACATCATTACAGCTCCTCCCGCAGTGTTACAGAAGGGTGAGGACATTGCCCAGCTAGGAAGGGTGGGGCTCTGATTCGCCCGGCAGTGTGACTCTGGAACCTCCCCGTGAACCACCACACCTGTGCCAGGCACACTGGCCTGGAGACTCTGGCACCGAGGACAGAGTTTGCCACATAGTAGACCTGCAACACATCTGTTGAAAAAGTGAGGGGGGTGCCCATTTACCTCTTACTCAGATGGCCCCAGCCAGTTTTAGGAAGAAAACAGAGGAATGTTGGCTTCTTTGTGTGGTGGAGCCCTGGTCATCTGCTTATTCCATAGAAGAGTCAGGCTTGACAGATCCCCAAGGCAAGGTGGGCACTCCAGCCTTTAGCTCCACCCACTGGAGATGTAGACCATAGTAACAGGCCCCGCCTACTGGAGACATACACACCAATGGATAAGGGGCATGTCTCTGGGAGCCCTGCCCATCAAAGCCTGCTCCTGCAGGAGGAGCAGGTGAGCTGCCAGCCTTCCCTGGACCAGGGAGGCGGCCAAGGGCCCCTAGGGACCAGGAATCAGCATGGTGAGCATGGTGCTAGTTTTTAAAACCCAGTTTTGGACAAATGACGTTTTAAATTTGATTGTTTTATTTGGAAGTCATGTAAAAGGTACAAATATTACATTGTGTTTACTTTTACAGCTAACATATCTTCCTTAAAATTATGTGAAATCGTTACTGTTGCAGAAAACCCAGGCTTATGGTGGCCATAGCTAAAAACTTACAGTCTACACCTGACATGTACGAGGTGTGATCAAATAATATGGGGAATGTTTAAAAACATTTATTAAAGTAGAAGACCCATTGCCATTAACTCCCCTGAAAATACTCCCCCTAGCTTCAAACACACTTATTCCATTGTTTTTGCCACTTTCTGAAGTAGTTATGGAAGTCCTCTTTCGTGAGTGTCTTTAGTTACGCTGTTGTGGCTGCCTCAATGTTCTGAGTCATTTTGACTTTGGGGAAGAGCCAGAAGTTGCACGGTGCCAGATCCGGCAAATAAGGTGGATGAGAACACATCGTAATGTTTTTATTTGACAGAAATTGCCATACCAGACGCGTTGTGTGACATGGGGCATTGTCATGATGGAGGATGATTTACGGCACACTTTAAAACACACCTTCTCTCAACCGTAGCTCACACCCAACTGACGGCACTGAACAAGTTGAAACTTGTCACACACTTTGTTACTAAGGTTCCACGTGCTGCTTCCCGTATTGAAGGTCCCTGCCTTTCCATTGGATGGCACTCGGCAGCAGCATTCACCGTATTTTGTGATCACAGCAGGTAGGCTCCATGTCACACATCGCGTCTGGTATGGCAACTTCTGTCAAAAAAAAACATTACGGTTTGTCCTCATCCACCTTATTCACCAGAGCTGGCACTGTGAGACTTCTGGCTCTTTCCCAAAGTCAAAATGATTCAAGACATCGAGGCAGCCACGACAGCACAACTAAAGACACCCATGAAAGAGGACTTCCAGAACTGCCTCAGAAAGTGGCAAGAACGATGGGATAAGTGTGTTCCAAGCAAGGGGGAGTATTTTGAGGGGGATTAATGGCAATAATAAATGTTTTTAAATTTAAACATTCACACTATTGTTTGATCACACCTCATACAGTAGGTGTTTTCCTTTGTCACTGTATTACTTCTTCCTGCTCTCAGGAGGGGCCTCTCAGTCCATTTCCGATGAAGGGGGTGACTTTCCCACGCATCCTTTATGATTTTGTACCCTGATCCTTTCCCTTGCCAGAGCACTGGCCCTCCAGCCCCGTGTCAGCGCAGGCCGGGGGCTCACAGCTGGACCTTGTTTCCCTGGTGGGGCCCTTCCCTGACTGAGTGTAGCACCCATTTGAGTCTTACTTGTGGAGCCCGCATTTGGGGCCTGAGGCTTCTGTGTAGGCAGTGTCCTCTAGGCAGGGACAGGCCACAGCTGCATTTCATGTGTGGCCCTGGGCACAAGAACAAAAGAATGTCTTCACAAAGCATTCGTATTTTATTTGTTGAGATGAAATACATTAATTCCATAAAGAAATTACTTAGTAAGTGAATAATGTAATTCTTTTTATTGAAATTTGCATAATATATGAATTTGATTAGGGTTAATCTTTGAAAAATGCCCGGTGTCCCTATTTGGTGAGTTCTGGAGGCTCCCTGTGGTCAGATGCCACCTTTAGTTGACCAGCCACTTGTGGTCAGAGTTGATAGCTCTGAGCCTAGAATCCTGAAAATTCAGTGTGACAAGTGACAAAATTCACACGTCTCCACTCATCCCCACACTTCCCACACTGACCCTTTTTGGTTACTGTACCGCCCACTCCTGTGGCCTCGTGAGCTCTCCCAGCATTTCACCCCCATCTGCTTGGCATTTCACTTTCCAAAAGCACTCATGTCATTTCAGACACAGAAAGTTTGTTTGGCTCTGCTAGGCCAGACTTTCCTGGTACTCACTTCAGGAAAGGCTTGAATTTAGCTTTCTCCCGTTTGGGCCCACATTTCCTCTGGCCTGGAAGTCCAGGACGTGCACTGTCCATCAGGCCTCCAGTGGGAGCGTGAGGCGTTTTACCTCCTCTCCAGGGCTATGAAATCTGGCTGCGAGGCCAGACTGGTGTAGCTCATGGAGCAGTGTGTGCTGGGCACCTGGCCGCGGAAGGACGGCTCAGTGCGGTCATTGCTCATCGCAGGCCGGTCGTGGGAGGTCTTTAGACCTTGACAACGTCATCTGTAAAAGGGCCTGATTGAATCAGATCAATAGTTTCTAGACTCCATTCTGAGGAGGTGCTGTGAGGTTCTAATGATCAGTAGGGCTCCATAATTTGTCATCGAGAGGAGCTGGGCCGGCCTGCGGGGGCTGTGCCGGGTAAAGCAGAATGGGGCCTGAGGTCTGGCATCTGTCCTTGTCGGAGTCCAGGCGGGGACTCGGGCCCCAGGATGGTCGCTTTGGCTCTGGGTGGCGTGATGTGATAGATGGCATGGCCATGGGGTCTTTGTGCCTTGGTTTTCTCATTAGGGGACAAAGGAACATTTGCAGGGCTTAGGGCAAGAAGGAAGAAATGCTGGGATCTTTAAAGAGGCATAACGACTAGATGACCTGAAGTGGATCCCAGACTCGGGAAAGAGCTAGAAAGGACATTAGTGCTGCCATTGGAGTATGGACTGTGTGACTCCCCGATTTTGACAGCTGTACTGTGGTTATGAGAGTGTCCTTGTCACTGGGAAATGCACACTGAAGTATTTAGGGGTGAAAAGGGAAGCCGTCTCCAGCTTCATCTCAGAGAGTGTGCGTATGTGTGTGTGTGTGAGTGTGTATGTCTCAGAAGAAAGAATGGGAGGAAGGGAGTGAGGGGAGACAGACAGGCTGATGTAGCAAACGGCGGGAAAATGTCAGGTGTTTGGCGGCTGGGTAAAGGGGCATGGAAGTTCCTTTCACTAGTCTTGTGAACTTTCTGCAAGTTTGAAGTTATATCAAAATAAAAAGTCGCCCCAAATGGATGGCACATAAAAAGGGGCAGTTCTAGGAAATGGATTATTAATAAAAAAACACAACAATATAAAAGGGGGGGCAATTTTAGTGCAAGTGAAGGAGTGTTCCCACGGCATCGGCTATGCTAACAGCTCTGCCTTTCTGAGCACCGACCGGCCAGGTGTGGTTCTAGTGACAGTCACATCTGGACTGTTTGGCCCTCTCCACAACCCTGGGGGCCCCTGTGCAGCCCCGGCAGAGGCAGAGCCGGGCTGGCCCAGAAGGGTGGAGCCTGTCGGTCTGCTCCTCCCACGCTCTGCTCTGCGGCTTTGCTTGCCTGGGGGGTGGTCCTGGGCTCTCCCTGTTGTGATGTACTGCAGAAAATTGAGGTCAGAAAGGACATGGACAGGAAGGTAGGACCAATCGAAGTTCCCTTTTCAAACCCTTTTCCAGAACTGTCTTCTTGGAAAATGTTGAGATTGCGGTAACACCTTTTTCGTAGCGCTATCACCAGGTTGCAGTTTGTGTGGCAGTGTCTGTCCCAGAAGCGATAGCAGGGGTCACCACCAGTCTGTAAGCAGCGCCTTCCTGGGACACAGTCAGGTGCGGTCTACGCTCCCCCCAAAAATGCTCGTTACGTGTAAAAGTGGTCCCGTGTGCTCCAGTTGCTTATTACCGAGAACCTATTGCGGACGTCATGCAGTTTTGGTGATCAGGTTCTCATTAAAAAGGTAAGTTTATGGGATAAAAAATGTATTTAGATTGAAGATATGTAGGGAAATAAGAGTTTAAAAACTTCATAGTTATTATAAAAAACCGCAAGTATTTATGTTTTCCCTTTGCTAGTTGGGCAAAAACAACCCCCGGGTAGAGCGGCCTGTGGGACCGCCCTGCCCGCCCTTCGTCTCCTGCACTGACGCCCGGGAGGCCGGCCTGCCTGCCGGCTTCTGGAGCTGGGCTCTGCTGGCCTAAATAATTCACGGCCCGTCGGCAGCAGCAGGCCAAGGGCCTGTGGTAAATTATTCATGCATGTTCTGCAGGGCTTTGTGTTAAGTGCACTATTGGTTTCCTCTTCTGAGCGAGCAGGGAGAGCCGCCTTTGTCAGCCTGTGCCACTGCCGTCGCTGGAGCGAGAGCGCTACTTCGCCTCCTTGGGGAGCAGCTAAGGAGCAATGTCTCTGTGTGTGGCCCGGGCCTTTGCCCGGGGCCCCGGGGGCTGTGCCAGCTGACCCTGGTATGGATTCAGAGGGGTGGTTTGCGGTGAATGGTTGGAAGTATTTGGTTAAATGGCATCACAGTGGCTCTTATCAGCTCTACCCAGGTAAAGTCCCGCGTGGTCTGTGCGCCTTGTCATGGTTGGCGGGGGCAGGCTGGCTTGTGCGGTCTCCAGGTATGTCTGCGGAGGGCTGGGTCAGCTCCCAGGCCGGCATGCGGCCTGCGGCCCGCGGCCCTCTGACCGCCCTGGAGTTGTGATGTAACTATTTCACGTGCTTGGCATTATGGTTTGGATGAAATATTCTGGTGAGATGTTAACGGGCTAACGCGCTGTGTTACAGAATCATCTATAAGAATTTAATACTAAGGCATTATGATCCGCAACATACAACCGACATGTTCAACTTGTGTAGATAAAGGTGGTGGCTTTTCCAGTTTTCAGCAAATCTGAGACAGACTTTAAAAACGTTCTCCCCCAGAAAGCATTTCCCTGTCTCAAACTGGTCAATTAAAAGAGGAAAACAAAACCACAACAAAAAGCAGGAAACATTCCCTGAAGTGATGCCGTGAGTCGGCCCGGGCGGGTGTCTCCTGTGGGTGTTTTCTTCTGTGCTTAGAGTACAGGTGCATGGCCGTCCCCGCACACCTGGCACCCACAGAGTCAGGCAGCGGTTTAGGCGGACGGGACGACGCTCTCCTGACCTTGGAGTTGGGTGGGGATCTTGGTGTTTGAAAGAATTTCGTTCAGCGTTCAAGGTCAGTGCTTCATGTGTGCACCATTTTCCATGTGTCGAGAACAATTCCAGAGCGAGCTCAGAGGCGGTGTGAATTATGAGATGCAGAATTTAAAAATGGATATCCAAGACCAGGGACTGTCCGTGGGTGTCGAGGACACAGGGAAGGTGCTAAGGTTTTGTAATCCACGGGAGCAGCTCTACCTTAACCTCTCTGCGGGGGCCTCTGCACCCACCACATGACTCTCCACGTTCTGCAAGAGTGTGCTGTCCAGAGTTCCCTAGGGGGTCCCATGACGGAAGGAACTCTGTATGACACCTCTGAGCAGCCAGCTGTCTCTAACTGTCCCCCCTTTGAAGAAGGCGCGTGTTCCTAGAGACTTACCTGTCGCTGAGGGAAGTCGGCAGCCACTGGCCCCGCCCCGCCGCGTCCTGCTGTCCCTCTCTAAGCTCTCCTGGTGCTGGCTTTGTGGCCCAGGGAGCCGGCATGGCATTCGGGTTGTTTCCACCAGAAACAGAACAGAGTGGGGGTGCCTTTCTGGAAGGAAAGAAAGGGAGACTGTGGGGAGGGGGGTGCAGTCAGGGGGAGCAGGACCCCAGAGCCTGCACCCTCAGTCGACGTGGGGTTTCCAGCCAGAATGGCTCTTTCCTTCATTGCCTGAGCCCCTCCCCGCGTCCACTCTCTGTTGCCCCCTGCCCCTCGAGCTGGGCCTTCGCAAGCCCGGCATGCACCTTTCTGGGCAGGAGGTCAGTCCCCTCAGACTCCAAGGCAAACTTGACACGCACCAAAGAATCAGTAAGGGCGGACCCCAAAACATGTCGAAGTCATCTGACACACAGAGCATAATGTACCTTGCGGGCCAGTAGTTTCCTGTTTTGTAATTTTTAAGTTTCCTTCTCAGACTTTTAAAGTATCGGTTATTGATTTGTGAGTCTTAAAAATAACTAGTATTTGCCAAGTGTTATAAGAATGGGTTTAGTTAATATACAGGTCATCTTTCACTTAAAATTTATATTCAGCCAGTGTTCGTTCGTTCGTTCGTTCGTTCGTTCGTTCGTTCCACAAGCAGACAGCACATCCTTCGTCTCCACGCTGGGGGAAGCACTGGGCACTGTGGAGATGAGAGGTGGGCCTGCAGAGCAGGGGCGTGGAGGAGGGCAGGCCGTGGGGGGTGGGGAGGTGGGAGGTGTCCTCTGCAGAGGGGACAGTCCTACACGTGCTGGCGAGGGAGGCAGATACTCTGCCTCACTCCGCTGTTGTGTGGCTGGAGTCCAGACAGACACCCTGCATCTGAGCAATAAAAGCTCCAGCACCACTGATGGGGGCGCAGCTCTGTCTGCAGTTTGTGACCCGTCTCCTTCTTTGCCTCCCCGTCCAGGTCACCAGCACCCTCAGCTGGGCCTCCGTGGGGGCAGCTCTCAGACCTGCCCTCTGCCTGCGGAGAACGGAAGTCTCTCTCTTCTTGCCATTCCTGTGGATAACTGTCCCCCAGGGCAAGTTCCACACTGCTTGGGTGCCTGCAGCCCTGCCATGCTGGTCCTGCCAGCTCTCCTGCTGCTCGGCCGTGAGCCAGGTCCCTTCTGTCCCAGGCAGGGCCTTTGCACATGCTGGTGGCTTCGCGGGACGCTTTCCTGCTTCCCTGAGGCCAGTTAACTTCTGCTCATCCTCAGTTCTCACTTCAACTTTTGTTGTCTCAAGGACAAAAAAGCTGGAGGAAGAAGGTTTTGGTGCTTAGAGTGTTTATTTCATTTTGTGAGGATGAAAGGGAGCAAGAGGGCACCTTTGCTCCTCCCCTGCTGCGGGGGAGTGCCTGTTGGGAAGGTACAGCCGCTCATCCTTCCGACTCACCTTTAGCTCATTGCAGATGAGGCCGAGCACGTCTCCACGTGGCTGGGACGCCTCTTAAGCCCCCACCTAGTGACCGTTCATCCCTCTCTTCCTCTTGTCTTTGGTCTATTGATCTTTTTCTTATTGATGTGTACGTGTCTTAAATATAAAGGAAATTAGTCCTTCGTCTGTGTAATGTGTTAGATCTATTTCCCCACAGTTTCTTTTTTGTCTTTTGACTTAGCGTGTGGTGCTTTATACATGCAGAGATTTTATTTTGTTTGTTTTTTTATTGAGGTATAGTTGACACACAACATTATATCAGTTTCAGGTGTACAACATAGTGATTTGATATTTGCGTATGTTATAAAATGGTCACCATGGGAAGTCTAGTTAACCTCTGTCACCATACAGTTGTTTTTCTTGTGATGAGAACTTTTAAGATCTACTCTCAGCAACTTTCCAATACACAGCGCAGTATTAACTACAGTCACCGTGCTGTTCGTTACAGCCCAGAACTTACTCATCTTATCACTGGAAGCTTGCACCTTTTGACCCCCGTCACCCATTTCACCTGCCCTCACCCCCAACTTGACAACCACCAATCTGCTGTCACATACAGAGATTTTAAATCTCTGCTGTCTGTTATGCTTGTATCACTCTGGACTTGTGTCTCCTGGCTCTGCTCATTCAAATATTTCAAAATATTATCCTGTGTTTTCTTCTAATATTTCTCTAATTTCATTTTTACACTCAGATCTTTGGTCCATGTAGCATTTATTTTAGTGTGTGTTGGAAGGGATCGGACTTGCTCATTTTTCAGACTGCTCTCCAGCTGGCCTAGACCACTGACGGCACAGCCCGTCTGTGTTCCGTCCAGTGACATGTCTGTTTCTGCACCACTGGAGGACGAGGCTGTGACGGTCTGACATTGGGTAGGGCTGACCCTGCCTCATCCCTCTGTTTGGTTTTGTTTTTCCAGCATTTCAGGTTTAGTTTTCCACATGAACTTTTACACTCAGCTTGTCAAGATCGAATAAAACTTCTACTAGGAAGTTTATTGGGAGAATTCACATGTTCATTAGGGAGCATTCACATCTGTGGTGTTAACCCCTCAATGCCCCAGTTACTGGCCACAAAGCAAACTTAGAGCTGGGCCTCTTCCAGGACCCCCGCCCCAAAACGAGAGAGGGTGTGCATGTGCGTGAGTGCCTGTGTGCGTGAGTACACGTAGGAGTGTGTGTCCTACATCCTGTGGACTTAAGAAACGTCCAGACTTGTACAGAGTTTTTATGAGAGTTTCTTTGAGCCAAACTGATGCCATCTGCCGGGAAGCAAGATCTCAAATGCTCTGGAGAATAACAGTTTCACAGCTTCTTTCGTGCGTTTGGGGTTAAGGAGGGCACAGAAGGAAGACGGCCTGGAGGTGGGAAAGCAAGGCGCAGGACCGTTAGGAGACTGTGCTCTCCTGAGGGCGGTTCGGCTTAGCTCAGAGGCTGGTGACGCAGATGCACAGAAACAACGGACAGGGCAGCTCACGGCCACGATGAGCCTGTCAGTAAAGAAGTTCGAGGCCTGGGGCGTGACGACCCACCACGACCAGCCAGTTAGGGATTTATGATCATGTCACCCTGTGAGCTCACTTTCTGTACAACCCCTTTTCGCCCACAGTCCCAAACATGTAACATGGAGAGCTTTCCACCTGGGCAGGTTCTGTAGGTCGGGATTCTTAGGCGAGGCATTTCCAGATGGTTCCATCTATGTGATGGCAGAGTGGCTGAGTTCTCTGGAGTACCCGTGTGGACCCTCGTCCTGCTGGTCACTGACTGGTGTGCTCCAGCAATGTTCGTCCTGTGGCGCCTGTGCGTCTTCCGGACGGCTCAGTCAGCCTTCCCCTGAGTCCTCGCTGACTGGTGGCAGGCAGACTACACGAGTGTTTTCTCTCAAACATGATACACGCAGCACGGTGCATCCTATTGAAGCTCAAGGAGAAATTGAAATTGTCCTCTGATCTTCCACAACTTCTCATGTGAATTTTTCCTGTAGCAGTTAAGTCGTTTGATTCCTCTTGCCCTTCTAGTTTTCTCTTCTTTTCTCATCTAAATGCTTGTAGAGCTCCAAGTGGGTCCTGCCAAAACTGGCCTCTAGTTACCACACCAGTACGACTTGATCAAATTCCTGCTTTTGCTTTCTTGGCCCCTACAGGCCCACGTCTCCCTGGACGAGCAGGGTCTGGGACGTGGCCTCCGCACCCTCAGGGCTCTGGCTTGCCCTCGCTTTGGGCTGTGGGCATGGGGGCTGCAGGCCTCTGCGCACCATGGTCAGCAGGTCGGGGAGGGCATTTAATCTAAGCTTAGCATCACTTCTGCCCCATCAGTCAGGGACTTACGCGGCTCCACTGGCCTCCAGCCCTCTCTAGTCGTCTCCCACCTCTGGTCCCGGCACTGGTAATATGTCTTTTAAACGGTTGGCCTGGAGCTGGAGCCAGTTAACTAGTCCACGTGACTCCTCACCACAACCGGCCCAGATGGCTTACTCCGCACAGGTGACAGGGCACAGCGGGCAGTGGGACAGAGGAGGGTGACGTGGGAGCACGTGAAGCTGTGTTTCATTAGTCAGCTTTGCTCCACGGAGCCGTGCCAACTCGCCGAAGCCGAGCCCCACACCCATGCAGGTTTGGGGTCCTCCGGTCCTGTCTCCATTGAAGGTCCAGGGGCGGGCGTGGCACTTCAGAATGTGTGGGCAGTCCTGCCAGGCCAGACTCTCTCCTCGCAGGTTTCCCTGGCCAGGCCTACCCATGCCAGCCTGGGACATGAGGTGGTGAGCGTGACGGGGGTTCCCCAGGCACCTCCCCCCTTTATGGAGGGAAGATTATTGCGAGCTCACTTTAAAGCTCGTGGGAACCAAGGCTGTCCAGTGCCATTCTGCAGACAAGTGAGGAGCAAACCTGCTGGGGCACATGTGACATTTGCTACATCCAGGTGGCCTCTGGTTGAGTTGTCACACTGACACATGTGCCGAAATACTCACATGTGGACATTAGGAGTGGACCTTTCACACTGAGACCAGCCGCGCTGAGTGTCCACAGCCCTGCCCCTTCACTCTGCTCGCCCGGACTCCCGCCCCGCCGAGCCTCACACGTGGACCCCTCGAAGCTCCCTGTTGCGTCCCGGCTTGGGGATAAGCAGCCCTGTCGTGCGTGGTTATAGACACCGTTCTTCCTGCAGAGTGTGTGCGTGCGGTTGGTTTAGTCCTGTCCCAGGCTCTCCCTGCACCCAGAACAGCACTGGGGACGCGGTTGGCGCTCGTTGCATGTGCTCGAGAAGAGCCTTGTGAGACCCCCGTGGCCTCAGGAAAGGCTGGCCGAGCCCCCGGGCAGGCGTGCAGGTGAGGTGTGTGCTGGTCCCCACAGAGCTGAGCGGCGCCGACCGGAAGGACTGTGTGAGCAACCACAGCCTGAGCAGCAATGCCAGCCTCCCCAGCGTGCAGAGCTGCCGGCGCCTGCGTGACAGGAGGGTCGCCAGCTGGGCCGTGTCCTTCGAGCGTCTCCTACAGGACCCGCTCGGTGTCCGGTACTTCTCTGTGAGTGGGGCTGGGCGTGGGACGGGGGCCCCTCCAGCAGGACCCTGGGACCATGGCGGCTGGGGGTCACCGTGCAGCCTGACACTCAGGGCCAAGGCAGTGCAAGGAGCCGGCTCAGCCTGGCCTTGGCTGTCACAGGAAAGAGCACCCGAGCTTCTCCTCACTGCCTGGACGCCAGGGATGCGGGGGCACGTCCCACGGTTGGGGGTGCTTAGCTCCTAGGGGACCAGTTGCAGATGCCAAAGCAGTCTGATCAGTGGGCGGCTTTACAGAGTCGTGTGCCCGGCCCTGGGTGAACTACGGACACATGCTTATCACCCGGTTTCTGCAAAAGGGAAACTGGGGAACAAGTGGGAATAAGGAAACAGAGCTCCGGGGCAGGGGCAGGGAGGGACCCCCGGGAGCTGCCGACTTACCTTCTCCTGACCACTGTGTGAAGACTGACGGACAGTGTTTTTCTTAGGATTTTCTCCGGAAGGAATTCAGTGAAGAAAACATTTTATTCTGGCAGGCTTGTGAATATTTTAATCATGTTCCTGCACACGACAAAAAAGAGGTACGTCTGGTCCCACCAGGAAGTCAGGAGCTTAAGGGCAGGGGGATTTCACTGCGGGCAGCAAGCAGCTAGTGTAGTCGGAAAAGTCCGTATGAAATATTTTCACATCATTTACAACACACGTCCTTTCAGAATAAGTTTCTTCATAGACACGGTATTTAGTTTTGCCTAAACGTAGTTTGCATAAATGCCTTTAGCCATTGAACTTTCATCAGCAGATGTGCTGCCATTCAGGGTGTGGAAAGGGGGTTACGGGCGGTCCTAGGAAGAGCATCAGGGAGGCCGTTTGTGTGGCCCCACCTCACGTGCGGGGTGGGTGTGCCCCGCTGGTCCCTGCCGGTCCAGGCCCACGGCACCTCCATCCCACGAGGCCCGTCTGCTGTGACACCCAGCGCCGCTTGGACAAGTTCCCCCTCTCCCCAGGAGCACGCTGCGTGAAGCACCGCACGCTGACACTGCACGCGGGTGCCCGTGGCTGCAGCGCTGCCCAAGTCCTTGGGACACATGATAGCCCACTGGAAAAACTTGAGAGGAGCCGACTCAGTGCAAAGTTTCACGCTGGCTTCTACTTGCATTTAGTCACTCAAGCAGTGTGCGAAAAAACTCTATACACATTTTAAGAAAGGAAAACTGTGTTAAAATTTTAATACTCAGTATATCCCAATAACAGAAGATACAAGTCACATTTGACTTCTTCAATTACAAGAGGTGCTCAAAGTGGTTACCATCGGCATCCAGACACTTCTGATGATGGCGAACTACTGCTTGAGCAATGTTGACCAAAGTGTCCACTTGTACCCATTTTTTGGCACCCCCGGTATTTACTGGGCCCCGAGCAAATGCCTCTCCAGAGCCTTGGGCCGCATCTGGGATTTGGCTTAGAGCAATGACAAGCAAACCCCCCGTGCGGGGAGCCCGTGGTCTGCATGTCCCGCTCATGGCCCTGTCCTGTCAGCTTTCCTACAGGGCCCGCGAGATCTTCAGCAAGTTCCTGTGCAGCAAAGCCACCACCCCAGTCAACATCGACAGCCAGGCCCAGCTGGCGGACGACATTCTCAGCGCACCTCACCCCGACATGTTTAAGGAGCAGCAGCTGCAGGTGACACCATGCCCCAGGTTCCCGCAGGGACTCCTTGTCCAGGCACGGGGCAGAGGGCTCGGGTCCGTGAGCTCGCAAGTGCCAGCCGGGAGGGGGCAGGCAGCAGTTGGCTCGGTGTGCTAAGGGACCCCTTGCCCACTGGGCTTCAATGTCAGCACGGCCGGTGGAGTCTGCGCATTTCAGTGGGGCCCTGAGGTGCGAGGACCCCCCCCCAACTGCATGGTCCCCAGAAATGACGTGTCCCGTGACACTTTGACTCATGCATTCGTGTGAAACCACAGGTTCATGGGGGGATACATGTCAGGACATCCTGTGATGAGAAGATGCCTGGGACCTAATGTTATTTACAGCCCGTCCCACCGGCCTTACCTGAGAGGACTTCTGTTGCTAAGTCATACAAACGATGTGCAAAACAAAGGGAGGGAGGCATTCTCAACACCGTCTCCCTTCCTTCAGATTCCAGTGGTTTGGGGTTCATCTTTTTATTTATTTATTTATTTTTTATTGGGGAATATTGGGAAACACTGTGTTTTTCCAGGACCCATCAGCTCTAAGTCAAGTCGTTGTTTTCAATCTAGTTGTGGAGGGCGCAGCTCACTAGCCAATGGGGGAATCGAACCGGTGGCATTGGTGTTATGAGCCAACCGGCCGTTTGGGGTTCATTTTTAACGAAGTAAATCTCCTCCGAGATTGCACATTGGCTACCGTGGGTCTCCTGGTGGTGCTGGCTTTGTGGAAGTTGTCGGGATTCGCTGATATTAAGTGTGATAAATGAAAGGCTGCCGTCTTATAAGAAAGAGTAGTCAGGTTTAAACGAACTCTGGAAAATAACTCTGGGGCGGGTGGGTGGAGAAATGGGCTGAATGACGTCCTTTCAGAAAAGGTCTGGCGGGTATCTGTAGGTCCCCGCTGCGACCTTGAACCTTCATGGCTGAGTCTGTAGGTACTTGTGTAACTAAAGCACGTTGCATTTACTCCACAGATTTTCAATCTTATGAAGTTTGACAGCTACACGCGCTTCCTGAAGTCCCAGCTGTACCAGGAGTGCATCCTGGCGGAGGTGGAGGGCCGCCCCCTGCCCGACCCACAGCAGGTGCCCAGCAGCCCGGCCTCCAAGCACAGTGTCAGCTCGGACCACTCCAACGTGTCCACACCAAAAAAGGTGCCTCGTCCCCGTCGGCGTCGCCTCAGAGCAGGCTGTTCTGTAGGCAGGACACCAGCCCGTGTCAGTGTCCCGTCACCCACAGTGAGCGCAAGACCCTGGGGACGCAGACCTTCCAGAACGTGTCTTCCTGTGGGGTGGGCGTGGGGTCCAGCCTTGAAGGATCCAAGGAGCACTTTACAGCTCATCTTCAGCTTCCTTTTGCATTTCCTGTCATTTTAAAGTAACTGTCCATGATTTTAACGATGTTTTCCATTGGATGACAGTTGAGTGGAAAATCAAAGTCCGGAAGATCCCTGAATGAAGAATTGGGGGACGAGGACAGCGAGAAGAAACGAAAAGGAGCCTTTTTCTCTTGGTCCAGGACCCGGAGCACCGGGCGGTCACAGAAGAAGAAGGACCACGGTGACCATGCAAACGGTTTGTGGTGTGCAGGTGGGGTCTGACGGTAGCCTGATGAGGGCGCTGTCCTGGGGGCGGGACCAATGGGGGCGGGGCTGCTTGTAGATGTGGCCTTTGGGGGCAGGCCCACTGGAGCCCAGGGGGGGTCTTAAGGTCTTCTGAAAAACATGGGGCTGCACTCCCACCGCCCTGGCTGCCCCCTGGCTGCTGCTTTCCTGCACTGTTCTTGCTTGAGCGGCAAAAAGTGCTCTGGGAGAAAATGTGGAAAATGCAACCCAGTAAAAAGAAGAAAATCCAAATGCGTGTTGTCTGTCCACCTAGGACGACAGCCTCTTGTTTTTCTGCCTAGCTTTCTTCTAGGTATGTGTAGGGGTGCACCAGCCTTTGTGACTTTGCTTAAATGCAGTACCATAGTTTGGCTACAAGCATTCTCACAATTGTAATTTTTTATTGTTATAAATCTTAAAGGTCACCGTCCTAGGTATTTTCCCCTTGGTTTCCTTCTTGTGTGGACCTGAGACACCAATGTGAGAGACACAGGGCCTCAGTGAGGCCGAAGGGCGGAGCAGTTCGCACCAGGCTCTGAAAAGCACTGGAGGGAAGGGTTTGCAAGGGTTTTCTTCTGTAGAGCTCTTTAAGAAAGGGATTGCTTTCCAGGAAATTACCTGAAAGGCCCAGGCCTGTGGTCCCCGAGTTTCATCAGCCAGTGACCCCTATGGAGACAGGACAGGCAGGTGGCCCCGAGGGAGGGCCAGGTGCAGCTCCTGACCGGGATGCGGCCTGGCTGCGCCGAGCGGTTTCTGCGGTGTGTGTTTCATCTCCTCAGAGCAGCCTGCACAGGTCTTACGTGCCTTCTTGCAGAAGGCGGCTCAGGGGGTGTGGGCCTGAGGTCTGCAACCCCCGCCCCGGCCACGTTGCGGGTGACGGATGCAGGAGTTCTTCCATGAGGACAGGCAGACAGTTGTAGAGTTCAGTTAGTGAGACCTCCAGGGGGACGAAAGCTGTGTAGCCAGACGGGGCCACAGACCCCCAAGTGCCAGGGAGACAGGTAATGCTCGCCTCAGACCGTCTGTCCCCCCCGAGCAGGACCAGAGAGGCTGGGGTCCCCGTGCCTGGCACATCTTTAGAGAGCTTTAATCCTGGTTCCAGGGCACTGCCCAGGAATTCGGACTTGGTCGTCTAGGAACCCGTTGCTTTGGGGAGGTGGGTCAGAGGGATGTGGGGCCCTGTGTACACACACCCGGCTGCAGTCCCCACCCTGGCACAGCGTCATGACTGGGAAGCAGGCCCCATGTTCGGAAGGGCCTTTCTAGATCAGTGCTTTCACGATTTTCACGTTAGCCTGAGATCACAGTTAGTTCAATTAGCGACCACAGGTGGTGATTGTTGGCTCACTTTAGGACTTCACAGGAAGACGTGACAGAACCACTGGTAAAGATGCAGTGACCGTGACGGGACAGTTTCTGTTTAGGCCCAGAAACCCCACGTTGAGATAAAAATCCCAGATAAGCGAAGGGAAGGACCAGCCTGCGCTTTGACCTGCTCTGAGCCAGTGGGCTCCTGGGCGCTGGCCGAGCACAGCGCAGGGGGCAGCATCTCTGCAGCGTGGCCCGGGGAGGTGGGGCAGTGCCTCCAAAGGGCTTTTCCCTGCTGCCTTCTGTCCTTCATTCAGCCTCAAGGGGTGGGGTTGGGAGATGTGA
Source organism: Rhinolophus ferrumequinum (assembly GCF_004115265.2). NCBI lineage: Eukaryota > Metazoa > Chordata > Mammalia > Chiroptera > Rhinolophidae > Rhinolophus > Rhinolophus ferrumequinum. The sequence goes on along the minus strand of NC_046288.1, from coordinate 86,061,308 downwards.
GCAAGTAAGTGGGGTTTCTGTATTAAGTGAAGCTGGTGCGGTTTGATTTTCTGAGTCGCTGTGTTTCCCCATCAAGACGCCCCTCACGCCAATGGAGGCCTGGGCCGCAGGGAGTCTCAGGGCTCCGTGTCCTCCGCGGGGAGCCTGGACCTGGTAAGTCCCAGAGGCCACGTGGACTTGTGGAGCCTGTCTGAGGGTCTAGTCACCAAGCGCTCACATGCACAAACCCTGATGCTCTGGGGACGGGGGGCGGGGCTTCTGAACGGGGCGAGGAGCCGTTTGCTAGGTGGGGGTGGTGCTCCTTGGGCACTAAAAATATTTCTGGATTGATTTTGAAATCTTTCTGTTTTCATTCAGTTACATTTTTTTCGAACTCCCATTACTAACAAACAAAAGCTTTGTGTCACTGTTTTAACATCCCATTAACTCAGACATTCCCGTGTTTGTGGGGGCTGCTGGGAGGGGCCCCTCACACCCTGATACCCTGGTGTTTGGTTGCTTGTTCTGCCCCAGGTAGGTAAGGGCAGGTGGGAGGCGTGGGGTAGGTGCTGCCGGCATCCGAGTCACTAGAAATTGTCAGGCAGCAGTTAGTGGGCATAGTGTTCCTTCTGCTGTGCCACACGACGGTTAGCGCTATGAGGGCTCCCCAGCTATCCGTTAGCTGTGGCTCCTGAAAGCCGCCCAGAACTTAGGGGCTTACAGCGCACTAGCGTCTGTGGGAAGGGGATAGTTGGGACCATTTTGCAATCCGGGTAGCACCTACAAACTAGTTTTCTGAAATCATGTTTGGGTGAAAGATTTTCAGACTCTGTGGAGGAAATTGTGACAGTGAGGTGACAGCTAAGGCAGCAGGGCACTAGAAGAGTGTGTGCAGGGAGCGGTTCCTAGTGAGGAAATGAGTTCATGACTCAGGGACAGCCCCAAAGGCTGGCCGCTCGGTCCACATCCCACCTCTGAGCATGGGTCCTGGTGCTGGAGTGACGTGCCAACTAGTGATTTCCTGAGCTCTAAAGTGTGTGAGTGATGCCACAGACACTGGTGTTCTGGAAAGACCCAGCATACCAGAACCGCTGCCCACCCCCATCCTGCAGGCTCGGCACTGCTGAGGGCCTGGGAGGGGTGGGCACGTGAACTTGGGCCTCGTCCTCGTCCGGGCAGACTGTAGTTAGCATTCTCTGGGCAGAAACAGCTGGGGCCTGGCCCTCACTCAGGCAGGGCGGGCCCTCTGCCAGCACCCGCTCTCACTGTGGCCCTCACAGCGCCTTCCCACCGCCCAGACGCCCCCCCAGCCTCCTCCCTCGGGCTGATTGGCTCTCCGTCAGGAGGGGCCTGCGAGGCCGGGCAGGGGAGCCGCAAAGAGAGCTAGAAGCAGCAGAGGTGCTCCCAGACTGCATCGGGCCTCGGCCCCTCAGTGTGTCATCCAGCCTGCCTCATGGTCCCAGCCCCGTAGACTGAGGTGGGAGAAGGCCTCTCAGGCTCAGTGCGCTGTCTGCTTCCGGGTCAGGTCCAGACGAGACCCGACAAGAGCGGTGTGAAGGGCCCGTCCTGCTCTGAGTAGGAGAGCTGGCCCAGGCTGGCCCTCGTAAGTGGAGGGTGAGACTGTGAATTCCGTGCCCGAGTGACCAGAAACAGCATGGCTGTCCCCCTGTGTCAGCACAGAAGCCCCAACCCCTCAGTGGCTTCGCTGCACAGTGGACACTGTGTACATCTGTCACACGGTTGTGTATCGACCTCCGTGAGCGCATGTGAGCCAGCCATAGCCCTTCTCGGGGCGTCCTGCACACTCCCCGAAACCCTGTGTCCTGCTCCCCAGTCTGAGGCCTGCAGGACCTTGGCGCCCGAGAGGGACAAGGCTGCCAAACACTGCTGCATCCAGCTCCCCGACGGGACATCCTGCGTGGTGCTCGTCAAGGCGGGGGTGTCCATCAAGGACGTGTTGTGCGGGCTCTGCGAGCGGCGCGGCATCAACGGGGCTGCTGTGGACCTCTTCCTGGTGGGCGGGGACAAGGTACAGGCGCCGAGACCCTCAGCGCCCTTCCCTGGGGGGACCCACCTATGGGCGCACCAGCCCGGGGAGGGGGGGCCTGCCCCGTGGGGGGACCAGTGAGGGGGGGCCTGCCCCGTGGGGGGACCAGTGAGGGGGGGCCTGTCCCGTGGGGGGACCAGTGAGGGGGGGCCTGCCCCGTGGGGGGAACAGTGAGGGGGGGGCCTGCCCCGTGGGGGGACCAGTGAGGGGGGGCCTGCCCCGTGGGGGGACCAGTGAGGTGGGGCCTGCCCCGTCGGGGGACCAGTGAGGGGGGGCCTGCCCCGTCGGGGGACCAGTGAGGTGGGGCCTGCCCCGTGGGGGGACCAGTGAGGGGGGGCCTGTCCCGTGGGGGGACCAGTGAGGGGGGGCCTGCCCCGTGGGGGGACCAGTGAGGGGGGGCCTGTCCCGTGGGGGGACCAGTGAGGGGGGCCTGTCCCGTGGGGGGACCAGTGAGGGGGGGGCCTGCCCCGTCGGGGGACCAGTGAGGGGGGGCCTGCCCCGTCGGGGGACCAGTGAGGGGGGGCCTGCCCCGTCGGGGGACCAGTGAGGGGGGGCCTGCCCCGTTGGGGGACCAGTGAGGGGGACCCACTCATCTCCTTGCCTGGCCTCGTGGTGGTGGTAGGCACTCGCTTGCTCACGGCTGACCCTGTGCTGAGCTCCTTGTCCAGGCAGCTTGCTGGCGCCGTTGTGAGGCCGGGTCCAGCTCTGGGACCCTCCGTGTGCTGCCGCGGGGAGCATGGGAGCTGCCTTCTCTCCTGCGGCTCTGTAGCTCTGTGCAGCTGTGTGTCCCACTGTGTGCTGACAGCGCTACAGGGCACTTCCTGCCCCCTGGCTGATGTCTGATGCCATCTCTCTGTCCCCTGCATGTGCCCTGAAGCCGCTGGTGCTGCATCAGGACAGCAGCATCTTGGCCTCCAGGGACCTGCGCCTAGAAAAGCGAACTTTGTTTCGGTAAGAAAAGTGCCACTGCCATGACCACGAGGGTCCCCGAGGCACACAGCTATTGGAAGGACTGTCCTGGTGGCCTCTGCGTCCCAGTGGTTGCTGGGAAGGGAATGCCGACCCCCATCGCGTGTCTGAAAGGGGGGAGGTGGCCGCACACAGCCACCTGGAGCCCAAGGGGTCTTCCTGTCCCACGCACACAGTAGGGCCACACCCAGGGGTGGGCAGATTGGATGGCAGAGCTGGCCACCCCGTGGGGAAGGGACCGCTCTTTGCCGAGTGTGTCAGCCCATGTTCAGCCCCACAGGAAACTGAGAAGCCCCCGCAGGCTTCCTTCCAGAGTCAGAACCTGGGCCTGAGTCAGGCGCCCCCGAGGGCTAACGGTGCACGGGGTGTCACCTTGTCTGCCCGTGATGTGGAGTATCTCAGTGAGGCGGACATGTCAGTAGTGTGTTTCTCTCTCTCCAACCAGGCTGGATCTGGTTCCAATTAACCGGTCAGTGGGACTCAAGGCCAAGCCCAGCAAGCCCGTCACGGAGGTCCTGCGGCCCGTGGTGGCCAAATACGGCCTGCACCTGAGTGAGCTGGTGGCCAGGCTGGTGAGTGACCGCCCCGCCCCCGCCCCCCACCGCTGTTCCCTGGGAGAAGCTCAGTGCCTGTTGGCTGGGCAGTTGGCTTCTAATTCTCTACAAGGCGCCGCTGTGTCACTGTCCTCAGCTTCCCCCCATGCCAGCCCTGGGTGGGGGAACTGTGTCGCCTCTGCTCCCTCACTTCTCATACATACTACTGAGCGCAAACGGTTGTTGTTCGTACCTTGGTCATTCCCAAAGGGATTGGGCTTGATATTTGAGATGTGGTTTCGGTCCAGAGAAACCAAAATGAGAAACAGACAACTACCACCCGGAAATGCGCCCCCGATTTGCACGTCTGAGCTCAGAGCAGTGCCTCCACAGCCTGAGCTGGGAGCCAGGCATTTGCTGGTGGCCTCAGGTGCGCCCTCTCATTAAATGGCCTGTTCCACCTACACTTGGTAGATTGAAAAATCTCTCTGGCATTTCCAAGCAGGGCTGTTGGGTTACCATGTGAGTGGGTTAAGGAAGAAAACACTGGGAGAGAAGGAAAGCAGTCTCCGGATGGGAGCAGAGTCTGCTGTCCCTGAACCAGAGGGCAAGTGTGGGAGATGCCCTGGGTCAACAAGCCTGGTCCCTCGAGACCTCGTTTATGGCTGGGATCACTGCCAGGTCTGCACGCTCTGTGCGTGTGCTCTGAAATACGGTGATTTATGATACAGAGTTTGCCTTGTGTTCACCTTTCTTTAGAATAAGTAAACTATCGGAGATATGACTTCAAATATTTTTAGCATTTTAATTTTCTGTGAAACAGGCCCTACACTTGTTCAGGATCTTTGAGGTGAAGGAGAGGACCGTGTTAGTGTACAGACACCTGGGAGTAACCTGACATCCCCCTCTCCCGGCTCAGCAGGGGCACCGCTGTTCTACAGTCCAGACATGCTGGACGGAGAGGGACATGGGCCTCCCTGCTCCTACTCTGTTGAGATCCTAAGCCATCGCTTAATCCCTCTGTGCCTCAGTTTCCCTATCTAAAATGAGGTTCCCGTGGTAGTGTGCTTGTGGGGCTGTGGTAGGACTTAGGCTGGCCGGTGGCCAGACCGTGCCCCTGCTGGACTGTGGTTCCTGGGTGCTGTGGGGTGCCCATCGTGAAGAATTCTTGGGGAACGGGTGTGACACATGTGGCTTTTCCATGGACAAACCAGCTGACCCTTTTCACTGAATACGTGCGTCCACCTAAGCCAGGCACGTGGTGAGCAAGGCAGGACCCCGTTAGCCATTGGCTGTTTCCTCACTGCGTGGAGCTCTGGGGCCACGGCCTCCTTCAGGGAGCAGTTCCTTGGCACTGGGCCCCTCTGAGGCAGCCCTGCTACCTGGCATGTGACCCATCAAGCCTGGGATGGTCTTGCTGTCAGCAGCTGGCCCACATGAGCTGTTCCAGAAAGTTCTTGTCCAGGTGAGTTACTCAGCACACCATCTTGTGTCTAGAGTGGAGAGAAAGAGCCCCTAGACCTCGGTGCCCCCATCTCGAGTCTGGATGGACAGCGGGTCATATTGGAGGAGAAGGATCCCTCCAGAGGAAAAGGTGGGTGAGGCCCTGCTATGTCCCCTTCCCTGCCTCCTGAAAGCCCCCTGCCCTGCTGCCCAGCACATATGGTCTCAGCTGGGTCAAGGGTCTCACAGGGCCTGGTGACCCCTGCCCTGGCAGTGCTCAGCCCCCATGGGCGTCTGAGGGGCCTGGACTAGTCCGGCCCCTGACTGGGCAGGAGCACGAGGGCCTCACTCTGGAAGCCGTGTGCCTCCGGACGAGCGGGTCCTTCCTGAGCCTGTGTTCTCAGGCGACAGGCCCTGCCCAGCCCCCCAGTTGCTCCAAGGTTCCAACCGCCCAGTATTGAGGGCTTTAACTACAGAGAACTCTGTTCCCAGGAGGCTTTGGGTCCTTCTGCCCAAGGGGCTCGGCTTCCCTGGGGGCATCGTTGCCCTCCTCGCAGACTGGGTGGTGTCTGAGGTCCCACTGTCCCTTTGTGCCGGAACCAGGTGGTTTACAGAGCCCTCCCCACATCCTGTCTCGGCCACATCCTCCCGGGTACGTGCCTGGCCTCAGAAGGGCTCAGTCAGACCCCCCATGCCTTGGGACCTGTGCTTCTCCTCAGTTCCTTCCGGGCGGAGGGCAGTAGGGAGCACGGCCCCTGGAGAGAGCTTTCTGGAACTATCCGATTACCTGGGTGAGGAGGTGGCTTTGCAAGGAGCTGCCTGAGGCAACTTTGGGGCTTGGGCCCAGCGAGGGCTGTGTAACAAATGATTTGTGAGGGCTGGCTCAGCTCTGAGATGTCTCTGTCCCCGGGTGACCTGCCGCCCTTGGGGCTCCAGGGCCTGCCCCTCTCCCCTTTGTGAGAGGAGGGACCTCCCCGGGCCATCCGAACGTGGAGAAAGCCACGTTCCCTGGTACCGGGCAAGGTGCGCCAAGCCCCCAGCAGTTTGTGGGGTCGCTGCACCTCCCTCCGGGTCTGACATGGTGGCTCTCCCGGGAGGCTGCCGGCAGAGTGTCTGCAGCAGCTGTAGGCAGGTGCGCTTCCTCCAGCCGAATTGGGCCACAGAAGTGGGCTAGGGCCCTGAGTGCCCACAGGGGCCAGACGGCAGCCTGGACGTGGGGCCATGGCCATCCTTCAAAATATGTGATGACTTTCTAAAGAATGTTCATGCCCAGTCATCCATGAAATGAGCTTTGCCCGTCGCAGTGCCACCACAGAGTCCCGTGTAGTGAAGTCACTGTGCTGTCCCCCCCACCCCACCTGGGGTGCTGCCAGCGATCAGGCGAAAGAGGCTGGTCCTGTCCCTTTGTCCTGACTGGGCGTTGGGCCTGTCTGTGCCTAGGTTAGGTAAGAGCAGCTACGCTTTGTCTTCTGCACAGCCCTGCTCTCAGGCAGTGTAAGCGTGATGGTGTTTAAGTGTTCGGATGGATTTGCGATTCGCCGTGACTACAAAGCTGTCTCATGTGTTCTGTGTCCACAGATAAACTGAAAGCCACGCCGGGTAGACAGAGCATGGCTGTGAGTTCCAGCTCCAGAAGTCTCTCGGCGACGGTAATGCCCCACCTGGCCCGCACGGCGTCTCGCTCCTCCAGGCCTGCCCGCTGTCCCCAGCCCGGTGTCCTCTCACGTCCCCTCCTGGGGCCTGCTCCTCTGACCTGTGACATGCCAGCTTGCTTCCCCCGTGGTGGGCACTTGTGTCTTACGTGCTCTGCTTTCTGATCTTTGTCGTGGTGACTGCTTCCTGCGTGTATAGGCACCTGTCAAGCAGTCTGTGCCTCAGAGACCCTTTCTGTCTGTAACTGATGAATTGTGTGCTGTCATGTGTCTGAAATGTGAGTAGAACTTTGACTTTCCTTCTAATGCAGGGAGAGGAGAGAACACTAGGCAAGTCTAATTCTATTAAAATAAAAGGAGAAAATGGAAAAAATGCTAGGGATCCCCGGCTTTCAAAGAGAGAAGAATCTATTGCAAAGATTGGGAAAAAAAAAAATCAGAAAATTAATTTGGACGAAGCAGAGGGTATGTGTACTTTTTAAACTTGCACGTTTGTTAGTGAATGCAATGTCAGTTTTTCAGTACAATCATTAGAACTTTCTTTGAGTTATTGGCAGCGGGGTGACTGATCCCTGTCACATTGAGAATGTGTTGCCCTGTCAGTCTGTGGCTGTTAGTGTAACTTTACTAAAACCCCCATTTTCAGACTGAGAGCCGGGCCCCTAGGGGACAGGAAGCATCCATGGGGTGGGGGACACGGTGGTCCCGGCAGGTTCCGCCTGCTCCTCCCTCTCTGTTCCCAACTGGGATGGTGGCTCAGTTGGTGCCAGGAGAGGAGGCAGCCAGTGGGGGGCCTGGGTTCGCTGAGCTCTGTGTTAGCCTGTGGGGTGTGGCGGCCTGTATCCCTCCTCCCCCCGGGGCCTACAGGAAACAGGAAGGAGGCACCCAGGAGATTGAGAGGGAGAGAGGGTCTCTTTTATGGAAACTTCTTTGTCTGCTAAAAGCTTATAACCAAGGGAAGCATGAAAAGCAGAATCAAAACTAACAGCTGTGACTGTGACCTGAATTTTAACCTGGGGGTGCTTCCTAGTCAGCTTGTCACAGCTCCCATGACGTCCACCCTTAAAACCATAAAGGCCTCCCCCACTGTTAGCCACTCAGGCAGAGGTGAAGCACCGCCCCCCCCGCCCTGCCACTCTGAAGTTTGCACATTTCTGAGAAGCATTAAGATTTGAGATTTTAAGCTCCTTGTCTTGTTCAAAAACTGAGAGTGTGATTTAAATGCTAGAGAAGCTCAGATTAGACACCTACTGCTTTGAACAGTGAGCTCGAATTACAATTGCAAAGCCTTCTGGGTAAGGAAAGGGGTTCTGGAAGAAGCGAAGAAGCTGGGGGCAAACAGCAGGCTGTCGAGGGTGCCAGGGAGGTGGGGGCCCAGAGGGGCCATGGGACTTGGGTGGGAGAGAGCATGGAGGGCTCGGCACTGCTCTCAGGCCCTGTCAGGACCACCCTGTGCCAAGAGGGGGCGACCCCAGAGGCCCCAGGTTTGGGGTTGCACGACTGGGGGCTTCCTTCCCATGCCCGCCCCCCGCCCCCCCGGAGTCCCCTTCCCTTGTCCAGGCAGGTTCATCCAGCTCCAGTGCCTCAGTGTCTGCTGGGTCACTGCCTTCCTCCCAGAAAGGGAGGAAAGGAGCCCGGCCTCCCACCGTCATCAGCCCCTGGCTAGAGTCCAGACAATGTGCCACTGAAATGCCGTCAGCTCCCAGCTGTGTTAGGTCAAGGGTTTGTAATTATTCAAGTCTGGACTTCACACAGGGTTTTCAGGGAGGTAGAGAGCTGTGTCGGATTGTTCCAGAAGCCCAGGACTTCCCGCGGCTCTGCGGGTGAAGGTGGTAGGATACACACGCCTCTGGGCCGCAGCCTGTGGTCCCAGAGCAGTAGGGCAGCGAGATGAGAACCGTCCAGAGGGTGCTTGTGCTGTGGCGTGCCTGAGTGCGCACCGCTCTAAAACTTGGTCAATGTGGCTTTTCTCCCAATAGCGTTTTTTGAGCTCATTTCCAAAGCTCAGAGCAACAGAGCCGACGACCAGCGTGGGTTATTAAGGAAGGAGGACCTGGTCCTGCCCGAGTTTCTGCGGTTACCTCCTGGCGCCGCCGCACCCGCCCTGCCCTGCCCGGCTGCGGCCAAAGGCTCCAGCAAGACGTCCGTGAGCAGCAGTGGCAAGGAGGCGCCCTGGCCACGAGACCACCCTGAGAGCCCCGCCACCAGCCCCAGCTCGGCCGACAGCCCACCATTCTGCTCCCCGACCTCCCCCGGGCCCCAAGTGCAGGAAGCGGAGGCCGGGGGCCTCCAGACTGTGGAGGGAGAGCACGTGGCCGACCTGACGCTCACTGGGGAGGGGGACATCAGCAGCCCCAACAGCACTTTACTGCCGCCACCCCCCACCCCACAGGACTCGGCCGGACCTCCGAGACCAGGTACCTCCGGTGTTGGTTCCCCTGCTCACCTTTGACTCTTTGTCTCTCCACTGCCCACTCGGGGCCGTCCACCCAGGGCTGCCCCCCAGGCTCCCAATAAAACAACCACTGTGGTCAGTCACCCCTCTGCCCCATGACCGTCTGTGTGACAAGACGTTTCCGTGTGACCGTCCCCTCTCAGTAATCACAGTAACTGGGCTGCCTCTGTCTTCTCTGCACGGAGGGCGTCGGGCAGCAGCTGAGGTCGCGTGTGTGGTCAGGATGGGTCATGGAGGTGCTCGGTGGCTGTGCCAGTGTCGTGCACTGCTCGGGACACGGGACTGAGTGGTGCCCGCAGCGGACTTGTCCTGGGTCCAGTGACACCGCCGAGCAAAGCCCTGGGAATTTCCAAAAATGTGTGTGTTACTTTTAAGATTTCGAGAGCTGGCATTTTAGTGTTGTGGTCTCAAGGCTGGAAAAAAGCGTTTGTCTTGAGCAAGTAAGTAAAGTCTGGGTGACTTGGAAGGACTGTCCCGTCTGCCGCCAGAGGCTTTCTACAGCAGACATCGTGTTGGGCCTGCGTGGCCGGGGGTGTGGCCGGGACCAGGGGCTGGGGGTTTCCGTGGGTCAGAGGCGTTTCTCTAAATGGAAGTATGACTTCAGTGTGCTCATGAAACTCAGTGAAGAGTGTGCTGGCGGCTGGGACTGTCCCCTAGATACAGATTAGAAGTTGAAGTGAGGCCTGGGGCCTCCTGCCAGAGGGGCTTCCAGGAGCGGCTCCGCTCCCCCCCCCATAGTGCCACCACACTGGTGCCTGCGTCCCTGTCCCCACTCTGTGGACCAGGTGCCTTCTCAGTCTATACTTTGATAGAGCCCCTGGGGGCTGCTCTTTCTCCTGTACACTCGGTGGTGCGTGGACACTTTTGGTCATGATCTGCTGTTGGGATGACAGGACGCCCCGCTCTGCTCAGCCCCGTCCAGGATCTGACGGCAGTCTGTGCCCCACACCTGGACGGGGAAGCAGGGGCACTCGTCCCTGCTCTGTACTGTCCACAGCCGGCTGTGGAGGACACGTGCTGTGTGGGAGTGGGACGGCCGGCACCTTCCCGCTGTGACAGCGCAGCCCACAGAGTGGAAGGAGCCCGGCGTCTGCACTACGGCCCAGCTGCCCTCTGCTCTGCTCTGTGGACACCTATGTGTGGTTTCAGCCGCGTCTGAGTCTGCGTTCTTCCAAGAGGAATAAAATCTAGATCTCATGATGGACTGCTTGAAAACTCTTTCTCATTTGAAAATTTGTTTTCCACTTTAGAGAACTATATAGGTGCCTTTTAATCCAGGGAACATACTACACACTTTCAGGGACCCAGTGGGTTTGCCTTAATATACGGCCTTTTTAAATATACCGTTCACTCAGCAGCTGTTCTCGAGCACCTTACATGTACCCACACACTCGGTTATGTGATGCCGCAAGGACAAGTGTCATGAGGGGGACCCACCCCAGAGACCGCGAGGCAGGGTCAGAGATGGAGTCGCGGCCCAGTCACAGGGCCTCCTCTCCCTGAGGACACCGGTGGTCTCAGTAGGCATGTGTCCCGTCTGCCGTCGCCAGGCAGAGGTCAGTGAGGTGGCCGGGCTGCCACAGCGGCCCCTCCCAGCCCCAGGGAGATGGGGTCCCTGAACCCTTGGCTCCTGGGCTGCTCTGGGCAGGAGAGGGGTGGGATGGCCTTTGGCCCTGAGCCAGCAACGTGGCCATGTGGAGCTGGCAAGGGTCTTTGACCCACCGTGTGTGTGCGCTGGAGCTGACGAGCCACCTGCTGGGAGGGGCCTCAGCACTGACTGGGGAGCGCAGTGGGCCCCCCAAGTCGGGCTTTTCACATGCAGTCTGCAGTGGACAGTCACTTGTCCGCGTGAGCCTTGTGTGGGTTGCCCCACACTGTAATGAAGGCCCACGAAGCCTCAGTCATGTGCCTGGGGAGCATCTTTCACACCCTGGGCCAGGGCGCCGCTGGCCTAAGGCTGAGCTGTATTCCTCGGGGTTGGGAGGCATTCGCTCAGTGTTCCCCTCACCGGTTCTGCCAGGTGCTGCGAAGGAAGTATTTCTTAGCAGTGTGGTGGCCACGGTGGGCCTTCCATCCAGAGTGAGAAACACCAGGTGGGGATGCAGTGGGGCCCTAGGGCTCCCACACCACGGCCGTGTCGGGGCCGTGTGGCCGGTTTTGGGGGCTGCCAGCAGTGCACCCCCAAGTAGGGATGGTCTTGCTCTGAGAGCCATACCCCTCGCCCACCCTGACCCGCGATACTCAGAGCCCACTGCGAATTGCCCTGTGCACACCCTACAAGGCTGAGGGTAGAGGATTTCAGAGCAGAGGTACTTAGGAAGACAGAGGTATCCAGAGGGACAGGGCTGTCCAGAGGGACAGAAGTATCCAGAAGGACAGAGGTGACCAGAAGGACGTAAGGAACAGAGCGCTTCTGGGTGCCAGGCCCTCCTTCCACGGGCACAGCCGTAAGATGTGTGTGGTGGTGGTTTGGATGCAAGTCCCCAGCTGCCTGTTATGTTTCCAACAAAACCCTGGGAGCTTGTGGGTGTCCTCTGGCCTTTCCCATCTGGGTAGGGCCAGGTGGGGCAGCGGTGCCGTGTGTCCCCAGGTCCTGGCAGAGCGCGAGTCAGATTCCTGTGGCCAGTCCTGGGGGCCTGTGCACGGGGCAGTGCTGCCTCAAGGGTTTGCTTCCCGGTGCGAGAAGGCGCCTCAGATGCAGGCGTCACATCAGCGGACACAGAGGGTGTCGGGCTTGCCCCTTAAACAACACTTTTTCCTACTGAGGGAAACATCTCTGTTGAACTGCAATTTTGGTGAGGGGTCCAGAGCCCACCGAGGAGCTGCCTTCAGTGCGCTGACTGGTGGCTGGTGGCCCCGGGCCCAGCCTCCCCCACACGCAGGAGCTGGGTTGGCCCAAGGCTGGGTCCTTGCCTTGGTCCCAGGGCTGAGCACTCAGTAAAGTGTCAGCCAGCAGAGAACCTCAGGGCGCAGGTGTGACCACGTGGCATCTGAACGTCTGCAGCCCTTCCCCAGGCCTGGTCTTGGAGAAGTCCCTCCTTAACTGCCCCTCCCGCTAGCTGATGGGCCGCAGGGGCGCTCCACAGCTCCACCCTCCCCACCAGCCCCCTGCCCTCCCAGCCCTGCCCCTGCACAGGTGGAGCCCAGCGACTCCCCTCACTGCCGCCTGGCTGTGCTGGCGTTGGAGGCCTGGGTCAGGGTTCTGGCTGAGCCCCTCCCAGCCCCTCCTGCAGGCCAGTCCCAAGGAGCCCACAGGCCAGGCTGGGCTCCGTGCTGCCCTCCCAGCCCGGCCGCATGGCCCGCCCCCGGGGGTCGTCCTCACACAGCCATCCTGGCCCAGGGTCCCCAGGGGCTCAGGTGCAAGAAGCTGCTACTCGCTGGGCAGGAGGAAGTCACCCCAGCTTGGAGGCCTCGCCTCGTGCCTTCTGTCACAGTCTAGAGTCCTCATGGCCACATCCTATTGTCAGAGTGACAGCGCTTGGTGGGCCCACAGCTCACTTCCTAGCAAGTATGTACGGCTCTCCTGGTCCACTCACACAGCCCGCCAGCCAGGGGATGGCTGTACCGTAGTAATGTGGTTTCCATGGAAACGGAGCTGGAGAGTTAACCAGAGGCCATGCCCTTCACCTTGGCAGAGGTAGCCAGACCACATGCCTTTGTTGTGGCCAGTGTGTTGGGAGCTTGTCTGCACCTCACCGCTCAGCAGTCGGCCACCCTCCATCCTCCCCGCCCCAGCCTGGACCTCCTGCCACAGTCTCAGGTGTGTCACACCTGGTCATTCCCAGATGAGGTGGCATCCTGGGCTGAGGACACCAGGGGACCTTGCCTTGCTCCTGCTGTGTCCAGGACAATAGCCACAGGGTGGCTTCTGCAGCTTTTGTCCAGCCGCCCGTCCCCAGCTACCTGTCCCCAGCTTCCGGTCCCCACCTGCCCAATACACAGCAGACGTGCAGGTGTCACCAGCCCAGGGCCCGGCCTCTTGTTCCCTGTCCCTCCCCAGGTCTGCACTTGTCCATTCCAACGTCCTCTGTCCAGCAGAGGCCTGCCCTTCTGTCTGGGGAGTCCAAGGGACACCCCCAACCATGCACACCGGATTCCAGCTCAGGCAGTTCAGCCCTCCCAGCACAGACCATGATGTAGATGAGGGTGTCACGTGGCCTTCTCGGGGACCATCGGTGCAATGGGTCTCAGGCCCAGAAGTCACCAGGAGGGCCACCCCTGCCAACGGCCTCTTCAGAGCCCCCTTCCAGCAGAGCATGTTGTATGCTCCGGCCTCGACCTGGCAGGAACGGGCCTGAGTGGACCAGCTGGATGCCCAGGGCTCCTGCACCACCTACCCTAGCCCAATCCCAAGCCGGCCCGGCCCCCTCCCCAGACCCCATCATGGCAGCTCCGTCCTCCCAGCTGCTCGGGCCAGAGGCCCTGGGTCTCCCATTGCATGCCCATCTTCCTCACCCCACCCCCATGAACCCCAGCATGTGCCCTGAGGGTGCTCCGCCCAGCCTCTGGGTCTCAGAGCAGAAGCCACAGGCCCCAGTGGCCACCATGTGACCTGCCCCCACCCCACCTCCTCCAGCACAGCACAGGGTTCTGGGTCCCCACCACCCACGCCTACCGCCTACCTAGGCTGGATCTCTTGCCTACAGCCCCTCCCCCAGGGTCACCCACCACCCCGGTGTGACCTGGAGACTGCCCATCCCCATTCTCCTGGAAGACATCCTGTCCCCTCGCCATGTGCTGTCCCAGCTCCGAGGGTGCTCGGTATACACTTGCTGAATGAGGAACTTTAATCCAGCCCCACCCTGTCACGGACATGGTCATGGTCCAGCTGCGGTCTGAGTGGAGGGGGACCTTGTGCCACACGCAGGACCCAGGGCTTTGGTCGTGGCTGTCAGGCGCTTTCCTACGGGAACCCCCCCCAGCCTCCGAGGAAGCGGGCAGAACGGTATGGAGCAGCCAGGGCCAACACAGGCCTTAGAAGGGCCTGGAGGGCTGGGGTCTGAAGGCAGACCATGGGGTCCTGCCCCTGGCCCCCTCCCACTCTCCAGATTTCCCAGCCTAGCCGTGCCCATATCTCCTTGTGCTATGCGAGCTTCTGAGGGTCCGTCCAGGAGACTGCACAGAGGAGGTGGCAGGGTGGCCTCAAAGGACACGCAGGACCCAGCCTAGCCGACGATTCAGAGCTTGGGGACAAGTCACAACAAAGGAGGACAGGGAGGGTCCCCTGGGGGTCGAAGGACTATGGGACAGGCAGCTGGGGCCAGGACTGCAGGGAGAGCCTGGAGGTGGCCGAGGGATCGGCCCGTGCCCCCCCACCTTGGCCCGCCAGTGCAGTCCTGTACCCTGCCATCCCCAAGAGGAGGCTCCTGACTCCGCTGCCACCTTCTCCTGATGTGGGGTCTTCCAGAGCAGATGTGGCAGCCAGTGTCGAGAACACTAGTGGACAAATGAAGCGGTGGCCCAGGGGACGAACAACAGCCAGCCGGCGGATTTGGGTGGGGCTGACCAGTGGGCAGAGAGAAGACCCTGGATCACAGTGAGGGTACCAGCAGGGCCCCTCAGGGCAGGGAGGGCCCGGCTGCAGAGTCGGAAACAGCAGGACTTGGTCCCTGGGGGTTGGGGGGCAGGGGCTGTGGAGCCCTGGAGAGAGAAGGGGTCAGCAGGGCAGCCTTAGGGGGCAGGAGGGAGTTCTGACCAGCATCCCATCAGGTATTTCAGGGACCTGGGACAGGATCCGAATGAACTCATGCATAGAGTAGAACCAAGCTCCCTTTGGAACTAGTGGCCCCTGGACCCTGTGGGTTCCTCTGTGTCACCGTCCCTGCCAGAGAGGCCGGGCAGGCAGCTCTGGGACAGGCTCTGAGGGGGGCTCTGTGATGCCCGCCTCTGCATGAGACTGGGGCCCTACCACTGAGTCACGGGCTCAGAAGAGCAATTGTGGGCCAGGCAGGCAGGAGAGCCTGGACCTCGGCCACCTCCGTGTGACACACATTTCCTTGGCCCCGTGCGTCAGCTGCCCTCTCCCCAGAAACAGCGTTCCTCCCTGTCCTGAGCCTACCGAGCTGCTCTGGGGTCAGGGGGCCCGGTCGAGGTCCGTCCCCCCTGCAGGCCGGTCTTCCAGGGAGTCCATTCACGGATGGATAGGAGAGGGTCAGGCTCCTGAACCTGTGTGGTGTCACAGGCCCTGTAATGCTCCACATGGCCCAAGTAGGGACAAAGGCTCAAGGGGCAAACCCTGCTCTCTCTTCATCCTGACACTAAATTGAAGCCCAGCGCCCTACCATCTCCTGCCCTGCAGCCAGCGTTCAGAGCAGCATGGGGACCCAGTGACAAGCGGGGACAGGATGCATCCCAATGGGCAGGCCCTAACGGAACGTTTGTTGAATGACTAAAGAACTGCACCGTTGGACCTCAGGAGGGGCAGCTGTTCCCGAAAGCCTTTCCCACTGTTCCATGAACACCAGACCTGCCCTGGAGGACACACCTGGGCCCAGCCCCGTTGAGATGGGGGAGGACATGTGCAAGCCGGGTGCCCTGACACTGACATGTGGAGGGCGAAAGGCCCATGGTCTGCTGCATGGACTTGTTACTGAGGGGACGCCGTGCCTCTGCCTGCAGGCCTGGACTTGCCTGGGAGGCCGCGTGGAGGCTCTTCTGGAGGCGTGGGGTGCAGTGGGGTCTGGAGACTTTGGGGGTCACGGAACAGCTGGGGAATCACAGGCTCCTGATCCCACGGTCGTCCCCACTCCCGCTCAGAGGCCTTGGACCCATGGAGTGAGCAGAGGCTTCACCTCCCCAGCAAGGCCAGGGAACAGAGGCCCAGGGCACGGTCTTCAGGGGGGCAGGACCCCGTGGCCGTGGGGCTGGACTCCTCCCCAGCCTGGCCACCATGGGTCATGGGCACCCGAGGGGCCTCGGCCCCAGGCTCACCAACACCCCTACAGATACACCAAGGGCTCCCACCCAGACCAGGTACTGGCCTGTCTAGGGCCCTTGAGCCCTGCCCTTGGCCCTAACCTGGGTGGCACTGCCTATCCCCGGCCTGGGGTGAGCCAGGGGAGTGAGAGTGCCTGCCGAGTGCCCACTGCCCACCCCGCGCGCTGGGCCCTGCAGACTCCACATGGGAAGACAGGTCTCTATCCTCCGGGGTCCCCGCTCAGGGGCAGGCAGACCTCCAGCTGTGGTTGGCAAGGTGTTAAGGCTGCCCACCCCCGGGCCTGGAAGCTTCCAAGGCAGTTTCAGGAATTCCTATTCGTGAGGGGGTGGTTTGGAGCCAGAGGTCCGGCTGGGCACTGAGCAGCCTGAGGAGGGGCCGACGGGGGCAGAGGGTACGGTGGAGCAAAGGGCAGGCAGCCGAGCTGTGAGGAGGGGGTAGGAAAGCGTACCTGGCACCCAGAACCCAGAGCGGGCGCCTCAAAGGGCTCAGGGTCTGTGTGGTGAAGACATGGGCCTGAGGCAACAGGCAGTGGACAACCAGGTGGCCAGGCTGGGAGGGTACTGGGGACACTGGAAGACGGGCTCAGCCCCTGCCCCACCCAGCCTGGGAGCTACGTCCCTCATCCCTCGAAGAAGCTGGCAGTGAGGGCTGTGGGTAGAGGCCTCGAGTGCCCTCAGGGGGCCCAGTCCCATCTGGAACAACCCCCACCCAGTGCTTGGTCCTCATCCCCAGCCCAGTAAAGGTGTCGCCCCCCCACCCTGGGGTCTCCTTGGGGACTCCGGCCTAGGGGCAAGCCCTGCAGATGGCCCCCCAGAAGGAATCAGGGGGCTTACTATCCTGGGGTGGTGGGGGGGTCGGGGCAAGATGAGGCTGTGTCCTCAGCAGGGGCCCAGCTCTGTTCCTGAGCCGCAGTGGGGGGGCACGGGGGTGTCTGAGCAGCGTGGTGGGAGGTTTCTCTTGCAGACCGGTCCCCCACAATGCTCTCCGCTGGACACAGCCCACCGGGGAGGCTGACTGGAGCCCTCTCGGGGCCCTGGGGCCCCATCCCCTGCTCCTCCCCTCTCTCCATTTCCCCGCCATCCCAGCCCCCGGCTCAGAAGTCATTTCTACAACATAAACCACACACCTGTCCCCACTTACAGCCCTGGCAAGGGGACAGTTCAGTGTCATCAGAGCTGGGGGAGCCCAGCCAGGGAAGGCATGTAACGCCGCCTGGAAGATGGAGGAAGAGGTGGTAGGGGCAAGGCGTAGGGCAGGCGGCGGGTGGGGAGCTGCAGGCGCTCAGGTGCCCCAGTAGGCGGGACAGCCCTCGAGTAGGTGACACACCCTGGCTGGCCTGGCACAGACTGGACAAGGGCAGGGTGCAGAGAGCCTGGGTGTCCCTGTGATTGATGGGTGCTCCCCCAGGTCCCACCACACAGGACCTGGGCCCTGCAGCCTCAGACCTCATCCTCCCGTGCCCTGGGCCCCGGGCGCTGCCCCCTCAGCCTCGGGGCCCTCCCCGCACTGTGTGCCATGTCTGCCAGAGGCTCATAAGGGGCTGGCGCCTTATTGAACCAGAGGCTCCAGACTCCTGCCCCAGGCCCAGGGGGCCAAGGGCAGAGGTTGCCTGCTTCTGGGCTGCATTTGGGTGTGAGGAACCCCTCCCACAGCTGGTGGGGTGGGGTCTCCTGCCCTGGGTGCCTGCAGGGCTGGGGCAGACAGGTGACAGCCTCTCTCTTCTCCGTGACAGGAGGCGGGGCCCGCGGCAGCCGAGGCGTCCCCGCCAGCACCATCATCGACGTGGACCGTGTGGCCTGCTCGGCCCCTGGGCTGGGCCGTGGGGCCCCAAGTGGTTGGACAGGCGCCCTGAGGTCACAGGCCAGCAGGCCCCCAGCTTCAGACCACCCTGGCCCGAGCCCTGTGTCAGGAGGCCCCGCCAAGCCCAAGGCCAGCCCGCACCACGCCACCTTTGTCTGAGGCCGTCTACAGCCCTGCCCCTGCCGGCCGACCTCCGACCCCTCCTGACAGAGCCCGGCCAAGCTGCCCATCTGGACCTGCGTGTGGAGGCCCAGTGACCTTGCGGGGGCCACCGTGCCCATCTCAAGGGCCTTGGAGGGGCCACTGTAGCCACCACACCCTTGGGAACCAAACCAGGAGAGGGCGGAAGGCCTGGCCTCGGACATGCGCCACGCTGGCTCAGAGGTTCCTCGGACCCTGCCCCTGCCCCGGCATCCAGCCTTCCCTCAATAAAGTGTCTTCGAGGACCCCCAAGCGTCGGCCTCGTGTTGGGTGCTGGGGTCCCAGGCCCTGTCCTCCGGGAGGTGTTGTTCCCAGGGGCCTCTGAACGTGTGGGGAGAGGGGCTGAGGGCAGACGGTTCTTGTGCTGAGGTCCCAGGTGGGACTCAAGGCCAGGCCCTGTGGGAAGTGAGGAAGTGAGGCTGCGGTCAGGCCTGGGCTTGTCCACGTCACACTTTCCCCTGCCAGTCAAAGCAGGCTCTCCTCTCCAAGGTGAGCTGGTCACTGTCTGTGGCTAGGAGCCAGGTCTCCTGCCACGGCTCCGGGCTGCTGTGGCTCTGACGGCACAGTGGGGACCGACCCTTCAGGATGCCCTGCCCTTGGCCTCACTTAGAGGAATGGTCTGGCAGGGCCTCTCTGTGGAGTATCTGAGCAGAAACCTGATTGTGAAGAAGCCCTGGGAAAGTGTCAGCGCTGTGCAAAGGCCCTGAGGCTGGAGCGAGTTTGGTTACAGAATGGCTTCAGCCGAGTCAGGAGAGGATGTGTGCAGGACGGTGTGGTATGAGGCTGAAGCAGAGAGATGGTGCCATCGGCCCAGGTTGCCTCAGTGGAACCCCAGTGTTGAGCAGCTGAACGCTGAGGGGCCCCCCACAACCATTCCTCAGAGATGGTGGAGGAGGTAGGGGTCTTGTCTTACCAGGTTTGTCAGGAGGGCCTGAGGGCACACAGCAAAGCCATGCGACTGTCCTGGGTGCTTCCAGGGAGTGGCCCCCCGTGAACAGTGCTCTGAGCAGAGCTCAGAGGAGGTGTTGGAATGAAAGAGAGGGCCCAGCACCCTCTCCCTCTCTCTGCACAGATGTCAAAGTGGGGGCCCAGAGAGAGTGCTGTTTGGGGGCACACAGTGAGGCAGCGGCAGTGCCAGCCTCCCCTGGGCCCCGTGCAGGCAGCCGAGCTCACTCACCGGAAACTGAGGCTGCCCAGAGATTATGGTAGAGGTCCCCACGGTAGCTTGGCCCGTAGCCCCCAGCCTGCCTTCTGGGCAGGGAGGGGCAACTGCTGCAGCTGCGTCCGGCATCAGTGCCCCCATTCCAGTTCACAGATGGGGACAGCAGGCATCGCAGACCTGGCAGGACCCCGAGCCCCTAGGTACCTGGCTGGGGCTCCGCTAGGGACCAGAGAGGGAGTCCAGGAGAGGTGAGGGAGGGGACGCTCCTGGGCACCACCGAGGCAGGGCAGAGCGATGGGCAGCTCTGGTCCTGCCCCTCCCCCAGTTCTACTCCCAGAGGGCCTCCCCACTCAAGGCTCATCCTGGGAAGAGCAGCAGAGGTGCCCATCCTGGTCACTGTTTGCCACACTCAGCGCGTGCATACACCCTCCTCTCTGCCTGGCCTTTTGTTGGCCTTGGGACCAGCACCCCACCCCCCAGGCCTGAGCCGTCAAAAGAGCTCAGCAGTCATAGCCGTTCACAAATAGACAGTGGCCAGCCCTGTGGCCACGTCGGGACCGGAAGCTGGGGCCTTGAGTCCAGGCTCCTGAAGATTTCGTGGAGGTGGCTTCTAAGCTAAGACCCGAGGATGATTCAGGTCCAGGAGCAGATGGCTGAGGCCAAAGGGGACGGCTGGGCCCTGTGGGCCTGGCCCGTGAGCTGGGCAGCAGATCCGGGGGCCACATGGCCAGCGGGGGTGGCAGCCACGGTTAATCATTTCCAGGCAGCCTTGACCCCACCTGCCTGGCCGCTCTGCTTCCGCCTCCTACTGCCCCTCAAGCCAGCTCAGGAGGAGCCATGGGGCGCTGGGCCTGGATCCCCAGCCCCTGGCCCCTGCCTGGACTGTCCCTGCTCCTGCTCCTGTTGCTGGCATCTCTCAGGGCCCAACCGCAGGTCGGCAGGGTGAGCACTGACCCAATCGCACTGTGGCCACGGGCTCCCTGTCACTCGGGTCCTGGGCTCAGGCCAGGGAAGGGGTGGATGGCGAGGGGCCCAAAGTAGTGAAAGGGGGCTTTGGGGTGAGGTGGGCGTGCTGGGATGGCCTGGGGGACAGGGCCCGGGGATCCAGCTTGCTGGGCTCTGTTGGTCCAAGTGTTTCAGGTGGGGGATGGAGGCCTCAGTGCCGCTCGGCTCCTCTCGCCCATCCCCCAGAACGGAACCCCAGGACTCAGCCTGAGGGTTATGGTGCCCTGCTTGGGCAGACCCTGAGCCAGCCTGGTCTAATGCCCTGGGCTCAGTGCGAGGGGGAGGGCATGGGCCCAGCTGAGGCCTCAGGACATTCAGTGTCCCCTGGCCCCTACTCCAAGACCTGAGGGCTCCAATGTGGAATCTGAGGCCCACCCTCTCGGCTCCTCCTAGAACCATACGGAGCCCCCAGAATCTAATGCCACAGTGACCTCTGGGGCCCCCACGATCAGTGTAACCTCGGTGACCTACATGCCCCCAACCGTGAGCACTCCAGAGGCAGAGGGACCCCGTGGTGGGGGGCTCACCTCTGCACCCAGGGTGGCCCCCTCCAGCAGCAGCCCTGGAGGCCCAGGTGGGTCAGGGGGGTTTCCTGGAGGAGGTGGTGGGCTGCACCTGGACAGGTGGGTTGGGGGACATAGACGGCTGCTGGGGAGTGGGATGAGTGATGGGGGGTCGGGGTCCCCAGCATGGGAGCCCCTTGACCCCGCTGCCTCCCCAGCAGTGCTCACCGAGGATGGCCAGCCCTGCAGGTTCCCCTTCCGCTATGGTGGCCGCATGCTGCACTCCTGCACTTCGGAGGGAAGTGCCCACAGGAAGTGGTGGGTCCCGGCTGGGGCAAGGCCTGCAAGCAGACCACCAGCCTCCCCTCCTCCTGGGCCCCACAGCCCCCATCCACCCTCCCTGCTCCAGACTGAGCCTGGCACACAGCAGGTGTCGTGAATGGATGAAGGCGCCCACGAGTGAATGAGTGAGTGAGTGGGTGAGTGGGTGAGTGAGTGGGTGGGTGAGTGAGTGGGTGAGTGGGTAGGTGAGTGGATGAGTGAGTGGGTGGGTGAGTGAGTGGGTGAGTGGGTGGGTGAGTGGGTGGGTGGGTGAGTGTGTGAGTGGGTAGGTGAGTGGATGAGTGAGTGGGTGGGTGAGTGAGTGTGAGTGAGTGGGTGTGTGAGTGGGTGGGTGAGTGTGTGAGTGGGTAGGTGAGTGGATGAGTGAGTGGGTGGGTGAGTGAGTGTGTGAGTGTGTGAGTGGGTGTGTGAGTGGGTGGGTGAGTGTGTGAGTGGGTAGGTGAGTGGATGAGTGAGTGGGTGGGTGAGTGAGTGGGTGAGTGGGTGGGTGAGTGGGTGGGTGGGTGAGTGTGTGAGTGGGTAGGTGAGTGGATGAGTGAGTGGGTGGGTGAGTGTGTGAGTGTGTGAGTGGGTGTGTGAGTGGGTGGGTGAGTGGGTGGGTGGGTGAGTGTGTGAGTGGGTGAGTGTGAGTGGGTGAGTGTGTGAGTGGGTGGGTGTGAGTGGGTGAGTGTGTTAGTGGGTTGGTGAGTGGGTGGGTGAGTGTGTGAGTGGGTGAGTGTGAGTGGGTGGGTGAGTGTGTGAGTGGGTGTGAGTGGGTGGCTGAGTGTGTGAGTGGGTGGCTGAGTGGGTGGGTGAGTGGGTGGGTGGGTGAGTGTGTGAGTGGGTGTGTGAGTGGGTGAGTGTGTGAGTGGGTGGGTGAGTGTGTGAGTGGGTGAGTGGGTGGGTGAGTGGGTGGGTGAGAGCTCCAAGACAGTCAGGGTGAGTGTGTGAGTGGGTGAGTGTGTGAGTGGGTGGGTGAGTGGGTGGGTGGGTGAGTGGGTGGGTGGGTGAGTGGGTGGGTGAGTGGGTGAGTGAGTGGGTGGGTGGGTGAGTGTGTGAGTGGGTGAGTGGGTGAGTGGGTGGGTGAGTGGGTGGGTGGGTGAGTGGGTGGGTGAGTGGGTGAGTGAGTGGGTGGGTGGGTGGGTGTGTGAGTGGGTGAGTGGGTGGGTGAGTGGGTGGGTGAGAGCTCCAAGACAGTCAGGGCAGCTCTGCAGTCTGGGGTGCCCACGCACTGCACACGTCACCCCCAGGTGTGCCACGACTCACAACTATGACCGGGACAGGGCCTGGGGCTACTGTGCACAGACCTCCGCGTCCCAGCAGGGCCCAGGTGGGTGCCGGGAGATTGGGAGGCCTGGGTCCAGGTAAGGAGGGGGCTGGGCCTGGGCGGTAAGCTCGGGGGACATCAGGATCAATGTGTTGATGAGGGTGGGGGTCCTGCCTGCAATGCGGGAGGGGGCTCCAGGGTGGATCCCTGCAGGCCCGGGGGCCAGGCCAAAGCATGGGGGGCATTAGCATGGGACCCCAGGAGTGTGGAGGGTGGGACCCTCCCGGGTGGGACCCTCCCAGTCAGGACCCTGCCCTCTGGTGGCTGCTTTGGCCATTGCTGGGACCAAGGCACCCCCTGCTGGTCAGGTCAGGCCCTGTGGCCGCACAGGCAGAGCCCTGGCCGGTGAGGGAGAGTCAGTGGGGTCGACAGGGTGTGGTGCTGGCAGACCTGCTTCCGAGGGCCCCAGGGCACACGGAATGGGACCATGCTGCCTAATGAGGTGGGGTGTCAGGCTTCCCCGGTGCCAGGTGGAAAGCCAGAGGCCCACCTGCCCAAAGTCTGAGTGTCAAGCAGGGATGTGGGGTGAAGGGGGAGAGCTGTATCCCCTGCCAGGGCACCCACACCCCTGCGGAATTCAGAAGGGGCATCTTTAAGGTGGCAGGCATGATGGAGGCACCACGAGCCCTTGGAAAGCAGGGAGGGTCATGGAGTGTGAGGGACACTGACCGGTGGGGCTCGCAGACCCCACCTCCACCCCTCTTGCATGTCCCCAGCTGCCCTGGACCCCTGTGCCTCCAGCCCCTGCCTCAACGGGGGCTCGTGCACCAACACCCAGGAGCCTGCGTCCTACCACTGCACCTGCCCCGTGGCCTTCACCGGCAAGGATTGCAGCCTGGGTGAGTGGGGTGGGGGGGCCGGGGGGGCGGTAAGGCCAGGTCCTAGGAGGAGGTGGGGGGTGGGAGGCAGCCTGCCGCATAAAGGGGGCAGGGCCCTGCGTGGGGGCAATGGTGTGCAGAGAGCAGGGACTCATGGTGCCACCCGCAGAGAAATGCTTTGACAAGACCCGCTACGAGTACCTGGAGGTGGGCGACCGCTGGGCCCGCGTGCACCAGGGCCAGGTGGAACAGTGCACATGTGCGGGGGGCCACGTGCAGTGCGAGAACACACGCCACACAGGTACACCATGGCTGAGGGGGCAGGTCAAGAGCCTTCCACCGGGTGTCCCCTGCCCCGTACTCTCCCAGGGTCACCCTCATGCCTCATGCATGAGGCCCGAGGCCTAGCTTCTGAGCCCTCCCCATAGCTTGCCTGAGCAGCCCATGCCTGAATGGGGGCACCTGCCACCTGGTCGTGGCCACCGGGACCACCGTATGTGCCTGTCCCCCAGGCCATGCTGGGCGGCTGTGCAACATTGGTGAGTCGCTCGGCCCCTGGAGCCACATGGGTTGGCCACCTGGCGCGGTGCCCTGGGGGCTGGGTGTCGGCGTGGGTGCAGCCTCAGGCCCAGGCTCACCGATGGCACGCCATGCCACCCCCAGTGCCTGCACAGAGCTGCTTCACGGGGAATGGAACCGACTACCGAGGCGTGGCCAGCACGGCGGCGTCGGGCCTCAGCTGCTTGGCCTGGAACTCCGACCTGCTGTACCAGGAGCTTCACGTGGACTCGGTGGGCACTGCAGCCCTGCTTGGCCTGGGCCCTCACGCCTACTGCCGGTCAGCACTGGGTGGCCAGGGTCTGTTCTGGGGGGCGGGGCAGGGGGAGCTTCCTGACACCTCTGCCTGAGAGCTAGCTGCCCCAAGAAGAAGAGCCGGGCCCCATGGCCACTGTATCCATCTGCAGAAACAGCAAAAGGCTGCTGGGGAGGGTGTCAGGACCCCCACCCTGTTAGGTGTCCCCATGTCCCTCTCTCCCTTCCCTCTCTGGGGGGCAGTGTGACACCTGCCCACTCGCCTCTCCATGCACTCCAGGAACCCAGACAAGGACGAGAAGCCCTGGTGCTACGTGCTGAAGGACCACGCACTCTCCTGGGAGTACTGCCACCTGGTGGCCTGCGGTGTGCAGCGCTTGTGGGGGGTGGGGAGAAGCAGGGTGGGCAGCACTGGCCACACCCCTGCTGAGGTCACGGCGGTTCTCCCTGTGGCCCTCCCTACCTCGTCCCCACACCTGGCCTCTTCTCTCTGGCAGACCACTGAGGGGTGGGCGGGGTGTATGCTTACCGGGGCAGGGCTGGTCCAAGGCCAGGCAGTGGGTTGTCACCAGGGGTCAGAGGGGCCAGGCTGGTCACCAGGTCCTCTGGGTGGCCCCTGCCCAGGCTGAACCATGCTGGGAAGGCCATCAGAGGCGATGAAGTGCTGGCAGAGTGACTAGTGTGGAAAGGAGGTCCAGCAGGGGCCCCTGGAGTCAGGCCCTGGGGTGGGCACCTCCGTGAGGCCAGATGCCCTCTGGCCTCTGTGCCTCAGCATCTGACCATCCTGGGACTGGCATCTAGGAGGCACATGGACACCTGCCAGGTGTTCCAGGCCACTCTGGTTCCCACAAGCCTGTGACTGGGTTTTCCCCATCCTACAGATGAGGAAACAGGTTCAGGGAGTAGTAAGTCATGTGCCAGGTGGGCAGAGCTGGGCCCGAGCCCTGGACCCTCTTCTAGAGGAGCTGCCTAGGGTGGGGCCCGAGGAAGGTTGAAGGTGGGTGCAGCCTGGGGCTCGCAGGAGGAACCCAGGGGGTGTGACCAGTCACCTGTGCCTTCAGAACCCGTCGCCAGACGTGAGCAAACACGCACCAACGTCCTGCTGACGCTGCCTGAGCCCGCCCCCGCTGGACGCCAGACCTGCGGCAGGCGGCACAAGAAGAGGAGTTTCCTCCGGCCTCGCATCATCGGTGGCTCGTCCTCGCTGCCCGGCTCCCACCCCTGGCTGGCCGCCATCTACATCGGGAACAACTTCTGCGCAGGCAGCCTCGTGCACACCTGCTGGGTGGTGTCTGCGGCCCACTGCTTCTCCAACAGGTGAGCAGCTCTGGCCCGAGTCCCAGACCCCCACGCCATCCCTCAAACCATCCACTCATCCTCTCCCCATCGACCCCTCCACCCATCCGTCCCCCACACTCCATCCCCCACGCCCTCTCCCGCCCACCGGCCTATCCTCACACGCTTCTGCCTAACCATCACCCACGTGTCCCCACGCCTTCCCACCTACCCTCATCCTCTTGTAGCTCAGCTCCCCGTTCCGCATCGCCCCTCTGACTCAGGTGGGACTCAGCACTCAGCCAGGTGCTGGACATGAAGGCTACAGAGGCCCGCCCCGTCCCTACCACGATGGCTGTCCCCGCCCCGTCCCTGTCCCATCCCTGGACTCTAGGCTGTCAGGCGCTTTGGGTGGGGCGAGAAGGCTCTTGGAGTACCGGGGGCGCCTGCGCAGTAGGGGCCATGGGCGGGACCGTCCCCTGCGCAGACCCCACCCCGGCCCCGCCCCCCTCGCCCAGACTGCGCAGGTGGCACCAGGGGGCGCAGGGACTCAGAGGCTCCGCCCAGTCAGCGGCCTCCGGGCAGGGAAGGCGGGCCGGGGCTGTCAGCTCTGGATGGGAGGCTCGGGGATGCAGACCCACCACCACACCCCCAGGAGAGCCAGCGAGCTCAGAACCGGAAAGGCCAGCCTTTTCCGCGCTCCCACCGCTCCCACCGCTGTGGTGGGGACAAGGCCTGCCGGGGGCACTCGGGCCTGGGGCGCGGGTGGGAGGGGCCAGGCCTGACAGACATCCCAGGGATCAAGGTTGGGAGAGGGCCGAGGGGTTGGCAGTGAGCCTTCATGGGTCAACCCGGGGACTACAGCATGGGGGGTGGGGCACAAGTCCTGCTCGCACTGACCCCTGTGTTACCTGCAGCAGGCTCCTCCCTGGGCCTGTGAAATTGGACCCCTAAGGCTTCCCCAGTCTGGAATAGGGTGGGGGTGGTTAAGAGTGGGGGAGCGGAGCAGACATCCACTCCTTACATCCAGGGAGGGGCTAGGAGGGCCCAAGCTGGATGGGAGTACCTGGGGACCCCAGCACACTGGTCACAGGTCTGGACCAAGGAGAGCTGGGGAGACGGGCAGAACAGGACAGGTGTGGACAGGCAGGAGGTAGGGGATGTGGCTCAGACGGCTGGACCCCCAGGTGGCCTCGCAGGAGGGGCCTGCTCCCTTGGGGGTGGGACAAAGGGAGAACCAGGAAGCCTCCTCACACCCCTCAAGGTCTGGGCGTTTCCAGCCTGAGCTCAGTGAGCGAGAGCTAGGAGCCCCCAGCTCTGGCCCTGCCCAGGGGGCAGGGGCACCAAGTCCCGCTGTGTGTTGGGCATCCGCTGCCCTCGGAGAGGGCGCCCATTTTCCAGAAGGGCCTGAGGCCTGGGAGGGCCAAGTGGCCAAGGCCTCACGGTGGCGTGGAGGTGGAGCCCAAGGCAGGAGGGCCGGGCCAGGCTGGAGTGACCCCCCCGCACAGCAGATGGGAAAACGGGGCTAATGGGCCTAGACCTGTGCCCAGCACAGTGACACCAGCACAGGGCTCCAGCACAGTGACACCCTCCTGGGCCTGTCTCTGGTATGCTCAGCCCCTGTGAGTGAGCAGAGAGCCAACTTTGGGGACCCAAAGGGAAGGCCGGGGTCATGCTGCCACCAGCCCCTCCCTGCACAGTCCCCCCAGGCAAAGTGTCTCAGTGGTCCTGGGCCAACACTTCTTCAACCACACGACGGACGTGACACAGGTGTTTGGCATCGAGAAGTACATCCCGTACCCCCTGTATTCCGTGTTCAACCCCAGTGACCATGACCTTGGTGAGCTCAGGACACGTTGGGGAGCAGCAGGGCTGGGATTGGGTGTTCCGTGCACCCCAGGCCAGAGCCAGGAGAGGGGCAGGGGTAGGCACCAGGAGGATCCTGGGAGAGTCCTCAGACATGAGTGGGGAGAGCGTGGGAGGGAAGGAGGGAGGGGGTCCAGGGCAGGGCAGCAAGGGCGCCTGGTGTGGCAGAGCAGCCTTGGCCAGTGGAGGAAGCCCTGGACAGCCAGCCTTTGTGGGCACCGAGCTGGCCGTCCTGCTCCCTCCTGGGTCTCCCAGGCCACAGCCCCTCTGCCCACGGGGATTGCACCTAGGGTAACTCAGTAGCCACCCTCTGTCCATCATGGACCCCCACACCCCAGGCTGATCTGTGGCCTCTCTCCCGCCCAGTCCTGATCCGGCTGAAGAAGAAGGGAGACCGCTGTGCCGTCCGCTCCCAGTTCGTCCAGCCCATCTGCCTGCCTGAGCCCAGCAGCCCCTTTCCAGCCGGACACAAGTGCCAGATTGCAGGCTGGGGCCACCAGGATGAGAGTGAGTAGGGGTGGGGCAGCCTGCCAGTGTGGTGGCCAGAGGATGGGTGGCACTTGAGCCTTGCCCACCCTGATGGTGCGTGCGCTGTCCACAGACGTGAGCGGTTACTCCAGCTCCCTGAGGGAGGCGCTAGTGCCCCTTGTGGCTGACCACAAGTGTAGCAGCCCCGAGGTGTACGGGGCGGACATCAGCCCCAACATGCTGTGTGCCGGCTACTTTGACTGCAAGACCGATGCCTGCCAGGTGAGCCCCAGCCTCGCCCAGCCTGGGGTGGGGCTACGACCGCAGGGCCAGCAGGAGCCAGGCCAGAGAGCACACCTCACACCTCCGGTCACTGCTGGAAGCCCCCTCGGTGGGGCACAAGGATGGGGAGACTGAGGCCCAGGGAGGGGCAGGGCACAAAGCCGGTCATGTCCCCGCCGTCCAACCGAGGGCAGGGCCGTCCCTGTGACCCCAAAGGCTGAACCCCTTCACCCAGCGTTCTCCCAGTGGGCTCCATCCATCTCCTAGTCCCAATAGCTGGTGCTCAGCCAGGCTCCACAGGCGGGATCTTGTGCAGACTGCCTGTCAACCCTGAGATGGAGGAGCTGCTTTACTCCCCATTTTATACATGGGGATCCCGAGACCCAGAGAGATCTGATCACTCTTCCCAGGTCACATAACAGACATAGCAGGGGAGTAGGCATGGAGGTGGGGGCCTCGACACTGGACCACGTGGTACAACAAGTGCCCTTGGGGAAAGTCAAGGACGGCTTCATGGAGGAGGGGGCATTTGCACTTGTCCTGAGGGGGTAATAGGAGTTTGCTGAGAGGCGAGGAAGGTGGGGGTGGGGGTGAGGGGATAGCATGTGCCACAACACAGGGGCCACCTCGTCCACGTGGGCCCTTGCTGGTCAGTGGGGGGCAGCCAGCTACAGGAGCGTGTTGCTGGCCCTGGAGGCGAGAGGGGCCCGGCAGGGCTTTAGGGAGGGGAATGACTGGCCAGACCCTGTCGCAGCAGCCGGAATGAGAAGACTTCCTCTCTGTGAGGTTCAGGGAAAGGGGACAACTCCCTTACTTGGAAATAATGCCTTTGCCATCTGTCCCCAAGCTGCCAGGGGGCCGTCTGAGGGCCCTCGGGAGGCCTGATCACAGGGGAGCGTCTGAGATACCTTTGGGGGCATTCTTGGGTTGGAGTGAGGGAAGCCCGGGAGGGACGGGGTGGTGGGGCTGTTTCTGGGGTGCTGAGGAGCTGAGCCCTAGGTCCCCCCAAGCCAGATCCTGGCTCTGACTGGCAGCTCTGCCACAGGGCGATTCAGGCGGGCCCCTGGCCTGCGAGAAGAATGGCGTGGCCTACCTGTACGGTATCATCAGCTGGGGCGACGGCTGTGGGCGGCTCAACAAGCCCGGCGTGTACACCCGCGTGGCCAATTATGTGGACTGGATCAATGACCGGATTCGGCCCCCAAAGCGGCCTGTGCATCCCTCCTGAGACCACCCTGGGGCATGCTGCCTCCCTGCCATTCCCTGCTTGCTAGCAATAAAGATGTTTCCAGGAACGCAGCCCATCCTGCCTGTCCTGCTGCCCCAGCCCAGCCTTCCCTCCCAGGCCACACCCGGGCTGTGTACCCCTCTGAAAACGGTGTCATGTCGGTTCCGCATTACCCCTCGCCCGAAGGGGGCTGCCCTGACCCTTCTCCCCTGAGTCTGAGTGTGGATCTGTTAAAGAGGTGACTCGTCTGTGTAGGTTTTCCAGTGTCCAGCCAACCTTGCATTCCTGAGTGACCGTGCTGAGTCTGAGTGTGAGCCAGGGGTCCTCCATTTACCCCCACATTTATTCCCCACCTTGCTCTCTGCCCCAAGAGGCTGCTCTGGTATCAGTGGGCTTCTGTGCCCTTTGAGTTTTGTTGGGCCATTAGGGAGGCCGAGCAGGAGGTCAGAGGAGGAGGAGAGTGAAATTGGGTATTGATTTCCCCGGCTCCCTCCTTTTGGGGTCATGTCAGTGTTACAGATTGAATTGTGTGCTCCTAAAATCCATATGTTGGAGTCCCGACCCCCAGGACCTCAGAAGTGACCTTATTTGGAGAAAGGGTCTTTACAGAAGTGATCAGGTTAAAATGAGGTCACTAGGGTGGGCCCTCATCCAGTGTGACTGTGTCCTTACCAGAAAGGGGAACTTGGACACAGAGACACAGAGACACAGAGAAGGAAGACAATGTGAAGTGTCACCAGGAAAACATGGCCATCTACAAGCCAAGGACAGGCCTGGAGCAGCCTCTCCCTCCGAGTCTCAGAAAGGACACCCTTGTGGAGCCCTCGATCTTGGCCCCTGGTCTCCAGAGCAGTTTCTGGCATTGAAGTCCCCGGTCTGTGGTGCTTCGTGATGGCAGCCCGAGCAAATCAATACACATATCCCTTAACCGCCAGTCATTGCTCCTCCCAGATGTACGTGGCTCTGCCTGGGCATTTCCAGTGACCTCTCCGTCCCCTGGCCCACTCCTGCTCTCTAACTAGCCCAGGGCTGCCGAGTTACCCCTGGGGGTTCCCCTCCACCTTTGTAAATAAACCTGCCTTGATTTGTCCTAATGTCATGTCAGCCTGTTGGGATCCTGGGTGTTGATGCACGCTGTATTTTTTCATATGCTTTTTGAGATTTACTTATATTTTATTTAGGATTTCACATTTAAGTTTCTGAGTGAGATTGGCCTATAATTGTCCTTTCGAATACTTTTTGAATGGCTGTCATCACCAGCCTCACAGAATGAGTTCAAGCGTATCTCTTCTCTTACAATTCACCGGAAGATCGTATCAAGCTGGAACGATCTATTTTTTGAAAGTTTGGTAGGAGTCCCTATAAACTTCCCTGGGCCCACTCTTTCCTTTATAGGATGATATTTAACTACAGATTCAATATCTTAATAGTTAAGGGGTAGTTGAGAATTCTACTTCTTCTTGAGCCAGTTACAGGAAGTCACACTTTGAGGCATTTACCTGTCTAAATCATCACATTTATTGCCCTAGAGTCGGTCATAGTGTTCTGTCATTTAATCTCAGATGTTATCAGTGGTGATTTTCTGCTAGCATTTGTGGGGCACTCCACCATCTTCTGGCTGCCATTGCTACTGCCGAGAAGTCTGCTGGAAATCTGGGGGCTGGAAATCTGTTCTTTTGTAAATAACTTTTTCCTCTGGTGGCTTTTATGACGTTTTTGTTGTTGATGTGCTGTGTGCCGCCACCATGGTGTACATGTGGCGTTCTCCCCTTTCTCTTTTCCTGCTCGCTGTGTGTTGGATTTCGTGCTCAGCCTGGATGTTTGCTGGTGCCCTTCCCCCATGGTGACCTAGGCTCCTTCCACTTAGAGCTTTCAACGTCTCATGAAGCTTGGGGTCCAATACCAGACACTCCATGTCAGGATGCTTTTTCTGTGTCACAAATGGCCTCTACCCTCAGTGATGAAAACAGCAGCCATGCACTTAGCTAACAATGCTTGGGCTGGCAACCTGGGCTGGGCTCTGCTGAGTGGTTGCTGTGGGCTGGCCGGCTCCTTCACATACTGGGGTCATCAGTGGGTCTTGGCTGTTCTGCTCTTGGGGGCTGACTGGCTGTTGGCTGGGACCATGGGGTGACTAGGCCACATGTCTTTCATCATCCGGCAAGCTGCCTGAGCTTGTTCCCATGGTGGAGGCTGGGCTGTAAAAGAAAGAGTGGATATGAGCATTTCCATGGCAGCTCATTTGTCCAAGAGAGCCAATTCTAGGCTACAGCGAAAGACCCCATCTTTTAGTGGCAGGAGGTGTTCAGCCACATTTCAAGGGGTGTGGGTACAGGGACAGGAATATTTGCAGCCATTTTCCCAAACAAGCAACCACACTCTCTGTACCACTCAGCTCGGGCCACCATCACAGAATACCGCAGGCTGGGGCTTAGACGACAGACATTCGTTTATCACAGTTCCGGAGGTTGGAAGTCAGAGACTGGGTCCTGGGGAGAGCTCTCTTCTGGGTGTGCAGATGGCCGCCTTCTTGCTGTGTCCTCTTCTAATAAGGGCACTAATCGCATCATGGAGACCCCACCCTCGTGACCTGATCACCTCCCAAAGGCCCCACCTCCTAACACCATCACACTGAGGGTTGGGCTTCAACACATGAATTTGGAGGGTCGCAAGCATTGGTTCCATAGCAGGAACTGAGGAGCAGAGGCCAGGGGCCGACCCAGCGCTGGAGTGGGCGCCAGGCAGGAAGCTGTCCTGCCTTTCAGCAGCCCAGGCAGCCGTGGAGGGGGAGGGGAGCTGTCTGTCCCTCTGCAGCCCGCATTTTCTGGGGCCAGTGCGGGAGCAGGTGCAGCTGCCAGGCGTGGCAGGAGCCTGGGTCATGGCCAGCCCTCAGGAATGCAGCAGGCACTGCCCCTCCCAGCAGGGAGGACCAAGTGCCAGGCGCCCGGGTGAGCGGGTGTATCTGTGGCCACAGCCCCCAGCCCCCACCCAGCTCCACGCTGACTGTCCCTTGCCAGCCCGTGGGGCTCTGAGATGTGTGAGGAGCGTGAATGGGGCTCTGTGGCTGGGAACTGCTCAGGAAGGCGGCTGGCGGCTGCACAGGTGATGTGGGGTGAGCTCAGGAGACACTGAGCTGCTTTCTGGCCCTGGTGTGACCCTGCTCTGCATTAGGTCCTGGCATGACACCCCCAGGGCATCAGAATCAAGCTTGTGGCCCACCAGGGACAGTGGGGAAGGGGCACCAGTGGAGGTGGACCTGGCTCTCTGCACCCAGCACAGTGGCTGCTGAGCTGAGACTCCAACCCAGGCTCAGTTGACATGGGTCAGTCCTGGTGACGAGACCTGACACCAGTGGCTCTGGGACTCACTTCCCTCCTCTGTGAGTGGCAGGAGCCAACCAGCTGGGCCTGGATGGTGTGAAGACTGACAGCCGTGCCTCAGGAAGGGCAGCCTCCCTGCAGTGAATCTCCGGTTAACCGGACACTGTTTATCTCTGCCCTCCTCTCCCCACCAGAATGTAAGCCCCTGAGGGAGGGACCTTGAGTAGGGCGTGCTGCTTCTCATTGCTTTGCCAGGGCGCTGGCCCACCTCTGTGCCGTCCCCTTACCTTGTTGGATGCTCCTGGAAGCATGAAAGCTGGAGGCTGTCTTAGGTGTAGCCCTACCAGGTCCCACAAACCACCTGGGCTCAGAGAAAGGGGACGGCTGAACTGGACCTACAGGGTGGAGGAGGGGAAACGCAGAAGCTCCAAGCTACCTGCCCCCCAGCTGCCTGCCATGGGCACACAGTGCGCTTGGACCTCCTTCAGTGGGGCAGCGTTCAGCCCTGGTGGAGGAGACCAGCCACGGAGCCCAGGGGCACAGGTGATGTGGGCTGTACACAGTAGTCCTGTCCCCCAGCGACCTGCACTGGGGGACATGCTGCGGGGGACACAAATGGATCCCCTTCCACCACCCTGCTTGGGGAGTGGGGGCAGCCAGAGGGGGGGCGGGAACGGGGGCTGGAAATCTGGGGGCGGGGCAGTGTCCCTGCCAGAGTGGTTCCACAGTCGGTCTGTTGTCAGGGGCGTCTGGTGACAGCCTTGGGGTGGGAGGGGCAGGTGCCAGAGGGTAAAGTCAGGTTAGTTGAAGACAAACTTAAAAATTGGGAAACCTGGACACACGGGTGTCCCCTTTTTGTTGGGTTGTTCGCCTTTGGAAGAGAAGAAGCCCCTGGCACTGGCACCGGGTGAGCGGTGCCTGAGCCACAGACTGCGCCTTGTTCCGGAGCGGAGGCTCCAGGGCCTCAGGCGTCCTGCGGTGCCCATTGCGGCGGCTGCGGGGGCGGAGGGGCCGCGCGCGGGTGGGGAGCGCGCACCTCGGCGGGACGCCCCGCCCGCCAGCCTGCCCGCGGCCCGCCCTTGCTGGCGCAGCCCAGGGCCCTCCCGAAGCTATTTTGAAAGTGACCCTGGGCTGGGGCGGCCGCAGGGCGGCGGGGAGAGGCGCGGCGGGCGCGCGGGAACCATGACAGAAGATGACCGAGGCGGCGCTGGTGGAGGGCCAGGTCAAGCTGCGGGACGGCAAGAAGGTGGGGGCGCGCGGCGGGCGCGGGGCGGGCGCGGGGCGCGGGAGGACGCTCACGCCCCCTCTGTCCCCGCAGTGGAAGACTAGGTGGCTGGTGCTGCGCAAGCCGTCGCCGGTGGCAGGTGAGCGGGGTGGGGACGGGCGCCGGGCTGGGCTGGGGCGCGGGGCGCGGGGGCGCGGGTGCTGGCGGCCTCGACTCCTGGCGGCCCGGAGCCGGGCCAGTTCGCCCGAAATAGCCGGCGGCGCCGGGGCCGAGGGCTGTAACCGGAGAGCGCGCCGGCCTCGGCCTCCTCCTGCGGCGGATGCCGGGACCCTCTCGGAGGCGGAGGGTGCGGGGCGGGGAGCCGTCATGGCAGACCCCAGGCCCTAGGCGAGAACCCCTTTTCCAGAAGGGCAGACTGAGGCCCGGGAGGGGCTGCAGGGGCAGTGGAGGGGCACAAGTGCAGGAGCCTGGGCTGCCCCCTCCCCCATCACGCGCTGGGAGCGCCCAGAAAGTTACACGCTGTGCGCCCGGGGGTTGAGTTGTGTCACTGAACCAGAGTGAGGTGGGGCATTCCCGACGCAGCAGCCCTAACACCTTCCCCAGGTGGAGAGGAGGGGGCGGCAGGAGGAACAGTGCTGCTTCTGTGCCTGAATAATGTGCAGTCTAGCTGGTTTGGGGGGCACGGTCCTATGGGAAGCACCCCAGCAGCTCCCCCACTAGCCGGCACCCCAGCGTGGGAGGCCAGCAGGGAGCCGGAAGTTGGGCGTCTTCCTCCTCTGCCAGCCGTGGGGAGCAGTGGAAGGCTGGGCCAAGTGGCTGCAGCTGTTTCCGAGACAGGTGTCCTGGAGCCGGCCCAGGCACCCGGGGGTCTGTGTGGGGTGCTGGGGGAGTTAGTGCACGCTGCCTCACACGTGTGGGGCTGCCAGAGCGTCTTCCGGGACGTGGGTGGCTGTCATTTCCTAGGGAGGGTGACGGGCCCGCCCTGTTCCCTCCTGCGTCCCTCCTGGGTCCCTTCTGCTGAGCCTGCTCCAGGTACCTCGCGGTGCAGTCCGAGGGCCTGCTCTTGGCCAGACACACTCCCTCTGGCTGGCCGGGGCCTGGCATCCCCTCCAGGGGCTGGCTCCCTGCACAGCTCATTCATCCAGTGTTTCATGCTCAGACCCTGTGCTGGTGCCGCAGGGCCCTTGTTCTGGGGAACTTCAGGGAGGCCTGGTAGAGAGGGCAGGGGCTGGGGAGACGGGGCCTACAGTGATGGTGACCGTGAAGGACTCTGGCCAGGGCCGGCTGTAGTTGGGTGTTGCTGGTGGGTCAGTGGTGAACGGGGCCTGTGCAGACCTCAGACGGGTGTCCCACTGGAAGAGCAGCCCCTGGTTGGTCTTTGTCCCTTTGTGGGGGTGGGGGTGTGATTTGCAGATGGTTGTGGGTTTTAGCTCAGTGTCAGAGAGCCATCTGAAGGGTGAGCTCTGGCCTGGAGGACACCTGTGGGGCCCTTCTGCACTGGGGAGTTTGCAGGGGGTCCCCGATACTGCAGAGTCACCGTGTCTCCCTGCATTTACCACATGCCCAGGAGCAGAGAGAGAGCAGTCGCAGTAGGAGAGTGTCACAGGAGAGTGCCATGAGAGCCGAGTCGGGGGGTGGAAGAGCCTCCCCTAAGGGCTCTGCGGCTGGATTTGAGGAGCCCTGGAGAGCAGAGGGCAGGTCACTCCAGGCCGGGCCTCACATGCACCAAGCCACCGAGGCCAGGGGCAGGGCCCGGGGATTGGACAGTGGAGGGCACGTTCCGTCCTCCCTGAGTGGCCCACCTCTCTGAGCCCTGCACCTGCCATCTCATGTCGCTGTACCGGCGTCTCGAACCCCCACTGTCGGTGTGAGAAGTGCAGCCATCTTATAGATGCCGACGTCAGGCAGAGTCTCAGGGCTGAGCCCCGCCTGCCTCACTGCCCAGTACTGGAGCTGTGCTCCAGTCCAGGCCGCCCTGCACAGAGGCCCCGGACACACCTTGCCCTCCCCTCCCCGGCTCTTGGCCGATGAGCTGGCCCCTCTCCCTGCTGCGAGGGTGGCCCCAGCTGCCCCCTCCCCACCCCTATCCTGAAGACCAGCACCCCCAGGTGGATCAGGTGTGGGGGGAGCAGGTCCGAGTCCTTGAGGATCTCACAACTAAGAACCCCAGATCCTGAGTGCGGCAAAGAGGGGAGCCTGTGAAGGACAGACGGGGCCAACCCTGCCTTCTTGTCGGAAAAGCCAGGATGCTTAGTTTTAAAAGTTGTTTCCTTCCCAGGAGTGCCCACAAGGGACAGCTAAGGGGCGCCAGGGGCGCGGGTGGGCGTGAAGGCCACCTTGGCCCTTTGTGCCCTTTCTCTGGTTTGCACTCTTCCTAACCAGCTCTTCTTAGAACAGTTTAGTCAGTGAGAGAAAGGAAAACATCTTTAATAAAAGTAGTGATAAACCATTATAAAAGGTGGTGATGCTTCCGTGGGTTTGTGTCCCTCAGGGCTTAGCCTCTGTCCCGGCCAAGAATTTGTGTCTGGTCCCCCCACTGGTCAGGGGCCCAGCTCTCATGACCCTGGGCACCCTCTCTCTTCTTCCTGGTTGAGGCTTCGGATGAGGGTGTGGCTGACAGATAAGGCGTCCAGAGGCGCGTGCGGAGCAGCCAGCCGGTCTGGTCGGCTCCCAAGGTCCCCGGCCTTGCTTTACCCTGTCTCGTGTGGGTTGCCGGGGCCTCCATCCAGTACAGAAAAGCCACCAAAGGGGCCCTGAGTCCTGGAGCCGGTGAGGCCTTTGGGATCTTTATAGGCAGAGGGCTGAGGCCCAGAGACCCAAGGAGTCCGACCCAAGGACGGCGGGGGGGATGGCTTCCTGTCTCCAGCCCCCAGCCGACAGCTGCCCTGTGGCAGGCCAGAGGGTCAGCACCTGCTCCACCACTGACAGTGGGAGTTTGTTCAGTCTCCCTCAAGGTCAGTGCTGAGTTCCTAGAGGGCAGGACGCCGCCAGGGCATCACCCCAGCAGGCATCCTGGCAGGGCTGGGGACTTGCTGAGGTGCTGTGAGCCTGGCCGTGCGTGGCCACACCTCACACAGCACCAACCACCCAGAACGGAGCCGCGGGGCACGCGCCCCTTCCCCGTGTAGTTGGTCGCTCTGCTGAGGTGGGTGTATTCGGAGAGGACAGGCGCCCTCCCAGGTCACACCTCCTGGCTTTGGAATATTGGTCCCATGGGAAGGGGCATGCTGCCTACTCCCGGCTGAGCACGCAGCCCATGGACACGGTGTGGTGGTGGCCAGCCCTCCTGTCCCCACGGAGCCCTTGCAGAACGGTCAGGGCTTCCTGTGGCCCCTGCTTCAGGCTTGGGAATTGGAGCCCCTGGGCTCCAACCTCAGCTGTGCTCCCACAAACCATATGAATGGGACAGTCGTCCTCAGGCACTCGTCGTGGTCCCTGCTCTGGGTGGCCCGGCCTCTGTGAGCCTGCACGGCTCTCCTGGTAACACTTGTGCACTGTGAACGTGCATCTTTCCCGAATCGGATCATGAACGGGCCTGGGCCCCTGCACTTGGAACTGGGACTGCAGGTCAGACGGGCGCCTCCTGGCTGCCGCCTGAGGCACCTGCAGACTGGCCGGGTCAGCGGCTCCTAGCTCCGGCTGCTTGAGATGCCCCCAGGCTGCTGCACCCTCCTCCGCAGGGTCCCTGTGGGCTCCTGCCAGGCCACACTCCTGAAGACACTGCCCCAAGGTCACTGTGACCTCCAAGGGCTAAATCCAGCTGCTGCTTCTCTGGCCTCTGTCACAGGCTCCGGCTGTGTCCCCATGGATATGGACCACCATCTCCTCCCTGGCTGGCTTTCCGTCCTTAGCCTCAATGCAGGGTTCCCTCCCCCCACCCCCACAATGGAGCCCGGAGGTTTTTCTCTTCCCAGCCGCCCTCCCCACTCAGACGTGGCTGTAAACGCCTTCGGGCGCTCATGACTCCACGGTTATTTTTACATCCAGCTGCTTAAGTGCACACGGCCTTGTGTCCGGTGGGCCTCTCAGGCTCTCGTGTCCAGGGCAGCACCCCGACCCTGGCCCCGCCCCAGCAGCCCGTCCCTAGACTCCTCTCCCCGCCCGAACCCAGCATCCTCGCCCTCTTCCTTTCCCTCATCTGCACACTCTGCTCCCAGAGGTCCTGTGAGTTAGGCAGCCTCAAGCAGAGGGAAGGCCCCTCCAGGTTGTCACCTCTCAGGCTTTCTGCAGAGCCCAGAGCGCCTCCAGAGCCTGAGGTGGGGGTGCTTTTCTCCAGGCCAGCCCAGGCCAACAGCTCCTCTCTCCTGAACAGCTGCAGGAGTCCTCTGCGGTTACCCGTGTCCATTCACAAGCAGCAAGGCCAAGTTCTCTTTGCTTAGAGCCCTCAGGGCTCCCTGGTGCTGGGAACAAGGCTCTTGGCTTGGCTCAGCCGGCCCTCCTGACCTGACCCCCTACACCTGGGATCACTCTGCCCCTCCCCCTCCTGCTGGGCCAGCCCTTTGGGTCCCTGCCTCTGGGCCTTTGCACTGGCTGTTCCCTCCAGCACAGTGCCGTGCCCGGGGGCTGCTGAGCTGGCTCCTTACATCGTCCCCTCTGGGAGGGTCTCTGATCCTGAGCTCAGCCCCCAGCCCAGCACTGTCATCTGCCTGTTCCCATCCCCTGAGCAGCACGGACACATAGCTTCTCTTAGTCATCCTGCTTCAGTGTTTGATTGTCTTCCCCTTTGAGTGTCAGCTCTGCAGGAGCCAGGCTGTGTCCCCTGAGTCCCTGGGCTGCGGGGAGGCGGGTGAGGCCCTGCACAGAGCAGGAGGTGGGGGTGGGCACCCTGAGAGGTGATGAGCTGGCTTGGTGGGGGAGCAGCTAATGTGTGGTCCCAATCACATCCCTCCTGGTGTTTAATGACCTGGGACTGTCTGAGGCCCTGGGCCCAGGTCCCCTGCTCGTCCTGCTCTTTGCCCGCTGGCAGTATGACGTTGCTGAGGACTTCTGCGTGCCATTCTGGGTCATGTCAGCGCCTCCACTCTGTGGGGTGGGTGGTGCCTATTCCTCAGATGGAAAGCAGAGGCTCCCAGAGCTGAGAGACAGGTCTACCGCAGACATGCAGCTGGAAACTCGTGCGAGTGTGAGTGAGTGAGTGTGCACGCGCCCCACTGGTCCTCACTGCCTGGCGGGCACCTCTGGTACCTGTAACGTGCCTCCTTTCTCCATGACATCCCGTCCTCTCCACCCTGCTGTGTACCGCGGGCATGGTGGGGAGCCCGGCGGAGGCCCTCTGAGTGCGTGGCCGGTGTTCTGGATGGGAAGGCCGTCCAACAGGCCGTCCCAGCCCTGACCAGGACACCTCGCCAATGGCCCAGTCCTGCTGGGCTTCCTGCAAAGGGGCGCCACCCCAGGGCACGCCCTGCCTGGGTCCCTGGGAGGAGCTAGCCAGCATTCCTGTGCCCAGTGTGTCTGCTGTCCCTGACTGAGCATTTCCGTGTCTCCACTGCCTGTTATTGTAGCAGCTTTGCACTAAACAGCCCTCCTCACAGAATGGGTTTTAAAAATAGGATCAATTTACTGCCCGAGGTGATGGGGAGAGGAGAGGTGCTGGAGCAGCTGAGGGACACAGGCCCCGCGGGGCCCCACACGTGCTGCCCCCAACCCACTTCTAATGGAGCCTCGCTGCCGGGGGCCTGGGGACACTGTAGGGTGAATGTCAGCTGCTGCAACAACTGGGGCAGAGCTCGGGCCAGCTTCCGCCAGCTCTGTCCCTCTCCCTACTTTGTTCATATTTCATAATGAAATCAGTGACTTGGATGGTGTCTTAGTTTCCTGGAGCAGTCATAACGAATTACCACACCTAGGGAGTGTAAGGCAACAGAAATATGCTCCCTCACAGCCCTGGAGGCCGGAAGTCCAAAATCCAGATCGCAGGGGAGGGTCCTTGCTGCCTCTTCCAGCTCCTGGTGGCCCCAGGCGCTCCCTCCATGACTGGTCTTCCCGTGGCCTCTGCTCTGTGTGTCTGCGTCTCTTATCAGGACACTTGTCATTGGACTGAGGGCCACTCTGCTCTGATCCAGGATCATCTCATTCTGAGATCTGATCACACCTGGGAAGGCCTTTTCCAAACAAGGTCACATTTCAGGTTCCGAGGGTCAGCATGTGGACATATCTCTTGGGGGCCCCCATTCTTCAGCCCATTACAGATGGGAGAGGGTGCTCATTGATTCTCAGATCTCCTCAAGGAGTAAGGTGGGAGCTGCATTTCAGACACAGTCAGAATCCAAAAAGATGGGGCATTCCTGAGGGAAAAGCGCTCTTGCACACTGTTCCCAAATCAGGCTTGCAAGTGCAGAAGACCAGGATGGGGACCTGCTCAGCAGCAGGAGACATCGGGAAGGGGTGAGGAACTATGGGGCAACACAGTGTGGCTGTTGTAGCAACTCGACTCCACACCAGGAGTCTGCAAACCACGGCCCTGAGCCAAATCCGACGCCCTGCTTGTTTCTGTAATAAAGTTTTATTGGAACACAGCCATTCACTTATGTGTTGTTAGCTGCTTTTGCAGTTCAGTAGTTGTGACCAAGATTGCACGGCCCACAAGGATGAAAATAATTACTATTGGCTCTTTATAGAAAGGTTTGTTGACCTTGCTTTTGGTTATATTACTGGGAGTATAACTCCTAGAACAAAGGCGGTGACAGTCACGCTCTGCCTTGCTGGTCAGGCCATGCCTAAAGTGCCCATCTTTCATTTGACAGAACGTCCCCACCCTCCTGTGCCAGGCAGTGGGGCTGTCACTGTGCGTGAGCAGAAGTGGACCTGCTTTCAGGAGCTCGCCTTCAAGGTGGAGGGGGAGACAGCAAGTAGACAAGGGACAGACAGCCAAGTGGAATGACCTCCCTGAGGGAGGCCGGAGCCTGCTGTGGGCGGGGCAAAGGAAGTGGGCGTGTCTGGGGTGTGTGGGGGGTGGAGTCATCCCAGGTGTGAGTGGCAGGGCTGTCCTCACACAGACTGGGCTCCCTTCTGTAGCTGCCTGTTGCTCTCTGCTGCGTCCCTGTGTCCCACGTGGCGCTCTTTACCGCGAATCCTTTACCGTGGTCTTTCTGTGATCACACCTTCCTCAGTTCTTATTTCTCAGGCCTCTGGTGACACATTTGAGAGACCTTTCCATAATGACACATGCCCTTTTTGCTGCCTGTGTGACCGATTTCTCTCTGGGCCAGGTGACACTCCCCGTTTGGGGCCAGCTTGGGAGAGAACATGCCAGAACCCTCAGGTGGGTTTCCGTGGGTTCTGGTGGTTGTTTTTGTTTCCCCTCAAAATGGGAACATCGTTGCTTTTTTCTGACATGTGCATTTCAAACACAACAGACAGGTTCTTAACTAGGAAGTGAAGCCCTCACCACCATCCCCTCTCCTGAGTTTGTAACACAGGTTTGCAGGGACACAGACACAGCAGGGAGTCTGGGGACCGACAGCCTCTCTGTTGCTCTGAGGTGGGACCTCAGTTGGAGGGCCGGTAGGGCAGGGAGCAAACCACACTCTGCAGCTGGTTCTGCCCCCGGCTAAGTCAGTCTCTGAGTCAAGTTCACTTGGGATTGGGCTTCTCAAGGATTGGAGGAAGCATCCCTGACTGCTCTCCCTGCGTCCTCGTCCTCGGGTGCCACCCCCCACCCCAACGCACGCCAGGGCCTGATGTCGCCAGCTTGCACGCAGGATTCCGGGTTCTCACCCCTAACTGTTTCCATGTCATGTTAGTTCCCCAAACACTGTGCCTGCACCAAAGCCTGGGCTTGGGGTGGGGCAGGATTTGCTGAGGGGACACAGGGTGGGGGGTGCAGCCACATTTGGAATGCACCCCTGGGCAAAGTGGGCTGCTTGCTTTACTGTTGGCGTAGCAGGGACGGCAGTCGTGATGCTGAATTTGAGGACAGACCCGGCTCACCCAGACTCCGGCTTGTCCCCTGTGGCTGGGGAAGAGGCTGGAGCTTGTGCATGGATCTCAGGGATGGGCTCGTGTGGGGTCTGCAGGGGGACCCAGGGCCCAGTGGCGCCCTCCCCAGGCCTGGAGTCCAGGGCACACCTTGGAAACCCAGAAATCCCGGAGGTGAAGTGGGTCTGGGTGTGGCAGGAAGAGGCACACGTAGGGCTGAGGCAGGGCCCCCCGCCCCCCCACAGGCTCTGTGCTCGTCCGCCAAGCCACCCACTACGGCTCCTGCAGCCCCTGCTCCTCTGACGGTGACCTCCAGGGTGGCAGGGCCTGGGCAGGTCCAGGACTTGGCCCTGGGGGCCAGAGTCAGGTGGCAGGCCCAGCCATGAAGTGTTCGGGGTGCTCTGCCCTTGAGGGTGGGGGTGCCATTCTGTATACGAGGAAACGGAGGCTCAGAGTGGCTGGGTGGCTCGCTTGGAACCTCCCGTTGAATCCCAAAGTCTGGGCATGGGGGCTTGGGGGCAGCGGCATGCTGGCTGGCGCCCCTGACGGCCCTTCTCATGCATCCTGTCCGGCGGCCCCGCAGACTGCCTGCTGATGCTGGTCTACAGAGACAGGGCCGAGCGAGCCAAGGGCCTCCGGGAGCGCAGCAGCCTGACGCTGGAGGACATCTGCGGCCTGGAGCCCGGCCTGCCCTACGAGGGCCTGGCCCACACGCTGGCCATCGTCTGCCTGTCACAGGCTGTCATGCTGGGCTTCGACAGCCGCGAGGCCATGTGCGCCTGGGACACCCGGATCCGCTACGCGCTCGGTGAGGGTGAGTGACGGCGGGGCGCAGGGGTCTGAGATGGCAGCGTCCACCCTTACATGTCCCGTGGGGCCTCACCCACAGGCTGCAGAGGCCGGGACGGCCTCCAGGGCATGGAGCAGGGGTGTCTGCTGGGCGCCTCCTGGCCCCGGCTCTGAGCTTAGAGCCCAGCTCAAGGCTGAGGCTGCGGGAGCTCGTAGGGCCGCCGGGGCCTTTCCGGCTGCCTGCCCTGCCCTGTCAGTTAGAACGAGAGCCTTTGACCCACGTGTGCGGCTGTCTAAGCCGAGTGCAGAGTGGCCTTTGCACCCTTCCCTGGCTACCCGAGCCCAGAGCTAGGGCAAGAAGGAACAAATGTCATGGGTCACCGTCCCTCTGAGTCTCCCACACAGCAGCGTAGCGGGTCCTGCGCCCTGAGCTGGGGCGCAAAGGTGACGTTTGACTGGCCTCCTCGAGGAGGGGAGCGAGGCCAGTGCTCTGGGGAGGTGGTTTGCAGGAGGCAGAAGGGGAGGATGAGGCCTCGCTCACCTCACCCCTGCCCCGCTGGGGACAGCAGCCACTCCCTTCTGCAGGAGTCCCCAGACCAGGCGCTCAGTGCAGGACAAGTTGGGACAGCTCAGCCAGGGCACAGGGGAGAGAGAAACGTTCTCCAGCTGGGGTTCCCGCCAGCTCACTGGCTCAGAGGCACAGCCCCCCTTTCCCTATGGAGTGGGGTGGTACGTCTAGAGGTCATGACAAGGACACGGGGTGGCTCACTGACACCCAGCTCGTTGGCCAGCACAACATCAGCCTGACCTTGCCCAGGGGCCCTTGACCCCCCCATTGTAGGGGCTCAGGGAGGGGCTTCAGGTGCCAAGGGCTGAGTCGAGATGGGGACACGATCTCAGGCCGCACGATGGTCGTGCTCAGCGCCAGGGAGACCCCTGACTGGAGAGGGGACCCGGTGTCCCTGTGGTCAGGCTGTGCTGTGAGGCAGACACTCCACAAACTGCCCACAGGCTGCGCCTCCCTGAGCCTCAGTTTCTCCGTCTGGGAAATGAGGCCACAGCAGCCACCTGGCGGGCTATTTCCCGAGGGAGGTGCTCTGTGAAGAGGGTGTTCTCAGCAGTCTCACGTGGGGAGCTGTCATGGGAGCTCGCTGGGGCCACCTGTGGCTGTTAGGGTGGGGAGGGGGATCAGGGCGGCCCCTCCGAGGACTTGCCCGCCCCTGAACAACCGTAGCTCCTGAAGGATGGGCAACATGAGTTCAGCCGCCACGCTGGACGCTGGACCTGGAGGGAGCAGCTGAGAGGGCCGGGCCTCGGTGCTCCCCCGGAGCCAACCCCTGGGTGCTGCCCCAACGTCCCCTCTCCTCCTGCCCCTGCCCCCGGTGATGCCCTCTCGCCCCTGCCTGGCCCTCAGTGCACAGGTTCCACGTGATGGTGGCTCCAGGCACCAAGCTGGAGAGCGGCCCTGCCACCCTCCACCTCTGCAACGATGTCCTCGTCGTGGCCAGGGCCATCCCTCCGGCCGTCACGGGGCAGTGGAAGCTGTCTGACCTCCGGCGCTACGGGGCCGTGCCAAACGGATTCATCTTTGAAGGCGGGACCAGGTGTGGGTACTGTAAGTATTTGGCCGTGGGGGCCCCGGCACACCTTGACCCCCCTGGCACGCTCACTGTGCTGGCGTCTGGGGACGCGCAAGGCTGATGTCTCTCAAACCGATGCTTAGACCTGAGTCCAGACCCACTCTTTCCAAGGGGTGGGGGGCCTTGGGATGCTGGGAGAGTGAGAGGGGGGCCCCCGGGCACGAAGACACACAGGAGGCACCCAGCATCTCTGGAGAGAGACCTTCGTGTCACAATTCATGGCCCTGCGTCTGAGGCCACAGAGCATCAGAGCTGCTCATGTTCACATTTAATGAAAAAAAAGAAAAAGAATAAACGTGGTCATTGAGGACGTGCAGAGAAACACGTCCACATTCGTGTGGCCCAAGGACTCCTGTGGACGCCCCAGCTCTAGGGCCTATGAGCCCCCCACACCCAGGAGCAGGGCAGGGAGGCGAGAGCTGCCCAGTGTCACAGGATG
Organism: Rhinolophus ferrumequinum; assembly: GCF_004115265.2. Classification (NCBI taxonomy): domain Eukaryota; kingdom Metazoa; phylum Chordata; class Mammalia; order Chiroptera; family Rhinolophidae; genus Rhinolophus; species Rhinolophus ferrumequinum. The sequence goes on along the minus strand of NC_046288.1, from coordinate 86,016,894 downwards.
AGGGCCCGTGAGAGGCCCCAGCTCAGAGCAGGTGTCCAAGAGGGTGTGAGCTCCAGCGGCTGCCAGTCAGCTGACCTCCAGGACCTTCACTCTCTGAAGAGTTTGGGGGCACAGTGGAGATATGGCTGTCCCAATGCCCTTTGCCCGCTGTTCCCATGGGGGTGTGCAGGTGTCTGGCCACCATGGGGGCCCAAAGCCCCTTCCCTCCTCACCTGTGTGCCCAGGGCCTGCGGTGGGGCTGGGTGACCTGGTGACCGGGCCTATGGCTGAGATGACCACTGTGTGCTGGGTCGGCCGCGGGCCTGGGTGGAGCCACGCACTGGGCCTAGCTGGGCCCCCTCTCCATCCAGCCCGGGACCCCTTGTGCACAGGCAGAGCTGTGGGAACCTCTGTCCACCTGCCCCCGCCCCCCGAGTCCACTGGTGCAGCCTCTTGTAAGGATGAAAATGACACAAGCTCACCCAGGGTCTGCACCGCTCTCGGTGTGGCCAGCGGTGCCTGGGGTTCTCTGGACAGAGCAGCCACTGCACTTGAGGACGAGGTTGTGGTGGCCTCTGGCTACCTGGTTGCCTCGTTCTCAAAGGGCGGGCAGGTGAGACAGGCCTATGGGCACGTGTTCTGCAGCTGTGCCAGGCGCTGGGAGCAAACCCAATGGGTCTGCAGCAGGAGGCAGCCCTGTGGAGCGGCCTGCGGGACGGCCTGTAAGGAGACAAACGCAAACTATAGCCAACTGACTCCCCATGATGGCTGGGGCCTGGGCTTGGGGAGGCTGAGTTTAGAGACGCAAAAGGAGCGGGGCCGGGCAGTTTGGGCAGTGGCCCCTGGAGCTGGCAGGGTGGCCGCAGCCAGAGTCTGAAGGGCCTCGACCGCAGCCAGGCCTGTTTTCTGTGGGGAGGGGCGGTGAGTGCAGCTGCCTGCCCGGGCTGGCATGGAGGGACCGGAGGGGACATCAGTCAGAGTCCCCTCTGCTGGACAGGCCCTCAGGCCACCTTACTGTTTGCATGTTAGCGGTCATAGTACCGGGTGTCCAGAGCAATCGGCAGGGGTGGGGACCCTCACCCAGCTTTGTTCCCTGCCTTGTGTGGACGGTCAGGAACCACAGGCCACAGTGCCCTGGGCACGTGGCAGCCCTCCCCTCCCACGTTCCCCTGGAGCACCCCAGAGGCGGGGCACCCGTGTCCTGTCCTCTCTGCTCGTCCCTGGACCTGTGGACCTACTGTGTTTCCCTGAAAATAAGACCTAGCTGGACAATCGGCTCTAATGTGTCTTTTGGAGCAAAAATTAATATAAGACCTTATATTATATTATATTATTATATTATACCTGATCTTTATTAATTATATCATATCATATCATATTATATTATATTGTATAATACCCAGTCTTATGATAAGACCAGGTCTTATATTAATTTTTGCTCCAAAAGACGTATTAGAGCCGATTGTCCAGCCAGGTCTTATTTTGGGGAAACACGGTAGTTCCTGCAGGTGGCCTTCCCAGCAGCTGCAGCTGCTTTAAGGACTCGTGTGCAGACCACCTGGGGGTGGCGCTGGCGTGTGCCCTGCCCGTGGCCGGGCCAGCAGGGCCGTTTCCCTGGAGACCTGTTTGGTTTGCCCGAACATAATTTAATAGGGCCCACTGGATAGTTTTGCTCTGAGGTCTCAGAGTTTAAAATCCTGAGTCTTGCTGTGGATGGGTCCCTTTTCCACTTGTAAACAATTCCAGACATTGGAGGGGGTTTCCAGGGTTGGGGGTGGGTAGAGGCTGGAACTTGAGCTGCCCTGTCTCCTTGGGGGGGGCAGGAAGCGAGAGTGACCTGTCACAGGCCCCCCGGTGCTTCTCCTGGGCAGGGCTCCAGTTAGCTCCGTCTGCAAGCCTGGCTGGCCCCACAGATCTGCTCTGTCCTGCTGACACTGTCGGGTTCTCCTGTCAAGGGCATTGCCACCCACAGGAGCTGCTACGTCACCAAGGACCAGGGTCCATGGATGCTGAGGAATTCAGCATGTGACAGCAGGCGCCAGCGCGGGTCCCTGAGCCTGTGGCTGCTCCTCCCCGCCTTGTGTCCTCCGGTCGGCCGTTCCTTCAGCCGCACGGACACAGGAGCGTTTTCAGTGAGTTTCTTACGCCCCACCAGGACAGCCTCGTCACGCTGTGCTTATAACATACGTGCTTGCCCAGCTCTGAGCAGCGCTCTGGTGCCTGGTCTGGACTCGTGGTCTCGACAGCTGAAGCTCTGGCCTCTGACCCAGGAATCGGGGCAGAGGTGGGAGTCTGCTCACTGGCTTCTCCGGGCCAGGCCCTGGTGCAGGACTGGGAAGGCTCAGAGCCTGTGTGAGATGAACACAAGACATTCACTTAGTCCTAAGGGAGTGCAGTGGGGCCGCGAAGCGGGAGGGACCCCAGCCTGGGGCATCGGGAGGCTCTCAGGAGGTGAGCCTGCATGGGGCCTCTTCTGGGTGAATAGGAGTTAGCCCAGCCATGGAAGGGTGTGGGGACAGAACCCCAGAGAGCCGTTTCCAGGCTCTCAGCCTCACGTGGAAAGGTGCTGGCTCAGGTAGTAAGTGGCCGTCAGCTGTGACTAGTTGGCCGTCAGCTGTAACCAGTGAGCCATTAGCCACTGATACAACTGCCGTGGCTGAGCTGGCAAGCGCGGATTGCAGTTAGCAAGTGGGGTCGGTTGGCAGAGAAGCAGACGGCAGGTTGCAGATCGTGTGGCTCCTGCTCCCTGTGTCTCCAACCCAGGCGCCAGCGAGACTATAGTGGGATGACTCCCCTACCTATGGCTCCGTGGGTGTTCCTTTTTGGCCTCACCATATCCTGCGTTTTTGTGTGGGGAGTGGGAGCTGAGACCCTGCATGACAGGGTTCAGGCAAGGTGAGGCAAAGGGTGCTCCAGACACATGTCAGGTATGGATGGTGAGAGTGACAAGTTAGGTGGGGGTGGCAGAGGCCAGGCTGGAGGAGGGAGCAGTGCAGATTATGAAAAGCCAAGTAAACTGGGCCAGAGCTTGCACTGTGTTCCCAGAGTAGCAGGGAGCCACTGAAGGCCCGGGAGCATGAGAGTGCCACCAACAGATCCATGTGTAGGGTGATAAGTTTGGCTCCAGGGTACACATGGGATTGAGGCAGGGGGCTTTGAGAAGCTTCCGGATGAGGTCCAGCTGAGAGGGTGGCGCTCAGCTAGCAGCAACTGTGTGGATGGGAAGGGCCTGTGGATTCCAGGACGTTAACAAGGTGGTGATTGACGGGAGAGGCGGGGAGGGGCAGCCTGGGGTGGGCGGGGAGGAGGGGCCAGGCGAGGGTCCCAGGAGGGCAGGCCTGGAGCCTGCCCAGTGCCAGCCACATTCTAGTGCTGTGCCCACGGGGCAGCCCATGCCAAGGCCCCGTCTCCCACTTGGTACCAATGGGGGGACATTTATGAATTGTGGTCATTCGATAGGGACTGTTTCAGGTTCAAACCAGGAGTTCAAATCTCCTGTCTGGGTCTCAGACCAGCTGTCACATTTCTGGCAGGTCTGTGGTCAGTTTCACCCCTCTGCTCTGAAGTTCCCACTCTGGGGGTGGGAGCTGGGCTGGAATCTGTCACCCTTTTCCTTTTGTAGCCACTATGATATTTGCGTGTTGAGGGTGCAGACACGAGGATGATTCTGCATGTTGAGTGTCCAGGGAGATGACCGGAGGGCGAGGTTGCCCGGGGACACCCAGGCCAGGGAGAGATGGGGCCCGGGGTGAGAGCCACCCCAACAGCCATCTGCAGGGGTGCCACATAACTGGGGTCCCAGGTACTCACTGTATTGCTCATCGGTCCTTACACTGACCCTACGAGGTACATGCACCAGCCCTGTTTTACAGACAGGGAAACTGAGGCCTGGAACCGCCTCGCCTTTCCTGGGTCTGTCTGTCTGAGTGCACTGGAACCGAGGTCTGCCCAGGGGATTGGCCCCACCCCCAGGCCCAGCGCCTGCTCGGCACAGGGTTGAGTGGTGGGCCAGCTGTGGGGGTTCAGACACGGCCCAGCTCTCAGCAGCCTCCGTGCGTCCTCTTGGGGAGTCTGCTCCAGTCTGTTTCCTCCCAGGCAGAGAAGCGGCCCCAGGGACAGGCACGCTGTCCCCCTGCCCTCAGGACATGCACTGTATCCTTGGGAGGGACCACCTGGATGAGATGGCACACGAGCCTCATCCTACGTCTCCAAATGCTAGAAATTCAGTCCTTGGGCATAAAGTCCCTTTCATCCAGGATCTATGTGGCAATGTGTAGCTATCTGCAAGTTCCTCAGACCTCAGGGGTGCTTAGTAATGTCCCTGAGCCTCAGTTTCCTCCTCTGCGCCATGGGACTCCCTGTGCCCTGTGTGCGGTGCCGGGAGGGCTCGGCTTTGTGGGCCTGGACCCTGGCACGCTCATGCCCACCACCCCAGCCCGGCCTCCTGGAGCCCGGAGAAGCCTTGGCCCGCAGGCTGCTGCCAGTTCCAGCAGCTTCTTGAGGATCGGGAGTGACCCTCACCTCTGGGGAGCCCGTGGGCTAGGCCGGGCATGAGCCGAGGAGGGCCAGCAAGAGGTCAGTGAGCCGTGTCCTGGGAGGCCTGCTCACCAGGCTCAGGCAGTCCAGCCCCCCGACCCCCCGAGATGTGCTTCGTCTCCCAGGGAGCCCCTGCTGTTGGCTTGGCTGGCATGGGGGGGGCGGTGGCTGTGTCCCCAGGCCTCAGCGGCCGGACGCGTCTTCGGGAGCGTGATGTCGGCAGACGCCCCAGTGGAATGCCGCCGGCTCCTCTCCCCTCGTAATGTGGTTTTTTATAGTTGGGGGACTGATTGTGCCATGGCCTCTGCCAGCTGACTGTGAGCTTGGGATTAGAAGCCTGGCCCTTTGTGAGAACTGGCGGACTGGCTAGTCATGCGCGGTGGGGTGGCGGCCGGGCCGGGCACGCAGCGAGTGGGCATCGGCAGGCGTGACGGGCCTTCTCCTCACCTGCCCCCGGCCAGGGTCCGGTACAAGTTCTCAGCCAATGAACCCTGGCTAGGAGGGCCACCTGCCAGCCTTTCTGGGTGGCGAACCTTGGGGGTGTCCCTGGTGGGCGTCGCAGCTTGAGTCCCCTTGGCCCCTTTCTGGGCCTCAGCAGGCGGGTCACCAGTTTAGGGGCATTGCATGGATGAAGCGGCAACAACCGGAGGGGTGGCCGCCGAGGGGCGCAGTGCCATTGCCACATGCGAGGGGCTGACCAGAGTCCCTGCAACTCATGAGGGTGGAGCAAGACTGTGACGGCAGCAGAGGCTTCCGTGCAGAGCTGTCCTGTCCCACCTCTTCGTGCAGTGGCGCCCAAGGACCTTCCCCTCGAGAGCGCGTGCCTTTCTTTGGGCAACAGGTGGAGGGCAAGAGCCTGAGGCATTCTTGTGCAGTGACACCACTCTGACTGTCCAGCCCACGTGACCCGGCGTCCCCATTCACTGGTGATGAGGGATTTCATTCACCCTGGCCAGGGCTGCGGGCCCAGCGGGAGGGCGGGCGGCCCTGCTGACTCACCGGCCTGCTGTCTGCTCTGGCACCCCCTCAGTGCTCCCACCTCTGTCCCAGTGCCCCAACCTCTGCCCCAGGTACCCCCACCTCTGTCCTGGTGCCCCCACCCCTGCCCCAGTGCCCCCACCCCTGCTCCGGTGCCCCCACCTCTGTCCTGGTGCCCCCACCCCTGCCCCGGTGCCCCCACCCCTGCTCCGGTGCCCCCACCTCTGTCCTGGTGCCCCACCTCTGTCCCCGGTGCACCCACCTCTGCCCCAGGTGCCCCCACCTCTGTCCTGGTGCCCCCACCTGTGCTCTGGTACCCCTACCTTTGCCCCAGTGCCCCCCTTCCCTCTGCTGGGTGGGAGCCCTGTGGCACGACCTTGGCCTTGCACCTTTACGTGTGGACTCCAGTTCCCCACCTGCAGACCCCAGGAGGAGGAGGCCCTGTGCGGTCGGCCAGGATGCTGGCCGGCCCCAGCAGAGTGGCTGATTCCCTGTGGGACAGGCGCCATGGCACGCGCTTTACTAACAGCCGCATTGTACCCTCACCATAGCCCTGGGTAAAGAAACCAGGTCTGGGGTCCCCAACATGGCCAAGGTGTCGCAGTTGCCCTCCAGAGATGTGAACCCCACTCTGGACAGCCCCGCTCCCAACCCCTCAAATGAGCTTAGAGATATGGGGTGGGGGGAGGGCTGCTGGGCCCTCCCGTGCAGCCAGGACGCATTCGTCTCCTCCCATGGCCACCAACCCCCAGAAGCCCCCAGCTCCTGTCCTGGCGTGGGACCAGCAGGGCAGCACTCCTTCCCCCACCCCATTCCTGCCACACATTGAGGTGGCCCTGCCCAGCTGGTGTTGCAGGTGTGGGACAACCGGCGTGTGGCCTATGTGCCTGGACAAGCGTGTGTTTGAAGTACAGGCAGGGTTATCGGGGCTGAGAGGCTCGTCCAGGTGCTGGGTGACACTCCTGGCAGGTGGTGTCGTGGCTTTGCCCCGCAGGGATTCCGTCCACCTGTGCCCTGGCCAGCCTGACGGGTCCATCCCCCTGCAGGGGCTGGAGTCTTCTTCCTGTCCTCGGCCGAGGGAGAGCAGATCAGCTTCCTGTTTGACTGTATCGTGAGAGGCATCTCCCCCACCAAGGGTCCCTTTGGACTGCGGCCAGTTCTCCCAGGTGCGTGCCGGAGCATGGCTTGGCGGGAGGTCCCCGCTCTGCCAGCAGGGTCCCTTGGCCTCTGCCCTGCCCCCCACACGCCACTGAGCAACGTGCCGGAGCATGGCTTGGCGGGAGGTCCCCGCTCTGCCAGCAGGGTCCCTTGGCCTCTGCCCTGCCCCCCACACGCCACTGAGCAACGGCCCACGCTGGCGTCACTGCGCCTCCTGGGGGCACAGCCCTTCCTCATGGGTCTGAGCTCTTAGGACGCTCCAAGGCCACTGCTTCTGTTGGGACAGTTGTGCTGCAGCTGCCCCAGGTGGGTCAGCCAGAGGCCTGAGACCCTGGGGAAGGGCTCCTGGAGACCTTGTGAGCAGCCCCATGTCTCAGAGTGGGGTGGGGTTTTGCCTGAGGTCAGGACTGGCTGTCCTAGCCAGCGCTGGCATTGGAAGCTGCCTGGTGGGGTGGCCTCGTGTGCGGGGTCTTGGTGTGCACTGGAGCAAGTGAGGCCGCTCAGAGTGTGCCTTGTCTTGTGCCCGCTTCCCTGATAGCGGCTCAGGCACTATTTGTCCCGAGTCCTGGGCCAGTGACAGTGCTGACCCCTGGAGGGGCTATGCTACCCTGGAGACTGCCTCCCAGCCAGGCGAGGTCCAGGGCCCCTTGATGACCTGGGAGGCCCTGAACACTTGTCACCACAGCTTCCCTGATGGAGACCCAGGATTGCTGACTCTCCCCTCACCCCAGTGAGGCAGTGCTTGTCCCCTTGTCTAGGTGGGGACCAAGGCCTGCAGCCACACCCACGGGTGGTCAGTGAGCTCACATCTGGGGCCTCCTTGCATGGCCACCACTGCTGCAGTGGGGACAGGTGGAGCTACCTGGGCAGGACAGGGTGGGCAGTGGGCCCGGTCGCCCTTCTCCCGGCCTTGGCTCCTCCCTCAACCCCCTATCCCTCAGAAGGCCCAGAGGGAACAGGCTGGGAAGAAGGAGGCGTGTCCTGTAGCCAGAGCCTGGCAGCTGGGGCTCTGCTGGATGGTGTGGCAGCGCCCTCTGCTGGCACTGTCCTGCCTTGAAGCCGCAAGTGGACTGTGGGCCTCCCAGGGGGTCACTTGTGGCCCTGCCATGGCGTTGGGACTGGATCAGAGTCCACGTGGCCTTGACAGTGCTGGGCTCACTGTGACGTCCTGGGCAGCATGTGGGCGGAGGCGAAGGGTCCTGCGGGGTGAGGGCTGGGGCTGCCTCTTCTGATCCTCTCTGCTGCAGACCCCGGCCCAGGGGGGCCCACCGCCATGGACGAGAGAGTGGCCCAAGAGGCCCTGGAAGCGCTGCAGCTGGAGAAGCGGCTCAGCCTCCTTTCCCACTGTGGCAGGCCGGGCAGTGGAGGTAGGGTCACGGCCTGGGCTGTGGGGAAGTGGCAGCGGCGTGGGGGCCCGGCCAGCCCCTGAGCCGACCTCCAAGCCTTCAGTCCTCTCCTTCTGGTCATTCACTTGTTCCTCCCTTTCTGGTCATTCATTCATTCATTCCTCTCCCTCCTGTTTATTCATTTGACCCCTGACTCACCATGCCACAAACACTCACTCTGGCCTGGGCGTGACTGGGAGGACGGTGCAGTCATGAGAGCCAGCTGATGAGTGGATTTGGATTCCTTCCCACCCACCATCCGTGTGGCCTGGGTGAGGCTGCGGCTAATGCTTTTCGGTGTCACCACCTGTGCCCAGACAAAAAGGCTCAGGGTGCCGGCTGAGTGCTGGCCCTTGACAGCGTTAGGGGCTCAGGCGGGGCACTAGACGGCAGCTCCAACCGAGGCCGCCCCCAGCAGCCTCAGCCCCTGCTCTCCATCTCAGGGGACGACCGCAGCCTGTCCAGCTCATCGTCAGAGGCTAGCCACTCGGACGTCAGCGCCAGCAGTCGGCTCACGGCATGGCCAGAGCAATCCTCGTCCTCTGCCAGCACGTCCCAGGAGGGGCCTGGGCTGGCGGTGACCCAGGCCCCTGGGGAGGCCGCACTGGGTGCCTGGAGGCCACCCCCCAAGCCGCTACGGCCGCGGCAGCTGCAAGAGGTGGGCCGCCAGAGTTCATCGGACAGTGGCATTGCCACGGGCAGCCACTCCTCCTACTCTGGCAGCTTCTCCTCCGTCGCCGGCAGCAGCCTGGATGTGTGGCGTGCCGGCGACGAGTTTGGCTCTCTGCTCAGCCTGTTGCCAGCGGCCGGGGCGCCCGAGCCCAGCCTGTGTGCCTGCCCGCCAGGGACAGCCGAGTACCAGGTGCCCAGCAACCTGCGGCCCCACTACGACACACCCCGCAGCCTGCTCCAGGCCCCTAGGGACCAGACCCCGGCCACGCAGGGCAGCCCTGATGACACTGCAGCCGGGGACTCGGGCGGCCAGACATCCATGGGGTGTCCCTCTGGCTGGCTGAGTGCGAGACGGCGGGGACAGGTGGCAGAGGCCCCAGGCGGTGAGGCGGTGCTACCCAGCCTGGCTGCTGGAGGGTCCTGGGAAGCAGGTGGCCCCCACGCGGGACCCCCTCCGGCTTTCTTTTCCACGTGTCCTGTCTGTGGAGGACTCAAGGTAAACCCCCCTCCCTGAGCCGAGCCCAGACCTGCTGCTGCGAGCGGGCTGGCATTGCCCCTGTGGACAGGAGAGGAGGGGGCGGTGGACCCCCGCAGAGAGGGGTGTCCTTTGTGCCGGTTGGTGATGCTGGCAACTGTGTAGCTCAGTGGGGAGGGTGGGGCCAGCCTACCTGTGGGGCGGAGCCTACCTGTGGGGCAGAGTCCCAGGGCAGAGCCTGCAGGACTCTGGAGGTTTGAGTTGGGTGCAGCTGGAAAGTGGAGGCTCTGGGTGGGGCAGACAGGGCCAGCAGAGCCCCAAGGCCCAGGGTCAGGTGCTGGGGGGCAGGCGGGCGCTGCATCCCAGCGAGCTCCTGCTGGGCTGGGGAAGCTCACTGGCCGGCTCTTCTGCAGCCTGCCCCGCCTCCCAGCTCCAGGACAGCTGATGCTTACATCTCAATCCGGCCCCTCCGTCCCTAGCGCAGTCATGATGCCTTAAATGCTAAAAATCAAATCCATCGGCAGCAGCTCCAGACTCCCAAGTCCCGGGGAACTTGAGCCCGAGACCGCCTCCCTGTGCGTCCCCTGTGTGTGATGAGCTTTACCTGTTTGTCCCTCGCCTCCTCCCTTGCAGCCGCTGGTGGCCCGTCCTACAGGGAGGAAACTGAGGCTCAGGAGGCCTAGGGACTTCTGTGGGGGGGTCTCATGACTCTGGACCCCCTCCCAGCTCCCCCCACACCAGCCTGTCCCTGGACCCGAAAAGTCCCAGTGAGGGGTGGGTGGGCCGTGCTGGCCTTCTGTGTGGCCACCGTGGCAGGAGGCCCAGCTGTAAAAGTGCTGGAAGGCAGAGGTCAGGACAGGGGATGCCTGGCTCCGAGGCCTGTACCTTTGCATTTGGAGGGCCCAGGCATCCCTTCCAGCACCCTCTGTGGCCTATCTGCCCACCTGCATGGAGTGCGGCTGTGTGGCCTGGTTCTGTGCGTCCGCCCTGCGAGTCCAGAGGCACCGAGAGCGGCGTGGCCTGTGCCACGGATTCTGGACTGTGCTTGGCTTCGTCCCGCGCTCTGGAATCAGCCCCCGGCCCAGCGGGCAGCTCACCTGCCAGTATTCCGCTTCACTGTCAGCTGGAGATGTTCGTTGCTCTTTTACATTTTAAAAATCTGACACTGTTTGTAATAAATTCTTAGACTGGAAATAAAACGTTCTTTTCTTATTATCTTGTCCTTTTCCGTTTGGCCAGCCCTAGCCCTCCCTGTGGGGCCTTGGCTGTCTCTGAAATCCTGCCTGAGGCCACACGCAGGACGTGTGAAAAATGAGTGGCGGCTCCAGACAGCCCATGGGGCCCACATGTGTGCGTGCACATTTTTGTGTGTCATGTGTGCATGTGTGTGCATTCATTTGCATGTATGTGCCCTGCAGTGCATGTGTGTGCACAGATGCGTGTAACGTGTGTGCATGCACATGTATGCATGTTGTGTGTACATGTGTGTGCGTGTGGTGTGTGCGGTGTGTGTGCACACGTGTGGCACATTTCTGAGTGTTCACTGGAGACCACACCGAGGTCCTCGGCACTCCCTGGGGCTCAGGCAGGCAGCTGCCATGTCCAGGTGAGGAGGACACTCCGCCTCCTGGGCCCAGGAGGGTGCTGGCATGGTGCCTGGGGGCACCCCGACTCCCGTCTACCCCAGTGGGCAGCCGAGCTGCGGGGATCCCACCGCCGTCTCCCCCGCACATCCTGGGGGCCACACCCTGCCCTGTCCTGCCCTTTATCACCCTTGCTCGCCCCCCTGTGGGGGCCAGCTCTGCCAAGGGCGGGGAGGGGTGGGGGGGTTGCGAGCTCTGGGCTCTTACAGCACTGCAGCTGGGAAGGCAGGCTTTGGGGGCCAGGCTGAGGCCCCGCCCACCGGCTGGGTGGCCCCAGGCAAGTCACTATACCTGTCTGAGCCTCAGTTTCCTCTTCCATAGATGGGACAAACGTCCCTACCTCCCTGGGCCCACCGAGGGTCTGACGGCAACATGTAAACGCTCCGTGTCCTTTTCACCCCCACCCAGAGGGCCCCCGCCAGCTTTGTTGCAAAAAGAGATGCGGTTTCAAGCTGCTGCTGAAGGCGAGCTGGGGTGGGGCTGTTGGCCCTGGAGGGCGGGGCCGCCTGCTCCCACCAGAGCCCGTCATTGGGGCTCAGTCCTGCTCCCACAGGTGCCCTGCCCACAGTGGGGGTGGGGCAGGCATCCCTCCAACCAGAGCAGACTGAGGCCACAGCAGTTGAATGACGTCCCCCGTCACCCCTGTGAGGTCAGGGAGGGCTGGCACTGGCCTTTGGCTTGGCCCCACCCTGGTGGGCCATCTGGCTGTGGGCTCTAATCTCTCTGGCCGAGGTTGATGGCTGGGACTTGAGGGAAGGGCATGTGGGGGGTGAGGCAGGAGGGGTGGACTGTGCACCATCCAGGGGGGACTTGGGCAAACTGGAGGCTCTGGCATCAGCCCTTTGCTGGAGGAGGCGCCCGAGGACCTGGGTGGGCAGGGGTTGGAGAGAAGTCCTCGTGCAGAGGGGGGAGGCGCCCTTCCTGGGAGTGGTCACTGACGGCTGAGGACCTTTGGGGGCCTCCTGTGATGGAGGAGGGCCCGGCCCCACAGTTGGGTGCCTCAGGCTCCCTTTGCATCCCCAGGTGGCCTGACAGGACAGGGTGGAGGCACGGGCTCTCACCTGGTGGGGCTGGCAGGGCTGCCAGGACAGCCCTTTGCCCTGAGGCTGTTGCAGAGGCATTTATCTTCATCCGTTCTCTTCCCAGGGAGCTTATGGGGGCCCCTTGCTCCTGGGGCACTGCTGGATGAGGCTCCAGCCTGCTGCCGGTTTTGGTCCCCCTCCCCGGGGTGGGGTGAGGGCTTCTCAGGTGCCCTGGAACTTCCTGCTGAGTGTCAGGGCTGGTGGCAACCAGAGGGGGCAGATACTCACCAGGAGTCCTCCTTGCACATCCCCCGCCTGACCACAGGGATCCCCAAGAAGCCCGAGGATAGACCAGCCTGGTGCTCAGGAGCCTGGCCCAGGACCAGGGTTGGGGTGCCATGTCCTGAGTCTGGCAGCACATTTGCCCCCCCCGGGAAGTGGGTAGGGCTCTGCACCCCCATTCCAGCCCCCAGCCCCCTCGAGGCCCCCTACTGGGGACCATCTTCTACAAGATTTGGGAGACCAAGGCTCAGGCAGCCATGGATGTGCCAGCCACGGGCCACCGTCCTTGCCTCCCAAGCTGCCGGCAGCAGAGTTCCAGGCTCGGAGGCCGCCACAGTCCCCTCCCCGCTGGCTCTATGGGCATCTCCGACGAGGCACCGGGGAGACCACTCTGAAATCTAGGGGACTTGCTCATCTCTCAGGGCCCCGGGCCAGGCTGTGCGTGTCACACACAGCTCTTGCACATCTCCCAGTGGCAGTAGGTGACAAAGCATGGCTGCGTGCCAGTAACACTACTATGTACAAGAACAGATTAGGTCTGGGGACCCAACTTGCCGACTCTTCTCCCCTGACAGGGTCATGTGGGTGTCAGGGCTCATGGTGAGGCAGGGGCACATGCGAGGGGCCCCAGGCGGGTCTCCTGTGTAGGTGGCCAGCCCCTCATCCTGTGTTCCTCTTGGGGTTAGCGTCCCAGTTCATGGCCGGGGTGCAGGATGAATGGGAGCCTGAAGGACAGACTGACACATGCTCTCTTTGGTGTAGGGAGCGGCCGCCTCACCCCCTGGGCTCCCGATGCATTCAGGTAGGTACAACTTCGGAACCAGTTCCCACACAGCTGCGGGATGAGGGTCAAGGGCATGGTGGCCTCAGTGACAGCCTAGCCAGAAAGTCTGCACCAGATAGGGAGGGGGCAGCAGTGGGCAGCAGCAGTGGACAGGACGGCAATGTGCAGCTGGGAGAAGCCCGGCCTGGGTGGGGGAGGCCAGGCAGGAAGTCAAGCACAGGAAGGCTGGACGTGGCCGGGCTGCCTGGGAGGGAAGAGTGTAGATGGAGTAGGCGGGGCTGGGGCTGTCCTGGAGCCCCAGCTTTTAGGGAGCCATGTCCTTTAGATGACAGAGAATAGAGGTAAGCGACTGTCCAGGGGACCCAGCGATGGGTGGGGCGAAGGTGATCGTGGTGAGGGGAGGCCCAAGCAGGGAGAAGCCCAGATAAGAGGTGAGAGGCCAGACACTGGCTCTGACCCTGGAATGAGAAGGTTGGCCTGGGGTAGCTGGAGGTCAAGGGTCAGCTGTGTGCCTTGTTTCATTGGTGTAGCCTTGGGCCAGGGTGGGGCCCTAAGGAGCTTAGATCCCGCCATCTCTTCTTCAGAGGTACATGGAGCCTGCATGGGGCCAGACCCTGCAGGCGGAGCAGAGCCCAGGCAGACCTGGCATGGACATCAGGGGACAGGCGGGAACAAGTAGGGCCGTGGGCAAGCCGATCCAGACAGGGTCCCCTGAGCTGGGACAGGGAGGCCCCAGGCAGCCCCCCACATGGTCCTGGGCGCTTCCCTCCTGCCAGCTGCCCACTTCTCAGAGCTGCCCCTGCCCTCCAGGTGCCTTTCACCCAGATACCGTTGTGTAGCCCCGGGAATGGGCGGGGACATGGATTCTGTCCCCCCAAGGCCCTGCACCACCACCAACGCTCTCCCACTGCCGGGGCTGGTGTGAGGAAGGTTGTTTCCTGCAGTGGAATCTTTCCCACAAATGGGTGGATTTACAGAAATCTCTCGCTTCAGAGCGAGACTTTCTGAGGATTGAAAACACTCAGACTGTCCTTTGCTTGACAAGGACAGAGGATACTCTGTGGGTGGCCAAACAGAGCAGGGCCACCTCTGTGACTTCACCACACAGACCCTGGGACCCGGTGGGTGTTGGAGGGCAGCAGGTCTCAGCTGGGGTGACCAACGACATCCTTGTTCGTTGGGGGACAGAGTCCCAGAGAGCAGTTTCCAGGCTCTCGGCCTCACGTGGAAAGGTGCTGGCTAGGGTAGTAGATGGCTGTCAGCTGTTACCAATTAGCCATTGGCCACTGATATAACTGCTGTGGCTGAGCTAGCAAGCGGCGGAGTGTGGATTGCGGGTTGCAGAGAGGCGGATTGCAGTTAGCAAGTGAGGTTGGTTGGCAGAGAAGCCGACGGCGGGTTGCGGATCGTGTGGCTCCTGCTTCCTGTGTCTCCAACCCAGCCGCCAGCGAGAAGATAGCAGTATGACTCCCCTATCTATGGCTCCGTGGGTGTTCCTTTTTGTCCTCACCATGTCCTGCGTTCTTGTGTGGGGAGTGGGAGCAGAGCCCCCGCGTGACACCCTGCATGACGCTGGTGTTAGCCTGCGGCTCCCATCCCGGGGCTGCGATGCGGATGGTGGTCACGGCAGACTGTGGTCCCCGCTCCCTCTCTCCGCGGGAGGGCCCCAGGCAGGCGAGTGCAGGCGTGACCCCTTCTGGCTCTGAGTCTCCTGGGGATCTGGGGCTGCTCCTGGGGGCCCCATGCCCCTTGGGTCTGTGCACATGAACCCTCCAAGGTATCCCTGCTGGGATCAGAGCCAGGAATGTGCAGGGACAGCTGTTTTCACTGGGTCACAGGTCTTGGAGGCCCCCAAGCATCAGTGTTAATGTGTTGAATTTCAATCAAGTGGACACGGCATCTGGAGAGGGCGTCCTGCCCTCCAGGGTCCAGACACTGACAGGAGGGGTCTCCCAGAGGCCCCCAGGCTGGGCGGGCTGGGGAGAACCATGTGACCTGCTTTGGTTCATGGAATCAGACGGGTGGACCCACATGGACCTGGTCTGTCCAGCTCTGCCAAGGCAGCTGGAGGGACTCAGGGATGCTCAGGCCTTTGTCCCCACACTGGGAACGACCAAGCAGTAGGGTGTGCCCCGTCCTCCCCCAGCCGTGCTAAAAGGCACCTGTGGACCTGAGAAGGAGCCCTGTGACGTGACAGGGCTGTGAGCAAGGGTCTACCTGCTGGACCTCCCCCCGGGCTTGGCTCCCTCGGACCAGCGTGCAGGTGGCTCAGAGGCAGGTCCTGAGGGGCTTCAACCCTCACCTGACCCCACCCTCACCTGAGTCCCCCTCCTGAGTCCTTCGCCACCAGATCTCAGCCCCCACTCCTGAGAGGCACGTGGTCTGGGCTCCTAGGCCTAGCTAGTAGAGGGATGAGGAAGAGCCCCCGACTCCCTGAGATGGTGGCAAGTCCCCACCCCATGGGCTGTGCTCAAGGGCCCGGGGATCCCGTGACGACCCACCCGCCCAAGGAGGGTCCCTGAGGCCTGGAGTAGGCGGGGTGACCCAGGAGGACAGCCGAGGGGGAGGGCTGGGGCGTGGACAGGCTGCGGGGGTCCTGCGTGGGAGGGGCAGGGCATTGGGGACCCAAGGAGGAAGTGGCTAGGAGAGGCTGTGGGGTGGTGAGGGTCAAGGGAGGGCGGCAGGGGTGCTGAAGATAGACGAATGTGGTCACTGGGCTTCGGTGGCACGGGGGACAGCTCAGCAGTGGTCAGCGCAGAGAAGCAGAGGTGTGCGCTGGGTAGGAGGGCTGGGGACACCCTTTCCAGAAGCTCAGTGTGAAGGGAGAGAAAGGCGGGTGCCTGGGTCAGGGAGGCACGTGGGTGGGGTCTTACGATGGGCAGCCGGCCCAGGAAAATCGAGGAGCCCCAGGCCCTGGACAGGTGGAGGGTGGAGACGTGAGGGGTGGGGTGGGAGGGAAGCTTTGCTGCAGTTTTGGGGTCAGCTCGGCCGGTCCTTGCAGGAGCCCCGGGGCCCGAGGCGCCCGGCTATGTGAACATCCCTGCCAGCCCCTCCTCCTGGAAGCAGCTGCACTACCTGGGGCTGGAGCTCCAGGAGACCAGTGCGGAGGTCCGAGGTGCGTCCAGGTGGATTGGGGGGGGGGGCGCTCCTCCTCTCAGCCTGAGCTGTTTTCTGCTGGGTGGAGCCCCCAGTCCCCACACCCTGTCCAGGTCTTTGCTGGGAGGGGCGGGCTCTGTGGGCTCCCTCAGGCTGGCTCACCTGGGGCTGCTTTCAGGAGCCGGCGTGTCCCACTACGCACAGATCGACCTCGCGGCCACAGCAGCAGCCCACAGGGCGGGGGCCCAGCACGCACAGGCCCGTGAGGAGCGACTGGCCGAGCTGGAGCCCAGGAGGAAGGGGACCCCACGCTGAGGCTCCCACGACTGGACAGCCACACAGCTGCACAGCGGGTCCAAGGGAAGTGGGCCTCCTGGCGGTCACCTATGCTGCAGCCCAGAGGTCTGGGCTCCTGCTACACAGCCTCCTGGCCACAGGGTGGGCATGGCTGGTTCTGAGCCCTCCCCGCCTCACTGGTCTCCAGCACCCAGCGGTGCCCCTTCCTTTGGCCTTAGCCAGTCCTTCAGTACCCCAGGTGGGAGGCAGCTCTTGGCTGCAGGTGGCCCTGGGATGCAAACCACCCTCCCCTCCCAGAAGTGGTGCCGCCAACTGATGACACAGGCAGGACCTTCCCAGGCCGAGCTTCCCACAGCCCTGGGCTCAAGGACCTCCAGCCGACCCACGCCACTCCTGGGGCATCGGAGCCCCCGGCCAAGCCCTGACGCAGGACTGTGCCACCTTCCGACCTGGCAGGCCACCGGCGTGGCCCCCACACGCGTTTACTGACTGCATGGCTTCTTGGGACCCATCCCAGTTGGTCATGTAAATAGTTTAAAATCCTCAATGTTCTATTTTTAACGATGCACATTATTTTCCTGAAGAATGAGCTGCTGTCTCTCTCGGGTTATGTGCAGTGGGCTGAGGCTTTGCCTGGTGGCCCCTGGACACAGCTGGGTCATTTTGACATGGCCGAGGGGCTCAGGGCTGGGGCTGGCCCCACCATGGCGGGTCTGGGTGGGGGTTTCCACGTGTTTCCCCCCAATGCCTGTGGCTCTGGGGGAGTCGAATGACATTTCCATGACTTGAAGCCAGAGGGGTGGGTGGTCCCACTGACCCACTGAGGTCTGAATGCTGAGAAGCTTCCAGAGCTGGTGGTGGGATTCCTGCCATGCCTCCCTAGGCCTGGGGCATGAGCGGGCAGCCCCAGGCTGGGCCCTCCTGGTCGCAGAGGTGGGACTCTGCTCTGCCTGGCTGGGGGACCTACCCACAGCCCCCTCAGGCCCCTCTCTCCTTCCCTCCCTCCCACAGCCACCCGTCATCCATCATCCATCATCCATCCGTCCAACCATCACCCATCTGTCCGTCACCCGTCATCTGTAACCCATCTATCCATCTTCCCCCCAGCCCACCAAGCACCCCGTGAATCTGTGGGAGCCCGCCACTCCACATGTTCTCCTCCTCAGCTGAAGTCCACTGGGTGGGTTGCTCTAGAACACCAGTCTTGCCCTGCCGTATCTTCTGAGCTGCTGTTTGACTGCTGGGGCAGCTGGTGTCAAGGCAGGAGCAGGCTCAGCTCTGAGCCCTGGGGGCAGGTTCTCTGCCTAGAAGGCTCTGCTCCACAACCTGGACAGGATTCCAGGGGAGCAGGACTCTCCTTTTAAGCTGTAAGTTGCGGGGCTGGCGGGGTGGGCACAGCTTGGCCAGCACACCAGTCCAGGGCTCGTGGTGCAGGGCCCCTCTGGGCGGGCGGAGCTGCAGGCATTGGCTCTGAGCAGCCTGGACAGGCAACTAGGGGTCTTGGGCCTGATCAGTGACCTTGAGTGGCTGGCGCCTGCGGTCTCCACAAAGCTGCTGCGATGCAAACACGGGTCGAGGACGTGTGACATCCAGGCAGGGGCCTAGACCTGGGAACGGGCAGGACGAGGGCCATGTCCTGTCTGCAGGGTTGTCTGCCCTTCGCCCTCTGCCCGCGGGTGGAAACATCCACCTGGAGATGCACGGACGTGGGGCGAGGCTGCAGAAAGCACTGCTCTCGGGATCAGATGGCCGGGCCACGGGCACCATGTGAGGGCCGTCAGGGAGCGTGTGCTCAGGAGGCTGTGAAGGGGACCAAGCGTCCGTGCCCCACTGTGCCACCGCGGGGCTGGCAGTGCGGAGGGGCCTTGGGAGTGAGGACTCCGGCCGAGGGCAGGGCTTTGCCCTGTGCACGGCGGCCCCCTCAGCCCAGGGAGGCTGGGAGGTGCTGGGGCTATACCTAGGTGGTGGGGGGTGGCGGTGGGGACCACACAAATGCCTGCCCTTCCTCCAGAGAGGTCCATTCTTCTACATTCTTAACCAATAAGCTTCCATCATAAGAAGCAAAAACAAGGGCACTAAATTAAATAGAAGAGAAAAATGTAAAAGGTAAGAGCATAAGTCAACAAAAAACAAAAGACGGGCCGGCCGTTTGGCTCAGCTGGTTAGAGCACGAGCTCTTAACAACAAGGTTGCCACTTCGATTCCCACAGGGGATGGTGGGCTGCACCTCCTGCAACTAGATTGAAGGACAACGACTTGACTTGGAGCTGATGGGTCCTGGAAAAAACACACTGTGCCCCAATAAAATTAAAAAACAAACAAACGAGAAAACACAAATAGTAGAGAAAAACCAATGAACCCAAAAGCTGGTCCAGGGGAAAAAATATCCATAAGATCGATAAACCCTTAGCTAGCCTGATCAGGTTAGAAAAGAAAAGACGAATTACCAACGTCAGGAAAGAAACGGGCATATCACCACAGATTCGACAGACGTTAGAAAGTAAGGGGACAGTGTCAATCACTTTCTGCCAATTATTTTGACAACTTAGAGGAAATTCTTTCAAAAACACCTTTAAAAAAGACAAGATTTAGGAAATCTAAACAGCCTGTCTATTTTTAAAAACTGAGTCCTTAATCAAAAACCTCAGCACAAGGAAAATTCCAGGCCTAGACGGCTTCGCCCATATATTCTGCCATACACGAAGTTAGAAAATGGTGCCCATGCTGCCCAAACGATGGCAGAAAATGGAGAAGGGAACACTTCCCACCTTGCCAAAACACGACAGGTGTGCTATGACACAAAAAAACTACAGGCCAGTGTCCCCCATGAGGACACAAGCAAAACTCCGTAACCAAGCAGCAGCACGCCTGATCCGGGCATACTGAAAAGGGACACTCCGTCACGACCCATGGGGGATGACGCAGGACGGCCAGGTTATTTCATGCTTTAGTATCGAAAGCCCGTGAGTCATCGAGTAACTCAGTCAAGAAGCGAACCTTCACCACCATCGTCTCTACAGATACACAAGAAGCACTTAACCTATGGAAGCATCCAGAAAAGCCCCACGGCCAACATCACATCCAGCTGTGACAGCGTGAGCTGGACTCCACAGAGAGTGGGTACGGTAAGGATGACCACTGCAGACGACAGCAGTGAGGCGGGTACAGCGACTGGGGAGGAGGCGCAGCTGCTGTCTCGGCAGACGACACGAGCGAGCATGTGGAATGAGCACGCGAGGTAAGGGGACAGGACGCAACATCATTAAATGAAACAGTTCAAAAGTGAGACAAAAACACACCATTGACAACAGCGTACGACATGTGACAGCCGGGCCCCCGCGCCGACAGTGGCACCTTGCCCAGAGAAGGAAGAGTTAAGCAGGTGGGTGGGAGGACCAGCACTGTGAAGACATCACTTCTCCCAGGCCCGTGTATTCAAGGTGATCCTATCGAGTTTCAGCAGGCTTTTCTGTAAGAATCCAGAAGCTGATTCTAAAACGTTACGTGGAAATGCCAAGTACCCTAAACGTCTTTAAAGACGGAAACGCTCACTACGGGCCCAGGGTCTACCATAAAGCCGCTGGAATCGCGGCAGCAGTGGTACAAGCACGCACGGATCACTGGACAGGACAGTCTAGAAACAGATCCACACGCTTCATCTGTGACCAAGACACCAAAGCCAGTCAATCCACAAAGGGAAGAAAGTCTACAGAATGCACGGCGCTGGAACGCACGGGCAGAAAGGAACCGTGACTCCAACCAGAACTGGACATCAGGTGCTCGTGAAGAAGCAACGGCGTGGTGTGCCCGGACACGGATGCATGAGCAGCTGACGAAATCACACGCTCACCTCTCACTGTCCCCTCACACAGCGGAAGGGTGACACAAGGCGCTAATTCCATTCATGGGGGCGCCCTCACGACCGCACCTCCCAGAGGTCACATGGGTTTAGGCTTCGATGTATGGATTTGGGGGAGACACAAGCCAAGTGGGCAGCTATAGGTGAGATGTGGTCCTCGCATCCTGGTCAGCTCATCCCAGGGCTGGGGCCCCCCAGCACTCACTTGGGGTGACCCACTGAGCTGGACGCGAAGGCTTTGAGCAGTTGTAATGCCATCACTTAGGAGCTAGAGACAACGTGGTCCCTGCCTCAGGGGCTTCCACCTCAACGGTTTCCTCCAGGGGCAGAGGGCAAACCACAGCGAGGGCTAGGAGCGCCCGCTGGTTGTCAGATCCCTCCTGTTTACCTCCAGGCCTGGGCCCAGCCTCACCCCGGGCCTTGCGTTCCCCTCCCTCGACGTGACCCCCGGGGGCTGGTCCACGCCTGCACACGGGACCACTCAGTACCTGGCTCGTGGCCTGGAGCTCGGACGCCTACAGGCAGCCCCCTGGAAGCCTGGCAGTGAGCACTCGTTGGGCATGGCGCCTCACGGGACAGTCACCAAACCCTGCCTGTGCGGCCTGCCGATGGCCGCGAGGGACACACAGCTGGCTGTTCAGGGGCAGACATGACACCGAGGTCCAGGGTGTGGTGCTGGCTCACCAGGAAGGCCCAGCCCTTGTCCAGTGACCATTAGGACAGGGCTGCTCCATGACACCTGCGTGGGGGCCACCTCCCTGCTCTTGTTCACAGCACCCCGGCACACAAAGTCCGAGCATGCTGCCCTTGGCCTTGATTTCTTAGAACAATGGACATCTGTGTTTGGCGGATCCCAGCACTGGCGGAGCCTGGACGTGGCCAACCACACACAGCGGGACTGGGGTCAAACCTCTTCCAGGTTCAAAAGGGGGAACTGTTTTCGAGCCGCTACCTGACACCGCCCGCTGTGAAGTCAGACCCGCCCTCCCAGAGCTCGGCCCTCGGCCAGCACTTCCGCTGGCCACAGGCCTGCAGGCACAGCTCTTGCCGACCCTGACCTGCAGGGCTAGGCAGAGAAATGCCCACCGAGCGCGGCCTGACTGCAGAGTCCGTCGGCCCTTCCTTCATGTCATGCAACACAGAAGAACAAGCACGGGGTGGGTGGCGTCTGGCGCTCATGGGGCCCTAAAAAACTGGCAGAGACCCAGAGCCACTTCCCACACCTGGGACTGAAGTCACCACGGGCCAGCCCAGGCTGAGCGCAAAGACGCAGACACAGTGCGAGAGCTGAGCGACGAGTCAGCTCAGACGAATTAAACACTGCGGTTCCTCGGCAGGACTGGTGTATAGTGTTCCCAGCAGCAGCTTTATAAGAGCCTGACTCTGGTGTCAGAGCACGGAGGACCCCCTCCCCACGGGCAGCTGGGACCCGTTCCCGCCGCTGGGACGCCAGCTCTGCTTGTGCGGCCAGCTGGGGCGCGATCTCACAGACCCTCCGCCAGGCGCCCCAGCATGAGGCCACCCCGCACTGCTGAGGACCCATCTCGCCCTCCCGAGGTCCTGCTCACAGAGGCCCCCCCAGAGCACGTGGCCCGTCGTCAGGACTGCACTGCAACGCCCGTCACAGCTCGTTGTGGCGCGCTCTCGAGACCCGGCTGGACAGGTCCTGTAAGTGCTTCTTGACCTGCAGACAGCACAGGGAGGCCCAGTTACAAGCCCTGCCCAGGGTCGGGGGTGGGGTGCAGTCACCCCCAGAACCGTCATCTCTAAATCATCAAAGCAGCTGCCATCAGCTAGAAACCACCAGGGAGTAGTAGAAACAAGCAGCTAGATGCAGAGCATGCTGAGAAGGAGGGCGCTGTTTCTGCCACCGCCCAGGTCACTTTCAGGCTTCCTTCCGCCCATCAGCAGGTGGCGGCCTGTCGGGGTCCCATAGCCTGTCAGGGCCCACAGCCTGCTCGAGCTTTCTGCAGCTTTGCCTAAGTCCCACAGGACACTGCCGGCCGGGGAGGGGCCCACTTGCGGGCTCCCCTCTGGCCCATGGGCACCCCGCCCCAGTCCTCCCTTCCCCAGGCACCTAACCCACACAGCATACTTCTCCAATCAGGTGAAGCTCCCTCCACCACCCACACCTGTCACAGGTGCGTTCCTCTGCAAATCCCAGCATTAGGATGCCAAGTTTAGAACCCACTCCCCAGGTCCGGCCCTTGGCTCCTCTCCTCATGCTGCTTTGCAGCGGTAATGCAGGCCTGCAGTTTCAAAGGCACAGCTGTCCTTCCCCCCAGCGCCTTGTGAGGACGGCTGTGCTCGTGCCCCACCTGCTCCTGGCATCCCACCCTCCTGCTCCTTCCTTTCTGGTAATCTAAACCAGAGGCTCTCTGCATAAAGGGCCCTTTATGTTGTAATGCCTGGACAGGGTCCAGACTTGTGGCTGACCTAACCAGTGCCCTGTGGAGGGCAGCTTGGCCCATACAGAGCAGAAGCAGTGGCTAGCCCATCGGGCCACCAGCTGTTGTCTTGAGATAGTCCCCATTTCCTTAGGGACCAAGAGGCCAGCTGTGTGGCTGAAGAGATCCGGCTCCAGCCCCACCCGCTGTGCCCACAGCCCTTGCCAGGTCACCTGGCTGAGTGCAAGTGGCAATACACAGGTCCCAGCCCCAAACCAGCCCAGGGGGGGGGGGCGGGGGGGGTGGGAGGAGCTAGGAAGCCCCAGTCCCACCTCAGGGAGGGGCAGACCCTGGGAGCAGGGCCGGGAGGCTGCTTGCCGGGTTCTTCCACCGAGTTCCACGAGGGGTGGCCGATCACCCCCCAACCCCTGCAGAGGAGGAAACTGAGGCTCAGAAAGGGGCAGCTGGGCACGCTCAGGGCCACGGGACGGACGCCCTTCCGGTCGACTGGAATCGGTACCTGTCACTCGCCCCCTTCCTGCGCAGGCCCCGGCGGGGACACACACACACCTTGTAGCCCAGCTCCTTGGTCTTCTCCTCCAGCATGGCGTAGCGCTCTTTGTTCCGGCTGACGTGCTCTTCGTCACCAAATCTCTCCACGTGTTTCAGTTTTTGATGAGAAATTTCTAGCTGCTTCTGGTAGTGGTTATGCTTTTCAATTTTGACTTCAAAGTGCTTCAGCTCCTCCTAGAATAATGTTTTAGCAATTGAATTCCCCCCCAACATGCTCTAATGCCAGCTGGGTCCCTGCTCAGACTTGACAAATGCTCCAGAGTACCAAGGGTAGGCCATACGCTGGCACAGGGACTGGGTCCCACGGGGTGGCAGTGCTCAGCAGGGACAGTAGTTAGCTCCCTACGGAGCCCTGCACCGTGCGCCCCACTCAGGACAGCCCCAAGGGCTGAGTGGGGGCTGAGGGCTCCGCCGTCCCCTCTGCCACCCCATTATGAAGCAGCACAGTTAGAAATGGGTGAACAGCCCGTCCCCAGTAAGGGGACGCCCCGCTAGAAGCTGATGGCACTTGTGCGCTCTGCACCCACCCTGACTCCTGACCTGGGGACTCTCAGTGTAAAGGGCCTGCCAGGCAATGGTTCTCTCCGGCCCTGACCCCACGTCTAGCCTGACACCTGGGGCTCAGGCTTTGAACATGGCCACCCTGCAGTCCTCTCTGTCCCCACGGCCTCCTGTCCCATGTGGAGCAGCCCCCAGCCTTGACGCCTACCCTCCACCTTCGGGAGGCTCCACGACCCAGCCCTCCTGCCCACCCAATGTGCTCCCGGCTCAGGTGTCCCGCTGGCCAATCACACCACAGTCCTGGAGTGGCTGTCATTTCCTCTGGGCTGCGTGCCCTGCCTGGGGACAGTGAAAGCTCACAACACATGTCCCTCTGAACTGGTCTAAACTCCGCAGGGCAGATGCTCAGCACAGATCTTTGCTGCGCCTGCTCTGACCTCCCTGCCCATCTCCTGCCATCACGTGTCCTGACAGCTATTCCTGAGGTCTCCCTGCTCCCCCCGCCACACGGCGGTTCCCCTTTCTGTCCTCCCTGTCTGCGACCCCAAGCAGGCTCTCCCTCACTGGGCTCCCGTCTGAGGAAGGCAGCTTCCTGCCCAAGCCCCTTCCCTGCAGGCCCTCCGCTCTCAGCCCACTCGCTTCCACACAGCCCTCCTCGCGCAGGCCAGCCTCGCCGGACAGCGCGTGCCAAGTTAAGAGACCGCAGGGCCTCCTGCCTCCTTACCCGAAACGACTCCAGCTCCTTCTCAGTGAAGTTGGCTGACCTGGCCAGGTCCCACAGGTCAATCACCCGGGGCTCCTCGAACTCTACAGAGAGCAAGGTGATCTCTGAGACGCACATGGCCTCCCGTGACGTCTGGGCCCACACGTCCCCCCTGGCCGCGAGTGCGTGTGAGCACGCGTGTGCATGCAGGGTGTGTTCAGTGTCCTCTGGAAGCAAACTGGGCACCGTTCCCACGTGCATCCAGGACCCACTGGAACGTGGCTGACCTCTAGACACTGCCCAGGGCCCCGCAGCCAGGTCTTGGCGCGAGGAGTGGAACTGGAGCACCAGTGGGGAGCGCTGGCATGAACGAGCCATGTGTGGAGCTGTTACGGCAGCGGCAGCGTAACCAGCTGTCCCGACTGATACGAGGGCCAAGGGAAGACTGACGAATGGGAGGACGGTGTGACACTGAAAACCAAGCTGCACGTAGCTTTCCAGAAAAGCAGCAGAGGCCGCCCCACGCGCCTGCTCAGAGTGGGGAAACGGCCGCTGCCTGCCCCCCGCCATGGGCCCCGCGCTCACCGGCGTCCCCGCCGTAACCCTGGTGGCTGACTTTCCGTAGGCGGTCGAAGCCCTGACTGATGCCCCGCAGCCGGTCCTGCAGCTCCACGTGCCTGGCCCCCAGCACCTCCGCCTGCCTGTGGCTCACGTCCTCGGGGCTGATAGCGTTCTCCTGAATCTCTGTGGGGACGAGCAGAATGCTGACGAGGAAGGACCTGTGCCCAGAGAGTGTGGGGACACCAGGACCCGAGCTGGCCCCTGCAAAGGTGCAGACGCAGGAACCCGCGGCAGCCCCAGTGTGCTGACTGTGAGGGTGGGGAAGCACGGATTTGGGGGGGGTCCCCAGTCCAAACAACGGTGCCATCAGAGATCACACCAGTCAAAACTACACATCTGTGGGAGGTGTGCCATGGTGAGGAAAGAGGTGACCTGAGTTACTAAAGCAGTGTTCCATCTGACTAACACGTCCTGGCACCTGTCAAAGGCACCCCGATGGGTTTCCAAACAGACAGTCCCCCTCAGATTGCTGCGTGGGGCCTTGAGAACACGGCATGAGCTCCTCTCCCCCACAGCTCCATTTGGGAACATTCTGGAGCCAGGGCCGCCCACCCCCACAGGGAGGGCACAGGGCCAGAAGCACCTTCAGTTCTGCTCAGGGTCTCCAGCAAGACATTATACTCGCGAACTTTCTCTTTGTGGTGCTGAAACTCCCGCCACAGCTTGTCCAGCTCTTCCCTGGAGAACTTCCCAGAGGTCTTTGCCTAGGGAAAAACGACCGAGTGCATATGTGCTGTGGGCCTGCCCACCTGTCCACACCCTGGTGCCCCCACCCCACCCCATGGGCCAATCCCCATGTCTTCCCACCTGACCACCCCCAACCTCCGGGGCTGTAGGGACCCGTGTAAGCCTCAGGTCCCAGGCTCAGCCTGGAGGGCACAGAGAGACCCCCCCCGCCAGCTCCACCCTCGTGACCAAGACCCACAGGCTGGTGTGAGAATTCCCATTCCGGGACCCACTCCATGTGGCACCCAGCACGTCCGACAGGCGCTGGGACAGAGGGGAGGGAAGCGAGCGCCTTGCTGCGGCCGCCCAAACCACCGCCTGGACCTGCAGGCTGGCCGCACAGGCTCCCATTTGCGCTTTGCACCCCCTGCCCCCCAGGGAAGGGCTGAGTTGGCCCGGCACCTGCCCACCAGGTGAGGGCACCTCTCAGAACCACAGAACCTGCCTGCAGGATCAAACCCAACTAAACAACACGCAGAGTCAACACAGCCCCGGGCACAGCAGCAGCGTGTGCACTTGGCCGCACGTTCGTTCTAAGCACCTTCTCGGCATCGGAAGCTCCACTGCCTAGCACCAGAGTCCCTGCACCCGGTGGGCCCCAGGGCTCCTAGCAGGAGAGCGGGAGGAACCACAGGAAAGAGGAACGGCCATAGGTAGCAGAGGGGTCCGCGGAGACCCCACCATGCAGAGCAGAGGTAACTGTGCAGAGGGGCCCCCAGCCGCCCCCAACTTTCGACGCGCAGGCACACGTTTCGGGTTCACGGGAAGCGCTGAGCGTACCTTGTGCCACAGCTTCTCCAGCCTGGGGTCTTCCAGGCCATCCTGCTCCGTGCCGTCGCCGAGGGAGTTGCCGCTGACCGCCCGGGCGTCCTTCCTCCCGTCCAGACCATACTTGGCCAGAATGACTAGGAGAGAAGCCGGGTGTCAGTCAAGGCGGGTCCTGGGTGCGAGGGGCAGGCCCCCTGGGTTTGTGGTGACGAATCGGGACCAAGCAGAACAAGAACATGAACAAACCTGGGGACCTGCTTCCCACTCTTACCAATACGTCCAGTGGCTTAGGGGACGCCCCCCAAACACACACTGGCTGCTTCGGGGCTCCCACCACCAGTAACTTCATCTGGGACAGAAGTCGTTAGCAGGGAGGTTGTTTTTATGGGACAGTTTCACAGATTTTCGAAACCAAAATTTGCAGCCCGTTTCCGGCGAGTGTGGGAGAGATGACAGTTCAGGGTGCAGGGGTGTGTCTTAGGAGGCTTTTCTACACCCAGTCATGTTTCTATTTGGAGGAATAGACTTTTGAAAGGACAAACACCAGTATCAGCAACTTCCAACAAAAAGTTAACAGCAGCCGAGAGCGGAGATCAGCCGCCAGCCTGCTACTGCCTGGTCACCGGGCTACTTCTCAGGGCCCACCCTGAGCCCTCTGTGCCAGGCGGGGCTTGTGGGGGGGTGCCTTAGCACCCTGTTGTCACTGACGTGACATGGGGCAGGCGCCAGGCATAGCCCCAGGAAGCAGGTCTGCAGGAGGGGCCGGACTCCACTTCCCGCGTGCTGTGGCTCTTTCGGACAAGCCCTGCTGGGTCCACCCTGGATTCGGGCCCATTCCCATGTCCTGCCCGCCCAGCACTGCCTCCCACTCATCTACCTCCCGAGCTGGAAGTGGGCTTGCCCGGTCCTCTGCTCTGAAGGGACGGAGGACCTCCTGGGCTGCAGAATCTGCTCCACGGGCTCCGCCAGGCCTCTCCCAGGCCCCCACGCCCGCCTTCCTTAGAAACTTGGCGCAGGGCTTCCCTACCCTGTCCTCCACCCTGGGTCCTCAGCATCCAAGCCAGCAACCCACCTGAGCCGCCCTCTCTGGACACACACTAAACATGCATGGGGGGCACCTGGGCCCAGGCCCCCACACCTGCTCCTTAGCCGTGTCCGCCCTCGGCTGTGCCAGCTGCTCAGCTCATTCAGGCTTCACTTCCCGGGCTCAGTCTACACTGCCTGTGCCTCAGAACTCACCCACCTGCAAGCTTACACCACTGGAGGCCTCAAGGATATGCCGTGAAAAGTGTATTCCAGTGTTTGTCTGTGAGCTCGTGGGTTTCCTAGACATTAAATAGCAGTCTGGGTTCTCTCCCTAAACTGCAGAAGGGCCCTCTACAGAGCCACCGAGACCCTGGCCGGGGGTGGGTCACGCAGGCACATACACCTGCCAACTCATCAAACCGTGTCACCGAGATCTGTACTTCAGCACGTGTAATTTATACCTGAAAAAACTATTTAGAAAAAAGGCTGCTGCCCAGATGGCTCCCTGCCCAGCCAGCCATGGCCTGCACGGCCGGTAACCTTGTCCTCCCCACGACCCAAGCCAGAATAAGAAGCTGGGGCCCCGGAGCCTGGCTGACTCCCCCTCTAAAGGCAAAAAGTAAAAAAGGAAGATACCATTGAGATTGCGTATAAGTTTTGCTTCTTTCTCTCCGTCTTCATCCAAGCCTTCGGCCTTCAATTTCTTCCAGCTGAATTCATCCCTTTCTTGGATCTTCAGATCAGCATGGAGCTCAGACAGTTCCACAGGAGAAAGCTGAAGCTGCAGGACGAGAACAGAGGACATGTGACAACCAGCTGCATGATGAACCAACGCTACAGCTGAGAGAAACCGACCCTGGAGAAAGGGTGACCGGGAGACACAAGGAGACGAGCAGGAGATGGAGTCAGGGTCCTGGACACTCAGAATCCTGCACACATTCATGTAGGGCAGCTTCAGGGGTACGTTGGCCCTGCACATGAAGACACTGGCCTCTCCTGAAACATCCACAGCATGGAATGATCTAGAAATCCCAGGTCCTTAGCCGCCCACTATCAGCAACCTGAGCTTTAGGGCACAGCAGGGAAAGCCGACTGCACAGGTCAGCTCCAGTGAGAGGACACCCCACCTTCCCACCCTGGACCCTGGGGATATTCGTGGGGCATCTGGCTAAATGGGGAAGGGTGCAGGGGAAGAATGCAGGGCTGGAGAAGAGGCCAGTACCTTGTCCTTGGATCACGTAACTACATAAAAATAAGCTGTGACTATTAGAAAGGACGGAAGACTGAATTTATGGAAAACTTCCCGTTTTTTAAAAAAAAAGCTCCCCAGGACACTGGCCGGGAAGCTCTGCCCTGACATCTCTCCCCTGTGAGCAGGGCGCCAGGCTGGCTTCTGACTGAGGGGCTCAGTGGGGGACCTCTAGTCCCTGCCAGGTCCCGCTGCCCTGTTCGGCCCAAGAGGCCCCCTGCCAAGCTGTGGGCCAGCACCACCACTGCTGGTTGCAATGGTGCTGGGAGGTTCTGGTCATATTGAAGGGATGGCTTTAAAAATCAGTTCGTTCACATGCCTGACAGACAACACACCCCCAGGAACTCGCTAATGACCCCTCGACGACAGGCCCAGGGCCAGGGGTGAGGGGCTCCCCCTCAGTGCCCGGTGCCACCGCAGGCAGCCCAGCCCTCCCATGGGAAGGGCCTATCCCCAGGGCCATGCTCAGGCTGGATGTGTGCGTGTGCCTGCGAGCACAGCTGGGCTAGAACCTTTGAAGAAAGAGGTAAAGGTCCAGCCAGGAAGAAAATGCAGAACTGAAGGGTCCACGGGTGAGGACCCAGACGCTGCAGGGGAGGAAGCTGTAGGGCAGGTGGCACAGAGAACCATGCCCAGGAGTGCAACCCTGGGCCAGAGGGCACCAGGAAGGAGACTTCAGCTTGTGGTCCTGGGCAAAGTGCAAATAAAGAACACAGAGTCCTAAAGGTCTTTTACAGACAAATCAGTGCAATTTCCGATTTCCCGTTTTCATCTCATTGACCCTTCATCTGACTCTTGGGCTCAGTGTCTGCTTCTTAAATGTATCATGAACTCTAAACAAACCCCAGACGCTTCTCAAAGGGACCCCACCCCCTTCAACAGGAATAACCCAGCCCCCTTATCTGCTCCGAGCGGACCAGGGGCTGCTCCCCATGCAGGATGAGGAGTGCTGTCTGCAGGTCCACAGTGCTGGTACAAGAGCAAACGTGTGTGTCAGGTGACCCCAGAACTGCAGGGCGAGAGCACTTGGAAGGAGCAGGGTTTTCCTGTTCACAAGCTCCCAACCCAGCAGATGATGACGCACGGGCTTAAAGCTAAAACTACCTTCAGGTTTGGGGTACACTTTGGAGCAGAGAGAAAATCCTTTTGATTTTTGAGTTTTTCACAGTAGTGTGAAACCTGACACTCTTATATCTCCAGTCCTGCTCTTACTCCTACCCTTACAAAAAGTCATTACTGACTAGTTGCGTGATATGCTTCAAGGTACAACATTGCAGCTACTGATATAAATGGTGTCAAATGGAAAGATCGAAGCATTCTAAATGTCAACAACAACAAAACACCCACAAGAAAAACAACCGACCCTGGGATTCTTAAAGTTTAATGGCGGATTTCTAAAGCCACGCCCACGTGTCCCCACGCCAGACAGCTGGTCAGAATGCCATTTCCAGATGCACCCCAGCTCTTGGTTCTGACCAGCTCCTGGCTACGTGCTGGGGCATTCTTTGTGGAGTTGGGCTCTTCTTTATAAAGCAAGTTTTCCAAGAGGTGTATGACCTAGAATGTGCCAGGGACAGTCAGACCAGGGTCCATGGAAATAGGTTCTGGGGCAGTTACATGGGGAAGCCTGCCGCCACACCACTTTGTGACATCAGCATATTAAGAGCTCTGAGGAACCTATCAGCTTCTTTGAGCCCAGTTTCCCTACCCTACCTGATCTCAGACCAGTCATCTCCCCTAAGGACCCACATTCTCGGGCAGGTCCTGGAGTGGAGGGTGGCCAGGGAACGCTCCGACAGCCTGAGCCTGAGTGTGTCCTGGAGCTGGTCCCCAGCAGGACCGTGTTCTGCGGCTGGAGGAGGGACCACCAGCTCCCACCACTCAGAGCCCTGCTCCAGGTCCCATGGGAACACCTGGCAGCCATTCTCTGGATTCTTTGACTATCTCTGTAAATTACAGTTAAATGTTAACGCCTCACGTGAAAAGTTAATAAGGAGCCCAATGCACAGCAGAACTTGTCCAAGACTGAACAGTGGCATAAATCAACAACCGTGAGACAAACACACAGGCAGGGGACAAAGCAGCTCCGCAGAAACAAGCCCGTTCCTGGTGTAGATGATCCCACAGCTGTAACTCGATTCCAGACTCATCCACACGTGTCCACTAAATATGTACAGTGTGTGCATGTCAATCAAATCTCAATAAACTTGTCAAAAAAAAGTGGGAACTGGTGTCCACCCCAGCCTCTACCTCCAGCCACAGGTCCGGTCTCTCGCTGAGCCACGGTGTGCAGAGGACAGACAATTCAGGGCCAGGCAGCATGCGCCAGACAGCTCCAAGGACAGAACACGGCCGCACCCACCTCCTGGTATGCAGGTAAGGTGGCTACCTGGCCTGCCCTCCCAGAGTCTGCCCTGGAGCAGAGGGATGTGGTGCCCCAAGGAAGTGAAATACACACGGGGACAGAGGGGCTTTCAGACACAATCTCCCTCCCGCTCTGGCCCTCCCACCTGGGAGGAGGTCGAGTGCTTCAACCCAGGGGTAAGGACAAGAACCCTGACAGACGAGGCGCTGGCAGCACCATGTCACCGAGTGCTCTGCAGTGGCTCCCTGTGGGTCTGCTGGCCCTAACACCAGTCGTGACCCTGAGCTGAGGAGGGTGACACCAACCAGACAAACGCCACCAGCACCAGGCTGCCGCCCCCAGGGGCACCTCTTACGAGGCTTCGCCCCAGCCGCAAAGCTCCAAGGACAGCCCCCTGCCCCCGCCCCGCATCCCCTGCTCTGTAGTCTTGCAACACCCCGAATATGTCACAAGCCCCACAAGAGTGGGCAGAAGGAACCCTGCTTCCTCCCCTGTCTGCAGCTCTTCTCAACACTTCTGTCAAAGAGGAACTGGATGATTTCACAGAAAGTCAAGATTTAAGATGCTGGGACGGGATGAAGCAACGCAAGCCGTTCTCTGGTCTCATAGGACAGCAAGTGAGCTTCAGTGTCTTCTCAGAGGCCCCCGAACCCGCAACCACGGCAACTGCGCACAACGCAGGAACCACAGCCCCCAGCCACGGCCCGCGGACCCCCGAGATGGAGACCCCGAGGACAGGGGAGACCCCGGCCTCCGCTCACCCGCTGGGCCTTCTCCCACAGCTGGTTCAGCTTCTCCATGCGGAACTCCCCCGCGGGCTCGTTCTTCTCCCGCGAATACTTGCCGCCGTGCCCCTCCGCCGCCCAGGGCCCGAGCAGCGCTAGCAGCAGCAGCAGCAGAGGCGGCGCCCGGCCGCGCAGCCCGGATCTGACCCTTCGTGGCGCCATCTTCCTCCTCCTGTAGCGGAGACCCCGCGCCCGGGCCCCAGTGGTCTTGTCAGGCCCCGCCCCTGGCCCCGCCCCGCCGCGCCTCCTCCTGGGAGTTGAAGTTTCTCCCGCGCGGCTTGCCCAGGCTAGGCCGGCGGCGGACTACAAGGACCGGGAAGCCCTGCGGAGGCACGTGGGCGTTTCCCAGGCAACCACGCCGCGATCTCGTGACGCCGAGCGCCCCCCTGGCGGCCCACTGAGCTAGGGGTTCTCTGAGTTTGCAGGGTTGCCAGGGACTTGGTTGAGAGAGGACTCGGCCACCCAGATCCCGGAAGCCGAATGACCCGAGGCCCCTTTCTTTTCTACTCCGTAGAAAGAGGAAATCGGAAATCGGGACGTGTCTGGCTGTTCTTGAGACGGTTCCTTTGTCATCTGTATTGATGTTGACTCTTCCTTGTCATTATGCTCTTGGGGAAGGTGGCCCCTGCTTGGTACTCAGGCACAAATGTCACTGCTGTCAGGAACCTTAGAGAACCACCTACCCGACTCCTCCACTTGACAGAGGAAGAAAAGCTGAGGCGCCGGAAGGCGCAGATCTCCTGGGCCTTCTCTCTCCGTCCCCGCTGATTCGAGGAGCGCCTGCACCCGGACACTGTCGTTGCACTACATCCAACACGTGCTCTCCGTGTACTTCTCCTGTGTTAGATATATTTGTGTACCTGTCTCATTTTTCCCACCTGCTACGTTTTAGCATCAGCAAAATTCCACAGAGCCAACCCAGGGAGTTGGGCAGTGCCCTGGAGATAGAGGGGGAAACAAAGGGAAAAAGCGAGATGCAGATTGCTGCCTTCAAGTCGTCTGAGATACAGAGTTGAGTAGAGGCACTGACTAGGTGCTTTGGGGCAGCAAGAAGGGACAGGGTGAGCCCATCTGCTAAGCATGACCTGAAAGACTTCCAAGAGTAGTCAGTTGTGTCTGGGAGTTGGGCATTCCAAGTGGAGGGACACTGAGGACAAAGGAAGGGGGTGGAGAAAACCTGGGCATCTCGGGATGAATCAACATTTAGTTACTTTTAAAGTTACCCTGTGTTGCTCCAGAAAGGGTTTAAGGCTCCTAGAAGCAAGGAGTGATGTGCAGTCCTTCTTGCCTGATGTCTACTATCTTGAGAACCATCATTCCGTGTATTTTGTCCAGTTATTTAGTTGTTTCAAGCAAAAGGGTAAGTTCAGTCCCTGTTACTTCATTCTGCCCAGATCACAAGTTTCCAGCTGCTTGGCTGTTAGTAGTTAATGCACTTACCCTGTTTATTAGCTTAGGCTACCTGCTATAACAAACTCCAAAATGTATAAAGGCCCCAAGAGGGTAGAAGCTTATTCCTACTCCTGTTCAAGTCTGAAAGGCAGATACTCCTATGATCGTCCACACAGGCCTTCCAAGATCGCTTCCCACTGGCGGGGGGACAGAGCATTGAGGATCTCACAGGGAAGTGGTTGAAAAGCCAGGCCTGTCACTTCTGCCCATGTTCTGCTGCGTAGAAGCAATCACATGGCCAGACCTAACTGCAAGGGAAACTGGGAAATGTCCAGCTGTGTACCTAGGTGGAAGAGACAGTGAGTGTTGTGGACGACTGGCCAGTGTTTTTCTTGGACTGCCTGAGTGAAGAACTCATCCAGGGTGATCCTGATACTTCTTCCCTCTTGGGCTTTGGCAGAGGGCATGGGCTGCAGACCTCAAGGGCAGTGACCTTCCAGGTCCTGGAGTCATGAAGTTCACAGACCAAGAACGCATCAGAGCTCTAACGGTCTATAGTGCTTATCTGGCTGTATATCTTCATATCACAGACTGACAAATGGAAGCCACGAGATGCGGTTTGACTTGCTCAAAGTCACAAAATTGCTGAGGCCCTCTTGTCTGGATAACTTTGGTCTCTCCCTGTTGGCCTCTTTGCTTCTAAACTTGTTTTCTGAGGAGTCCATTCTCAATACAGTAACCAGCATGAGCCTTTAAAACATAAGTCAGATCGAGAAAATTGCAGACCAATATTCCTCATGAACACAGACACAAAAATCCTGAATAAAATATTAGCAAATCAAATCTAGCCATATATAAATATAAAAATAAGTTTAGCTTCATATTTGAAAACGAATCAGTGTAATTCTCTTCATTAATAGAATAAAGGAGAAAAAAAGCACATAATATTCTCAATAGGTGCCGTAGCAGCATTTGACAAGTCCAACACCCATTTGTGATAAAATCACTCAGCAAATGAGCCGTTGAAGGGGACTTGCTCAATTTGTTAAGAGGCATCTAAACAAAATGTGCATCATATTTAATGGTGAAATGTTGAGCATTTTCACCCTAAAATTAAAAAGCATACAAGAATGTTCACTGTTATCATTAATATTCAACACACTACTACCTGCCCACTAGAACAGCCAAAATTAAATACATCCACTCTGTCATATGTTGGAAAAAATATGAAGCAACTGAAACCGTCATACGGTGCTGGTAGGAGTGGAAAATGGTCAACCATTTCGCAAAACTGTTTGTCAGTTCCTTATACAATTAAACAAATGCCTATTCTATGACCCAATTCAACAGGTTGAATTCTAGAAATCAGAACATTGCCTATGGTGGGGGTGGGGGTGAGAAGTGGTGATTAACTGGAAGGAAGCACAAGGGAACTTTCTGGTGATACGGAAATGTTTGATATCTTGTTTGAAATGTTGATTGTGGGGCTGTATACATTTGTGTAAAATCATTAAATTGTATGTTTGAGTTCTGTGCACTTCACTACGTGTAAAGTTAATCTTTTTTTTCTTTCTTTCTAAAAAAGATTTTTATTGAAAAATATAGCTAATATACAATATTACATCAGTTTCAGGTATACACCATAATTGTTCAACATTTATATACCCAACCCAAAGAAGTGATCACCATAAGTCCAGCAACCACCTGACACCGTACCACGCTATCACAATATTATTGACTGTATTCCCCGTGCTGTACATTACATCCCCATGACTTATTTGTTTTATGCCTGGAAACTTGGACCTCTTATTCCCCTTCACCTTTTCCCCCCTTTTAGAATTTTTCAGTTACAGTTAACATTCGATATTATTTTGTATTAATTTCAGGTGTACAGCATAGTGGTTAGACATTTATGTAATTTAAGAAGTGATCCTCCTGACTAGTCTAGTGCCCACCGGGCACTATGCACAGTTATTGCCGTATCATTGACTATATTCCCTGTGCTGTACTTTACATCCCCAGGACTATTTTGTAACTGCCAGTTTGTACTTCTTACTCCCTTCACTTTTTCCACTCTGTCTCCCAACCGCCCTCCCATCTACCACCCCGATCAATCTAGTCCCCATCTGACACCATCCATAGTTATTACAATATTATTGGTTATATTCCTCTTGTTACACCCTCCATCCCCATGACGACTTCGTAACAACCAATTTGTGCTTCTTAATCCCTTCCAATGTTTTCATCCACCCCCTCTCTTCCCCCTCCCATCTGGCAACCATCAAAGTGTTCTTTGTATCTATGGGTATGTTTCTGTTTTGTTTGTTTGTTTATTTTGTTCTTTAGAGTCCACATATAAGTAAAAGCACACCGCATCTGTCTTTCTCTGTCTGACACACTCCGCTCAGCACAATACCCTGCAGATCCATCCATACCACTGCAGACGG
Source organism: Rhinolophus ferrumequinum (assembly GCF_004115265.2). NCBI lineage: Eukaryota > Metazoa > Chordata > Mammalia > Chiroptera > Rhinolophidae > Rhinolophus > Rhinolophus ferrumequinum. Next base: position 85,981,185 of record NC_046288.1, on the reverse strand, counting down.
CGAGAACCCATTCCCTTCCCCAGCCGAGCAATATTCCATAGTATATACGTACCACCTCCTCTTTATCCATTCATCCATCTATGGACACCCAGGCTGCTTCCACATGCTGGCCATTGTAAACAGTGCTGTAATGAACATGTGGATGCACACATGCCCTCAAAGTGATATTTAGGGTTTCTTTAGATAAATATCCAGAAGTGGGATTACTGGGTCCTTCTTTGTCTCTTGTTATAGCCTTTGTTTTAAAGTCTATTTTGTCTGGTATAAGTATTGCTACCCCAGATTTCGTTGTTGTTGTTTCTATTTTCACGAAATATCTTTTCATATTTTTTTACTTTCAGTCTATGTGTGTCTTTCAATCTGAAGTGAGTCTATTGTAGGCAGCATATGTAAGGTTTTGTTTTCTTATCCATTCAGCCACCCTATGTTTTTGATCAAAGCATTTAATCCAGTTATATTGAAAGCAATTGTTGATAGATATGTAACTATTGACATTTTATGACTCATATATTTTATTTATTTATTTATTTTCTTAAAGAAGTCCCTCTAACATTCCTTATAATATTGGTATGGTGGTGGTGAACTTCATTAGCTTTTTCTTGTCTGGAAAGGTCTTTATTTGTCCTTGGATTTTATTTTATTTATTATTTGTTTAGTATGCAAGGAGGGTTTATTAGTCATATGTTCTCAGGGAAGAGAGTGGGCCCAGCCAAGGTGGGAGAGAGAGAGAGCAAGACAGAGAGAGAGACCTTGTCCCGAGGACTTATAGTTTGCTGGGTGGGGTGAGGGAGTTACATATTGATTGGGCGGGAAAAGTGGTGCTTGCTCCTGGACGGGGAGGACGGAGGACGTGACCCCCTAAGATGGGTGGAGGTCTGTTGACTCAGATCCTTATCTTGCTCCAGATCAGCTCTTGTCATCTGTTGTTGTAAAAACAGAGCCGTGGCTGGAGGCAGTTAATCAAAGCTGGTTATGAGCTTTGTCTCTAGGCACCAGGGATCCCTCCCACCCTCCTCCTCCTACATTTTCTAACTTCTACCTAACATTTTTTTCCCCCTCAAGTATTAGGAACCCAAATCTTTGGGGACATTGGGGTGGCGACCGCTCTGGCTGCTTCCTGCTATATAGGGACGTTGAGACTTCTTTGGGTTCCATCTGCTTGCTAACTATTGATCAGAGGAGCTGGAGGGAAGTGTCCATCCATCTGCCCACGGTAGGTGTCTGAGCTTGGAGTCCCAGGGGTCAATAGTTGTTCATGGTGGTCATGTGTAACTTTATAGTCTCTATTCTAGAAGAGATAAATTTAGTTAGTAAGTTGATTATCATAATAACACTAGTATGATTAACAAGGGGCTGCAAAGGGAAGAAGTAAAGATGGGAGCCGTGAATTTGAACCCCTGTATGAGGCTGAGGTCTTGATTCTAGATGCAAATTCAAGGATGCTCTGAATGTTCTGTTGGTCTTGTCCTGATTTGTAAACATAGAAGCAACACTGTTCCTTGAGATACAGGCACGTTTCCCCAGCTGAGGCTGTAAGGAGGTCCAATGCCCTTCGATTTGGGAGGGCAACTCCCCCAAACCAATCCAGTTTGTTCTTGGAGTGCTGCAAGTGTTTCCACTGTTTTAGTTAATGACTCAGTCATTTTCTGTGATTGGCGGTGGTGGATTCCTAACGAAGCATCCCCTACCACTGTTCCCATAGCAGAGAGAATACCAATAAGTGATATTAGAGGAATAAGAGGACTGGCCCTCTTGAAAAGATGTCCTTGTCCTTATAACAGGAATGGGAGGGTGATGTTTTCCCATGCTCTGGAAATGTCAGGAAGAATATACCCAAGAGAGCAGATTTCTCTCCATTGTAGATTATGCCTGGGACCCACAAATCCAATAGACTCCTGTAGAAGGGGATATTTCTGCTACCAAAGTAATCTCTGCAAATTTAACTGGCTGGGTTTCTACAGAGATATATTTGCCATTGACTAGTTGTTTGTTTCTTGGGTATCTCGTACCCCACTGTTGTAATTCCTGTGCTGCCAGTGAGGCTGCAACCAGGGGGTCTTTTGTGGGATTGTGGGACCTTGTGCTATTTATGAATTCAGTAAAGATAGAGCTCCTCTTTAGTCCAAAATGTATGGCGGTTCAAGGGCTGTGGTCAAGTTATACAGTACTCTCTTTCCTGTGGGAGGAATTCATTAACTTGAAAGGACGGTCTGCCTTGGCAGTAAGCTTGTCCTTGGATTTAAATGGTAGCCTTGCTGGGTAGAGTAATCTTGGTTGTAGATACTCGCTTTTCATCACTTTGGATATTTCCTGCCAATCTCTTCTGTCCTGCAAAGTTTCTGTTAAGAAATCAGCTGGAAATCTTGTGGGAGGTCTCTTATAAGTTACTAGTTGCCTTTCTCTTGCTGTTTTTAGGAGTCTCTCTTTGTCTTTAACCTTTGCCGTTTTAATTACAATGTGGCTTGGTGTGGGCCTGTTTGGGCTCATCTTGTTTGGGACTCTCTGTGTTTCCTGCACTTGTATGTCTATTTCCTTCACCAGGTTAGGAAAGTTTTCAGTCATTATTCTTCAAATAGGTTCTCAATCCCTTGCTTTCTCTCTTCTCCTTCTGGTACTTCTATGATGCATATGTTGTGACACTTGATGTTGTCCCAGAAGTCTCTTAAACTATCCTCATTTTTTTTTTTAAATTCTATTTTCCTTTTGCTGTTCTGATTGGGTGTATTCTGCTACCTTGTCAAATTGCTGATTTGATTCTCTGCTTCATCTTGTCTGCTGGTGATTCCTTCTAGTGCATTCTTCATTTAAATTATTGTATTCTTCACTTCTGACTGGTTCCTTTTTATAGTTTCTATGTCCTTTTTCATGCTTGCTGTCTCTTTGTTGAAGTTCTCACTAAGTTCCTTGAACATCCTTATAACTATTATTTTGAACTCTGTATCTGGTAGATTGCTTGCCTCCATTTCATTTAGTTCTTTTTCTGGCGTTTTCTCCTGTTCTTTTGTTTGGGACAATTTTTTGTTTCCTCATTCTGGCTGCCTCTCTGTGTTTGTTTCTATGTATTAGGTAGATCTGCTGCACTTCCTGCCTGGTGGCCTTATGTAGTAGGTGCCCTGTAGGGCCCTGGCACAGTCTCCCTGGTCACCTGCACTGGGTGCTCTAGGAGTGTCCCTTGTGTGGGTTGTATGTGCCCTCCTGTTATAGTTGAGCCTTGATTGCTACTGACATACCAGTGGGTGGGACTGACCCTCAGGCTGGTTGGCTGTGTGGCTTGTCTATGTCGACAGCTTACATGCTGCTGTGAGGGGGGCTTACCCCACTTAGTGGGATTCACCCCAGTGGGCTCTGGTGCCTGTTGCGACCACCCTTTGGGTGTGCCACTTATGGGGTTAATTGGACAGTGCTCTGCTGTGATCTGAAGCCAACCTCCAAGTATGTTGGTTCTGAGGCACCTTGGAAGGGGCTCCAGTGCAGGCCTAAGTCAGCCACTGCCTGTGACTGGCCAGGGACTACCTGGTAGGAGCTACAAAGTGATCCAGGGTTGGCTGTTGCCTGTGCTGGACCTGGAGGCATACGGGAGAGGCCATGGTGAGAACTGAGGACGGCTGCCACCAGTACTGGGCCTGGGGTAGCTCTGCAAAAAACCAGGACACACTGAAACCTGCTGCTGCCTGCTGCCAGTTGCCAGCTATGGTAAAGTTCAGCCACCAATAAAGCGTCCATATGGAGTTGGATGTGGTGGGGTCTCAGTGAGTCAGCATGGCAGAGCGGCAGAGCTCACCAGACCAATTAGATTCAGATTTAGCCATAAGTGTAGGGGGCAGGCTCAAGACAGGAAAGATGGTGCCCGCCTGCCAGCTGCATGGGAAGGGAACCCCACAGAGGGAAAATGGAGACTGTTCTCCAGCCTGTGCCTTGAACCCACACATCTCAGTCTGCCCTCCCCACCCGCATGCCCCCAGTGCTCACCAAGTCACTGTCCCTCCGCCAGAGCCCAAGGTGAGTGCCTGCAAGTGAGTCTGTGTGGGCTCTTTAAGAGGACATCTGGGTTTCCTGCCGCCTTCCATCCCACCTGGACAGGTAGAATTCCCACTGTATTTCAGAGCCAGATGTTGTGGGAGCTCCTCTTCTGGGCACCAGTACTCCGCGGAGCCTGGTGATGGGCTGGGGTCCCTCGCTTCTCCAGGGGGAATCTCCCTGGCCGAGATATTACTCCTGGTTCTCAACCATCCCAGGGAGGTTTGGGGCCGACCTGTTTAGCGTTTCCACCTCTCCTACCAGTCCCAATGTGGCTTCGTCTTGATATCCTTAGGAATAAAACTTCTGTTCAGCTAGACTTCAGATGGTTCTTTAGGTTGATTGTTCTATAATTTAGTTGTAATTTTGATGTGTTCACAGGATGAGGCGAGCATAGCATTTATGTACTCTGCCATCTTGGATTGTTCTCCTAAAGTTAATTTTTTTTTTTTACATTTAAAAATTTTTTTCAATTACAATTGACATTCAATATTACTTTATATTAGTTTCAGGTGTACAGGATAGTGATTAGACATTTATATAAATTACAAAGTGATCCTCCTGATTAGTCTAGAACCCACCTGACACTGTACAATTATTACAATATTATTGACTGTACTCTCTATGTTGTAGTTTACATCCCTGTGACTATTTTGTGGCTACCAAGCTGTACTTCTAAATCCTTTCATCTTTTTCACCTAGCCTGCAACTGCCTTCTCATCTGGCAACCATCAGTTTATTCTCTGTATCTATGTGTCTGTTTCTGTTTTGTTTGTTCATTTATTTTGTTCTTTAGAATCACATATAAGGGAAATCCTATGGTATTTGTCTTTGTCTGACTTACTTCACTTAGCATAATACCCTCTAGGTCCATCCATGTTGTCCCAAATGGTAAAATTTTATTCTCTTTTATGACTGAGTAATATTCCATTGTATATATGTGACCACATCTTCTTTATCCAGTCATCCATTGATGGGCACTTAGATTGCTTCCATATCTTGACTATTATAAATAGTGCTGCAATGAACATATGGGTGTATATATCTTTTCGAATTAGTGTTTTGGATTTCTTTGGATAAATACCCAGAAGTGGAATTCCTGGGTCATAAGGTAGTTCTATGTTTAATTTTTTGAGGAACCTCCATACTGTTTTCCATAGTGGCTGTACCAATTTGCAATCCCACCAACAGTGCATGAGGGTTCCCTTTTCTCCACATCCTTGTCAACACTTGTTGTTTATTGACTTATTAATGATGCCATTCTGACAGGTGTGAGGTGATATCTCATTGTGGTTTTCATTTGCATTTCTCTGATGATTAGTGATGTTGAGCATTTTTTCATATGTCTTTGCCATCTGTATGTCCTCTTTGGAGAAATGTTTATTCAGGTCCTCTGCCCATTTTTTAAAATTGGATTGTTTGTTTTTTTGGTATTAAGTTGTGTGAGTTCTTTCCAAGCAGCTCTTAAATACTGCATTCCTTATTATGAGCAGTGAGCTAAGGAGTCCTAAAAATCTGAGGAAATTTCCTAATGTGGGGGGTAGAGAAAGAGAGAGAGAGAGAGAGAGAGAGAGAGAGAGAGAGAGAGAGAGAGAGAAGCAAATAGACAACAATAACAAAAAAACAACTAGGAGAAAACACAAACTATGCAGGGGAAAGAAAAGGGGAAAAATAACTATTCTTACCCTCATAGAGATAAGACAACTTGTTAAATCCATGGAACACACACACACACACACACACACACACACGAGTATATAATTCAGAGAACAAAGAGAGCTATTGGAAACTAAAAACATTATAGCAGAAATGAAAAAACAAACAGAGTATAACACTGAAGAAATCTCTGAGAACGCAGATTGAAGTAATAAAGAGATGAGCAACAGGAAAGAATATGTAAGAAAATAATTAGATTTCCAATTCTGGAGACTTATTATTTGATTAACAAGAGTTTCAGGAAGCAAGGACAGAGGAGTGATAGAACTACCAAAGAAATAATTCAGGACAGATTTCCAGATCCAAAGGGCATAAATTGCCAGAAAGAACCCACCAAGTGACTCTAGTGATGACTGAAAATAGGGCCACACTAAGGCAGATTAATGTGAAATTTCAGAACACTGGAGGCAAAACTAAGATTTTACAAGCTTATAAGGAGAAAAATTAGTAAATATAAAAGGCATATTGAAATGCCTTCAGATTCTCAATAGTAACATTTAAAGTAAGAAAACAGTGGAGCAATAACTTCAACATTTCAAAGGAGGGAGACCTCCAACCTAGATTTCTATACCCAGCCAAATTACCAAGAAAGTATGTAAGTACCTAATGAGAATCTCTTAATAAAGACATTTCAGTCAAGCAAATCCTCCATCAAAATAGGAAAATAGAGCAAGAAGAGGAAGACAAGGATACAAGACCCAATATGGGGTGTGTGTAGGAGGGAGGGAGATACAGGAATCCCCCAAGAAGATGGTAAAGGGGGGATGACCAGATGCAGTGGGAAATGAGTCCCCATTGGAGGAGTGTGACTCAAGAGCCAGGTCAAATGCTGTTGTTACCATTATTCCATATTTTTTAATCTATAGACAGAACGCCCAGGGAGGCTGCCCCGAATTCTCACACGTACTTGTCTTCTCCATGTGTTTCCCAGTTCTTGCTCTTCTCTCTGCGTCCTGAGACCTGGAGCGTAGAGGTCACCCATTTCACTCCACATAAATGTGTCCCTCTGTCCTTGCTCCTGAGAGCTGCAGGTGGTCTTTAGAAAGAGACAGGCTAGATGGCCCAGCCCCCAAGAGTAGATTCCAATTGATCATCTGGTACTCGGTCCTCCCCAAACCCAAATGCCCCAGTTCTGAAGAATCCTGTTTCCCCTGTCTCTAGTATCCCCAGCAAGGGCTCTTAAACTCAGACTGGCGCCAAAGGCTTCTCCTAGGGACCTTCATTTTACAGTGATCTCATACCCTTTCTTATATAGCCACATCGATGTGCTGCTCAGTGTTCCAGAACTAAGCTGTAGATGACATAGGAGTAAGTCCATAGTTGCTGAAACCATAAGGAAGGGCAAAGGCATGAATAAAAGGCGGATAGTGATTATCTGGGGGAGGTGGATGCAGAGAGGCTTCTAACATGCTGTTCACGTTGAACTTCTTCAGCTGGGTGGTGGGTACACAGGTGTGCATTTTGTCGTTACTCTTCAAATTGGGCATACGCATTTTACACAGGCCTCTGTCTCATTATGTATTTCCAAACAAGAAATCTTCATTTTAATGAGTGAATGCATTCAGTGCAGGGCTCAGCACACAGACGGTGATCCAGGTGGGGCCGGACATGAGGTACCTCTTCTCCTGGGCTTGTCCGTCAGGGCTGGACATGGTTTTCAGCAACTGCCAACTTCTTTCTCCTCAGTTCAGTTCAACACCATCCCTCCACCCACCAGCACCCACCAGGCCTGGCCCATGCTGGATGCTGAGGACTCTGTGTTGATCAGAAACCCCTTCCTTCCTGGGGTGAGGGTGAAGCTGTATAAACAGAGACAAATGTCGTGCTGGGAGCCTTGACCTTCATGAGGATGGGTAGGCTTAACAGTTTTGCAGGAAGAGGCCACATCCAGGCTGAATTCATTGCATGCTAAAGCAGAGAGAACTGTGCTTGCAGGGATTTCTCTGAGCAAACCAGATGGCTCACTTTGGGGGCCTGGCATTCAGATAGGTCAGCTTTCAGGGGCAGGAGTGTTTAGGGATCTGCTGACTTCACCTGTTGGAGATGGAGGGCTATATGAAGGTGAAGGGACAGAATTTGGTGACTGAAGTGTAGACTGATGCCCAGGTTTCTTCTTAAGGAGACCAGGTAGAGAGAGTGGGGCCGTTTCCAGAGCCAGAGACCTCTGGGGGTACAGCAAGTTCAGGGGGCAGATGGCGCATCCGCTTTTAAACTCCTGAAGTGTGAGGTCTCTGCAGGACGTCCGGGGTGGGTTCCAGGGGAGCATTTGGCCAAATAGATCTGGTATTCAAAAGAAGGGGGATTGAGGAGAGAGGAGCGAGAGAGATGGGAGTCGTGCATGGACATGAGGTCACCCAGGGAAAGTGAGCAGAGGGAGAAGAAGCGGGTGGAGTGCTCTGATATGAAAGGGCAGGTAAGAGAGAGGGACACTGACACACAAGCCAGAGCAGTAGGAAGAAACTCAATGATGAACAGTGCCGCAGACTCAAGGGACGGGAAAGCTTTCAGAGGGAGAACACTGTCAAGTGTCACAGAAAGACCAAGTAAGGACGGAACCACGCACAGGGGAGCAAAACCAAAGCCCAGGGGGACATTGGCTGCTTCTGCCTGCCCAACAGCCAGTCCCTCTGTCTTGGGTCCAACTCCCAGAAAGCAGACCCCGAGATGGGTTTGTGCAGAGGTGATTCATGGAGGGAGCATTCCAGGAGAAGGGGCGTGAGGTGGAGGAGAGAGCAGGTGAGGAAAGCTGAGCGTGGTCTTGGCTGGGGACTGGCTTCAGCCTGACCCATCGGAGCTCTGGAGTGTAACCAGGACCTCGCAGTTTGCCTCTCCTGAGGCGGG